>NC_090932.1:1284903788-1285528788 GCF_040938575.1 Ambystoma mexicanum | reverse complement strand
TACCCTCATCTGCCTCTCGAGACATTGGGTACTGTCTTGCTCGAGGTAAAATTGCTCCTGGCTTCAGCTTAATCTTAACCTCCCCTATCCTCTTCAATAGGCCCATGCCATAGGGGCCTGTAGTCCATAAAGAGTTTGGCCCTTTTTCCAAATCTTCATCACAAAATGCTGGGCGCTTCCGCACTATAACCATTCGCTGTGGGATTTCTATTTTCTCTATTCTGATCCAATATGTAATACTCATCTCGAATATTACTTCATCATCTGATGGATCATCTCTAAACATATCCTCGTCAGTGACGTCAGTCAATCTATACCTTTCTCTATGGCCTGCCCTCATCTGTTCCTTCGAGCATGACCTATTCCCCTCGCACTATGGCTGCATTTAAATCTAGGGGAATAATCTGTCCACCCTCTTCATCCATAGGTATCTGTGGCCTGAACAAAAACTCATCAGGTATTCTCATACTCTTTCCCACTAGGATGGGTAGCCAAGTCAGCAAAATGCATGCCCCATAAAGAAAAACCTCTGGCTCAAATGGCATTCCTCGCAGACCATTTACCATGTAAACACCAATATAAATTCATCCATATTCATATAATGTATCGCTGGAATAGAACACACTATGCCTTCACCGGTAAAATAAATCGTCATATTAAGCTTTGTCTTTAAATCTTGTCCTAGAATGTTAACTGGTGTCTGTCTTCAATATAATAATGGAACAGACATGGAGACTGGTAATTCATCAGTAAAAGGAACTCTACCTGTAGCTCCAGATTAACATTGCACATTCATTCCATTTCCTGACATTGGATATTTTCCCTCTCGTATACATGAACGAGTAGTCCAAGTATCTACTAAAAAAGAAAAAGATTTGCCTCCTATCGTCACATCAACCCTTGGTTCATTTTGGGGATTTGGTGTCACCGATAGTACTGAACACATCAAGTTGCCCTGTGAGCTGCCTTATTGTGGTACATACTCTACTTGTAGCTCCAGATTAACCTTGCGCATTCATTGCATTTCCTGACATTGGATATTTTCCCTCTCGTATACATGAAAGAGTAGTCCAAGTATCTACTAAAAAAGAAAAAGATTTGCCTCATATCGTCACATCAACCCTTGATTCATTTTGGGGATCTGGTGTCACCGATAGTACTGAACACATCAAGTTGCCCTGTGAGCTGTCCTATTGTGGTACATAATTATCTGTGTACTTGTGAAAGGACTTCCTCCTACCACAGTGACACCCCCTAATCTAGGTAACTGTCCTGTGTTTGTATTCTGCTGTATCTGCATGGGTGCGTGCTGTGACTGCACTTGCAGAGGATTCAATGGTGCTTGCTTTGGTTGCAATGCCTGCTGCATTTGCGGCGCTTGTGCTTGATACACTTTCTGATCTTGGCCAAACCCATCCCTAGCCTGTGAGCTATATGCTGGAGGATAAGCTGTCCCCCCACTTCAGAATTTCCCATTCTGTACATAACCTTGGCTTCCACATGTGCGCGCAATGTGCCCTGTCATTCCACATGTCCAAAATATAGGAGGAGCCCTTTTGACTAGCCCTCCTTGGTTGAATCCTCCTTGCACATTCTGATTATCATTCTGCATATTCTGCAAATTGCCTTGATTGTTCCGAAAACCACCCCTTCCTCTGTAGCCCAGTCCTCTGCCTCGTGGCATAAACCTATTCCCTCCTTAATCCATTTGGCATTAATTATTCACCTGCGATGCACCCACTGCTTGCTGCATTCCCAATCCTTCTCTGCTTGTCAACATCGCCCCTTTTTTGGCATACTTGGACAATTTCTTCTGAACTACTAACTTGGCTTACTCAAGTTTTCTAGCATCCTCCTTCTTCTTTTTCTCTTGTTACAGCCGGCAGTGATACACTATAGTCATCTGTATTTCTGCCCATGGCTTTGCTTTCCTTCCCACTAATTTCTTGAGCTGTCTCTGTACCTGTTCTGGCAATCCCTGAAATAAAATGTGGTAGAATACTGCCACTGATTTTCCCCACGTTTCCCACATTTCAAGAGTCCACTGTTCCTGATCTTTGTCATCTTTCATCTTATGTGCCATAATTGCACCCATAGCTGTCACAACCCTCAGCCCTGATCCCCACTGGCAAGCCCATTGGCCAGGTGGAATCAGGGCTCGGATCACTAATAAGGCCTGGCATCCACTTCTCAGGCCCACTTGGGGCCAGTCCTGGCACCTTTGGCGCCAGGCTCATCAGTAAGGAAAGACATCTGATTGAGGAACTACTTTATTTAGGCTTTCAGCCAACATGGAGGCATCCACAAAGCTTGATTCCTAGAACCAAGCTATGCGGTCTAGTGTTTTGGGTGTGGTGGCCTAGGGACTACTTTACAGTGGCTATTTAAACCACACCCGAACAAGACAACACGCTTCGCATTACTTTGCTTCTAGCAACGTGACGCTCACCGTGTCCAGCTTTCTCACGAGCCTGGTGAATTCCGGACCTGCAGAAAAACCAAGAACATCGTTAGCAGCAGAATCTTACCTGCATTCATCATCCTTCACTGCTCGCAGCCCCTGAGCAGCTCTGTTGGTGGAGTTCACCGCCAGGATCGAAGGACCTGAGAAAAGGAGGAAGACATCATTAAAGGAGGTAGTGGAGACATTACAACCACAAAGCGCTTAAAGACTTACCTGGTTGGTTGCTTTTTGGCCAGCATAGCTCCGGAACTCCATCTGCGCTGGGAACTCACCGCGACCTATGAAAAGAGAAAAGCACAGGTCAATGAGGACAAGACATCGCTGCACTGCGCAAAGCGCCTCCTTACCGCAACATCATCTCCCGGTGAGAACCAGCATATCCAGTTCTCCAAGCGGACACTCCGCGTTCCTAGGGAGATAAAAAAAGAGACATTTAGAACAGAGAAAAGGCATGCAAGAATTACAATGCCATCAATCGCAATAAGACCTACCTGAAAGACACTACAAGGGCAGCAGTCAGTGAAGTAACTGGACCGCCCGCACCCACAAAAGACAACGCGCCCCTGCCCAGAGAGCAGGACGGAGAGCCCACTGATTCCGACAACCAGGTGAGAAGAGTACCTGGAGGAGCTGGAAATACAAGGGAGGTGGGGGAAAACTTACATTGGTCGCACAGTCCTCATATAGTCTTCATTTCCAGGCGGAATCCATTCGACACCGAGACCACACCAGGGAATCATTGGGAAGAGCACCAACGACCAACTGGCTGGGTGGCGTCCCCGCGGATACCAGGTGAGCGTAACAATATCTGACGTATCAGGATGCTGTACCCGGCGTGCCCTCCAGACATCTGCTCTACAATTGTTAAATGGCGCTCCATTGTGCACTGTGTTCTGTGCCGTGACACTTGAGTATCCTGATCTCATCTAAATGTCATTAGCCCTTTCCCCAAGAAGGGCTGCTAGGAGAACCTTAATGTCCCCTATTGCCAGAGTATTTCCCCTTGTCATCTTTTCTAGCTCATAAATCTCTTTCCCTGCACCAGCCGTTAAACTGGGAAGTTTGTATCTTAAGTTATCCTTATCCATTTGTGGCCAGGGAATATACTGCAGTCTGGCCCTTCCTTTCTCCAATAAAGGGAATTGCGTGAACCCAAATTGGCTCCCATCGTCTGCCTATCCATAGTGGGGACAATGGTTCGTGATTGACTTCTGCCTGGCAATGGCCTCATCCTGCTCGCATATGGTGGTGACTCTCCCTTCTCACTATGCTATCCTCCTTTAGGTCGCTCTGGATATGCCATAGGATCTGGCGTCCTATCATTAGGCTGCTCTAGGTCAGACCATCTTACTTCCTTGTCTGTCTGCAGACATCCCTCAGTGTTAGGCAGAATCATATGCAGTACCCTTTGGGAACACCACACACAATTAAGACTACAAGTGACAGTACAAATTCACCTTTGGTACAAGCCTGTACTACACAGTAAAGTGGTAGTGATGACTCAGCAACCAGACTTATCTCAAGAGAAAAGTGAGCAGTATCAAAAGTTACACAAAGAACAGCAATTTACTATGGTTCAAGAAAACACTGACTCAAGGTTTCTGAGTAAAAGAAAATATATTTATTTACATATCATTTATAAAACAATTCACTAAAGTAAAGCAGTAGAAAAATCACACTCTTAATACACTACACCACAGTCAAAAGATTATGGACAAGTTAAGCTCAAAATGAGGTGAGAGCAAAATGGCACTCCAGCTATTTAAAAGGGATGGAAGGACAAGGTTAGACAAAAATTAAGCAGCACCAACAAGTAAGTAAGCAGGGCAATCTAGAAAAGGCAACTACGGTGAGGAAATCAAATCAAGAGGCCGGAGCCAAAGTTAATGGACCAGAGCATTTGCAGAGGATCACACAGTTCAGAGTAGTTCGTGGTTAAGTCTTTGCCAAGAGTTCGGAACGAAGTTGGTCCGAAGAAAAGTTACTTTAAAGAATAGAGAAGGACAAGCCCTCATATTGGCAAAAGATTTCAAAAACTTTCACAGCGGTTGGACGGAACAAACAACCGGGTTAGCACAGTACCTTTAGAGCAGAAGAATGCTGTAGCTGAGGCAGACGTTCCTGCCATATCCTGCAGGCTCATGCTTCCTGAAGTGACTGTCTGACTGACAAGAATGAGGGAGACTGGAGGGTCCTGCACTGCTCAGGGAAGAAACCAGCAGCGGAGCAAAACGACGAATAAAAAGGTACCTTCCTTAAAACCCAAGAGGGTCTGACTCTCCTGGCTATCCGGTTCACTGTAGCTGTGCACAGCAAATTCGACCAGAGGAGGGAGGCCTGGCTTGCAGTTTGGTGAACTGGTTGGTCCCACCAGCTCAAGGGGAGTAGATTCCTTGCAGATCTTCCCTGTCGTCGAAGTTTGAAGATTCAGACTCGCAGCAGAGCTTCACCGGGAGGTTCAGTCATGGTAAAGGTCGTCTTCTGTCAGCTTCTCTTCGGTTCTCTCGATTCAGTGGCGACTCTGCCTTTCAAGCCCCAGAGACCTGATTTTTATGCATTTTCCCCCATTCACACAGCCTGGCTGTCAATCACACAGCAGGGTGGCTGTCCCGGCGGGACAGTCACCACAGCCAATCATACAGAGTGCGACATGGGTCTCCAAAGAGACCCTGTGCAGGGAGTCTCAAACCCCTCCTTCACATCCTGTCCCCCTCAGACATTCAGGTGCCTAAGGAGGGCTTCTGTGCAAAAGCCCGCCAAAGTACAGCGAACAAAGGAACTAAACCTGGTTTGGCGCGCAGAGTAAAACACGAGAAAGACCTTTACGAAAAGAAATGGTGATTAAACCCAGCCGGAACCAAAATAAAATAAAAGGGGTAAGTGGGTTTAAGTTTGAGGCTACTAACTTAGCCTAAAACAATACCAAGGCTATTTTCATAGGGAAAAAATGATAGATACCACTGCCACCAGCCAAATCTTAACAAAAGGGGAACTAAATAATGTTCCATGAGAGCAGACAAAAAGGGATAACTATTAACCCTTTCCAGTACTCTATGTAAGATAGTTTGTACTGGGTCTGTGAATTTGAAAAGACTAAATAAAGTTAATAGTAACTTTACATGTTCTGGGAGACAGTTGTCAGTCCCGGAAAATGGAATCTGAGTTGGGAAGTCTAAAAAGACAACCCTGTGTCACTGCACTAAAGGTGCTGTGTGACACACAGTAAAAAGATGATGCCTATGGAGTAGGTGAGGCTCCACAGTCTATGAACACATTACAATGTACAACACACAGGCAAAAACATATGTAAGAGTGGGAAAAAAGTCTCACACTCTTACCAGGTGAAAAAAATTAATCCTAGAAATCCAGCAAAGCTGCCGAGGGACTCAGTAGGTAAGGGAAATAAGCCATTCTGGAGAATTCTCCCTAACACTTGGGACCGCATACATTTCCTCCCTCGTCCCCATGGAAAGTTTCTCTCTTTTCGTCTGACATATCTAGTCCCCAACTGGGGCTCTGGTCCCCATCACCCTTATTTAAAGTCAGCCTGTCTAAGGACAAGGCTCTGTGTGCGAGACTAAACGGGTCTCTTTCCTCGCTCCGTGATTGGTTGACCAGTAATTGCTCTCCCTTCCCTCGGCTTCCCAATTTGCTGCTTTCTCTTAAGTCTTGATAGGCTTTATCGATTCTCTACCTGATGCTCTCTATGTCAAAATTCTCCTCTAGGGTTACCCTAGATGGTCCTGATGTTTTTCCTTGTGATGGGAGGAACTCCTCTATATTGCCCCATGATATTACTGGACTCGGTTCGATCAACTCTTTCTGAATGCAATCAATATTGTGTTCTCTTTGTCTTGTTTTCGCTCCATTTCTTCGTCTAATACTCTTCGCTTTCTCGCTTCCCAACTAACCCTTTCCTCTTCTTGTCTTTTCTCTTCCCTTCTTTCATTCGCTCTATGCTCTTCTTCTTTTTCATTCTTTTAGCCCTTAATGTATGTGCTTCCTCCTCTTCTCACTTTTGTTCTTGCCTATCTTGTTCTTCGATTGATCTCTGTCTGTTCTCATACTTCCTTTGCTCCTCTGCCCTTTTTCCCTTTCTTTGCTGTTCTTCCTGATACATCTGTTCTTATTTTTGTCTATTCTTTCTCTTATGCTCATCTTCATTCAATCTTTTCTCTCGTTCCCTGCCTTTTCTATCCTGTTCGTCGTGAACTTCCTCAATATTTTTCCCATCGAGCTTGAGCAATATCTGTCCACCCATCCATTCATTTCGCAAGAGCTTTACCTTGTCAGCTTTATCTTTTTCTCCTTTTCATCTCTTAATTTCTCGTTCTATGTCTGTTGATATATTTGGTCATTCACTTTTCTCTGCCTTGTTTTGTAAGATCTTAAAGATCTCCTCCTTTCTATTAGTCTCTTCTGAACTTTCGTCACTGCTATGGGCAGGTGGTTCATATATCGGATTACTATATCCTGTTGCCACTTTTAGTTCCTTTAACTGATACAATCCTACATCTTCTGTACTATCGCCATTTACTTCGGGTGAGGTAAGGGGAGCAGAAGGCTCAACACCTTCCTCCCTACACTGATTAAGCATTGGATCCTCCCACTCCACCTGGTACATTTTCCAGAGCTCTAAAATAGCTAACCTCTTTTCTGATTTCTTCCCTGTGTATGCAGCGTGCAAGTATGTGGTCATGTGTTGCAAAACCACCTGACAGCGATTTCCCTTTAGGCCATGACATGAAAATGTTGTCTGCTGTGCCCTTTACCCACTCCGCACTATACTGTCTGAGTTTAGGCGCATGTTTAGGCAGCATCTTGCACAGATGCATCTGTGGAGTAACATCCCTCATTGTGACAAGTCTCAATTGACTGTCAATACTTACCTTTAGTTACACAGATACGTTTCAGAAAAATAACAAATATGAGCGAGCTCCAACCCTCGCCGCTCAAAGCCTCTTCTTCTCAATTATCTCGATCTATCTGTTCAGTCGGCGCCGACAATGACCTAAAGTAGATAACAACTTTTGATCTCTTCTTTAACCTCACAGTTTGCTCTCGTTGCTCTTCTACACCTTTTTTCAATTACAAAATACACAGACTAGTCGACTTTTCAAATATTCACCATGGTACTCCTTTTCTCCTAGCCCCTAAAATACCCTGATTGAAGTTTGAGTCATTCCCTATCATAAACCTGTTTATGTGCCACCTATTTACCCCCTTGGGGTTTTGAAATGATTCCTTCTAGACCTGCCTTGAGGTAGGAAACTGGGCTCTACAAAACGCTCCTCGTTGAAGACGCGCTGCTGAAAGAGTACATCGACAAGTCGTTAAAATCAAGTTTCATCCGTCACTCTCGTTCACCCACAGCATCAAACATATTTTTTGTACCGAAGAAAGAGGGGGATTTAAGGCCATGTATCGACTACTGTGAACTTAACGCAGTTACGGTTCATATTCAGTACCCGTTACCTCTCATCTCCGTACTTCTTGATCAACTTGGTTCTTCCAAAAGTTTTACCAAACTAGATTTGACGGGGGCCTATAATCTTGTTAGGATCCACCAGGGAGATGAGTGTAAAACTGCCTTCAAGACGCGGTATGGCTTGTATGAATATTGCGTAATGCCCTTTGACCTTTGTAACGCACCTGCCACTTTCCAACATTTCATCAATGATGTCTTTAGTGAAATGCTGGACACCTTTGTGGTGATATATCTTGACGATATCCTTGTCTATTCACCTTCTTTTGAGCAACATATCCAACATGTATCTTCAGTACTGCAACGTTTGTGGGACAACCAGTTGTACGCAAAACTGGAGAAGTGTGTATTCCATGTATCTAGTGTCAAGTTCTTGGGTTATGTTATTACCGACAAGGGTATTCACATGAGCAGCTCCAAAGTAAAAGCCATTTTGGATTGGCTGATTCCGGAGAATTTGAAGGCTTTACAATTGTTTTTGGGTTTCTCAAACTTTTACAGAAGCTTTATACATTCCTTTTCCACCATTCTTGCCCCACTAACGGCCTTGACTAGTTGTAAGAAACCCTATGCCTGTAATGACGCTGCTCAAGAAGCATTCAATACTCTAAAAAAGGCCTTCACAACTGCTCCGGTTCTCCAGCATCCTGATTCCAGTTTACCGTTTGTGGTAGAGGCAGATGCCTCTGATGTAGCGGTAGGAGCCATTCTGTCTCAAGAATGCCGTGACTCAGGGGCTCTTCACCCAGTTGCATTTCACTCTCGCAAGCTCACTCCATACGAGAGGAACTATTCCGTCACGGAAAAGGAACTGCTTGCAGTTAGGGATGCTTTCCTTGTTTGGCTGCATCATCTGTTGGGTAACCTTGCACCAGTTCAGGTATATACGGATCACAGAAATCTTGTAGCGTTGCGATCCGTAAAGTGCAGCATGGCTAGGCATGCACGTTGGCACACTTTTTTTTCCGCATACCATTTTGTGATCAATTATCGCCCTGGTCTGCAACATTCCAAGGCAGATGCTCTGTCTCATGTCCATGACTCTAAGCCCATGGATATTGCAGACTGCACCTTTGTACTTCCCCATCAAGTTGCATGTGGTTGTGTGTTACAATTTTCCTTGAAAACAGCACTACAGAATTGGGTACAATTGGAACCCCCAGAAGTCACTGAGTACAACATGGATGTGGTCCACGGTCTGCCCTTTGTTTAAGGTCTCCTGTACATCCCTAACAGTCAGGCCGGTACCACAGCCCTCCAATGGTGCCATGATTCCAAAGTAGCGGCACACCCAGGCCAACGAAAAACCTTGGATCTACTCAAGCAGTGGTGCTGCTGGCCATCCATGAACAGGGATGTAAAACTTTATCTTGCTTCTTGTGCGGTATGTGCCCAGGGTAAGGGGACACATGCTAAACCAATGGGTCTTCTTCGACCACTGCCTATCCCTGAATTGCCATGGTCAATGATATCTATGGACTTCATTGTTGAACTCCCTTCCATTCGAGGTTATGATACTCTGTGGGTGGTAGTTGACTACTTCACTAAGATGGCTCGTTTCATACCTTGCAGGGGTCTGCCTACAGCTCCTGCATTAGCCAAACTGCTCCTTCAGAACATCTTTAGGTTCTTTGGTTTACCTAGTGTAATTGTGTCTAATAGGGGGACGCAATTTACTTTCCCGGTTCTGGAGGGTTGTGACAACCGCGTTGGGAATTGATGACAGGTTTTCCTCTGCTTACCACCCCCAGACGGATGGCCAAACAGAATGCCTTAACGCAACATTGGAACAGTATCTACGTTGTCTTATGTTACAGTATCAAGAGGATTGGTTGTCGGTCCTAAGTATGGCCGAATTTGCCTGCAACAATTCCCTCCACGTCTCCACAAAAGCCTCACCGTTTCACGCCCTTTATGGTTTTCATCCACGCTCACTTCCTGTCTTGTTATCTACCCCGGATTCTACTCCTGCTGCAGCTGCATGTGTCCATGACATGGCGTTGCTTCGCGATAGGGTCAAACAACATTTATTACACGCCCAATCCTTGGCCAAGGCAGCAGCTGATCAGCACCGCTGACCTGCACCTAGTTACAAAGTGGGTTCTCGGGTTTGGTTATCTATGAAACATCTCAGAATACCAGGCAGGAGAGCCCTGTTGCCCAGTTTATAGTACCATATTCAGTCACAGAGGTCATTAATCCAGTATTGGTGCGATTGCAACTACCGGATCGCTGGAATGTCCATCCAGTGTTTCATGTCTCTTTACTAAAGCCCTTGCTTGCCTCCACGCGCCTTCCACTCCGGTCAACTCCTGTGAAGGTGCAGGGGTCAAATGAATACAAGGTTAGGAAGGTTCTCGACACTAAGGTCCGCCGAGGTGTCTGCCTCTACCTTATAGATTGGAAGGGTTATTGCCCTGAGGACAGGACTTGGGAACCTGTTACTAATGTTCATGTCCCTCATTTGATTTCTCAATTCTGGCCTGCAAGGAGAGAGGGGTCCTCTTTGGGGAAGGGAACTGTTGATAAGCGAGGCAACAGTTGTATTGGCAAGGGTGCTAGTAACATCTTACCTGCTGTAGGAGCACCGCGCTGTCGGGATTCGTCCCTCATGGCTTCCCCCAGGGTCCTCCGGCAATGGCGTTTGCCAGCTTCATCCCAGCATTGCGCTACAGCATGTCTCCTAATGCGGACTCAATGGCAGTTGCCATGGAGACGCTGGCGGCCTGTCAATACGCTTGTTCACATGACGCGGTATCAGTGTCACGTGAGTTTGGCTTCATAAGCCGCTCCAACTTGTTAAACGCTGCTTCTGATTAAGCTCTTGACCTCGTTTCCTTCTTTTTGCAGTCTTTGTTTCCCTGACCTTTGCCTGTCTCCTGGATTGATTGTCTTGTCCCTTTGGTTATGTCTTTCTCTCCATGCTGAATTTTGACCTTCTGCTTTGTTCTATGGACTGATTCTGCCTACTCCTTGGTACTTCACTTGCCAGCATACTGACCTGACATCGGCTCCTGCTTTACGGATTTCTTTGCCTTCCCCCTGGTACTACGCTGCCCGTCTGGATACTGAACACAGACTGTTTCAACAGATTCCTGATTTGCTCCTGTTTTCGCGTTTCCCTCTTGGATAGGGTGCTCTACGTCTGGTTCCACTTCCTCCTGCTTAGTGGTGATTTTCCAGGTATTGAGTTCTGGATGGCTTGGACCTTGCTTAGGCGTCTGCGTGCGGTCGGGTCCGGTGGCTACTTTGGGACTAGAGACTGGCCACCTCAGTCATTAGGCATCCTCGTGCTGGCAGAATAGGGACTCCTGATACCTGGACATTTACCACACCTGATCCACGTTCATTAACCCGCACTGCTATATTTGGTAAGCCTCTGGTAACTTTGGGTGAATTCTGTATTTTTATTTTATTTTATTTTTTTTCCTACCTTTTCCTTCCCTTGCTTCTCTGCTCTCTTGCAGGGGACACCATCCTTCCTCCGTATACAGCTCCCCTTTCACACAAACCTTTCAGTCTGCATGATCATACAGGTCAGTTTCAGTTTCCTCTGGGGAAGTGTTCAGATTATTTTGTTCATTACGCCTGAATATTTTGCGTTTCTCCTTTTCAGGAAGACGCTTGCTAGTACTTGTGCTTTTGGGGTCCTCCATACGAAGTCGCATTTCCACAAAGGTGTCATCTGGTGTCTCTCTTCTAGTGAATTGCTCTCAGTGGCTGTACATTTTTTATTAGTCACAGAGACATTGCCTTGAAGAATTCTTCGGCTACCCTACGAGTCCAAGAGCTGACGGATTCTAACATGGTGGAACATCCGCGAGAGGTCTGTCCAAAATAGTCTTTACTGTAGCCTTAATCAGTTTCTGAAGGTCCAGAGAAAAAAGCAATAACAAGCCCAGCCTGGCAGGTGCAATCGCATGTGCAGGAGGATGTGATGAGCGTGCCCAGGAAATGAGCACATCAAGGGAAGGATTACCACCTGACTACCATTGCTCCTTCTTTTCAGTTCTCGAGTTCTGTACCAATAAGGAGAGTGTCTCCTTTGTCTGCCTCCTGTGTTTCCAATTCCATTGACAGCTGCAGGCTCCAAAGAGTTTTCAGGCGTGGGGCAATCACTCATTCACCGTTGATAGAAAGGAAAGACAGCCTACCTCCATCATTCTCCCTCTCCGTTGGCCTGTGGTTCATTAAAACAAGCCTGCACCACTTGTAGCCCTGCTGTCACCACTCTTTTCAACTGAGCGCCACTTTGGTTGCCGCCGCTGCTTCCACAAAATGTCTGCTGTCTTTGACGTTCATGCTGCTGAAAGTGGAGAAGGACTTCCTGGATACTGAATCAGTTGTCTGTCTCTGGCAAAGTGAGGGTCTTCTGTGAACCCGTGGAGCAGACTTCACCATTCCGGGAGTGGACCTTGCCAGTTCCTCTCAAAGGGCACAGCGTGGTAAAGGGATCCGAGGCAGAGCTCATGATGGAACCTGGAAGGGGAATTCAATTGCTGTGCTGCGTGGGTGTGGCGTTTCAAAGTTAGCACACCCTATATAATGAACTTTATTTGGCGACTTCCCCCAATAGACAAGGGATGGTGGTGCACAACTCCAAGACATGTGCCAGACAGAATTAAAACAGCAAGTATCGAGGGATTCGGGGGTGCTTATAGCCCCTCCGCAACGGCCAGTACATATATTAAATACAAAAAGGTGTTTTTGCAGCTCTCATGTTGAGGACTGGAACGAGGAAGAGGGGAGAAATGGTACTAACGGTCCTCTGCAATCAAACTGCTAGTATAACTTGAACATTTCAATAAATGTTGTTTGCTGTTTTATTTTTTTATATAGGCCTTTGCACCAAAGTGCTTTACCAAAAATAATGAATTGCTACAAAAACTGATCTGATGAGAAAAATACAAAAACAGAACATAAATTAAAAGAAAAGAAAGAAGAGAGAGAACACCATAATAGCAAGAAAATGATTTGAAGCATAAACACAGAGCATAATGAAAGACAAGCAATAACATAAATATTGCAGTAAAAAAAAAAATCAGACCAGCCCAACCGATAAAGTTAGATTAACAAAAACATGGATGGGTGGCCAAGCCTAAAAATAGAAACGTTCAGAATGCTAAAATGATCTAGTTCTAGATAGAGGTCAATTTCTTTCAGGGATCGCCGAACCAGGCCTTGAGCGTGCCCGTGCTCTCCCTGAAAACATTTTGAAGTCTGAAGAGGTGATGGAGGACAAAGGTTGCATACTGGACTCTGGAGGCCACCCGTAGCGTTAACACTGGGCGCCAAACTTTCGGGGAAGCAGGACGGCTCCATAGCCCACTCAGGACGATGGCAGATGAAGAACACATCAAAGGATGGAAGAGACGGCAAAGGACGAGGCTGGAAAAAGTCCTGACCCGGATCAAATCTGATCTGTGGAGTCCCACCTTAGGCGGGCGCTCCAAGACCAGGCTAAGTGGCGAAATGCACCCTCGGTCCAACTGCGGGAGTAACATGTCCAAGTAAGTAGAGTGTACAGCAGCGAGAGCCTGGGGCGCCTGAATTCCAACACCTCTGCCCAGGGGAGTTGCTAGGTCTGGAAAAGTCCCAGGGCAAAGCTGATGTCGGAATTGTTGGGACTGAGGGCTAGCAAGTCTTTTGGCTGTAGCTCCTGAGATTCTATGCGGGGCTACAACCAATATATCCCCCTTAGCCCCCCCCCTAGCAACGCCCATGCCTCTGCCACACCGCACCCCCATACAAGCGCTAAAATTCCAAATGTCATTCTGGAGTTTCTCATCGAGTCCTGGTGTCTTGATTTGCATTCTGGGATTTGTAGTCATAGATTAATAAGAGGAAAGAAAGATTACAATTCCCAGAGTGCTAGGAAAGAAAAACAGCACTCCCTCAGCATTTTCTGAATTCAACAGGGCATGTTAAAATGTATTCAAACATAACGTGTACTTGGGTGCATTTGACTAACAAGGAGAGCTTTAACATAAACCTCAGTACATAAGCAATTATAGTGGCACGCGCAGTCCCAATGAAAGATGACTAATATTCGTACAAAGTCGCAATGGGAAATATAATGATCTGATTGTATATGGAGGTAATGGGAGAGCACTGACAGGACAGCATTAGGGTGTACATAGAAAATGATTGACAGTATGCATTATTTACCTCTAGTACAGGACTAGCATAAGCAGTTTACACATCAGTGGGAAAGAGAGGAGTAAGTCCACGTGAGGGCATGGGGTATATTTAACTAACTAACAGTTAGGGTGCCCCATTCAGTGTGAGAGGTGTAGATTTAAGAGCAGTTTTGCACAGTACATTTTGCCAAGTATGTCACAAAAACCATGGTTTTAGGGTAACCTCAGACGATTGTTTCAGGAATTATCTTCTCAAACAATGGGCCTCATTACAACTCAGGCGGTAAGGGGTTTACGGCAGCGTTAACAGCGCCGACCCTTACCGCCTGATTACGAGGTCCCCTAGCGCCATGGTGCTTTTAACACCTGCTTTTAGCAGGTGTTAAAATCCATGGCGCTAAGGGACCATGGAGTTAATTACGCCACCGTAATTTACGGTGGCGTAATTAACGCCTTCCCCACTCCCATTATGCCCTATGGGGCAAAAATGGGAATGGGGAAGGGTAAATGGGGATTGGGGACTTACCGCCCCGCCTAGGTCGGAATGGGGCGGTAAGTCCGCCAACCACCATGGCGTAAACGTAGTTTACGCCATGGTGGTAAAGTCACGGCCCAGGCGGTAACTTACCGCCTGGGTCGTAATGAGGCCCAATATGATTTGACCAGGATAACACAATGGGCCTCATTACACGGATGGCGGTAAGGATTTACCGGTACCGGTATTTTACCGGTAAATCCTTACCGCCTTACTACGAGGTCCCTTTGCGGGTTGGGGAATTTAACGCCTGCTTTTTGCAGGCGTTAAAAACCAACCCGCAAAGGGACCCAGGGAGCTAATTACGGTACCGCAATTTGCGGTGCCGTAATTAGCGCCTTCCTCATTCCCATTATGCCCTATGGGGCAAAAATGGGAATGGGGAAGGGCAATGGTGGAAGGGGGAATTACCGCCCCGCCAACCTTGGAATGGGGCGGTAATTCCGCTTTCCGCCAAGGCGGTGCCGGTATTTTACCGGCATGAGCCATGGCGCTAGTAGCGCCATGGTTCTCCACCATCCGTGTAATGAGGCCCAATGTGTTCAAGTAATTCAAGTAGAATTTGAACTCCTCTGGTTCTACAGCAGACAGCTTAGCCACTAGACTTAATCGGGATTTTTATGGTTTAAGCCACTTAGTAGGAATAAACAAACATCATACAATTAAAAAACAGTACAACAAAATAACTCATCTATTTTTGGTGGGTGTATTGTGAACAGAGGGGTTGCTGCCAGAGAAAGGCAACCCCCGCCCCCCCAGAAAATCAAACATCGACCATGGCACCTCTGCACTTATACCCTGGGCGGTCACTTCACCTCTATGTAGAGACTTACTTTCTTTGGCCTGTGGGGTCACATGAGTTTTAAGAAAGCAATTTGTATGGGTCCTCTGTGCAGACTTTGCATACTTTGATGTAGAGGCGTAGGAGACAGTACAATTCTGGTGGGGAAAAGGCACAGCCTAGGGACATTACTACTGAAACAAGCCACTCCAAAAAAAAACTAAAGAAGCGTCAGGTCGAGTGTCACATTCCTAGAGCGCCTATAAACATGTTTATTGTAAACATCTGCAAAATATGGCAGTTTTGTAAACACAGTTGAACTCTAATTTAAAGTTTGTTCACCAACTGAAAAATCTGATAACTTTTTTTAATGCATTTTGAGTGGCTTGTAGGGGCCCAGTGCATGGGCGACGTTCATGGCCCAGGCACATTGGCCAATGACCATCACTGCAAGACATAGTCTGTGACCACTTTAGGTAGCTTCCAGGGGTCAAGGGGCAAAGTGACCACTGGCCTTGCCCATTGGGCACTCTGACTGGCTTGACGATGGCAGGGGCATGAGAGTAAGCCATTCCAGTGGCCAGTACAGAAGCACTGTGGGCTGGGAAGATGAACAGGACAATCCCCAATTACATAGGCCATGACCTACTAGTGGACCTGGAACTTGATTTCTTGGCCATTAACCGAGCCATGGTTTACCAACTGTGACACAGCCTTTGTTGACACTCTTCTTCCTGATGGCTTCAAGATCCAGGTTTTCAATATGTCCAGAAAATTGGCAGGCGTGTCGCTCTGATCTTCCCATTCCCCATCCATACCACCCTGATCAGTACTACTCCAACCATCTACTTTGATTACAAATGTCTTGTTGACCCCAAAACTTGGATCACCTTTGTCACAAAATACAGCTGGGATGGCATGCCACCTGCGAGACTGTGAAAGTCTTATCCTTTCTTATTTTTACTTATAGAATGATGCAGGTAATTCCGTTTTTGAAAAGGAGATGTGCTAATCAGAACCCATCCCCCCTTTCATCATGCTCCATGTTGTAGTGCACTCATGTGCCTTTGATGAGATCATTTGTATTTGTATTTAATTTATTTGTGTAGCGTGCCTGGCCCAAAGGCATCTGGGTGCATATCTCTTGATTCCCGCATCACCCGCCCTGCAGTGGCAGCAGGGAATGTTCAAAGGTCACATGTGCATTCCTGACAAATGCTGGAATAAAAACTTACATTAGGCAGAAGTGGCTTTTCAATCATCTGCACCTCTTAATCAAACTGTACTAATTGTGTATTCTAGTCACCCTAGTGGCAGGTTAAACTTTACAAAATAATCCATGCCAATTTATTGCATGGTGGCTAACCTAGGTTTGCAACATTATACGGACACATCATCTGATATCATATCAGTGTCAGTATGGTGAGCAGTGCTTCGCTCTGACAGGGTGTATTAGCTGCCTGGATGTCTGAACAGCAGTCACGTGGGGCACTGCCCATTAAACTGCTTCTTTGATGCCAATCTTCCACACAGGGCACTGGAACCCTCCCCGGGAAGGCCCCAAAGTAATGGGTGCTTCAAAGGATGTCCTGACAAAACAAAGCCAGACTCACACCGGGTGATAATCAATTGAGTTCTTTTGAAGTCAGCAGACATGGGAAGGGGCAGAGTTAGAGCAGCAAGAGGAGAAAGAAAAGCTAAAAAAGGGGTTCCATCATCTTGGTTTCTGTTGTTGCTCTCAGCAGCCTACTGTCCGATCCCACATCCTGCTGACAAAACACTCTGGGTGGTATGTGAGTAGTCAAAGCACACTTGCTACAGCAACCTGGATTAGACCCCTGACAACAGGCTTTCTTTGGACCAATCCCCAGTAACATTTAGCCTTTATAATGAGTGGAAGCCCTCTTGTTGGTTGATTCATGATTGGATTTCAAAACAAGACGGATTAACTGGGAATTCTGTTGAGGATACAATCTATTCCAAAGTCCTTTGCCATAGAGGCGAAGAAAGAAGGCTCCATAGAAGAGTAAAGTTCTTCTCTCTAGCCATCCCAAGGCAGAGGCACATTTAGGGTGAAACTGCTGTGTTGACAAGGCCTACTGAAACATGAGCATGGGTACCCTGGACCCTGACAGTAAATGTGACATAAAATCTATACGTGTCCTCCATAAAATGTCCTGGCTGGGAATGCCAAGGAATGGACTCACCTTGCCAATAAAGACCCCGAACTTGGACTCAAAGCAACCCAGAATTCAAGGAACAGCCCTGGACCCTAGTTTCCACCCCCCAGACTTCACCTGCCTGTCCCAAGCATCTTCCAGCCACTTGCTATTGCTTTTTGAACCACACCATGTGTTGGACCTAGTCAACCATATCACCAACCTGATGCCAAAGCATCACATCTGAAAGCACCTATAAGCCTGGCTTGATGCTGTTGAGCCATAAAGGCAAGAAACCAAAGGTATTTGAAGAGGCCCTTTCCCCCTGGTCTGCCTTAAAGGGCCTGAGTGATTTTTAAGCCTCCCGCCCCTCTTTTCCTTTAACAAGACATATCCTTGAACATTGGCATTTGCTTCGTAAATCATTTGCCTATACCCCTGCCTTCATTCAGAGTGCCCCTTTAATTTCAACATCTGAAATATCTGTGTTTCCTGTAGAGGGCTGGGTCATTAATGTTTTTAATTAGCTGAGTGCCATGTCAGTTATTATTAAAGTTCACCTTTATTTATACAATCCTGGTTGGACATTCTTTTATTTTGGTACCAACATACCATTGTTGTTTGTGTTGCAACTGTATCAGCTCACACCGCTCATGAAGATATAGCCTGCCCTCAGCTTATGTTACTAAAAGAGGCAAGAGAAGTATACCTGTTGGGCTGTGCCTTTTTCACATTCATGAATGGAAACACTGCATGTTTAGTAGTAGTTTGGGGCTGTGTAGGCAGTTTAGCCGCTACTCATCACTGTACTCCTGCAGATCAGTAGTCATTTAAACACAACCATCCTCTAGGTAATCCTACTCTTCTCCTTAATGACTTACTAATGGCTTATTAAAGAATTACTTAATGGCTGACGTTATCAGCAATCTGCAGTCCACCTTAAATAGATCTTTTTCCTAGGTTACTTTAATACTGGTTTGTCCCTGAAACAAACATTCTGCCACCTTCTTCAACCTTCATGACACTATGGGGGTCATTATGACCCTGGAGGTAGCCATGCCGCTATTTGCGGCTTGGCTGCCCCCATTCCGGGTACCGGGTCCGGGTTCCTGGAATGGGGAAATACAGGGCCATTATGAACTTGGAGGGCCCGTTATTTCCCCATTCCAGGAACCCATCACCATTCCCATTGAGCCCCTACAGGGCTCAATGGGAATGGGGAGCATGTTAACAACGGGCCCGTTAATGACGGGCCCGTTGTTAGCATGCTGGTCTGCTTACGGGACCCGCTAAGGATGCCTGGTAAAACCTAGGGAGACAAGGGACAATATATGGTTACGGACAATAATCATTGGGGAAAATTATCACAAAGGATACGGACAATAATCATAGCAATAAACCTACCTTCAAGATGGATTGGTCGCAGCCGGTCTGGACCTCCACACTCAGGACCAGCGACGCAACTAGGTCCATCCACAGCGCCCCTGCTGAAGGAAAGCAGGACGGAGAGCCCATCTTAACATCAATACAGGTGAGCTTGCATGGGCAAACTCTTGCGCACTACCTTTTGGCACAAAAGGGTCAAGGGGAATCACAGCACCACCACGTTATTCTCATCGCCTCTCATCTTCTCTCAGGAACAGTACCAGCACCCTGGGCCCTCGATAACGCTGCAGTTGGGGGAGAGAAGCGATCCAAGGGAGTCAACTCCTGGGAGGGCTCCAACCATGCCCCAACGTCCCCTCAGAGACCAGGTGAGCATAAAACATGGCTGTGTAAAACATGCTGTCTTTTGTAAATGACTATCTAGGAAAGGAATAGAAAAGAAAGGTTTGTGAGACAATTGTGGTGTGGGTAAGAAGTGCGTGAATGAGTGGAGGGACATTTTAAGAAATTGGGAGGAAAGAATTGGCTGGGGTTTTGATTTGATTTTTGTGATGCAATTTCAGCTGTTAAGCTTTGGTAGAAATAGATTGTGTGTCCAGATTAATTTAAGTATGGCGACTCTGCTCGATCACTTGTGTCAGGTGTGTTCCAGGGCATAAAGTAAACATTTGAAAGTACAACAGGGAATGGGTATGAGAAACTAAGGGGAATTTTTTTAAATCATGGTCAGAGGAAGGGACATTTGATAAAGGGATGTTAGAAAATATGCATACCTTTTAAGCTACACAGTATGAGGGTTCTAAATTAGAAAAGTGATGTAATATTTTAGCGTTATGGAATATATATGATGAGAAAAAGAGAACCCACATGGATATGGAAATTAGGTCACACATGATAGGCAGAGAGGGTCCCTCTGCGTCACCGCCATATGGGTGCTATCCCGTGGCACCCATCGAAGGATACTCCAATCCAGAATATGAGCCACCAGCAACTACTCCAGTGGCTGTGAATAAACAAAGGCAAGAGCCAACGCCTTCAGAAAGGGGCTATGGAAGATTGAGAATGGGGGAAGAGAGGTTACAACTAAAAGGAAAGGAGAGGATTATGCCCCAAAGTGGGATGCTTCCAGATAAGTCTGATTGGAGAGAATGGCGAGGGGACATGCTGCCGACCGAAAGGTTAGTCGAAAGACTAAGAGCGGAAGATGATAGAAGGTCAACGTTCTTGAGGGGTAGGACCAATGGAAGAGGACTGGTAGAGTCTTCGATGGCCAGAATGGAAGATAGGTTGAGAATGGTACTTGAAAAGCAGAGGCAAAGAGATTGGGACAAAACAGAGTCAACAAGAGAAGAGGAAGTATTGGGACTGCAACAGTAAGGCAGGGAAGAAGGGAATAGACAGGAAGAAGAGGTTGTATTGGAATTATTGAGGTACAGACAAGTACTTTTAATACTTGCTAAATCTTCCATCAAAGATGTTCAGGTAGACCTTGATGAGAATAGTGCTGCTTTAGGACTAAGATTTGAACAAGAAGGAAGAGAGATGGATGCAGCAATAGAGGAGGAAGATGAGGATTGCGAAGAAGTGACTGGAGATTGAGCTCAGGGGCACAGCAGCCCTGGCATTCCCTGCAGCAATGGTTACATAATCACACCATGAGGTCTTAGGACAAAACGTCGTCCCTGCATGGCAGTTGTATGCAAAAGTGGAAGAACGGGAAAAATAAGAGCAATTCAATTTCTGTTGTTTCAGAAAAGACAAGAACACACTTATTATGTCCCCTGATCACACATGGAACGGAATAATTTCATGAAGGAACTGCCCATGCTCACTGCAGGATCAGGGAAGTGGATTAATGCTTTGGAAAAACATTCTGGGGTCATGTTAGCTATTGGGGACATAAAACATTTATTTTCAGCTCTAATTGGGAAGCAATCAGAAGATCTGTGGAGGAAAGCAGGGTACCCCAAAGTTAAACTAGAATCAAATGAATATGATGGATGAGCTTTTAATATTGTAGGGTGGGTGTGTGGAAGGCACTACGGGTGATGTACCCCGATACGCCAGACATTAAGTACATTTTAGTTAAAACAATGAAATTGGATGATGATCCTACTATACATAGTCTGAAAATTCAGGAAATGCAGAGCGCAGAAACAGGAGAAGCATGGGATAAGAACATAGGGATTCTTTAATCACATGTTGAAAAGGGGGTTTCCTAAAGAGGTTCGAGCATACAAGGTTGCCTTAGGGGTACTGTGAATCTCTAAGCATTTTTAATGGGGTGGTTCAAATGGATTCGAGAAATGTACACGTGTCCTGTACAGTAATTCAGTAGGTGGATGACCTATTGGTTTGCAGCACTTCAGAGAAGCAGCTTCGAGGAGATTCAATAACACTCCTCACCCTGCTTGCAGAAAAAGGATATAAGGCGGACAAAGAGAAATTGTAGTACTGGCAGACAATATCATCAGCAGGAAGGAAAATATTGTCTGAGAGAGCAGTAGCTATTCATAACACCCCCAGCCAGTTAAAGTGAAACAAATGAAGCAGTTCCTAGGACTCGTAACTACTGTAGATCATGAAAGAGTGTGAGGGTACGCCAAGAATAAATATCCAGGTTGTCAGAGTGTTTGGAGAAATGAAGAGATAGTGCTCAATCATATGAGCCTTTTGTTAGCTCTCTATAGCTTGATAAAGTGAAGTGCCCATACATAAACCATGCATGACAGATTTAGCATTGCAGGTCTGTGACTAAGTGGAATCAGTACTAAAACTATATTGTAGGCCCATGTTAGGGGTGTGTTTCCTTCAGGAAGGAACCCAAGAAGAGGGATGGGCTTGTATTTGCAGTGCCATGAAATTGTATGTCTTGGAGGATGGTGCCACAGCGAAGTAGTCAATGAGATTGTGGATTACTAGATTTCCTTGCAAAGGGCTAAACCATTTGTATTTTGGGTGATGACTTTGTAAGGGAACATGAGGGAAATGTGGGAGTGTGTTAACTCTTCTGGCAATGTATGTATACTGTATCTGTTTTGTGGTTTAGGGAGACTCGGGTTAGTTCAATCTCAAAAGAGTTGTCTTGCCCTCCCCAGCAGCCGCTGTGAAATACATTTGGTTTAATGACAATGCTCATTCTCTTCTGGACAGGTGGGCTATATTAGAGTGCACAGATCCGATGTCAGCCCTGACAATGGTTCCACCAAAGCCATCCTTGCTGTCTTATTAACAGACACCAGGGCCTTGATTCCATTGTCCCAGTCATACAAAAGTAGATCAAGCCACCCTCTAAATCCAACCCTTGGCCTGACTTGGAACTTGCCACTCTAAAAATAAAAGTTCATGATATGAGTTGGTGCAAGAACAAAGAACAACAAAACAAAAAAGCCTTCCTATAATTTCAGAGATTATAATGACCTGTCGTTTTGTGAACGAAAAAAACTTTCCTTCATGGCTGCATTGCTGTGGCCTCAAAACCAACTTCTGAATTTATTACAATTTAGGTTGAGCTCATTTCCCCCATTGACTGATCCTCCACACTAGTCACCTCTGAGGCACTTTGCAGACTCTTTCCTCTGTGTTTTATTCTTATCTTGATATATAGTGCCACCCTGCCGTCCTGATTATATGTTATATGTGAATTCATAATGTGAAGGACCAAAGTGCTTAATAAGGAAAGGCACTACACTGTAGATATTACACACATGTGGAACATAAAGATTAATACCTTGTTATCTGCTGTATTCGTAATGTACTACACACTATATCACTTTATTATATCCAGGACCACCATAGTGTCTAGAGGTGTGCATTCATCCATTCACGACACTGGGTTTAGAACAGAGGTCTTGCAAATCAAGTCTCTAGAGGATAGCTCAGGGGTAACGCGCTTGCCTTGGAAGCAAGTCGACGCAGCTCAACAGGGGTTGGATCCCCGGGTCCGCACTTAGAAACCTCTGGGTATTAAACACAATATAAATAACCAATTTCAATTACAACAATTCTGCCCCAACTGTATTGCTTACACTTACATAGAGATTGCCTTTAAATTCCAAAAGAGCACAAGAGTAAACAAAAGCAGCAGTTTTGAATCACACCTATCGTCAACTGAAAAACAGTTTATATTTAGGTTCATAGGCAGTGCACATGATTAAATCACACAATTATGCAAAATGTAGCAGAAAGGACCACTTTCATTAAGCTAAACAAAATATGGTTTCCCTTATAGCAGAGCATGTTACATAAACAAATGTGTTGAAAGATGGATAACTAAAGGTGGCGCAATTTTCTAAACAAAGGTCATTGTTTAAAAGAAACAATTTAGGGCCTGATTCATGGAACGTTTTGCTATGGGATTGCGCCATTATAAAACACTTACATGTTTAGTCTGTTTTCGTTAAAATGGACGGTAACTCAAAATACCTAATTTTGCCTCCCACCTGCACCTCCCGAAGAGCTGAAATATAAACAAAATCAACAGTAGGTCGGGGATTCTGAATACGGAAAATAAAAACTCGTACACTCGCCACACAGCCAGACAAACCTAACGTCTCATAGAGACACACAAATGCAGGGTTGCTGCCAGTTTTCACAAGCAAGGAGACAAGGAGAATGAAGCAGAAATTCATGATCTAGGGTCCGGCACACAAGCATTCCGACAAACACAACGGGAAGGTTAGAGTTGTTTCACTAGTGTGCATTAAAGCTGAACCAGGGCAAGCCACACAAGTACTGAATATTGCACATTTTAAAAACCATGCAGAAATGTATACACATGACAGTAAACTGCAGTGAGATGTGATTTTATAGCATACTTGCAATAAAAAGCGGTAATCAGCTGAACTATGCATTTGATCAGGCAATAGCATTTAATAAGTCATCAAGTTTATTCCGCCATCATGCTTCACGTGTTTGATAAAATGTTATTTCAAGAATGCATAAGAATTTGCAAAGAATTTGATTTGTTTTGAAGGTGCACAATCCTCAAAACAATGGACTTGTCTTAGCTATTCATAAATGGATGCAAGCAAATTACCTAAAAAGTTAGAGACCTGGCACCTAGCCATTTGATCCCTGGCCTTCTCAGCTGGGCACATGTCCTCAGCCATCCACGACAGTCACAAACCTACCTGGAAGTTCTTCTGGATGCAGAATTAACAGTGGAATCACCGGTCAACTCAGGTGCAAAAATGACTGTCTTTCTCTTCAAAACCTTGAGAAGAATCTTTCCTTTTTTTGGGTGCCTCTAAAAGAGTTTAAGCTGCTGTCTCATCTTCCCTGTTCTTCCTGAACAATGCAAAAGTGTGTAAGGCAAGTGCCAAGTTCAACAATAAAAATCAACCCAAAGAGCCACAAAATAATGCACGAGTTGTGAGAAAAACGAAAGGTTTATTACAACACGACCTAGTCCGGGGAATTATCAAAAAGACATTCAACATGGTGACAGAAAGTGGCTGAATTTATAGTAAATAACAGAGGAGAAATGGCAACTAATGTTACAAGTTATTCACACTTTCCCGGCCTCTGAATGGGCATCGTCATTCGCTCTATAGTTGAATCTATACAATACTTGGCCGTATTGGGTTATAAACACATTATTAATATTTCTGCGATTGTTCATTTTTACTTACTCAATATTACCTGCTGTACTAGTTCTGATATGCTTTAAAGCTTTCATTTGCCTACTCAACTTTTGGCTGCTGTTTCTTGCTCAGGTCGCAATGTCTGCTGAGATTCAGTGCTGTGGTGCTGTGCTTGTATCCTTGCATAAGTCTGTTAAGTGTTCCCAGGCACAGTGATTCCAGAACCACATATGTTGTCTGGCGTAGGCTCTGTTGCCAGGTTGTAGCTGAAGAGGCTCTTCTGTCACCATGTTTTGTTGGTGGGTTGGGGCCCCATGGTGCACTTTGATGTTTAACTGAGAAGATATAAGATTAACACAGGTTGACATATTCTTGGTATATACATAAAATTCTTCCCCCAACAAATCTGCACTTCTGTGTGTGGCAGACACTGTTCATGTGGGTGCAGTCAGGGTATGCATCCTCCTTACTGTCACCACTTCATGGCTTTACAGATGGTGGTCCTTGCTTGCCTGGTTGCGCAGAGCTTGGCTAACTTAAGTTTCTACAAACAATGTAGTCATTCGACCACCCCATTTGCTTGTGGGTGGTACGCTGTGCAAAGTCTATGCCCAATACCTAATAAACTGGTGATTTCATTAATAAAATGTGTTAAAAAATGGGGGGGCAGTATCCGACCTTAGTACTTCACAAATGCCCCATTTGGGGAACACTTCTCTTATGCAGAATCTTGCTGCAGATTTGGCATCTGCATTCAGACAGTGTCCTGCCTCAAACCAACGGGAATATGGGCACACTACTACTAGTACATACCTGTATGTGCTGTACCTGTTCACTATGTTAATATAGTCAACATGGAGCTCTTTGAAGGGCCCTGTGGGGCGGGACAATGTTGCCTTTAGTGTCTTGAGTGTGTGTCCAGGATAAAACTTGTTGCATGTGGTACAGTTTGCTGCAAATTTGTCGACTTGTTCCGCTAAATTAGGCACAAGCCAGTCCTCACTAATGTCAGCCGCAATGTGCTGCTTAGGTGCATGCGTAAGAATGTGAAGTTGTTCCAAGACAATGTTTAATAGCTCTATTGTCATCACTACTTTACCTGTGCTTTTCTGTCTGCAAAAGATATCAGTGGGTGATAGGGCACATCCCCTTTTTATCCATAATGCCTTTTCTACTGGTGGGCCTCTTTCCTGAAACTCAATGATGCACCGGTTTGATAATGCACTGTAGTCCCCTGCAGTCACTCTTATTGTATGGCTGTGACAAGCATTTGACTTTTCTCTGGAAAAGAAAGAGCATTTAAGCTGCCTGTTTGGTGGCTTCATCTGCATCAGTGTTGCCGTGCAAAATCACGCCTTTCCCCTTGGAGTGTGCTGCGCACTTCACAATAGCTACATGAAGGGGGCCTTTCAATGCATCTATTAGTACAGCTAATAAGATTGCATGTTGGACTGGTGACCCATCTGCTCTTTTGTTATCTCTTCTCTTCCATCTTGGTAATCCTGAATGTACTGTAGAGGTACTGTAGGTTGAGTCTGTATAAGTGGTGACATCATCTCTTGATCTATACTCGATTGCCCATCTACATAGAGCACTTCTCCGGTGTCAAGGGGGTCCTCACTCACCCTGCAGGCTCCCCTTCATATATTGCACAGTCATGAACCTTATCTTGCGGCCCCACTGGTTTCACAATGAATGTTGCTGGGTTGATTGTGTGGCCTCTCACTAAGGTGATGGCTGAGTTAGTCAGGATTACCTTATAACCACTTGCTCTCTGGGTGGTGAGTGTTGATATTTGTCTCTCTAAGATGGAAAAGAGTGTGTGCTCAATGTATAAAGTGAGTGGGCATCCCATAACTATGGATGCAGATTATTGTATAGCAAATGCTACTGCAGCCACTGCTTGCTTGCAATTTGAGGTGGGCCTGCATTACTGAGTCTAAAAGACCACTGTAGTATGCCAATGGCTTGTGTCTCTGTGATGATCGCTGTGTGAGTACTGTTGTCATGACCTGTCCATTTGAGGGTGAGCGTAGGAAAATCTGTTTATTGTATTCTGTGGTTGCTAGTACTGGTGCACTGATGATAGCTATTTTGAGATCCTCAAAGCATTCTGCCATCTCTTCTGTCCATTCCAGTGTACCTTAGATCTTCTGTGCTTCCTTGAGTCCCTGTATTAGTGGTCTGACATGTGTTGAATAATCAAATACCCATGTTCTGCAATAATCACACAGGCCTAGGAATTGCTGCATCTCTCTGACTGCTTTAGGGTGCGATGTGTTTCTCACTGCTGTGACTCTGTCTGGGCTTATCCTTTTTCCTGCTGAGGATATGATCTGTCCACAATATACCACCTCCTTTTGACAGTACTGCAATTTGTTTTGGTCCACCTTGCACCCATTGTCTGGAAGGATTGTCAGGAGCTGTATTGTGTCTTTTCTACACTGTTCCTCTGTGGTGCTACAAACGAATAGGTCATATACGTATTTTAGCACTGCACTGGCCATGTGGATGTTTCCTATGTCCACATGAAGGACCCTTTTGAAAACACTAGGGGATTCACAGTACCCTTGGGGAAAACGGGAATGCTGGAATCTCTTTCCGAGATATGAAAACACAGTCAAGTATTGAGAGTCTGGATGTAGTCGCATTGTGAAGAATGCATTCGTAGGGTCAGTTACAGAAAAGTAGACTGCATCAGCGGTTATGTTACACAATATTGATGCAGGGTTTGGCACTAGTGGATATTCTAGTTCCACTATGTCGTTGAGAGGGTGGGAATCCTGAATTAATCTCCAAGATAACCCTTTTGGTTTTTTTCAGGGGATATATGGCTGTGTTGCATTGTGAGTCTGAGGGCACTATAATGCCTTTGTCAAGTAGTGTTTTGATTGTGTCGCAAATTCCTTCATCTGCTTCCAAATAATGGGTGTTGTTTTACTCTAGGGAGTGTGGTCCCTGGTTTGAGTTTGATTTTTACTTCCCCTATGCAGGTTAGTCGCCCTACATCATGTGGATTGCTAATCTAGAGTCAACTAGGCACGTGTGGTAGGTTCTCTCCTAGCTGTGAGGGTGCTGCTGTGGCTGTCAGTATTGTCTGTGGTACTTCTTTGTGCTGCACTAGCATGTGGCAAGGTATGCTGATTTCAAATATGACGGTGTAGGGTCTATGCACTGTGCTGTTTTCCACTCCATCCCTTCCTCATCTGTGCCTCTTATTATGAGTGTGTCTTTTCTCATGATCACTGCCTCAATGTGTAATGTAAAAACTGTTCCTGGGGCTGCATAGCATGGTGCTGCTGGTCTGAATAGAAAGTTTTCTTGTAGGCAAAATATTGCACCTTGTACACCTGGTAATTAGCCAATCAAAATGTAACTGCATATGTAAATAGAGTCACATGCAATGGTAATGCTCAAATTGTGTTGGTGCTGCAAAGTGCTTTTATTACCATGGCTATTCTGTCGTAATGCCTGCCTGGTGTGGAACACACAATTCCTTTGTCAGTGAATTAAATGGTCATGCTTAACTTCTGAAGGAGATCCATGCTCAGTAAGTTCACTGGTGTCTCTGTGCTGTAAAGTAATGGTGTGTCTATCTCTTAAGTCCCTACATTGCGGGGTAGTTCTTCTGTAAAATGAACCTTTACAATAGCCCCAGAGAATCCCTGTGTGTACATACTGTGATTGGTCAAGGGAAACTGCCCTTCCCTTATGCATGATGGGGTGACTACGGTGCATACCATAAAGGTGAACATTCTGTCTCCTATCCTCACTCCCACTTTGGGTTCCTTTTCTGCGTCTGGAGTGATTGAGAGAACTGAGCATGTCCGGGCTCGCTGTGGGCTGTCCTATTGTGTATATGTGTTGGACCCTGGAAGTGGGAAAGCATTGCTTCCTAGAACACTATCTCCAGAATTGTGTGTCACTGTTCCTCATGGAAGAACATTTTGCTCCCATGGTACTGTAGTTGCTTGTGCTGGAGCTTGTTGTGGGACATTCAGCATGAGATTTGTGGTTGGGTACTCTATGGGCTGTGTCTGTGTGGGTATGATAATTTGTACTGGGCATAAGTTCTGGGGTTGTCCAGATACTGGGACATGTATCGGGTCTGAGCCTGTGGCTTGTCTTGGAACATAAATCCCTGTGTTAGCCCTCATGCATAGTATGGAGCTGAGGTGCTCCTGGGTGGTATTGCATGGGGGTTTGATGTGACAATCCTTAGAAATGTGTCCCATCTTTCCACATGCCCAAAATGCCCCTCCAAATCGTGGTTGTAAACCCACAAATCCTCCCCATCTGCCTTATTGTTAATTTCCTCTTGTCCCTTGGTCCCTCCACTGTCTCATTGATTGCTATCTGGATTATTTGTCCACTCTTGTGAAGATCCTGACTGCTGTTGGGCATTTGTGGAGTTGGTTACTGCTTCTCCCTGCATGCAAACATTTGCCAATTTCTTTTGCAGTAGCTTTGCTTCTGCACACTGCACCTTTTCTTCCACTGCACTTTCATCCATGTGCTTGCTTTTATAAAAATGTACTATGTGTGCCTGTGTCTCGCCTCATCTTTTTGCTTCCATACTTAGTATTTTGTGTAGTTCTACTTGCACCTCTGTGCTAAGACCTTTTCATAATACATGGTAGAAGAACGGTATGTTATTTTCCCATGTCTCACCTGTCTCTTCTGGCTACATCTCTTGGATGGACTGGATATAAAATGGAGGGTCCTCATTCTGTTTCATTGTGTGTGCCAAAATGGCACCCACATCAGATCTATCAGGGTATGTCCTTCTCAATGCATCTCACACACTGGCTCAACAGTTATTGAACAGAGCTCCATCATGTGCATCACTCTTTAACCCGACCCAGGAGTACCCTGCTCTTTCCGAAATAGTGTTTGTCTGATCTTCCATTATGTTGGCTGATATAATTTTCATGTTCCATACTGCCAGAGTAGCCCCTGCTGTGTGTTTTTCTAATGCGTTGATCCACTTGCCCACACCTGCAGTAAGAGGCGGTAGGGTATTTATCAATTATTCTTGTCCATATGGGGCCATGTTATTATTGTTATCTGCCTACTACCATTTGTGTAAGTGGGAAATGCCTCCCCCTTTTTGGGCTATGATGTGTTCTAGCCTTATTCTCCCCTATAACCACTGTCATTGTTCTAGGCCGAGGTCTTAATCTTCTCTCCCATGCAGTCCTCTCTTCATGATCCTCTTCAGATTCCCAAATCTCCTAACTCTCTCCCTGCTCGTCTTCAATTTCAGACACCTCAGATTCGTGTTCTACATCCTTTTGCTCTGGCTCTTCAGTTTCTATCTTCACACCTTATATCACTGCCTTACACAATTTCAACAATATGATATGATATAAGTCATTTATAACATGCAAGATCACAGTATGTCTCTGCGCACAAACAAAATTTCTAAAACCATGCCCGTTCCCAAATAGATCTCCACCCCAATCTTTTCCTCACACTCAGATCTTACCAACATTTGCCTCTGATCATTTGTTACCACTTATGTATATATATTGTACAATGCAGTTTAAAGTCACACTTGTAAACACAATGTTTTATGTTCCCTGCCTCTCATCCCTTACTGTGGATGAAGGGTACAGTCCTTGCTAGTGCGGGAATTCCCACTCTTATTTCTAAAGCAGTGCTGCCCTCCCTCCGTTATCGAGGGATGTGTACACTTACCAAGTTTACAATGAATGTGATGTCACTGCTTCTCGCTACAGGAGCCCTCTTCAGTTTCTACAAAAAATTAAAACAAGGCAAAACAGACCACGTGGCTCATACCGTCACTCACTCCTCTTCCGCATTCATATTCACTCTCCCATTGTAGTTCTCGGATCAGGTGCACTGGCTCGCTACTGTCTTCTGAAGTCTTCCAGGACTGCCTTTCCACACAATGGCCTGCATTCAAGGGGGCTTGCCAGTGCCTGAAGCGATTAGGCAAGCCATATGGGTAACCTTGCCGCTTGCTGCCTCCTGTGGTCTGCGCAGTCTTCTGTTATCTGCAGGCGGACATCGCTAGCCCCGGAGTGTGGCTGAGGAACTAACAGCTGTCCAGAAGAGACTTCACTTCCCGTATGGGCCAACAAAATATGTAAGGCAAGTCCCAAGTTCAATAATAAAAATCAACCCAAAGAGCCAAACAATAAAGCACTAGTTCTGACATGCTTGAAAGTTTTCATTTGCCTACTCAACTTTTGGCTGCTGTTTCTTGCTCAGGTCGCAATGTCTGCTGAGATTCAGTGCTGTGGTGCTCTGCTTGTATCCTTGCATAAGTCTGTTAAGTGTTCCCAGGCACAGTGATTCCAGAACCACATATGTTGTCTGGCGTAGGCTCTGTTGCCAGGTTGTAGCTGAAGAGGCTCTTCTGTCACAGTGTTTTGTTGGTGGGTTGGGGCCCCATGGTGCACTTTGATGTTTAACTGAGAAGATATAAGCTTAACACAGGTTGACATATTCTTGGTATATACATAAAATTCTTCCCCCAACAAATCTGCACTTCTGTGTGTGGCAGACACTGTTCATGTGGGTGCAGTCAGGGTATGCATCCTCCTTACTGTCACCACTTCATGGCTTTACAGGTGGTGGTCCTTGCTTGCCTGGTTGCGCAGAGCTTGGCTAACTTAAGTTTCTACAAACAATGTAGTCATTCGACCACCCCATTTGCTTCTGGCTGGTACGCTGTGCAAAGTCTATGTCCAATACCTAATAAACTGGTGATTTCATTAAAAAATGTGTTAAAAAAATGGGGGGCAGTATCCGACCTTAGTACTTCACAAATGCCCCATTTGGGGAACACTTCCCTTACGCAGAATCTTGCTGCAGATTTGGCATCTGCATTCAGACAGTGTCCTGCCTCAAACCAACGGGCATATGGGCACACTACTACTAGTACATACCTGTATGTGCTGTACCTGTTCACTATGTTAATATAGTCAACATGGAGCTCTTGGAAGGACCCTGCGGGGCGGGACAATGTTGCCTTTAGTGTCTTGAGCGTGTGTCCAGGATAAAACTTGTTGCATGTGGTACAGTTTGCTGCAAATTTGTCGACTTGTTCCGCTAAATTAGGCACAAGCCAGTCCTCACTAATGTCAGCCGCAATGTGCTGCTTAGGTGCATGCCTAAGAATGTGAAGTTGTTCCAAGACAATGTTTAATAGCTCTATTGTCATCACTACTTTACCTGTGCTTTTCTGTCTGCAAATGATATCAGTGGGTGATAGGGCACATCCCCTTTTTATCCATAATGCCTTTTCTACTGGTGGGCCTCTTTCCTGAAACTCAATGATGCACCCGTTTGATAATGCACTGTAGACCCCTGCAGTCCCTCTTATTGTATGGCTGTGACAAGCATTTGACTTTTCTCTGGAAAAGAAAGAGCATATAAGCTGCCTGTTTGGTGGCTTCATCTGCATCAGTGTTGCCGTGCAAAATCACGCCTTTCCCCTTGGAGTGTGCTGCGCACTTCACAATAGCTACATGAAGGGGGTCTTTCAATGCGTCTATTAGTACAGCTAATAAGATTGCATGTTGGACTGGTGACCCATCTGCTCTTTTGTTATCTCTTCTCTTCCATCTTGGTAATCCTGAATGTACTGTAGAAGTACTGTAGGTTGAGTCTGTATAAGGGGTGACATCATCTCTTGATCTATACTTGATTGCCCATTTACATAGAGCACTTCTTCGGTGTCAAGGGGGTCCTCACTCACCCTGCGGAATTCTCCAGGCTCCCCTTCATATATTGCACAGTCATAAACCTTATCTTGCGGCCCCACTGGTTTCACAATGAATGTTGCTGGGTTGATTGTGTGGCCTCTCACTAAGGTGAAGGCTGAGTTAGTCAGGATTACCTTATAACCACTTGCTCTCTGGGTGGTGAGTGTTGATATTTGTCTCTCTAAGATGGAAAAGAGTGTGTGCTCAATGTATAACGTGAGTGGGCATCCCATAACTATGGATGCAGATTATTGTATAGCAAATGTTGCTGCAGCCACTGCTTGCTTGCAATTTGAAGTGGGCCTGCATTCCTGAGTCTAAAAGACCACTGTAGTATGCCAATGGCTTGTGTCTCTGCGATGATCGCTGTGTGAGTACTGTTGTCATGACCTGTCCATTTGAGTGTGAGCGTAGGAAAATCTGTTTATTGTAGTCTGTGGTTGCTAGTACTGGTGCACTGATGATAGCTATTTTGAGATCCTCAAAGCATTCTGCCATCTCTTCTGTCCATTCCAGTGTACCTTAGATCTTCTGTGCTTCCTTGAGTCCCTGTATTAGTGGTCTGATATGTGTCGAATAATCAAATACCCATGTTCTGCAATAATCACACAGGCCTAGGAATTGCTGCATCTCTCTGATTGCTTTAGGGTGCGGTGTGTGTCTCACTGCTGTGACTCTGTCTGGGCTTATCCTTTTTCCTGCTGAGGATATGATCTGTCCACAATATACCACCTCCTTTTGACAGTACTGCAATTTGTTTTGGTCCACCTTGTACCCTTTGTCTGTAAGGATTGTCAGGAGCTGTATTGTGTCTTTTCTACACTGTTCCTCTGTGGTGCTACAAACAAATAGGTCATATACGTATTCTAGCACTGCACTGGCCATGTGGATGTTTCCTATGTCCACATGAAGGACCCTTTTGAAAACACTAGGGGATTCACAGTACCCTTGGGGAAAACGGGAATGCTGGAATCTCTTTCAGAGATATGAAAACACAGTCAAGTATTGAGAGTCTGGATGTAATCGCATTGTGAAGAATGCATTCGTAGGGTCAGTTACAGAAAAGTAGACTGCATCAGCGGTTATGTTACACAATATTGATGCAGGGTTTGGCACTAGTGGATATTCTAGTTCCACTATGTCGTTGAGAGGGCGGGAATCCTGAATTAATCTCCAAGATAACCCTTTTGGTTTTTTTCAGGGGATATATGGCTGTGTTGCATTGTGAGTCTGAGGGCACTATAATGCCTTTGTCAAGTAGTGTTTTGATTGTGTCGCAAATTCCTTCATCTGCTTCCAAATAATGGGTGTTGTTTTACTCTAGGGAGTGTGGTCCCTGGTTTGAGTTTGATTTTTACTTCCACTCTGCAGGTTAGTCGCCCTACATCATGTGGATTGCTAATCTAGAGTCAACTAGGCACGTGTGGTAGGTTCTCTCTTAGCTGTGAGGGTGCTGCTGTGGCTGTCAGTATTGTCTGTGGTACTTCTTTGTGCTGCACTAGCATATGGCAAGGTATGCTGATTTCAAATATGACGGTGTAGGGTCTATTCACTGTGCTGTTTTCCACTCCATCCCTTCCTCATCTGTGCCTCTTATTATGAGTGTGTCTTTTCTCATGATCACTGCCTCAATGTGTAATGTAAAAACTGTTCCTGGGGCTGCATAGCATGGTGCTGCTGGTCTGAATAGAAAGTTTTCTTGTAGGCAAAATATTGCATCTTGTACACCTGGTAATTAGCCAATCAAAATGTAACTGCATATGTAAATAGAGTCACATGCAATGGTAATGCTCAAATTGTGTTGGTGCTGCAAAGTGCTTGTATTACCATGGCTATTCTGTCGTAATGCCTGCCTGGTGTGGAACACACAATTCCTTTGTCACTGAATTAAATGGTCATGCTTAACTTCTGAAGGAGATCCATGCTCAGTAAGTTCACTGGTGTCTCTGTGCTGTAAAGTAATGGTGTGTCTATCTCTTGAGTCCCTACATTGCGGGGTAGTTCTTCTGTAAAATGAACCTTTACAATAGCCCCAGAGAATCCCTGTGTGTACATACTGTGATTGGTCAAGGGAAACTATCCTTCCCTTATGCATGATGGGGTGACTCCGGTGCATACCATAAAGGTGAACAATCTGTCTCCTATCCTCACTCCCACTTTGGGTTCCTTTTCTGCGTCTGGAGTGATTGAGAGAACTGAGCATGTCCGGGCTCGCTGTGGGCTGTCCTATTGTGTATATGTGTTGGACCCTTGAAGTGGGAAAGCATTGCTTCCTAGCACACTATCTCCAGAATTGTGTGTCACTGTTCCTAATGGAAGAACATTTTGCTCCCATGGTACTGTAGTTGCTTGTGCTGGAGCTTGTTGTGGGACATTCAGCATGAGATTTGGGGTTGGGTACTCTATGGGCTGTGTCTGTGTGGGTATGATAATGTGTACTGGGCTTAAGTTCTGGGGTTGTCCAGATACTGGGACATGTATCGGGCCTGAGCCTGTGGCTTGACTTGGGACATAAATCCCTGTGTTAGCCCTCATGCATGGTATGGAGCTGAGGTGTTCCTGGGTGGTATTGCATGGGGGTTTGATCTGACAATCCTTAGAAATGTGTCCCATCTTTCCACATGCCCAAAATGCCCCTCCAAATCGTGGTTGTAAACCCACAAATCCTCCCCATCTGCCTTATTGTTAATTTCCTCTTGTCCCTTGGTCCCTCCACTGTCTCATTGATTGCTATCTGGATTATTTGTCCACTCTTGTGAAGATCCTGACTGCTGTTGGGCATTTGTGGAGTTGGTTACTGCTTCTCCCTGCATGCAAACATTTGCCAATTTCTTTTGCAGTAGCTTTGCTTCTGCACACTGCACCTTTCTTCCACTGCACTTTCATCCATGTGCTTGCTTTTTAAAAATGTACTATGTGTGCCTGTGTCTCGCCTCATCTTTTTGCTTCCATACTTAGTATTTTGTCTAGTTCTACTTGCACCTCTGTGCTAAGACCTTTTCATAATACATGGTAGAAGAACGGTATGTTATTTTCCCATGTCTCACCTGTCTCTTCTGGCTACATCTCTTGGATGGACTGGATATAAAATGGAGGGTCCTCATTCTGTTTCATTGTGTGTGCCAAAATGGCACCCACATCAGATCTATCAGGGTATGTCCTTCTCAATGCATCTCACACACTGGCTCAACAGTTATTGAACAGAGCTCCATCATGTGCATCACTCTTTAACCCGACCCAGGAGTACCCTGCTCTTTCCGAAATAGTGTTTGTCTGATCTTCCATTATGTTGGCTGATATAATTTTCATGTTCCATACTGCCAGAGTAGCCCCTGCTGTGTGTTTTTCTAATGCGTTGATCCACTTGCCCACACCTGCAGTAAGAGGTGGTAGGGTATTTATCAATTATTCTTGTCCATATGGGGCCATGTTATTATTGTTATCTGCCTACTACCATTTGTGTAAGTGGGAAATGCCTCCCCCTTTTTGGGCTATGATGTGTTCTAGCCTTATTCTTCCCTATAACCACTGTCATTGTTCTAGGCCGAGGTCTTAATCTTCTCTCCCATGCAGTCCTCTCTTCCTGATCCTCTTCAGTTTCCCAAATCTCCTAACTCTCTCCCTGCTCGTCTTCAATTTCAGACACCTCAGATTCGTGTTCTACATTCTTTTGCTCTGGCTCTTCAGTTTCTATCTTCACACCTTATATCACTGCCTTACACAATTTCAACAATATGATATGATACAAGTCATTTATAACATGCAAGATCACAGTATGTCTCTGCGCACAAACAAAATTTCTAAAACCATGCCTGTTCCCAAATAGATCTCCACCCCAATCTTTTCCTCACACTCAAATCTTACCAACATTTGCCTCTGATCATTTGTTACCACTTATGTATATATATTGTACAATGCAGTTTAAAGTCACACTTGTAAACACAATGTTTTATGTTCTCTGCCTCTCATCCCTTACTGTGGATGAAGGGTACAGTCCTTGCTAGTGCGGGAATTCCCACTCTTATTTCTAAAGCAGCGCTGCCCTCCCTCCGTTATCGAGGGATGTGTACACTTACCAAGTTTACAATGAATGTGATGTCACTGCTTTTCGCTACAGGAGCCCTCTTCAGTTTCTACAAAAAATTAAAACAAGGCAAAACAGACCACGTGGCTCATACCGTCACTCACTCCACTTCCGCATTCATATTCACTCTCCCATTGTAGTTCTCGGATCAGGTGCACTGGCTCGCTATTGTCTTCCGAAGTCTTCCAGGACTGCCTTTCCACACAATGGCCTGCATTCAAGGGGGCTTGCCAGTGCCTGAAGCGATTAGGCAAGCCATATGGGTAACCTTGCCGCTTGCTGCCTCCTTGTGGTCTGCACAGTCTTCTGTTGTCTGCAGGCGGACATCGCTAGCCCCGGAGTGTGGCTGAGGAACTAACAGCTGTCCAGAAGAGACTTGACTTCCCGTATGGGCCAACAAAATATGTAAGGCAAGTCCCAAGTTCAATAATAAAAATCAACCCAAAGAGCCAAACAATAAAGCACGAGATATGAGAAAAACAAAACGTTTATTACAACACAGCCTAGGACAGGGAATTATTAAAAAGATGTTGAATATGGTGACAGAAAATGGCTGAAATTATAGCAAATAACAGAGAAATTACAACAAATGTTACCAGTTGTTCACACTTTCCTGGCCTCTGATTGGGCATCGTCTTTCACACTATAAGTGAATATAAACAATACATGACCCTATTTGCTTATTCTATCCTTGTGACCAAACCAAGACCGAAGCAAGACATCAGTTTATTAATTAATTAGCATTGATATCATCTCCTTTCCCATGGTGCTGATTGGATGCTACTCTTTTCATTTTGTATCCTCTAGACTTGGTAGTTGATTGGCTGTTCCAGCAGGGGTATGTATGGAGTGAGCGACTGAGTATATTTCAACCAATCTCTGGATAAGATGTGACAGTGTGACAACAAAATTATAACTTCTACATCATCTTCCCAAAGAACTCATCGGTTGGCACTGTTTTACCGTTCTCATCATTGTGAACTACCCCTAGTGCTTATCCTCCTTCATTAGCTTCCAGTCTTCGCTCGCTTTATTTTTAAAGTTCATTGATTTATTTACAGGGCTTTTTAGAACAAAGGCCTAGCTTTTCTTAATTCCACGGTTAAGGGACATCTGCCAGCTACATCCTTGAGATTGGCTAACTCTTTGATAAGAGTGACTGCAGCTTGCGAGAAAAAGAAGTAGGGTGGCATTATACTTGCTGGCTCATCTAGAACAATGTCCTCTCCTCCACCAAATCTGAAGAAAACCACCTTTGGCTGTGGAAAAAACTGAAAAGATTGCTTCATCAGCACACCTGAGATCTTGGTAAAAGCTCCTGCCTCACTGATGGGACTTATTGTGCCTTGAGTGCTCCTTTACGTTTTTACCACATGCAGTTCGAATAGTATCTGTTGCTTGAACCTGACTGGCCACAGGTAATAATTAGTGCACCTATCTATTTTGCCTTGTTCCTTTGCACTCGGAATGTTTCTAAAGCCTGTGAATGAACAAGCCTTCCTACCCCCTCCCTTTTCTTCAGATATGAGCTCACAGTTGGCGCCTAATAAAGCTTCAAAAAATAAAGAGATGATTAAATAAGTATCACGGGTACTGCTTCGGCTAAGTTAGTGTCAAAATAGTTATCATCAATGAATGTTTTCAAGAATGGGGTTTATCCTGCCTAGCTGATCCACAGATGCCAATGGGCCTCATTAGGACCCAGGCGGTAAGGGGTTTACGGCGGCGTAAACAGCGCCGACCCTTACCGCCTGATTCCGAGGTCCCTTAGCGCCATGGCGGATTTAACACCTGCTTTTAGCAGGTGTTAAAATCCATGGCGCTAAGGGACTATGTTGTTAATTACGCCACCGTAATTTACGGTGGCGTAATTAACGCCTTCCCCACTCCCATTATGCCCTATGGGGCAAAAATGGGAATGGGGAAGGGTAAATGGGGATTGGGGACTTACCGCCCCGCCAACCTCGGAATGGGGCGGTAAGTCCGCCAACCACCATGGCGTAAACATAGTTTACGCCATGGTGGTAAAGGTATGACCCAGGCGGTAGCTTACCGCCTGGGTCGTAATGAGGCCCAATGTCTGCCATGTTGAACCTCTGCTCCCCAACGTAATGCTCTCTGACAGCTGCAATGTGTGAATGAAGAGTTACTGCAGACCATCTTCTGGCCCCGACGCAAGAGTGGTTCCAGGGAGGTAAAAGAAGAAAGGGACGGTTGGGGATCAGTGTGGTACCACTGGAACTTGTAGTGGGGAGTGGAACGCTAACCAAAAACCTTGGGATAGGTAATGTGCTGGGGATGGAGTCAGGAGGAGGGCTGCGGTGCAGAAGCAGAGGGGACGGTCGATGGTGGCTGAATGAAAGTAGGGGTGACACCTCCATTTGAACATGGGGAAAAGGGCATGGTGGGCGGGGGGTGAGGTCGGTGTGACAGAGAAACTGGAGCATGTGGGTAAACTCAACGGCTGATGGGGTGGTGAAAGAGAGAGATCGGAGATACTGATCTGGTGAAAGCACCCAGTGAAGGGAAGCTCGGCAGGCGCGAACATCGGCGAGCAGCATGCAGGGAAACATAAATCCCCAGGAATTAATACTTGAAGCGGATCGCCTGATCCCCTGTGAGATCTATATATTGTGCTATGCAGGGCGGTGGACAGCAAATCCAGCATATCCCTTCATAACAACACTACACTTCATTGTATCCCGATGATATATTTTTAAAATCAGAATTTAAGGGACCACATCTGGAGGCTCCTGACTTGGGATTCTCTCTTCTGCAATCATGAGAGTGTATAATACATCGCTTGCAAACATTTGCAGTGTATAACCCACTCAGCCATGTGCCTTTGAACATTACCCCTTACATTTTGTGCATGTCTGTTTGCATACTGCATCTGCAGTTTCCACGCTCAGGTCTTAATCCTACTGTGTTCTCGGACTGTTTCTGATTTATGTCCTGTCGTCTTAAATTTGCTCATACGTCCTGTACGTTTATACTGTCTTTGGACAGAACCACCATTAATAGATCCGGGGTGGGATGTGGGGGCCCTGGAAAGACATTACAACTTTTCTGGAGCCAGTCTTGAATTCTGTAATATGGAATTGTGTTGTGACTATTTTTAAAAGTAGCTCATTAGTCAAGAATCTACAGCCTGGAAATTGGTCACAACATCTCTGGATTTCCACAATCACCCATTTTATCTGAACGGCTCTGTTTAATATAATGGCTGTCCACTGACTTTCCATAAGCCAAATGCAAGGGAGAATGGATGGGAGTGTTTTGAATATCTGACGTCATTTTGTCCAGACCATCATCCCTCTTTTCTTCATGCTCTGATGTGTAATGCATCATCCAGTCACAAGGCCACATTTTAAAAGCCAACATGGTAAAAACACAGCTAGATACATTCCCATAAACCACCCTAGCGAGGGGGTACTAGGGTACCTAGTGGGCACTAGGGCATAGGGTCCATATAGGGTCCATGTAGTTGCTTCTCACCCGATCCATGGTGGCCATCTGTTTTCTTTTTCTTTTTCAGTTTCGAAACACACAATTGACAATAGAGACTATTAGTTCCTGAACTAACGGGCCAGGTACTAATAGCAATAAGCCCCTCGTTGGGGGCGGGCATTACCACTTCAAGTAATGCCCCAGGGCCTGTGTTAAGGTCCTCTCTTTGCTTGGACCTATAACTATGGGCCCTGGGCATTACCTGAAGTGGTAATGCCCCCCTCAACCCCCCGCATCTCCGGGTTTATTGCTTAACTAGTGATGGGCATGTTGTACCTTCGCGGCCCGATAGCTAATCACCCATTTTATCCCAGCCTGTTTTAATCTGCTCTACAGTTTGAGCATCAGAGATAATTCAGGCTGCTAAAGAATTCCTCAGACAGGAGGAATGCAAGAGGTGCAGCCGTTCAGGCAACACCTCTTCTTTCAAATTGTGCCACTGCCAGCAAGAGATGGAGGGAATTTGATCAAGCGTTCCACTCATCCCTTTAATTAATCCGGAGTATTTAGCATGTTTATGCGATATATATATGTTACCGTTTTCATCATAGCCTAATCCAGGGGTCTACAATATGCCGCTCTCCAGATGTTTTGGACTTTGACTCCCATGATCCCTAACCATTGACTATGCTGGTTAGGGATGATGGGAGTTGTAGTACAAAACATCTGAAGAGCCAAAGGTTGCAGACCCCTGCCCTAATCCAAAGGAAGGTAACCTAGTTTGTGTACTTTGTAGCTATAATTCAACCCCTCTGTGTCTCATTTAGGTGGCATGAATAAGAGTGACGATTTCTGAGTTGTCTCATGGTAACTTTAAGCAACCGTGCAGACCAAACCCTGACATTTCTGCAGTTATTGGGGGCAAGCTGGTGTTTTGTTTTTGGACATACAGAAGAATGCCATATGTGCAAAATGACAGAATAGGCTAACAGTGTTGGAAGTGTAGGGCTGGGTGTAAGTGTCAAGCTCATAGAATGGCAGCACAGTATTTTAGAGCTTATTTACCTAAGAATGCCCACTTTACAAATAGGTGAGGTTATATTATGTTTTCATTGTGCAAATGTGTGTGCCTTGGTCCAGTAATTGCGAGGTTGCACCCGCCCCATTCCGGAGCAATTGGTCGAAAGTCCCCTCTGTTTACTTTAGAGCCTTATGTGTTGAGGTTCATTCGGAGGTCCCTGGCGCGCTCCATTTTGTGTATGGTGGGGGGTACTGCTTGGCTGCCAATGCATTGGGGCTTACTATAAGTTGGCTGGTGCAGTAATAACATGCCGGTATTCACATATACCGGCACGTTACCACACCAGCCAACTACAAGTTTGCTGGTGGGGCACCTGAATTACCTCCACCCAGAAGCTGGGGGTAAGTCAGATGCCTTATCGGAAAAAATTGCTGATATTACTGCCACATGTATTATGGGGTACAATGGGACTCCATGGAATGGGGATTTACAACCGTTGCTGGCACTCGTAATCTGGCGGTAACACCGCCAGACCAAGTGCTGGTAACGGTAATACAGTTTTCTAGTATCCTGGCAGATTTACCGCCAGGATACCGGCAAACTTGTAATAAGGCCCATTGCATGTACCTAATGCAACCAACATGTCATCCAGTTGCTGTCATGACAGTCTGGGGTGCACTCCGCTTCGAGTATGTGCCCAGCACCACCCACGTCTCCTCCCTCACAGGCTTCTATTCTTGTCACCCATCTGCCAGGCATTGACAGCTAGGGCTGTCGGGAGTGGGGCAAAAGCCTTTTCGGGCCCACCCTGATCACTGACAATCTCCAGATGCTGGATCCACTCCACAGCTATGGTGGCTATGTTGCCTACCTTAGAAGCCAGTACCTACCATCTTATCTTCTGGTACCCTAGTGGGGTTGCAGCTTCTGAGGTTAGCATCTATTAGGATCCTGAGTTCTCAGTTGGAACAACATGAAGAACTCAAAGATTGCTGAATGGTTTTTGGGATTGCTTACTCTTATGGGATCCGTGATGTATAGAAGTAAATTTAGCATGCAATGGTTTCGATTTAACTTTTTTCTGATCGCCAAGAGCGAGCTGTGGTTCCTGCTGCCTGTTTAGCGGCTCCACAACACCTTACCGAAAACCACGTAAAAAGTTTGTAAACTTGCACATACTTACACAATACTGGGTCTCCTCTCTTGCTACATTACTCATTTATTTTATTTTTATTCATTTTATTTTATTGTTTAAGTTGTGGAACTAGCTCAAGAGCAGCCGAGTGCTGTACAGGGTTTGGGTAGCCAGCGTTTGGGCTCGTATCTTTTAACAGTAGCACAGTACCGTAAGTTGTTGTCTGTGCATCTATTGGGACTAGTCCTTAGTCAGGTGTTGAAAAAGCATGCTTTGAGAGAATTGCAAAACTGGAGAATTGTGGGGTCATTCCAAGTTGATACCAGGATCCAATTCCAGAGCGTGTGTGCGTGAAAAGAGAACGATTGTGCGTCCTCTTTTTGCAGACGAGTTGTCCTTCGTGCTGGTTGGTCGATTTGCTGCACGAGGATCGCAGAAATTGTCATCTACCTAAACTAATGACAGAAGCTCACATACGATGAAAAATGCTGCTTTGTCATAGACCCTACATCCTACGGACCTATAAGGAGCATTGATTACTGGCACACCTCCTGTGATTTACACAAACAACAATGTGTGTGGAGAGGTTTTTCCTTTGGTATCAAAGTGAGGGAAGTGAGCAATGTGATGAAGGAGACCCAATGAAACTATTGCCTCAGAGTCACCGCTCTTGCAAACTTCCTCATTAATTGTGGATGCACCTGATGTAAGAAATACCAGTAAACTTGTAACTTTGCAAGGAATAAGCACATGCAAGATTGGAATTGCTGCTCACCTGTGTTTAGCAGAAAACAAACGTAAGCAAAGATCACTGCCTGCAGGATCATGGACCACTCCAAGGGTTTGCTCCCAATACCCTCTTGCAAGCACCCGATAATAAGACAAAAGCATAGACAAGCCAGCCCAAGTGGTTGCCCTGCAAAGGTCCATCAATTAGACCCCAAGACCTCTGCCCAAGAGGCCATAACCCTGCTTTTGGAGTGATCCTGTGTGACAGGGCAAAGAGAAGCATTTGAACTATGTCCCCTATAAGAGCAGAAGTAGATCCTCCATAACATGAAGAGCGACTCGAACCATCTTTTCAGAGGAGACCGGAGAAGGGCAGAAGGAAGTCACAAGCACCTTGTTCCTGATGAAATGAAGAACACACCTTTTAGAAGAAATATGGACGAGACTGAAGAACTAGTGAGCCTATAACTGCCTGAAATAAGGGTGATTACACACCAGCGACCCGAGGTCCACTAACCTGCAAACAATCGAAATTGCCACAAGGGAAAGAGTTTTATAAGACTCATTACGACCTTGGCGCTAAGCGAAAAACAATGGCGGTAAATGATTACCGCCATCGTTTTCCGCTAAATCCGATTATGACCCTTGACCGTTAACTACGATGCCATTAGCGGCATCGTAGTCAACGCTGCCGCTATCTGTGCCAAGGACACGCGCACGCGACCTCCCACACCGTACTTAGCGCCATGGCGGAAAGGTACGCGAATGCCGACCCAAGCGGACATGCACCTAACGCCATCACCCAGCCCGTTAAGTACCTTACCGCCATGACGCTAAGTACGCCATCGTGAACCAACCGTAAATGGCCATGTAAAGTGAATCCAGCTGCAACAGGTGCACAGAAACAGCACAGGTGGAGGCAATACAGACTCAGGAAGTACAAAAAGAGCACACCCCACCCCTTCCCACACCCAGTCACACTCCACAATGATACCAATACGACTTGCAATGTTGGGGCTGGAGGACCTGATAGCAATGCAAGTGCTACTACAACAACAACAACAACAACAACAAGCAGCACAGAGGAGACGCAGGAGGAGAAGGAGGGCAAGGCAGGGCCAGCAAGCCCCACCAGCACAGCCAGTGCCACCACGCAGGCAGCCCCCAATCCCACGCATCAGAGCCAGTCCATTCAACCTCACTGCTGAGCAGATCCACACCCTGTACCGTTTGGACGGGGACACCATCAACGCCATCGTAGACATGACACACAACGACATCGTCAGCATGATAGAAAGTCCAACCGCCATCCCACCCCTACTGAAGGTAGTGACTGTACTCCACTTCCTGGCCACAGGCACCTACCAGCACACAGTGGGGCACTTGCATGGCATTTCACAACCATTATTCTCACGTACACTTATCCAAGTGCTCAATGCCCTCCTCAAGTACACAGACGACCACATCTCATTACCACGGACTGGCCCGGAGATTGCAAACACCAAAGTGGGTTTCCATGCACTAGCCGGCATACCTGGTTGCATTGGTGCCATCGACTGCACCCATGTGGAATTGGTGGTTCCATGTGCCATGGAGGTACCGTACCGCAACCGGAAACAATTCCACTCAATCAACGTGCAAATGGTCTGTGACTCCAACAAGATCATCACACATTGTTGTGCCCGATTCCCCGGATCAACCCATGATTCAATGGTCCTGAGGAACTCCACAATACCACGCTACATGGAGCGACATGCAGGCCCAAGATCCTGGCTACTCGGTGAGTGTAATGTCATGACCATGGAAATGTGAAGTGGGTAGGTGAACGACGTACCAATGCATACTCCACCTGGCTGAAAGGGGGGGGGGATGATGCATACTCCACCTGGCTGTGAGTAGCAGAGAGAACGGAGACAGATGATACCCTACAGCAACCCAAACTCCACCCAACACCAGTAAAGCCAATACCCAATGTATGCAGCCCTACCATGTGAATGAGGTTGTGTCCCAACCATGACACAACCATCTGCAAGTGCATTCTACCAATTCAGACCACATTGTCAACAATTAAATGCACCTACATGCACGTCACCAAACACCATCAACCAAACGGCCTGTCCCCCATAACTGCCCACGAAGGAGGCACATGACGGACAGAAACATCAACACACCATTACACAGACAGCAGGGCCCCCAAAATGTCCCTATCAACATCAGCATTGCTCACTGGGGTCATGATGAGGCCCACAGCAATGTTGCAATGATGTGCGCATTGACATCACAGGACACGTGCCAGGCCAACAAAACAAACGGCATGAACGGACACAGTGGATGGGCACTCACAATGCACTCCACCCCTCTGCATACATTGGGTGATGGCATGCAAAACAGGCCATGAGAGCCATGAGCATATACTGGTTGCCTTGTGTGAATCAATTAGTGCATTTAGAAGTGGTCCAAAGTAACAGTTGGATGCAAGCCATGGTGGCACATCATGTTCTTGATCAGACGTCATGACTGACACATACATTCTCGCCTACATACAGGTGATGCAGGCTATCCCCTGAAGAGGTGGCTCCTCACACCAGTCCGGAACCCGCAGAACCAGCACGAGGAGGACTTCAACCGTGCACATACATGTACCCGTGTGGTCATTGAGCAGACATTTGGCCTATTGAAGGCACGGTTCCGATGCCTCAGCAGGTCTGGTGGGGCACTCCTGTACCGCCATGAGAAGGTGGCAAAGATCGTCATGGCATGTGTCATGCTACACAATATGTGCGTCAGATGAAATGTGCCCCTGCCCCCTGACGCAGAACTGCAACCATCTGACGATGAGGATGAGGAGGGTGCAGATGGGGCCGCACCTCATGGAGGAGGCGATGCACAGGAGGGGCGTGTAATGCGTCAAAATATCATCGACCAATGCTTCTAGCACACACGGCTGGTGTGTATCACATGGAGACGGCACTTGGGGCACTGTCTGTCTCTGGGACATGCACACTGTGGACTGTACACCAATAAAGCACACATATGCAATGAAAATGTCCACACATTTCATTTCGGAAAACGGAAAAAGTGTATTTTAATCATAAATTGTCGTGACACACACCCTCCCCCCTGCACACCCCAACACACCCCCTCCCCCTTCCCCCTGCACACCCCAACAGAACCCCTCCCCCCTGCACACCCCAACACACCCCCTCCCCCCCCCACCCCTCCCCCCTGCACACCCCAACACACCCCCTGTGAGTGTCTACAGGTGCCTGTAACAGTGGGCACAGGCTATTACAAGCCCCCTCTCCTGGCCCCTGGGGCACCCCTGCCTGTGGAGCGCAGGTTCTGTCCTGAACGTCAGACGGGGCTGCTCTGGACGGAACTGGCAGCGGAGGATGTCCCTGCCTGCTCCCGTGCATGCATGTCCTGTAGGGTGTGGGAGAGCTCTGTGAGCACACAGCGCACCCCGGCAAGTTCGCCACAAATGTCCCTTGACATGGACAGCATTGCATCCCTCAGGGTGTCAGTGCTGCGCGCAATTTCGGCCCTTAGGGTCTCCGTAGCCTGTTTGATGGCTGCCCTGGCCCCCACACATTCCACATCATGCTCGGTGAGTAGTGTGGACAGCTGTTGCTGCCGTTGAATGATATCCTCAAGGGACTGTTGCCCCTGCTGGGCCATGCCCATTGCCGGTGGTGTGATGGAGGGGCTGCTCCCCTCCTGTGGACTTAGTGCTGGGCATGGGGTAGATGGCCACTCCTCTTCCTCTGTGTGCCCCTGTGTGGGATCCTCATGGGGGCTGGCATGGGACAAACAGGGGGAATGTGGAAGGTCAGTGGGGCGTCTGACGTCGTGCTCCTCAATGTCGGAGTCTGAGCATGCTGCAATGGCAGCTGATTCTCCAATGGTGCTGCTGGCCGCAGAACCGGTGCCTTCTGTGGCAGGCAATGTTGGAACAGGTGGTGCTGCTGCTGCTGGCCTGCTGCCTACTGGGGTGCTTGCCGTTGGGCCGTCCTGTTTGCTGGCAGTGGATTGTGCTTGCTGTGGGGTCTGGCTCACTGCAGCTGAGGTTGAGGGTGCGTGAATGGATGTCTTGGCCTTCTTGGCTCTTTTTGTCGCAGGGTTGTCCTCGTCCTCGGGGTGTGATTCTGAGCCTGTGGTGGAGCAAAGGAGGGAGAGCGTTATTGATGGGTCTGCGGACATTGGAATGACAATGATTGGCTTGATTTTGGTCAGTAGATGAGGCATATTTGTGGCAGGGGCACGCAGGTTGTCTCCTTTTTGTGTGGAATGAGCATGGAGGTATGTGGGTGCCGGCAGATAGGGTGTGCATGCTACATGTATACAGGGTGGTGCTCGCATGTGGCTGTGGGCAGTGTCCAGCTAATGTGTTGTATTTACACTCTAGGGCAACATTGTGCTACACATGAATGGACTTCAGTGACTATTGCATGTCTTGATTTTTTGAGGCACCTACCTTCATCGCCTGATGTCGGTACTCCTCTTTCCATCCCTCCGACGCCTTCAATGCCTTCCATGCCAATCGTGCTGGCACATATTTCCTCCCACGGTTGGAGTTTCAGTGGGGATTCAGAACCTCCACCGGTAGCCAGGGCAAGGTTGCGGTTGGCAGAGATGATGCTTCTTACACGTAGCCTAAGGTCATCCCACCGCTTCCTGTACTGCTGCAGCGTGCGGGGTACGGTCCCCACCGCGCTGACGCGCTCTGTCACCAGGGCCCATATGGCCTTCTTTTTGGCTATCGCCGGCCTATTCATTTGCGGCAAAAAAACAACGGCTGCATTGTCTTGTAGGGTCTCCGCGAGCATGCTCAGTTCCTCCCGGGAGAATCTGTCCTGGCGCTGGCGGTCGCATGCCTTCTTGACAACTTTGGGCATTTTTGGGTGTTTAAGTGGGTGGGTGATGGGTTGGGACAGGTGTCAGGGTTGGATCTGGTGTTGTTGGGAAGGATGGCGATGGATTGTGTTTTTAAAGATGGCCGCCGTGCTGTTTCCTGTTCCGTCGCGATGACGCTATTTCCGGTTCCGCTTTTTACGGTGACCGCTAATTGCGGCCACCGCTGATTACGGTGGCCGCTAATTACGGTGGCCTCTGAGATGGGTGGCGGTAGTGCACCTTGCGCGGCCTACGATGCCGGTAGGGGCCCTTTCCGCCATGGCGTTATTTACATTAGCACCATGGCGTAATGCTCGTGCGCGATGGGTCGGAATGTGGCGCTCTTTCCGCCATCGGTCCACGGCGTAAACGTTCATTACGCCATGGCGGTAATGTCAGCTACTTACCGCCAGGGTCGTAATGAGGCCCAACAAATCTATTTCAGCCTCCTGAAAGGACTTGAAGGCAAAAACATGCAAAGCCTTTAGAACCACAGGGGGACCCCAGGTGGAAGATGAAACGTACCAGGGATTCCTACAAAATGACACCCTTCAAATGTCTGTGGTCTAGAGAATCCAGTATTTCCAGCATGCTATCTGGGAAAGGAAAGGTCATAAATGGTGGCCATGGGACCCTCGTGGTAGCCCATGCAACACCCTTTCGAAAACCCTCCAGAAGGAATTGAAGGATTAACGCAACATCACACTGTAAGGAGAGAAGGGCCTTCCCCCAAACACTATGAAATTGAACCTAACAGTAAGTCTTTATTTGCAATTTGGGTGCTCCCCATATTGAAGTCTGGGGATTAATGGCACTAACCTGTTTGGTGTCCAGGTGAGAGGCACGCCAAAGAAACTTGAGTGTACACATGCAGCATGTTTGAAGGGAAATAAGCATAGTGCACTCTAGCAATGGTACAATGAAGGTCTATTGAAGATGAAATTGTGATAAAATGCCTGCACTGGCAATTACTACATATGACTCAAGGGGGCAGGTAAGTAATCCATGTCGATTTCCCCCAAAAATTTATAGTGACAAAACTCTCAAAAGAAATTCACCACAAGCGAATATATAATAAATTCATGTATTAATAACAGCAGGGCATAAATACATTAGAAGTGTTCACAATACATTAGATACATGGTCCCTTTGAGCTTATTTACAAAAGAAAACAGACTTCAGAAGTTAATTGGTGATAAGTAATTAATGGGGCCCTTTTCTACATCAAGTACATTTTGATAGGTGGACACGTCCCCTGCTTCCGGCTTGAGTGCAGCCTTCCTTTTGATAGGTTTTTAATATAAATGTTATATACATTTTATATAAAAAAGATATCCCATATTTGTTATATGGATTTGATATAAAAATGTACATTTGACATCAAGTGGGTATAATTTATATCAGTTTGATATAAAGTGAATATACATTTGATATACAAAAATGATGTAAACATTGGCACAGCAAGTTGTGGTGCTGCTTGGTTGACTAGGTTGGGTGAAATTAGCTCTGAAGACAGGGACTGTGAATTTAGGGGTTTGCACAGTGACACATTGACGCTGGAGTGGGTTTGGCCTTCAACATTATAGGAAGAGCATATAAACTTTATAGAGAGTATTGATGATGTCATGATTTGAAAATTTGAATGACACAGGCTAGAGAGAATAGATGGATATAGATTTGAGATAAAATGATCGAGCTATAAATAGGTTTGGGATGGTTCTAGTATTTTAATGTGAATACAATTGAATACAAATGTGTGTGTTAAATGTTAACAAAATATTGTTGTTCATAATATATGTTTTTTTTTTTTATGTTAAGCGGTTATGGGGCGAACATCCCTGGGCATGAAGCTGTTAGAAATATATTATGACAAAGTGTGTTAAGAGCTTGTAGCACCAAATACGAAAATAAACATTTCAACATTTGGAACAACATCAGAGTTCTAATTTTGTGTTTTAACTTACACAGTGTGATTAAAAATATAGAAATGGCTTTTATAGCCCCTAGTGAATTGTTGATTTCTTATAAGTGAAGTGTAGTTTATGGTGGTAATATAAAAGACTCAAAACTATTGGCTTTGTCAATGCTTGATTTCTTTTTAAATGAAGAATCTTGAACCAAGTTGATAGTGTCACCACTCCCCATTAAACTTTGACTTTATCATAACTATACAAAAACACCAACTATTGACCTTTTGGCAATGCTTGTTTCACTCTAAATGAAGACAATGTACAAGCCTGAAACTTGAAATATTACTATTGGTTGCTGGCAAGGCTTGCTCCAATCTAAATTAAGACCATGCCCACGCCTGGATATTTTACCTAAAAACCATTGTCTGTTGGCAATACGCATTTGTCTTTTTTAAATGAAGAGTAAAACTTTCACTTAAAACGATTGGCTCTGGACAATATGTGTTTCTCAGAGCCTATACAAAAACACCAAATACTGACTTTGTCAATGCTGTTCAAAAGACCTGCTGGCTTCACAGAGCTTCTGAGACTCATGACACTGAAGCAGAGAGAAATAAAGAAGCTGATGGTTATGCAGCCAGTACTGCAGCGGGTGGGATTATTTACGTGGTTCACAGCTGATGTAGGGTCCCAGGACAGTGGGTCTTGCGTCAGCTTGGGATTGCCAAGGATTTGCTGAATCACAGCCAGCCTGTTAGCTGTGTTTTCTTCTGAGCGCAGCAGAACATACACAACAGGTCTGCCATGTGGGTTTGTTGCCCAGCTAGGCAGAAAAACTCTGTAGAGGAGGTCCCAGACATGGCCTGCACCCCTTTCCCTCAATTCGAGGTACCAGGAGCATACTCGCCAAGGTATGTGACGTATGAGGAGCAAATGAACCAACAAAGAGCTGCACTGGGACTCTTCCCAGTATACATCAGAAGATCCATACCTGTTGAAGCGCCCATAATCAGACAACCCTGGGCAGCACGGTACCCTATCAGACAGCCATACCAGCCGCTGATACGAAACGAAGAGTACCTACAGACGGTCCATGAAGAGACCCAAAGAGCCCTAATGGAAGGCCAGTGGAAATGACTCAAGGGCCTGAACAGACTCGTGAATGAACAAAAGCAGCTGTCGAAGATAGCACGCCAGTGGGAGTAACTTCGAAAATAAATGTAATGGACACAGAGAAGAGATGATGTTAAAACGTGAGGAAAAGTTGCTATGAGACAAGATGGAAGCAACCGACCTGTTAAACGTGTGTAAATAGGCTTGGAACGCAAGAAGCTAAAGATATCAATACTGCTTGCAATGCTTAGTAGAAGATAGAGCGGCAAGCGCCAACCATATATCTACCTCAGTAAGGCACATTATACAAGTGTGACTCCATTTTGTAAAAGCAGAAATGTACCCAGGCTGCCAGAGGCCTGACGGGCCAAGTTTCGTAACCCAGCCAAAGGCCAGAGAAGGAGCAGAATCGAAACTCAACAAAGAGCGGCTCATGCCTAGGAAATCGAGGTCAACCACAGAAAGGGAGGAGAGCGTCAGCTAACAAGACTCAAACTTCAGAGCATACCAGCCTGCCCCATGAAGGTCAAGATAAGGGGGGCCCATGCAGGTGGCGAGGCTGAAACAGAATTAAATGCACTTAAAGCTGGAAACTGAAGCAGATTCATGGTGAACTAACACGTGACCAGCCAGACGCGAAGAAGTACCGCTGCCTGATGTCATCCAGGACCCGAGGATGCCATAACTTTTCCTGATAAGAGACTACAGTTTCGAGGCCATACCCAGCCAACTAATTGACACATAGCCCTAAGATACTGATTGATGGAAGGGAGGCAGGGTGAAACTTGGGACACCAGGCACATGGGTGTCCATTCTGCATGCCGCTAATTAAAATGGGGATTTATGTCTAGGGGTGTAACCTGCCCAATCACAATGGACCAAGTTATCTGGAGGCCTATATATAGTAGAACCAATAAGACGATGTACTTGTAGTGACATCAATCATGTGTGGTGTAGTGGGATGGGTGTGGACATCCACCCAATAAGAGTTATCCAATCTGCATGCCCTATTATCATATACAGATATAGCACCTATACTTAAGTTACCTTTCCTAACCAGTTATATTGCATGTCGAGTTTTGTAGAGTTAGACGTCAATGATGCCGAATATTGCCTATGAGACTTGCGGTTCAACTGAAGTTCGAGGAAGTCGGAGCGAGACAGGTGATCGCAATGCTGCTGATTTCCATTTGTTTCTCTGTTTGATGTACTTGTCATTAAACTGACTTCCCTTTGCCAACTTACTGAGTCCACAATATTGAGTTGTGTTGGAGTAAGTGAATCCTGCACCCCCAGTCCTCACATGGTGTAGCTATCTTGTCTTACAAGTTCTAGAGGGTGAGCGCTGACCTATGGGCCCTTCAGTGAATTCCTCTCCTCCTGAACAACTCCCAGTAGACCTGTCCTGTGTGCACATGATAGCCTATCTATTAGTAACAGAAGCTCATGAACGAGTGAGGATTGTCAAATAGATTTGGAACAGCTCATTTTATTTTGCAAGGTAAGCACAAAGATATTTTTGTGCTCCTGGATAAGGATTTTGTACAAGGAGGGGTCCTCACTTTTGCAAAAATACATCAAGCTATGAGGTATTGATAAGAAAACAGCATGCAAGGGAGTTTAGGGCTTTAGTGTTTAAAAACAGACTTTGGACGCCAGCTGAAATATCGATTTGGAGTTTTGGGAGAACCCCCGGCCTGCTGCTTCCCTGTGGTGTGGATATTTGATTGGAACTGCCAGCAGCTTTGCCTCGAAGCCTGTTATCTGAGAGTTAACTCGGGGCTCTGGGATAGAGGAGCCCCCACCTGCAAGGCATTTGATTGGAAACCGGAACGGGTCTCTTTAATGCAGATTATTTCCAGAAAGAAAATGGTAGCTGTTTATTTTTATTTTCAAATTAATTGTGTGCATTTAATGAAAAAACTGCAGTTTAAAAAATATGTGTAGAATTCTGTGATAATGTATTTAGGCCTTTTGTGAGGCAGGCCGATTAAATATGTTTTTAGGGTTGGACTCTGTATCAACATGGTTCAAGATTCCCATGCTAAAATGTCTGTGCAGTTTATTAAGAAACAGGCATTGGCAAAGTCGATAGCTCTGTGATTTGTATAGGTTATGCAACTGTACCTTTTGATGCAAAGGGTTGATTAAAGTGAGCACACCTTTACAGGGTGCTGCTACATCTCTATTTATACTCTTATATCTGGGAATCATCAGGCTTAAAATGTTATAATTCCGTGGAGTTGATACCAAAATGTGTCTAAAGAAGTAATTTGTTGGTAAAGGCCTCTCCCACAACACAAGTATATTCACAGACAGTGCCCGTCAAGAATACATAATGATTTTTATAATCACAAAGTGTGCTGTACAAAGTATCAATATGTTTACTAAATAAATCACAGGTCATACACTTAAATTATGAATGTATCCATGCCTCACCGCCATAAAGTCTACAACTCCCCTATACACCAGAAACTGCATAAAATCACATTCTTTCCACCAACAATGAATTGCATGTTGCACATTTCAACCATCTCATTTGCTCTATCTCACAAGTGTCAGCACCAGAAATGTTATTTCACAAATGAAAAGGACCCTTAGCACAAGGCATCATTTTTCTTGTCGCCCTATAGTCAGTGCTAAAAGAGTTGTATACTATAACACTCTAGGTTAGTGTTAATTTCATTTTTTGCACAACACGCACCCTAACTTTATAACATTTGTAACCATGACCATAACCACCTGTCCTCATTTGAACAGCCCCAGGTTTTTGATCTAAGATTAAGATGCTATGATATATTTTAGTGTGTTTGCTATCTATGGCTGTAAAGATTTAGAATACAAATTCCTGGTTCTCAATGTGAGCATGCCGAATACCCATAGCTCATACATCCTGAGAGAATTATACATATACACTGTAAATGTATAATTACTATGCATTAATTCATTTAACCCTAAGCTGTCTGCCCAAAATGTGTTACCGTGCCACAATGTCACCATGAGAAACATTTAAATATAAAGGCCATGGCATGTTTCCCTCTAGTTACAAGTATAGGAGGCTGTGTATGCATGCACAATTATCTCTCAGCAACAGTTTACAAAGAAAAAGCACCCAGTTTTACGTGAACATACTTGCAAATGTTTAGAGTTTCCAACTTAGTTTGCAGCCTAGTGAGATGAACAAGGCCTTAAAATGCCCAGAAAGTTTGCCTTTCAAAAGTTAAAGTGCAGAAGGAAAATGCCATATGTTGGTTGCACTGCATACATTTTGTGAGGTTGCTGGCACTGTGAAAATGAAAGAACTGTGAGAAACCTGAGGGTATTCTCACTCCTGCTCCCCTTGCCACCGCTGAACAGGTGGCCAGTGAAAGGCCATCACTCTTGGATCCTGACCCTGGGGGTGGAGAAGCAAGGGAGGATCACCTGGGTGGAGGGTCCTTGAGGATCAGGAGTGGGGTGCCCTCAGGCTAGACATGGTATCCCCCCTTTCCTATTGAAAAGCAACATAACCATCCCCCCAACTTTTAGGGGCTTTGAAAGGCTAGCTTTGTTCATTTTCCCTCATATAACACATGGCAGTACGGAGACGAGGAAGAGGGGACTGAGAGTAATGAACACCACACACTCTCACCACTCTAGTAGTGGGACAAAGAAGAGGAAACTGAGAGCAATGAACACTACACTCTTTCACCGCTCTGTGAGGGTCAGGCATGTAAATGTTATTGTGGTCAGGCAGGGTTAATTAAACATCCACACATGCAACCTGTCACAGGGCTGCAAGTGTATTAAAGGAGACCAGCCCAGCAGGGAAGAGAGAGACAGGGAGAGCATTAAGGAGACCTGTGTGTGGGGGAGCAGCAGGAGACACTTATGAGAAGGCATCCGTGGTGGGACCAGAGACAGAGCCAGGATGCCAGAAATTATCCTGGAGGACTTGTGGGACCTGACACGATAGGGCTGTGTATTTTCGCCAGGTCTGGGCATCTGCATTTACAAGTGCCAGCAGCAGGAGCTGCTGAGGAGATTCCCGGTGCAGAGAGGATGCGCCCACATCCAGGAAGAAGCCTTGGAGCCGGCATGCAGAGAGAAGCACATGGCAGGTGAGCGGGACTCGCGCTGTTGGGTTATCCAACTACAGGAGTCAACAGGAAGCAGCGGGAACCGCAGCAAGATGTACAAAGACCAGTGAGTGTCGGGAGGGCATGTAAGCACTGGGGCACTCCTGTGGGATCGCAAGAGGGAGCCATACAGTGAACTTTGATGAGTGATTGCAGTGTGGCCAAGAGGTGTGTGATATGTGGTGGCAGAGCCACAAGGGTTACAAAGTGAAGCCAACGGAGTGTAAGACTACACATAAAGCCAAGAGGCTGACAAAAGGAACTAAGTGAAGGTGACTTTGGTGCATAGGAACAAGTGCCAAGGAACCTTTGTGGACTGAGCAGTCCAGGGATGTGGCCTGTGATGGGTGGACCGTACGGTCTAACAACTGCGCCTAGCCCAGTGAGACCTGAATGGTGGAAAGATGGACACTGTGAAGCAGCTCAATGAGACCACTGCAGATGAACCACACTTGTTGTCTTGAAAACAGAGTCTCAAGACCTCTTTTGTTTTGAACTGTGTTACTTGAAACCTGGGGAAAAGAACCCCAAGGAATGATTTTGAACTGCAACATCTTTAACTGGAAAAAGGTATTCGTGAGACTTTTTCATTGAACGTTCTTGTGCTTGGGGAAGTGGGAGCTGAAAGAAAGCTGTGAGCTGGAGGGATCTCAAAACTTTAAGTTGAACACAATTTCTTTTGACTTTGATATCCCTACACATTGGGCCTCATTACGACCCAGGCGCTAATGGGTTAACGGCGCCGTAAAAGGCTGCAGCGCCGTTAACCTATTAGCGCCTAATTACGCGGTCCCTTTGCGGGATCCAACCTTAACGGCTGGTGTAGACCAGCCGTTAAAGTAGGGACCCGCAAAGGGACCTTGGTGCTAATTGCGGCACCGTACTTAGCGCCTTCCCCATTCCCATTGAGGCCTATGGGGCAAAAATGGGAATGGGGGAGGGCCATGGAGGAAGGGGGAATTACCGCCCCGCCAACCTTGTAATGGGGTGGTAATTCCCCCTTTCTCCATGACGGAGTCGGTAACTTACCGGCATGGACCATGGTGCTAATAGCACCATGGTCTTCCGCCAGGGTCGTAATGAGGCCCATTGTTTAGCTGAAGTTGTGAGGGCAAGCATAGGTTTTGGTGCAGACAGACTTTTAAGTTAACTCAGACTTTCCTTAGTTTCATTCAGGTAGGGAAATCCCATTTTAGTATAGGGCAAGTTAGGCCTTTAACCATCCTGACATTTAAGTTAATATATATCTTTTGTATGAACTTTAAGTCTGTTGTCTGTGTCTTACTTTGTGATGCCTTCACAGGACATGAACCCTTTAACATATTTATACTGTGTAATCACGGGTGGCTTGTAGAAACTTACTGGGTACAACGCCTCTAAACTAGCACATTAGCTCTTGGGCTTAACTTTTCTGTCACTGGCATATATCTATGTTTAGTACTAGCTCCTCTAATTGAATGCTATCAAGCATACATTGTTTTTTACAGTGAAGTCTAGATATGGTCATTTATTTTTGCCATTGTTTTATATAGCCATCATGCTATCTGAATGTCACTCTTGGTTACTTTAGTGAAATACGTTTCAAAACAATCCAACAAGTTTTGCTGTTGTGTTAATAGCGAGCAAGTCCCTATCAAGCGTTAGAATCTTGTGCAGTCATTGACAGCAGGTAACCAGAGTTTGACCTGGAAACACAAACATACGTAAACATCATAAACATGTTTTCAAGCAGCTTAGCAGTAGCTAGATATAGCTATCCCACCCATGAACCTGCAAGGCAATGCTTCACACTTAAAAACTGTCATGACCATGGTCACATCCTGTAGCGCTGGCTGGGGGACAAATACCAAATGAATACAAATACAAATACTGCTACCTACAGCATTCCATGATTGAGCCTTGATAGCGATGGTGCCCCAAGTGTATACCCCCTTATGACAACAAAACAGTGAATTCCATCGCAGATCAACGGTCATACATCCATAATCTGGTGCATTCCCAAGATGCTGATTACCAAAGGCCATTGAGAAATCAAAAAAGCCAAATCTCCATAGTTGAACTGCCCCATCTGTTCACCCATGTTAAAGTGCCACAATAGGCCATTCTGAAACTGTGGCAGACCCCCCATCATCCTTGGGTCTTTCTGGCGCCGGAAGCAGATGTGGCATGTTGCGTCAGATTAATCAATTGCCATTAATCTAACAGCTGCCAGTTGTCGGCTGACACCTTCAGCATCCAGAGAGTCTGCCCGCTGTGCCATTCATCTGTTGGATGTCACTAAAATACAAGAAAATATATAGATTCAAAATAAAGCATCTTTTACAGAACAAGCATCAGAGCCTAACAAAATTCACCAACAATATCCCAACTGTTGCAACACTTGGCATATTACAATGTCAGTGTCAACACCTTAACTCCGCTGTAACAACCAAGTATGGGGCCCCTAAAAAATTGAAATTTTGCTCAGTTTATGTAAAAGAATCTTGACTACACCATTTCAGCAAATGTGTGATCTCTGACACATACTCAAACCTTGCCGAGCTCAACTGAGCAAACTATAAATTCACATTGTCAGCATTGTCAATATTCTATAAAACACAGCAAAAGATACAACTGTAATTTAAATAGCTAGTGCCCAATTTTTGTACTTCAATATTTTACTACAATTACAATTAAACAATCTGTCATGCTGGCAGTTTATACAAAATAAATAGCAGCACCAGTGTTTCAACCACCTGTGTGATCTTTGACAAAAACAAGCATTTGTCAAATACTGACTTCATATTGTCAGTATTGTCAATATTGTAGGAAAGACAGCGCTGAAGTTATAACTGTATTTTCAAAAAGCTATTACACGCTATCACACTGTTTCAGAAAATAACCCCCTGGGAAAAAATACTTTATTGCCATCTACGACATGTGAATTGTGCCACTTTGCACACACATACCAAATCATATAAGTTGTGCTGCATAGTCAAAAATACAAAATGAGTCCAGTAGATCAAATTACATCTTTTTGCCTAGTGCCTCCTTAAAATAATCAAAACAATTCCCATCAATACATGACATGTACATTCCCCACAATCATTTGGCTGGATCCACACTTTATAAATATTCTTAATAAATTATGAAAAAATATGTGGTGCATCAAGAATAGAATTCCTAATGTTTTTTTTTAAAAAGGCCTGTATATGTTACCTGTTAATATGTAAATGGCTCTTGCTTAAAAATACATTTGCTATAACATGAATAAGAACCCCAGATATAAGGGTATTAACAGAGATGTAGTAGCCCCCTATAAATGTTTGCTTGCTTTAATCAACCCTTACCATCAAATATTACCTTTACTGTGCCTATACAAACGCCAGAGCTATCGACTTTGTCAATGCCTGTTTCTTAATAAACTGCACAGACATTTTAACATGGGAATATTGAGCCATGTTAATACAGGGTCCAGCCCTAAAATCATATTTAATCGGTCTGCCTCAAAAAAGGCCTAACAATGCACACAGTTTTTTTTTTAATTTGAAAATAAAAATAAACATCTTACCTTTTCTTTCTGGAAATAATCAACAGAAAAGAGACCAGGTCTGGTTTCCAATCAAACGCCTTCCAGGTGAGGGCTCCTCTGTCCCAGAGCCACCTGTTAACTCTCAGATAACAGGCTTCCATGAAAAGCTGCTGGCAGTTTCAATCAATTATCCACACCACAGGTAAGCAGCAGTCTTGGGGGTTCTCCCAAAACTCCAAATTGATATTTTAGCTGGCATCCAAAGTCTGCTTTTAAACACTAGAGGTCTACACGTGCTTGCATGCTGTTTTCTTATCAATACCGCTCATCTTGATGTATTTTTGCAAAGGTTTGGACCCCTCCCTGTGGGTAATCCTTATCCAGGAGCACAAAAATATATTTGTGCTTACTTTACAAAATAAAATGATTTGTTCAAAATCAATTTTACAATCATCACACCTTCATAAACTTCTGTTACTAATAGATAGACTATCATGTGCACACAGGACAGGTCTACTGTGTGTTTTCTGCTGAGCTGTTTAAAAACACATATGGCAGGCCTGTTGTGTATTTTCTGCTGCACTCTGCAGAAAACACAGCTAACAGTCTGGATGTGAGTCAGCAAATTCTTGGCAATCCCCAGCTGATGCAAGACCCACTGTCCCAGGACTCTACGTCAGCTGTTAGCTTTATAGATAAACCCATCCCATTGCAGTGCTGGTTTCATATTTATTAGTTCCTTTATTTCTCTCTGCTACAGCGTCATGAGTCTCAACTGTTCGGTGGACCCAGCAAGTCTTTTCAACAGTATTGACAAAGTCAGCATTTGGTGTTTTTGTAAAGGCTCTGAGAAACACACATTGCCCAGAGCCAATAGTTTTATGTCAAAGTTTTACTCTTCAATTAAAAAAGGAAAACACATATTGCCAACAGCCAATCGTTTTATATATTTTTATTTTTTTATTTTTTTATTTTGTGTTTATCAAATTTCTTTGATTTTACAAAAAGCTGCTCGGTCTGTGCAGGAAAGATCTTTGCCTTTTGTGTTGGGAGTGAGTTACTCTGCGAGTAAAAACGTTTGATTTACAGATGCTTGGAGGTTATCTTCTTTGAGGCATTTTGCCAAGGATAAGTCTATGATCTTTGCTGCTGCAATCGTCCAAGATGTTTTGTTACCACTTATGAGTCGGTTTCACCAGACTTCTTCTTCTCGTAAAACAGAGGGCTTTAGTAGCGGGAGTAAAAAGGCTTGCCTTAGGTCAATTGTTTTTGTGCAGGATATTAAAAGATGGCGTATTGTTTCGGTTTGTGTGGGATCTTTGCACAGTCTGCAAGTACTCACGTTGGACAGACCTCTCAATGCTCTAATTTCGTTTGTTGGTAAGAGGTTTAGTTGTGCCCTTAAAAACAGATGTCTTGTTGTTTTGTCAGGAAATCTTCTCACGATTAGTGGGTGATCGTTTAGTTTTTTTGTGTGTTGCGGCAAATGGGCGAGAAGTTTATTTGTTGTTGCTTTTTTTTGCGTGAGTATCCAGTATTGTAGATCCATTTTCTTTTTGATTTTGTTGGGGGTGAGGAAAAGTTCTTCTTTGGTGAAACCGAGTTCTATCAGAGTATTTTCCTTTTTTTTCGCCCAGGCGGATAACGATTTGCAGTTTCATCTTTGGATTTCTTGATTGATTAGTTTGTACTGACTTGGAGCGTCTGGCATGATTATTTTCCTGTATAGCAACATTTCATTTGCATCCACTGTCGCTTTCAATGAAGTTAGTCCTAGTTCTCTTCGGATTGCCGCTATCGCTGTTGATTTTGAGAATTGCATTACTTCTCGCCAAAAGTAGCCCTCCAACTTGTCCCAGATAGTTTTTGGGATTGTCAGGAAGGCTTCCCCACCATATGTCAGCGCTGGAACCACTTTGCCCTTGAAAAGCTTTATGATTGGTAGCAAAGAGAAGCACCAAATTTCCTGTCCATTGCTCGACCCTGAGCTGTTAGTTTTCTGGTCTTTTTCCAAAGATTGTGTTGCATTCTTACTTCGTTGCCTGAGCTGTCAATTAGTACTCCAAGATATTTGAACTCTTTTACCACTTCAATTTTTGTGTTCTCGATTGACCAGTGGAATGTTTTTTTTCTAACAGTTGATTTCTCGAGGATCCGAATTTTTGTTTTCTCCTTGTTTATTTCGAGGTTGTTTTCTGAAATATAGTTTGCTAAGTTGTTTAGTTGGCGTTGCAGCCCAACAGGGGTTTGATCAAGGAGTATAATATCATCTGCTTAGAGAAGCCTTGGAGTTAGGATATCACCCAGTTTTGGTGCGAAGGTTCTGAGATCTTTACCGGAGTCTTTGTAATCCCCAGTGAAAGCCGTAAAAAGTGCTGGAGCCAACGGGCATCCTTGCTTTACGCCTCTGCTGATTGTGATTTCTTTTGATAGAGTTCCAGCGTGGTTTAGTTTTACCCTCATTGATGTGTCTTGATGCAGTGCCTTTATAGGCTCTAGTAATTGGGGTGGGCATTTCCATTGTTCCAGTTTGGCCCATAGCCTGCTTCGGTCGATTTTGTCAAAGGCCTGGGTTAAGTCCACAAAGGCTATGAAGACCTTACGTTGCTGTGCTTGAGTTTTGTTCTTTATGATATTGAGTATCATGATGTTTACTTGTGTGCCAGTGTTCTACGTAAAGCCTGATTGGAGGGGATCCCAGCTGGGTGAGGTTGAAGCCCACCTTTGGAAGCCTTTTAGCAACAGTGAGCCAAAGATTTTCCCGATGGTATCTAATAGTGCTATTGGGCGGTAGTTAGTGGGATCAGTTCTGTCGCCCTTTTTGAAGATCGGGACTACCGTGGCCTTTGTCCATGAGCGGGGTATCAATTTTGTGGTTGTTACCGTTTCGAAAACAAGGCTTATAAACTCGGCCCATTTTTTTGGGTTGTTTTTTAAGTCTACATTTGTTATTCCATCTGGTCCGGGCGCACGACTAGGCTTTAGTTTGCGGATTGCATCTTCTATATCTTCAATGTCGGAGATGTCTTCCCAATTTGAATTGTCGTTAGCGGTGTTTAGGGTTTGTAGTCCGTTGGGGATTTGGAATAGAGTGGAAAAGTGGGTCGTCCATCTTTCTTCACTCACTGTGTTGGCTAGTTTGTTGGCCTGGTTGCTGTCTATCTTTTTTATGAGTGACCAGAAATCTCTGGAGTTTCTTCCCATTACCTTTTTGAGCATTTCTTCTGAGTCTTGTTGGTATAGTAGAATGCAGTAAGATTTTAATCAAGCTTTATATTTTGCTGATTCTTCTCTTAGTTTTTTTTCCATAAGTATCGATCTTGATTTTGCTGCAAGGCGTTTTAGTTTCCTTAGCGCACGGCGCTTGAGTACCAATAGTTTATCGTACTTATGATGTCTTTGGGGGTTGTCTTTTTTCTGACCCGTTGTGGAGTTTGTCTGGTATTGAATTAACAGGGGTTGGTAGTCTGGTTCAGTTTTACACCAATTAGGCTCTTTGGCAAGTTTCTTTTTGTAGTTTTGTGCCAGATCTTTTATCCTTTCAGCGTTCAGTCTTAGGCGATTGCCTTGGGTTGTTACTTCCACTTCTTCCGACATTACGTGTTTGACTGGGCGTTGTGTGGTCCATGATATTAGAAGGATGTTATGATCGCTTTCCTCTGTGCGTAGGACCTCAAATGAGGTTAAGAGTTCTAACATACCTTCTGAAGCGAATATATAGTCGATTGTTCCCGCTTGAGATGCTCTTTCCCAAGTTGGAATTAGGGGTTTTGTTGTTGACAGCAATGCCGTGTTGTGGAGGTTTCTGGAGCCATTCATTTTAGCCATTTTTTGCCTCTTCAGTCTCCTCTTGTCTCGCTGTTGGGTGCTGTTGGGTAAGAGCTTTTATGGGGACATTTAGTGTTCAGGTCTCCGCAGATAATTAATTCGGTGGTTTCGGAGTTTATTTGGGTCTCGTCTATTTCTGTTTGAATTATACGAAGAAAATCATCATCTGAGATTTTGTCTGGGTTCCAGTACGTTGTTATTATTACGATCGGGGTTTCCCAGCTTTTGTTCGTGATCGTGTTTTGTCGGGTCCACTTCACCTTAATTGATAGATGGTTCTGTGAGGAAGATAGCTCTTTGTCTATTTCCAGACCGCTTCCTGTTCAAACTGCGATCAGGAGGCCTCCAGATGGACGGCCCGTTTTTCCTCTTACGGCTTTTGAGGTTGTCAGTTCGTAGCCGTCTAAAGCTGGCGAGGTTGTAAGCCAAGTTTCTTGTAGTGCTAGAATGTTGAAGTCTCCTAGATTAGTTTTTCCTGTTTTCATCAGGTGTTTGAATCCTCAGGTGTTCCACGATGCCATTTTCAAAGTTGTTGGAGTTGAGAGCAGGTTTGTTGTTTTTCCTAGGGGTGAATCTTTCTTTGCTCTCGTTGGTCGTTGCTATTTAGTAGGCCTGTTTGGGGTTGTTTTAGGAAACCAGGACCATAGCTGTTTTATTGGTCCAAGGGAGAGTCAGGTTGTCCTTTTCTTTTCTTTGTCTTTAAGGTTGATTCTTGGTTTTGGGAGCTTTTCTGCTGTCATTTCGTTGCCAGCGTCGTTGTTTATCTTTCTGGGTTCTCTCTGTTTCAGTTGATGGGGTATTTCTTTCTCGCCTTCTCGACTGGTTTTCAGCGTTAGATGACAGGTTTTTTGCGGGGGGTTTCCGGTGGTGTTATCACCTTTTCTGTTAGCTCCGAGGCGGTGCGACTGGAAGTTGTCCGGGCTGGACTGGATCTGCTGGTTGGGGGTTTGGTTGTCGGTCCAGTATTCTGTCAGGAGATAGCCTATTTGTCGTAGATCTGTGTCGGTTTCTTTAGGCTGGGTGATTCTTGCATTCTTTTTTATGTGTATATATGCTTTTGCTTTGCAGGCTTTGTGGTATGGTTCTACTAGAGGGATGTCTTCTGGTTTCAGGTGTCTAAGGGACTTGATGTTTCTGAAAATTTTCATTATCGTTCCTCTATTTAGAGTTACTGCTTCAGAGTTGTGATCTGTTTGTTCCATTTTGAGGATTATTGTCTGGCGGTTTTCATCATTCTTTTTCTTTAATGCGCGGGAGGTCCATTCTTTTTTGTGCTTATTCCAAGGGGCCTTTTTTCCTGATCGGGATCGGCTTATTGGTCTGCGTCGAGGGGTTCTTTCCTTTGACCTCCTGGTTTTATTTCTTTCAATGTTGGGGGTGTCTTTGTTGTGACGTTGCATCTTTCATCCAAGAATAGGGCTTGACTTTTTTGGGATACTGGCAGGGTTGGCTTTGGTTGGGAGGAGAGGTTCGGTCCTTTTGGATATCTTAAGTTCACTCTGGGGGTGTTGCGATGTGGTATTGCGCTTTTTCGTCTTCTTTTTGTTTGTTGCTTTGATTTTGGTGGGGTCGAGTCGATGCTGATTGTTGAGACCTCTTCAGCATCTTGATCTGGCGTTAAGTGTATGGACAGGTTCATTAAGTTTGTATCCACCAAGAAGTCTTCCTTTGTTCTTGGCGATTTTTGAATAGATTGTTGTCCCAGTTGATGAGTGGGGGGTGATTTTGGTTGCTGGTTAGTAAAAGTAGTTTGTTTTGGAAGAAGTATTTTTTCTGGTCTGCCACGATCGATAGTTGAATCTTTGGCCATTGTGCCATTTTCTGCCAGTGTATTTTTTTCTGAGAATTGGGTCGGTAGATCTGTTGTTGTGTTGAGTTGGTTGGGTGACTGATTCTTCTTGCGTGTTTCTTTTCCTTTGGTTCCCAGGATTTTCTTTATTTTGGGCTCTTCTGGTAGTCTGCTTCGGAAACTGAAGATCTGGGCGCATAGTGGTTGTTCTGTTTGCGCTTCTGCAGTCGAGTACTGTTTTTTTTCTCCCTTTTCAGCTCTCGAAGTATGGTATTTAGTTTTTATTTCTTGTTCCTTGGCCGTGATGAAGCCTTCTAGAAAGATTAGTTTCGTATGCATGAGAGCAATTAGGGTTGTGTTGTCTTTTAGCGTGTCATTCAGGGTCTCGTAAAGTTTGCCGAAAGGAGCTAGAGCTATGGTTATCGCTGACATTATGGTCATCATGTCTGGTTTCCTTGACAGGGTTTCTGTTGTTTGAGGGAGGCTTGTTCTGCCGGGTCTAGCCGGTGATGTTTGGGGTTGTTCAGATCTTGATCTTTCTTGTGTCTGATTGTGTGGCAGGTAACTTCCTCTTTGGTCCCTTGTTAGGGTGCTTGTTCTCTTGGGTCTGGGCGTTAGCAAAATTTCCCAGTCTGCTCCGACTGCTGGAGCTGGTGGGTCTTGTCTTTGATCAATGATTTTATTTGTTGCTGTTTTGGGAGTTTGGGATTCCGGCGGCTTGGTTTGGGATCCAATGTTTGTTTCTGCTTCTGAGTGGGTTCCATTGGCTTGGGAGGGTGCATCTTTGTCCAGCTGTGACTTGGTTTCCTTTTGAGGCAGAGGGTCGATAGAGTGCTGTGGGTGTTCGTCTATGATTGCCGCTTTTGGTGGTGGTTTGTCCATGAGTTTGCCAATTGGCGTTGTCGGGTCCTGTGTTATGCTGTTGAAGTTTTGACTAGGCTGGTCACCCTGTTTGGCGATGTCTAACATTTTTTCCTCTAAGTCTGGGGTCTTGGATGTCGTTTTTCGAGCTTTAGTTGTCGGCACTGGGTCAGTTAGGGCCTCCATTATCTCGTCGTCGGTTAATTCGTTGAGAATATCGTGTTTACGTTTCCCCTGTCTGGAGAAAAAGTCTTTCAGGGAATTGCAGAAGGTGGTTTTTAGTAGTGCTTCATTTGTGGGGTCCTGTTTCCCTTTTATCGTTTTTTGCTGATTACGGTTTTTGTTTGTTTTTCTTTTTGTCTGGCAGTCATTAGCCTGCTTGGTTTTCTGTGTTTTTTGAGCAGGCTGTGTCAGACATTTTTTTTTCTTGTTAGTTTCTGTGCCGGGTGCTGAGTCTGTTTCAGGTGTGACTTTTTTGCCTGGAGCAAACTCTTCCCAAACACTGTTTGGTTGAGTTCCGTCAATCGCCTCTAGGGGCGCTCTTCCAGAATGCGGGGGTGTTGGAGCGAGGGGCTGGGGAGGTGTGCTGTGATTCTCCTAGCCCTCAGCTCCTGCTGCTTCCTCCGCGGTCTCCGACACGTGAACCATAGCTGCGACAGTGCTGCGAGCCGGTCTCTCCGCGGGAGCTGGAGCTGCCGGCGACCTGGTCGAAAGCCTCGGCATTCGTCCTTCGCAGGTGGTGCTGGGAGCCGGTGAGGTTTCCCGGTTTCCTGCGGCGCTTGTGTTATTGTTGTGAGCGGGCTCATCCGCGGTTGCTCCCCCCGCTGGGGCGAAGCCCCTCGCAGCCTGTCCTCCGAGCTGCTGCAATGGGCTGCTCTCGGCGGGGGGGAGTTGGCGCGAGGTCGGGTCTTCGTTCGGCTCCGCATTTCATTCTTTTGTGATTTGCAGCTGAGAGGCCGAATTATGGTGCGTTGTCACGCCGGCTTCGGTCGCAGGCAACGACTGAATGCTTTGAAAGTCTTTAGCCAATGACATGGCTTTTTTTGGTGCTGCAGGGTTAAAGATGCAGTTTGAGCGTCCGCTGGGAGTCCCGCTTGGGGTGGTTGAGAGTAGGGGGGGGTTTAGGGCCAGGATTTGCTTGAACTGGTAAGCGTGCTTTAGGTGCTTGTTTTGTGGCTGGTTGGTTTGTTGATTGTGAGGTTTGAAGTATTGGTGGAGCCGGGCCCGTACTCCTCAGATATCTTTTTTCCGGTTCTTCGACCTCTGTTGTTGGTCTCCCCTGCGAAGATTGCGCGGGTTACGCGGGTTCTGGGTTCATTTCTTTTGCAGCCTGACAGCCTTTCAGTCCTGACAAGGACTGCAAAGACTGCTCAACTCTGCTCGAACTCCGCGACCGCTCCGCGGTGCTGGGTAAGCTTTTGTAGGTCCTCCCACAAAATGGTGTTTGTAGAATGGAGCACAGAGAGAGAGGCAGCCTGGGTGTCTACTGCAAAGACTGCTCAACTCTGCTCGAACTCCGCGACCGCTCCGCGGTGCTGGGTAAGTTTTTGTAGGTCCTCCCACAAAATGGTGTTTGTAGAATGGAGCACAGAGAGAGAGGCAGCCTGGGTGTCTCCTGCAAAGACTGCTCAACTCTGCTCGAACTCCGCGACCGCTCCGCGGTGCTGGGTAAGTTTTTGTAGGTCCTCCCACAAAATGGTGGCTGTAGAATGGAGCACAGAGAGAGAGGCAGCCTGGGTGTCTCCTGCAAAGACTGCTCAACTCTGCTCGAACTCCGACAGCCAATCGTTTTTAGGTAAAAGTTCCAGGCTTGTGAATTGTCTTCTTTAGAGTGAACTAAGCATTGTCCAAAAGCCAGTAGTTAGTGTTTTTGTATAGGTATGATAAAGTCAAATGTGAATGCTGAGTGGTGACGCTATAGGACCTTGGTTCAAGACTCTTCATTTAAAAGAGAAAACACGCATTAACAAAGCCAATAGTTTTGAATCTTTTAAAGTAGCACTATAAATAATTTTACTAATAAATAAACAATTTGCTACGGGCTACAAAAGCAATTCCTATATTTTTCATCACAATGTGTAAGTTAAAACACAAAAGTAGAACTCTGTTCTTGTTCCAGATGTTGACTTTTTTATTTTTGTAGATGATGCTACAAGCTCTAAACACCTTTTGTCATAATACATTTCCGACAGCTTCATGCCCGGGCATTTTTGCTCAACATAAAAACACAACCAGCAACAATTTTATATTAACATTTAAAACATACATTTGCATTCAATTTTATTCACATTAAAATATTAGATCATCCCAGACCTATTATTAGCTCGATCATTTTATATCCAATCTATATCCATCTATACTCTCTAGCCCATGCCATTCAAAATATAAAATCATAACGTCACCTACACTCTCTATAAAGTTTATATCTGCTACCTATAACATTAAAGGCCAAACCCACTCCGGCGTCATCACCGCGTCACTCTGCAAAACACTATGTTCACAGTCACTTTCTTCAGCGCTCACTTCGCCCTCCATAGTCGACCAAGCATCACCACAACCCACTGCTCCAATGTTTACATTATTTTTATATCAAATTTATCTTCACCTTGTATCAAACTTATATATATTACCCACTTCATATTAAATATACGTTTTTATGTCAAACATTTTGCTATCTTTCTTTTATATAAAATGTATATAAAGTTCATATTAAAAACCATTAACTACTGTGATAGGCTTTTTATAGAACCAAAAGCCCAGAGTGGTAACCTAGGCAGACTGATTCATATGAAAATTGACTGAGAACTGGGGCAATACTGGACAAGATAGATTAGACCTATGGACCCCATCCAAGTTCGACCACAAGGAAAGCACCCTCGCCAGAAACTGTGAGGCATTGCAGATAAAATAACATGTTTGAAACAACCCTCTAGACTCCTGGTGGAAGAGGGCCTTGAGCGAGTACTTCCACAATAGCAAGGCATTGAAACCTTCTCAGCACAGCCACTTTACCTCACATCTGAATGGCCTTTCAAATATGCACTATTAAATGCGGCTGCAGCTAACACCCTCTGCCCGAGAACTCAGGGCCCGGGTATTTGCCGGGAACACAAATCTTTGGTGTGCAAGGTAACAATGTTAATACACTTTTGAGGCAACTGTCCTATAAACTGGCAACCCTAGGAAATGTATAACTTGTCTTCCCTGTGAGGCACTAATTTAGGGACTGTACCAATTTTCCGTCACTCCACAACTAAGCATCAGGACGCCTTTAAAAGTGGTTAAGTAGAAACTAGAGACCAGAGTGCTAACATCTACCATTAGCTTCTCATCACTCAGGGCACCTGTGAGGCACTCAGAAAACTGTGCTAAGGTAGCACTAAAGGGAACACAATCATTCATCCTGGAGCACCCGTGAGGTGCTCTTATGTGGTGTTAAATAGATCTTAAGGAAAAATCGACAATAATGGGGAGCCCTTCCAAAGCCTATTTTAATATGACCCCAAAAAGTGACTTGAACGTAGCATATGAGGCAGTAATGGGCAACCTGCCAAGACACCTTAGGTTTAGGTACTAACAATCAGGGATGTGCAGCAAAACAACTAGACTCCCATCTTGATAGTATCAATCCAGCCATGATTGCAATGAGGTTGTGGTCTCCAAAGACTCACATGCTCATGGCAGAGCCGACCATTTAGGTGCACCAGGTTGGCTGTGGCACACCAGGCTATTACTGTTTGCTTACATGTATTGTCAGCCAAAGCACTAATAAATGAAGTGCTTTGGGTGACAGTACATTTAAGGCAAACACCACCCAGTCAGTACATAGTACTGTGCATAGTAATTGGCTTAAATATACTGTCACCCAAAGCACTGCATTTATTAGTAATTTGGGTGATATTACATTTAAACAAACAGTAATATCCGCCGTGGATGGGTCTCTGCACCGGTATGTTACTGTTAACAGTGCTATCCCAGTGCAGACAGCTCCCTGCACCCTGTTGGCAGTTGCCAACAGGGCGATCCTGAATGGGAGGTGCGCCGAAGGTGCCGTACCAAAACGGCCAGCACCAGATTGGCTGCGCGAAAACATGACGTACTGTCCTTATGGCTATAGAATACCCTGTAGGTGTTTCCAGGGCTGCAAATTGGCGATGCAAGCTTGTCATTACCTCCTTCACAGTAACACACAGTGGTGGCCACTGTGCTGACAAAACCTCTGAGACCTGACGAGGGGTGTTCTGCCTCTGAAAGTAGTCTTGCTGTTCATGTGTTCTCTTTAAGGGTTGGGGCTCTCTTTCTCTTGAAACTGTTGCAAAGCCCCTTCCACTACCATTGTAATGAGTTTAACGGTCTTGTAAAATTAGTCTATGCGGTAACTGTTGCCCCATCTGCTGCAGCTCCTTGAATTGTCGCTGTCACATCCATAGAGTCTTAAAGTCGACCTTCTCTTTGTGCAGTGGATAGCAATAGATGATGCCGTCTCCCTTTCCACCATCGGCCATGAACATTTCCCTGAGTAGTTCATGATAAAATGGCAGATTTTAAAGTCTTTCCTTCAATCTCAGGTAGATCATCAACATTAAGTGGGCAGTCTTTGCTCCTCGCAGCACTTGTCCAGGGACAGCTCTCATTTGCTTTTCAGTTTCTTCCCCTTCCTGCTGATAGAAAAATGCATACTGCAGATATTCTAAGTGCAAATCTCTCTTGAGAAAATATATCCCTCCAATGCCAATGCTCCCTAGCTAGTGGCTAGAATTGTTTAACCTTTCAACTGAGGATTTCCTAAATTTAAGACTGAGTTTGGGATGTCTCCCTCACTTAGATTTCTCCCTACTCTTAACCTAACACTTGCATCCTCAAGAGATCTCAACCACTGAGATCCCTCCAGGTTGTATCCCTGAATTGGCCCCTGGCATCGACAGTTATTATTTGGACTGCTGCTGTGTTGAGGGGAAATCCTGAACTCGTTTGTGACAAGGATTATTTACTGCAGTGTCTTTAGAAACATGATCATAATTCAGTGCAATGTATCTGACTAGTGGTTTCCATGAGCTTTGCCCCATGGATCAACAATAATTTCCCTCTGGCACTCTCTGTAGCCAGGGAACCGCCTCTAACCTGGGTCTTGGCTTCAGTAATCATGCCACGGAAGGGCACTGGACCTATGATCATTTCAAAATGGGCCCCTCAAAATTCCAAAAACTGTAACAGCTGAAGTTGAAGGTTTCTAGACAATGATCTGGAACACCAGTATGTGCAGAGATAGACAGAACCTATCGGTATCCATCTTGGACTTTGAAGCTGCATGAATTAGCCAATCATTGAGGCATGGAGGTAAGTTGATGACTTCTTGATTAAGTCATACCACCACTGTGACATGCAATTTGGTTTAGATCCGGGCTCCTGGTTTGCATCTGAATGCTAACACTTTGAACTGGAAATGTAGTCCCAGAGCTGTAAATTGTACTTCATATGGTGTGCTTGACACCTGTGTAAATCGAGGGAGGCACTACACTCTGAATTGGAGAATCACATGTTAGTGATTCCATCCTGAAATGAATAGTCGGAATACATTGCTTCAGTCTTTTGAAATCTACTACTCAGCAATAACCTTCTGTGCTACACAAGGAAGATAAATCAAATCAATAACACCATTTTCCACTTTCTTCTGTAGCAATGTAAACAACCACCCTCTTTACTAGTGGATCCTCAACACCGGGAGGGTTTGAGGGATACGACTGTCCCCCACTTTACCAAACTGCACTTTCCTAACTGCAGATGAACATTTCTTTCTTTTCCCTCCTTTCCCCCTACACTTGGCAGCCCTCCATGGCTCCCTTCCCTCACTCTTGTGTTAGGCAAAATTGACTCCTCTCTCTCATTCTCTCCTCACATCATGGACCTTGCCAAGAAGACTCACTTTCAGCTTCACCTCCTCAGAGGCATTCTTCCTTTCCTCCCCTTCCCCCAGAAACGTAATGTCTCCAGAGCTCTGGTCTTCTCCAGGTTGCACTACTGGATCTTCCTCAACTAACAGAACTCCTCCCTTTGCCCCATTCAACTAATCCAGAATAGGTGCAAGACGTATCCTTGGCCTCAAGCCCAGGGACCGCATCTCTCCAGCCCTAAATTCACTCCACTGGCTCCAGGTTGCTACAAGGATCAAGTTCAAAACCCTCTGCATCATCCACAAGGCTTTCTGGGGCCTGGGGCCTTGCTACATCCAACTCTCCCACCCTAAATATCTCCCTACTAGAGCCCTTCAGTCTTCTAGCTCCAACTCTCTACAGATCAGGCGCTTCTCCAAGCAGAGAAAGAGGGGTAGATATCTCTCCTCCGCTGGTGCCTTCTTCTGGAATAGCCTTTGTGCCCTTCTCAGACTTTAGCCAGATCTTCTTAAGTTCTGCTAGCTTCTCAAGACTCTCCTTTTCTCTTCCTCCTTCCCTCTTCCCCTGCTCTGCTAATTGCCCCCCCTCTGCCTCTTGACTGGCTGCCTGGTTGCTTCAGATTCCTACAGGGCACCACGCTCTCCTCTACCAGTCTACCCCTACACTTGATCTCCTCTGACAACCTGCACTTGAGCTTCTGGGCTCCCTCTCGCTGCGCTAACCTGGCTGGCCTGCACCCCCTTAGCCCATCCAGCCTATCCCTTGCACTTAATACGTGGACCTTTCTGTCCCTTCACTCACTTCTCCCTGAGCTCTGCCCACCTCGCCACCCCGGGCACTCACTTAACCCTTTGGCACTTCATCCCCCCCACCTCTCCATTGCACTCTATTACTTCACTTGCACAATCCGAATGCCACAAGGCCTAGTAGGACCATTTTTGTTTTGTCATCCCTGTTCCCCCCAGACCTCAGCCTTGTTACGCCTTGAAACACATTGTTTATAGGTACACTATAAAACCCAATAAATAAATAAACAAGTTTTCCCTGTCCAGACTAGATCATCAATATTCCCCCAAATCCCACTATTTTCCGCAATCCATAGTCCCTTCCCCTTCTTCACCAGGCCCTTAAAATCAATCTGCTTTTTTCCCCATAATCCTTTAGTTTTAACAAATTGCAATTGTCAGGAATATGTTCCCTGGAAATTCGAATCATTAACATTACATCGGTATAATGTCCACCTACCAATCTGAGTTCCCCCAATTCCTGAGTCTGGAGGATGAGAGGAACATTCAGTGATATATCTGCTTTCACCATAGTGCAAGCTCAATTATTGGGAATCATTCTTCTCGCAAGATCTCCGAAAGCCTTAAGGTGGTATCCCACTGTCAAGTCCTGGATAACGCCTGCATCATAGTCATAGTTATTGATATTTTGGTCCAGACTGGGACTGGAGATGACACAGTCTGTAGAAGGTTGAAGAAATCAGAGGAAAACTCTGCAGCCTGAACCCCCCCAAAGTGTCTCTTCACTACCCTTTTCAACGCTCTTCGATCTTACGGTCTTCCAGAAATAGTGTAAATCTTGCCCTGTATAGAAGAAAAGACTATGGGCCTCTTTACAACTATGTTGGTCCGTATAAAATGGTGCCGGTAAGCTTACCAGCACTGTTGTTTCTGGACTGGCATATTACAACTCTGCTGGCAGGTGCTGGACTCTTTGGAAATGGGGACTTACCATTTGCTAGCGCCTGACTTCCCAGACCGCCAGGGTTGTGATCCCCGCTGTTATTGGGAAGACAGGCACTGGAAATCATTACGGGTCCGGCGGCAACCTGCCGGTAGCACTGACACGGTTACCGCAGACCCCTAATGAGGCCCTATATCATCGAGCGCTTTTTTGAAGATACCGCTTTGTTTTGTGCCAAACAGCTTGCCCCAAAGGAAAGGCATTCTACAGTCGTGCAGAAGCGACATTTCTCTGACTGATAATATCACCTCCTTCATGACTTGTTCGCAGCTGTTGGCTTTGGCCTGGCTCTTGGGATGGAAATGAACCCCTTTCGGCGCTTTAAGGTGAGGGGAATACCTTCTGAAATCGTGTAGTGCAAAAGGGGGAAGAGAACTTTGCTATGAACCTAGGCACAGAAATAGTATAGCGCGAAGGCTAGAGATATAAACATAGTGTGTGTGCATGGAAAGGAATGCCATTTTTTAGTTATGGTAGATGTACTGTTCTGCATGGCCACACAGCATAACTTTAGCTCCATGGAACATCTCACCTAGGGACAGATAATTCTGACGAGATGAGCCCGCACAGACAGTTCTCACGGAAGGTTCCTCCTGTCCCTCCATTGCTGCAATTACTTTGCATCGCTGGGAGGAATGCGCCCTGCAAGGCCGTGAGACAGCATCAGGCTCCTCACAGTGCCCATTCATCACAGCCAAGCAGCCAGCAGGCCCCTAGACCCCACCCAGCCTACCCAGAGCCATGGCCCACACCACTGACCTAATCTCCACACCCCTGAATTCGGAGATAGTGAACAACCCCAGCCCAAATCGGAAACCTACTGGCCATAAAAGATATGAGCGGCTGTTTCACCTCATCACAAAAATACATCCTTTGTAATGCAAGGTACAGGGAAGGATCAACAAAGCACAGAATGTGTGGGTCAGTGTGACTGTATTTCTTCCTCCCTTCCACCTGGCACCAGTTCCCGAGCCTCCCAGGTGCATGCCATATTGATGTAGTAGTAAGCTTAGTGTGGTAGAGCAGCTTGTGATAAATGTAACTTATGAGAGACCTGACCTTCACTCCGCAGAGAGATTAGCCTAGTTAAACCATGTGGTAACTGACAGACAGCGGAGAAGGAAACCAATTGTAGCCTGGCATCTGCTATGGAGCAGACCCATGTATATAGTACCACCAAGTAATGTTGCCAGTTCTTACTGTATATCTGTGACACGTCTGCCCATTTTAAACCATTGATTGTATTAACTGGAGTCAGAAGGTTTCTCGAGCAGAAGAGTCCTTTGCTGATATTTTGAACTCTGTACAATTAATCCTTGTTATTCTTGCAAACTATTTCTTGGCCTATTTCCCTAGAGGGTTACATTCATTCTGTAGTGAGCATGAACAGGGACTTGCCTTCATTTGGTGACCCTGGCAACGTGATTCCATCACCCCCGTACCTGCAGAGGTATCCAGGCGCCCTCTCCGGAAGTGTTGTGCCCTTGTGCAGTGACCAGCTCCAAAACGCATACCCCGAGTGGCCTTGTGGGATCCATCTTTGCAGAATTCTGCCTGCTCATTGGAGCAGGTTGAGGCCCCAAGGAGAGGTGCAGGCCAGTTGCAGAACCTTGTGAACAGAGGTCTTCAGGAGAACACGCGCACGTGAGTATGGCCTGCAAGGGATAACAAAGTAGGGGTGAATGTACGGAGCAGTGTGCATAGTGTGAACATGTGGTGACTGAAACGAAGACTGTGGGGTGTGCTGATTTTTTGGTTCTTTATTATTATTGATGTTTTAAGGAGTTAAGGAAAAGAAAAACAGAATAGCGGGTGTCCCCCCTGAGTGAGGGCGGAAGGTGGCACCACGTACACTGGGCCTCATTATGAGTTTGGAGGTAGCCATGCCATTTTTACCACCATGGCCACCCACAAACTTGTGTCCGGGTCCCGAAAAATGGGAATTACCGGGCCATCCCGACATTTGCGGGTCCGGTAATTCCCATTTGCGGGACCCAGACCCAGTACATCCCCATTCCCATTTGAGCCCCCATAGGAATGGGGAGGATTGTAACAACGTTCCCGTTGATAACGGGACTATTGGTACCATCGTGGTCTACTTGTGGGTGCCAGTCGGCACGCCTGGTAGACCACACGTGCAGTCCGGCACCCGCAAGCAGAGCCCGTAATGAGGCAGGGAGGCAACAATGGCGCTGGTAGCACTACCGGTGCCATTGTTTCCTTACCGCCAGGATCGTAATGAGGCCCACTGTCTCGACCAGTGTGGGAAAAATATAAGTATACATATAGGAGATCCGTATAATTAGAGAGCTCAGGAATAGTAGTGGTTGTTGTATTATCTTGTTATTTTAGTTAATTTTGTTGGTGTATATTAAAGTGTGCGGAGGAGGCCCAGGAGAGGCGTGTATGTGATGTGTGTGTGTGGACAAATCAGGAAAGCGTGAGGTGCATGTGTGAAAAGCTCAAATGGGGGATAAGGGATGGGGAAATTGAACTGATGATTTTTTGGGTGGGTTTACTCATGATAAGTAAGTTGCATTTTTGATAAAAATTGAACTCCATATCCTTTCAACAAAGTATTGTATAACTGTGGTGCAGGAGAATAGGCGTAGCACCACCACCAGACACAAGGGAGACACGACTTTGCAGGTAGAAACACCCCTAGACCACATATGCAAGGCCATGCCCCTGTATGTACTGTGATAAGATTAAGAAGTATCACAACCAGTAAGTGACTGAAACTAAAGGGGGGGAAATGCCCCAGTCCTGGCCAGATCAGGGCTCTTTTGACAGAAGCACACTGGAATATATGTCCACCCTTCCTAACAGAAAAATATAAAGGGAGACCATTGCAGAATAGAAGGGAAGTATTGAACCTCTGGAAAATGTTTGAGGAGAGAGAGGATCCTAAAGGGAAATAGGTGACATGCAATAGTAGTAAAGAGACAGGCACTGGGGAAAATGGGAAGAATACGGAGGGGAAAAGAGGAATATATCTGCTAGCAGCTCCTCCAGTCGAAGGGTTTATTAATCCAACATATGTATCGGCAGGCAAGATGGCAGCCGCACCAGCCACGGCCCCACCTCCCCCTTATGCCTTGCCTTCAGAGGTTACCGCCCACACCGGGGTAAGCATGAGAGACTTAGAAGTAGCACTGGCATCAAAGCAGATGGAAGTAGCCAGGCTAAGGTGTTAGGGATTTTGTCAGAGGGCTATCACATAATCTAGTGGTATTTTCTTATGGTAGTATAGTGGTATAGCGTTATTCTGATGATACCCTCTATGATGTGACAAGACTTCCCTCTATCACCTGTATTCTATTTGGGTTTAACTCTAAATACAGATTTCTGGGCTTAACACACTTGAAATGTTGACAGTGCTAACTCTCTCTCCAGCAACTTATTTTACGAGGCTGGACTACTATCTTTGACAGATCAGCTCAACTGTAAGCATGCTCATCCAAAAACCACACTCACACTCTCTGTCTAACTACTGCCTACAAAGCATCACTTTAATGAACGCCTTTCCCCTGTTGCTGTTATTAGCAGTTTCAACACAGTGAATCAAATGTAACAAAAATATTTCAGAAACAACATGTTTTTTCAAAGTGTGTTTATCCTGGTGGATAACTGATCACTGGTACACAGCAATCATTACATGGCAATATTCGGTAGTGTGAATGTGAAAAAACAGTTACAGAAAAAAAAGAGTTTCAGAAATAAACACCATTCAACGATAATGAATTGTAACCAGTTCCCCCTGAACTTTTACCGTGAGACTTGGGATAAGCTACACTAAACCAACTCTGGTGCATTTTATAAATATATTTGCATGTAACATTGAGAAAATGCACATTGAAACTTCTGGCTAAGGAAAAATGTATTCATTCATTCCCTCACATTTTACTGGCATGCTCACCTAGTACAAAGAAGATTCTCCCTCTGTGTCAGCTTGGCAGCAAATGCAGTTGAGCTCCAGCCCCCATGGAAGATGCAAATTCTATGCCAGAATAACCGCTCCCCTGTCTATTGCCTGGAAAGAACCTGTGCTCCTCTCCACTGTCTGGATGTCTCCCGTTCTTCTTTGAACAGCATCTGCCCACACTCCTTCTTTCTCCTGAATTGATATGCTATCCCTGTTAATCTCACTAAAAACCTGCTTCTAACACGATGTGCATCATCACCCGATCTGGGTTCTCTGGAAGCATGGCTGTATGAAAAGAATTGTAACAATAATTTCCTCTGTTACAATGGCACTTTCTCCAGAGTGCATATCTTTCTCGCAGTTTGTGCAATAAAAACACAGCCAGCAAACTTGTGCTTGCACGTTTTAACTCCACTGCAAAAAGCACCTTACTTTTGACATGTCATCTGAAGCATTTTGCACTGCATTGATAAAGGTAAATTATCAATTTATGGGAAAGTGTTTGTTGGTTAGTTTTGGTTAATATGTAAAAGTGCAAACTGGGCAGATGACATGTTCACCCTGTGGATCATTTTAAAACATGCTTACTACAAGAAAGTGCATTTCTGTTTTTAATGTAGGCCAACTATTTGATGTCTGTATTCTGTTTACTGCCTCCTCTGCATATAATGTCATGGCTCACTTACTGCCCCTCATATACAGTATCCCTACCTCTAGCACATCTCTCCTATGCTCTCCTATATCTCCCTCCTTTTCTACTGCTGGGATCTCCTGGGACATCATTGCAGGAGAAACAACACAATCTTTCAAAAGTAAAAAAATAATACAATATGTGTACTCCCAATTGAAGTGTCCATATTTGAAATAAACACCCACCATATACATTAATCCACAGGCGTCATTAATTATGTACATACTCCAGCTTCATGGAACAAGCAACCTTTTATGAAGTCTGTCTGTTTCCTGACAAAGGTTAGAATTCTCATCGCTAATCTTATTAATCACGGCTTGCATTTCATTTATTTGCATTTGGCACTTATTAAACTCTCTGTCCTTCTTGTCATTTTCTTCAAAAAGTTTGCCCATTTCCTGCTCTATAGCATGAAATGTGTTTTCTCTCTCCAGGTTATTCTTTTGCATCATTTGCATCTCCAAAATTGTATCATCCGTGTCTTGCCTGATTGCGTCTATGACCCCTTTTAATTGCATCAGTTCCTGTTCACTCTCCTCAAACTCTTTTTTTCTGAGACAGCTGTTTTTCCATTTCACTGCATTTAGACAGCATCCTTGTGTTAGATGACTCTAATTCCAATGTTAAACACTTTACTTGCTCACTTGCCTCCTCCAAACTAGTCTGTAATTTACTAATTACTTCAGAATCATTCTCCTGCAGTCATAAAGACCGATTTAAAAGAAACCAAAGCTTCACACATAACCTTAGCATGGCATCTTTTTCTGCCTTTTCTCAGAAGCCCTCAAAAGTCTTAATATGCAGACCTATACGATGCTGCCCTCTTTAAAGAAGTCATGCAATTACTCTTTTTGCCCCTCCCCACTTATGTGATCTTGCCATAAAATGACATTTTCTGATGACCACACCCCATGGGCAAATAGCTGCGCCACCAGATAATTTACCAGCTCAGAAAAATGTGCTTTAATTTGGGACATAATGACACTGCGTGCAGCACCACACTACCACCTCACAGCATTAGTTCCCTTTTTATGTGCACCAAATGGCTGTGCTGAATACGCTTGGCATGCCCAGTAACTGCTTTAAAATTCCTCCCACAGGCCAACACACCAAATTATGTTAGGGATTTTGTCAGAGGGCTATTACATAATCTTGTGGTATTTTCTTATGGTAGTATAGTGGTGTAGCATTATTCTGATGATACCTCTATGATGTGACAAGACTTCCCTCTATCACCTGTATTCTGTTTGGGTTCAACTCCAAATACAGATTTCAGGGCCTAACCCACTTGAAATGTTGACAGTGCTAACTGTCTCTCCAGCAACGTATTTATGAGGCTGGACTACTGTCTTTGACAGATCTGCTCAGCTGTAAGCATGCTCAGTCGAAAACCGCACTCACACTCTCTGTCTAACTACTGCCTACAAAGCATCACTTTAATGAAAGCCTTTCCCCTATTGCCGTTATAAGCTGTTTAAACATAGTGACTCAAATGTCACAAAAATGTTTCAGACACAAAATGTTTTTTCAAAGTGTGTTTATCTTGGTGGATAATTTACCACTGGTACGCAGCAATCATTACATGACTGTTACGCTCACCTGGCTCCCACAGGGGCGTCGGTTGGACCCGGACAGCTGCGGTCTCCACCCACATGATGCGTAGTGCAGCGATGACTGACTGGATCTGCCCTCCTAATCTTGTCTGCTTAACCCATATAAATATTCTCCTGCAAGTGGAGAGATGGATTTAGCCACTTGTGGATTCAAGTGATGGCACCCCCACAGTCCTCCCCAACTAATCACCTCCGAAATGCCCTCACAGCAATCTCACCTTATATTCTTGAAAGATGAGCTCTCCATCCTGCGTGGATTTGCAGAGGCGCGTCGATTCCAGATACTTCACTGGTTTGAAGGCTCGGGAGAGTTCCGGAGAGTATTGACTCTGAGGTTCCTGGTGAGGACCAGTAAGTATTAAGTTCATAGAGTTCAATATGTCTGATGTTCACTCTTGTTCCCCACTTCCTTTCTTGTCTTGCAGCTGGCTCGTGAAAAGATGCTCTTGTGGCAGCTGTTGGCGCTCAGGTAAGAGTCTGTATTACCTGGCGCTGTCCGGCAAATGTTGCACGTGAAAAACGTGTTGTTTTGTCTCTCTTTACAGATGCGGCACGTGAAAATATGGAGAGTCACAAAAGGATGCCTCCGGTGGTAAATCAGGTAAGTCTATGGTGGTAAGAATTATATTTGTTGGTTCCCTCGGCTCGCCTTTTGGTTTTCTTTTGTCTCCTAGGTGCCGAAGTTCGGCGAAGAAATGATGGAGGCAGCACCGACCCGAAGGATGCTGTGTAGACTGGTGAGTATGGCGCGGCGCTGCAGCTGGAGGTGCGGCGTGTGCAGAAATGATGTTCTTTACAGGTCCGGAGACGAGATGGATCCAGAATCAGGTGTGGAATAGAAATAAGTTCATTTTCTAACCTTGTCCCTTTCTTTCCTCTTTGTTTAAGGAGCTCCGGATTCAAGGCAGGCGTGGCAGAAGACTGGATGCAGGCTGCAGGCACGGTGAGCGTTACGCTGCTGGATGCAGAATAACGCAAAGCGTGTGTTGCTGGTCGGGCGTGTTTAAATAGCCTCAAAAGTAGTCCCAGGTAAGAAGTCCCTAGAACCACACCCGTGTAAAAAATAGTCCCTGTAGAAAAATAGTCCCTTTCAGGCTTCATGTTGGATTGGAGTCATTTGCAGCATGGTCTGCCTGAGGTAAGTAATGACCATGAGCCTGGCGCCTTAGGCGCCAGGGCTGATTTCTACTATGAGCCTGGCGCCTAAGGCGCCAGGACTGAACCCAGATAGCCCCTATTTTTTACCTCAAATTCAGGTTCTCCATCTATCAAGATGGGGTCAGGTGGTTTGGTTAAACTTGTTCCTGGTTGAACTGGTTTTAAAAGTGAAACATGAAAGACAGGATGAATGCGCATATTAGAGGGTAATTCCAATTTGACGGCTACTGGGTTGATAATGGCCTTAATAGTGTAAGGTCCCAAATATCTAGGGTTAAAAGTCCGAGTTCCCTGCAGAGGTATGTGTTTTGTAGCCAGCCAAACTTGATCCCCAATCTGGTATTGTGGAGTTTCACTTCTATGTTGATCAGCATTTTTCTTATATTTCTCTTTTGCTTGTTTCAAATGTTCTGTTGCCTCTTTAAAGGCTTGTGTAATAGTAGAATGCAAATGACTAACTGCAGGCATTTCTAAATGCTGAGGCAAATCTAGTTCTGAGGTTCGAGGGTGATGTCCAAATATGGTACAAAAGGGGCTTTGTCCGGTTCCTGAATGTACAGAGTTATTGTATGCATACTCGGAAATCCATAAAATATCTTTCCAATTACTTTCGGTCTGGTGTAGCATGCAATGTAGGTACTGTTCAAGGGTCTGGTTGGTCCTCTCCGTCTGACCATCGGTCTGGGGATGGTGACTGGTTGATAACCTCACGTTGATTTGCGCCAGTTGACAACATTTCTTCCAAAAATGTGAAATTAATTGACTACCTCGGTCAGAGACCAATACGGTAGGAAATCCGTGTATTCGAACAATGTTTTTGAGGAACTCCTTGGCCAGAATTGAAGCAGAAGGTAATCCCTTTAGAGGAATAAAGTGGGCCAACTTGGAAAAAAGATCCACAATAACTAGAATGGTGTTAAATCCATTACATGGAGGTAGATCTGTAATAAAGTCTAACGATAAGGTGTGCCATGGTGTAGGTGGAATATCCAAAGGTTGTAAGAGGCCAGCTGGTTTTTTCTTCTGACTTTTGTTTTGGGCGCAAATGCCGCAAGACATTACAAATTACTTTATGTCTTTTTGCCAGGTGGGCTACCAGAATTGTCTCTTAATTTTAGCTTCAGTTTTTGTGATACCTGGGTGTCCTTCCATCAGGGTGTCATGGTCATTGGAGATGACTAGTTCTTGTAGTTCCTTGAGTGGTAGAAATAGTCGCCCTTGATAATAAGGTAGGTCATTGATGACTGAGTAGTCCGAGCCTTTCTTCACCCAGTCCTGCAGGGCTGTTGGATCGAAGAGTTGTTGGATCTTTACTTGAATATCCTCTAGTGTCTGTAGAGTGGTTATGCCAAGAATTCTTTGTTCTGAAATTATAGGCACCGGTTCCGGGTTCGCATATGCTTCTCCCATCCCTATTCGGGATAAGGCATCTGCCTTGCCATTTTTACAACCTGGTCGATAAGTGATCACAAAATCGAACTTAGCAAAGAACAATGCCCATCGAAGTTGACGTGACGATTGGGCCTTGGCTGTTTTTAAATACTGCAAGTTCGGGTGATCGGTGACTACCGTAATGGTATGCTTGGCACTGAGAAGATAATGCCGCCAAGCCTTGAAGGCGGATTTGATGGCTAATAATTCTTTATGCGTAACCGCATAGTTTAACTCGGGTACCGAGAACTTTCTGGACCAAAATGCTACTGGGTGAAGTTGACCAGTTTCAGGATCCTTCTGGGACAGGACAGCTCCCATGGCTAAACTGGATGCATCAGTTTCAACTATGTATGGAAGTTCGGGCGTGGATTCTTTAAGACAGGTGAAGACGTGAATTTCGCTTTCAGCTCTTGGAAGGCCTTTTCAGCTTCTTCGGTCCACAAGAAGCATTTGTTTTTCGCAAAAGTGCTGTGATAGGGTTTACAACATGTGAGAAATCCGGAATGAATCTGCGGTAGAAATTAGCAAATCCGAGCATGCTTTGTACCCCTTTAACTGAACTGGGTGATGGCCACTTGAGGATTGCATCCACCTTTCGAGAGTCCATTCGGACTCCTTTTGGAGTCAGGATAAATCCAAGGAATTCAACTTCCGTAGCATGAAAAAGACATTTTTCCAATTTTGTATATAACTTGTGCTGGCATAGTTTCTCAAGGACTGCATGAACGTGCTTCACATGGTCTGATTCTGAAGAGGAGTACACTAGAATATCGTCTATGTATACAACAACACAGACGTCAATGAGTTCACGAAGGACATCGTTCATAAAATACTGGAAGGCTGCTGGTGCATTGCACAACCCGAAGGGCATCACCTGGTATTCGAATAACCCGTACTTAGTGTGAAAAGCAGTCTTCCATTTGTCGCCTTTCTTTACACGTACCAGATGATATGCCCCTCGGAGATCTAATTTAGTGTAGATGCAATCGTCCTTTACTTGGTCTAGTAATTCAGGGATCAGAGGCAATGGGTATCGGTTCTTAACCGTGATCTGATTTAATGCGCGGTAGTCTATGCACGTTCTGAGGTCACCTTCCTTTTTAGGCACGAAGAACAAAGCTGAAGATGCAGGGGACTTGATGGTCGAATGAAGCCATTAGCAAGGTAATGGTCCAAGTATTGTCGTAGGTGAAGGTTTTCGGGTTCCGTAAGGGCTTAGATCCTACTACATGGAGGTTGTGCACCGGGTATGAGATCGATTTGACAATCGTATGATCTGTGAGGTGGTAGGGTGTTTGCCTTTTCCTTTTGGAAAACATCCTGGAATTCTTGATATTCCTGAGGTAACTGCATGACTGGAGTAGCGACTGTGGTCAGGCCTTGGTTCAAGGGTTTTTTCGGGTAACAAGTATGTGCACAATCCGGGAAGGTTATTCTCTTCTCTCGCCAATCAATACAAGGATTATGTGTTTCCAACCAAGGTATTCCCAGTATTATTTGGAACTGCGGGGCTTTGATTAAATCAAACACAATAGTCTCTCGATGCCCATCCTGACCCAATAGTGTAATCTCAGTGGTGGAATGAGTTACAGGCCCAGAGGCAATGTCAGTTCCATCGACTGTGGTGATGACATCCGAAGTGGTCTTTTTGCAGAGAGATAGATTCATCCTAGAAGCCAACTCGTGGTCCACATAGTTTCCTATGGCCCGCTATCAATGTATGCCCTCACTGTGTGCATACATGATGGCTGCCTTGGATCTATAAGGACCATTGGTATGATGAAGTGCAAGGTCTGAGTATCCTTCTTCAAGCTCGGCAAGCGGACCTCTACGCTTGTCGGGGGTGGTCGTTTCCCGAATCAGGCTCTGTTTGATTTTTATCAGCAACTACGACTACTCTTTTAGATGTTTTTATAGGGCAATCCCGTAGACAATGTCCTGAGGCCCCAGAGTACAGACACAATTTCATCTGCTGTCTTCTTTCTCTTTCCTTTTGAGTTAAGGGTCCCTTGACCCCCCGATCTGCATCGGTTCTGATACATCTGTCCCTTTGAGGGTAACATTGGGTTTAACCAATACCCGATTCTCGAACTTAGCTCGATCAGCATTTCTATTCTGAAGTCGGTGGTCTAACTGGACCACTAAGTCTATATATTCTGCACAATATTCTATATATTCTGCACAATCCTGAGGTGGGTTCACAACTTTGGCCAAAACGTCTTTGAGTTCACCCTGAAGTCCACGATGAAATAATGTAATTCGTTGGCCATCCGGTTTCCACCACTAACTTATTGAAAGTGGTGATATAGGTTAGTAGATCCTGGTTACCTTGTCGTAATGATAAAAGTTTGTTATCCAGGGCCTGTCCCTGTGAATGTCTGGCAAATAGTCTGTCCATGCTCAATTGAAAACCTTGAAAATCCCGAAGAAGAGGGTCATCCTGGTTAACTAATGGAATTGACCAATCCGCTGCACTGCCACTAAGATATGATAGTACAAAGGCTACTTTGGTTTGGTCGTTCGGAAAAGCTCCAGGTCTGCATAAAAAGTGCAAGCGGCATTGGTTCATAAACACTTTTTTGGGTCCCCAGCAAAACATTCCGGTGGAGCTAAAGGAATGCTCCCTGGTAGAACCACTTGCACAGGATTGCTCGATGAAACAGGAGTTGGATTCCCCCCGAATCCAGGTAATGGTGTTTGCCCAGCTTGGTTTTGCAGTAATTGTCTAGCAAGATCATCAGTGCGCTCCTTTGACACAATCAGTTCTCTCCTGAGGGCATTAGTCTCTTGGCACGCGGAGTGCACTTCTGCCCTAAATTCCCCTAACAATAGGGCTAGTTGGTCGGTTTCTGAGGTTTCCATAACGCCCGGGTGGGGATTTGTAGATGGGCTTCGCGTTCTGTTATGCTCACCTGGCTCCACAGGGGCGTCGGTCGGACCCGGACAGCTGCGGTCTCCACCCACGTGATGCGTAGTGCAGCGATGACTGACTGGATCTGCCCTCCTAATCTTGCCTGCTTAACCCGTAGAAATATGCTCCTGCAAGTGGAGAGATGGATTTAGCCACTTGTGGATTCAAGTGATTGCACCCCCACAGTCCTCCCCAACTAATCACCTCCGAAATGCCCTCACAGCAATCTCACCTTATATTCTTGAAAGATGAGCTCTCCATCCTGCGTGGATTTGCAGGTGCGCGTCGATTCCAGTTACTTCACTGGTTTGAAGGCTCGGGAGAGTTCCGGAGAGTATTGACTCTGAGGTTCCTGGTGAGGACCAGTAAGTATTAAGTTCATAGAGTTCAATATGTCCGATGTTCACTCTTGTTCCCCCCTTCCTTTCTTGTCTTGCAGCTGGCTCATGAAAAGATGCTCTTTTGGCAGCTGGTGGCGCTCAGGTAAGAGTCTGTATTACCCGGCGCTGTCCGGTAAATGTTGCACGTGGAAAACGTATTGTTTTGTCTCTCTTTACAGATGCGGCACGTGAAAATATGGAGAGTCACAAAAGGATGCCTCCGGTGGTAAATCAGGTAAGTCTATGGTGGTAAGAATGATATTTGTTGGTTCCCTCGGCTCACCTTGTGGTTTTCTTTTGTCTCCTAGGTGCCGAAGTTCGGCGAAGAAATGATGGAGGCAGCACCGACCCAAAGGATGCTGTGAAGACTGGTGAGTATGGCGCGGCGCTGCAGCTGGAAGTGCGGCACGTGCACAAATGATGTTCTTTACAGGTCCGGAGACAAGATGGATCCAGAATCAGGTGTGGAATAGAAATAAGTTTGTTTTCTAACCTTGTCCCTTTCTTACCTCTTTGTTTTAGGAGCTCCGGATTCGAGGCGGGCGTGGCAGAAGACTGGATGCAGGCTTTTGAGGTTTTATTAAATGTCTAGATGCCTGCTCTTGGGGCTGATGGGCTTGGTCCGGATGCCTGGGGGTAGGCATCATGACAATGACAATATTTGGTAGTGCAAATGTAAAAAAGCTGTTACAGAAGAAAAAAAGTTTCAGAAATAAACACCATTCAGTGGTAATGAATTGGAACCAGTTTCCCCCGACCGTGGACCGTGAGACTTGGGATAAGCCACACTAACTCATCTCTGGTGCCTTTTATAAATATATTTGCATGTAACATTGAGCAAATGCACATTGAAACTTCTGGCTGACTAAGGAAAAATGCATTAATTAATTCCCTCACATTTTACTGGCATGCTCACCTAGTACACGGTAGATTCTCCCTCAGTGTCAGCTTGGCAGCAAACAAAGTCGACCTCCAGCCCCAAGGGAAGATGCAAATTCTATGCTAGAATAACTGCTCCACCGTCTATTGCCTGAAAAGAACCTTTGCTCCTCTCCACTGCCCGTCTGCCTGGATGTTTCCTGTTCTTCTCTAAACAGCATCTGCCCACACCCCTTCTGTCTCCTGAATTTAAATGCTATTCCTGTCAATCTCACTTAAAACCTGCCTCTAACATGATGTGCATCATCACCCAATTGGGTGTCTCCAGAAGCATAGCTTCATGAAAAGATGTGAAACAATCATTTCCTCTGGTACAATGGCACTTTCACCATAGTGTATAACTTTCGCGCAGTTTGTGCAATGAAAACACAGCCAGCAAACTTGTGCCTGCATGTTTTTACTCCACTACAAAAAGAACCTTACTTTTGACATGTCACCGGAAGCATTTTGCACTGCTTTGTTAAAGGTAAATGATCAATTAATGGGAAAGTGTTAGTTGGTTAGTTTTGGTTAATATGTACATAGTGCAAACTGGACAAAGGACATATTCACCCATACGTGGATCATTTTAAAGCATGCTTACTACAAGAAAGTGCATATCTGGTTGTAATGTAGGCCAACTATTTTATGTCTGTATTCTGTTTAATGCCTCCTCTGCATATAATGTCATGGCTCACTTACTGCCCCTCATATACAGTATCCCTACCTCTACAACATCTCTACTACAAAGGGCAGCATGCAATGAGACCAAGGCAGATACAGCAGTGCCACCTGGGAGGACACCGGCACTGCCAGCAGGGGATGAGTGAAATTCGGGGGACTTCTTATTCAGAATAGAGAGCGCACCCATAAGAACCGTCCATGTACAGTGTGACGGGGAGACAGACAGAATGGGATATGAGAATGTAGGGTTCAGAAGAGAGGATGAGGAATATTGGAGTGATTTTGATGAGACCATCGAGGATAGGGAGGGAGACGCAGAACAAGCACCTCAGCCTACCCCAAGGTTAGAAAGTATGTGCGATGGAAGACTGAGGGAGAGGTTTGGCAGGATAGTTTTGCAAGGAAAAAGGGAAGTGTGACTACAGGAAGGAAAGGCAAGATGAAAATGCAAATGCCACTGATACACAAGGCAGCGGGAAGGCCTCACTATGTCCCCTGGGCAGAGATGGACAAGAATAACCTCCTTAAGTCTCTCAAACCACTCACAGTGGGTGCAGGGAAGTGGATCTATGCCTTTGAGAAGAACAGAGCAGGGTGGCAGCAGTTGGGAACCAAGCTGAAAATGTGTGGGTGAACGCAGGATACCAGGGTGTACCAGGGCGTAACACTGAGTAACGACGCCCATGATGGAGCGCCATTCAACAAGATTAAAGCCAGAGTATGGGATGCATTGCAGCGAATATTCCCAGATACCCCAGATTTACAATCGATCATGCAATGTACAATGGGGGGTGATGATGATGCAGCTCATTACATTCTTAGGGTCCAAAAGATGTGGGGAGCAGAAACGGGCAAAGCTTGGGTCCAATAAACATCACTGTTCGATTTTATAGTAAAAAAGGGACTACTCAAAGAAGTGCAGAAAGAGCTTGACAAAATAGCAGGGGTAGAAGCCAAAGGATGGCCCGAAATTAAAAGTATTATAGTTCACCATTGTGTAAGAATAAAAGAGCGTGAGAAGGAAAGATTCAGAGGAGACAGGCTGAGGAATCGAAACTGCTCCAAAATAAATTAGTGAAAGTAGCTGTGGTGGCAACAGGGGCCGCGCCGGCACCGGCAGAAGAGTAGGGGTACACCCCTAACGCAGCAAGTGTGAGAATAGCAGCAGTGTGGGCTGAAGGAAGATAAGAACATTAGGGTGGCAATCCACAATTTTCAGGGCCCCAGTGGCAAGGTGGACAACAGCGAGGATGAGGTGGATTCCAGGTGTTGGGGGGGATTTGGGGTGCTAGGGCCAAGAGGAGGTGGTCCAGGATAGTGTTGGACATGCAGGAGATGGGGCATTTTTTAAGGGAGTGCCGGAGTAGGTGGGATGGGCTTACAACTATAATCAGCAGTACTATGGTCCACACCAAGGAAATCCCCAAGGCCTACCTCCTAAAATGACTGATACCCTATGAGATTCACCAGGCGTAGACACAACTACCCCCACAGATCCCCAGCCCCTGGCACCCACAGCCCCAACAGCAGACAGTGCAACAGTACCAACCCCGCCCTAACCCTCAGCAAACGGACTATAGGAACGCTTTCATAACTGCACCTAATGGCACGGTGGCCCCCCTTTCAAGGCGCTAAAGTGATGGGGGAAACCCTTTTTCATTCCCTGCGACAGACACATACCCTGACTAGGACAGCCCACAGAGAGCACTTGCATGTCCAGTCCTGTCAATGATCTATCCTGAAAAACAACTCCCACTAACACTGTGCTGCCACTATAATTTGTGACAAATCATGAAATTTCATTGCTAAAAACAGATGTCAAAGTGCAATTCAAACTTGGTGTAAAGCAACTGGAATCAGTACATCCTTTAGTGAACACAGAAGAGCACAGGGATTTCTCTGAACCTGTTGCCCCAATGCAATCCAAGCTTGCACTCCCTAGAAAGAATAACAAGAAATGTCACACCTTCAAATTGGTAACATTAAAACCTGCTCCTAGAAGATCTGAAAGAACATGGAGGAGAAATCCAAACCTTGATAATACTACAAAATGTAGAATTGATTGCAACAAGTACACAAGTGCGGTAATGGATACTAAGCACACCTACTATTCCTTTCAAATAAATTCAGCTTCAAACTCTACCAAAAACATTCTGAATTCTCTATACAAACCCACTTGTGTTATTGTCTCACACAAGCCTTCAGAAAATTGGTGCAACACCATCCAATCTTACTTTAAGAATAAAATCACTAATATCCAATCCAAATTGACAAAGCCATTAGTAGCTTCAATTGATGCTGCTCTACCAGTCACACATTCTCTTCCACCAGCAACGTGACACAAACAATGTTTTTTCTTGCCTATTAGAGCCTAGCTTCAGCTTTATAAAAGTCTCTTGTCATGAGACAATTTTTAATTTTAACTAGACTAAAACCAACTAGTTTTCATAGATGATGCATGAACCTCGGCCCTCATAAAAGAGAGTGCAAACATTCTGAGTCTAGTCTTGACAACATTTATACATTCTTAGTTTCTGTGAGAAACCAGAAGGAGTGTCACCCACTAGTCCCCAGGTATTTGTCATTCAGGTGGCCAGGACACGGCCATCGCTTTTGGATCCAGTTCTCGGGGGTGGACCAGTGTGGGAGGATCACCTGGGTGAGGGGTCTTTGGGGAGTGGGAGTGGAACACTGGATGGTGAGATGAGGTATCCTCTTCCCTGTAACACCTTTGCCCCATCCTACCAGGTAGAATATTTAGGAACTCTACCCTCACCCCTTTTACAACACAAACACTTTCACATGGACAGCCCACTATAAGAGAAAACAGAATAACACCCAAGCAGTATACCTGATATGTCCAAATACAATGGTCAGGCGAGGTCAGGAAATTACTAACCCTCACACACACCTGACTTCTATTAAGCTTCCCCACATGGATGAAAGGCAGAGCAGGAGAGCACACTCTGAGCAAGGCAAAGCACATGATGAAACCATAGTTTTGAGATAGCAGCTGAACAAGAGAAAAAAGACGGCAAAACAGAAGGGGATCACCAGTAGGGAAGTTCCCTTGCCCTTTTCGACAAGGAACCGTTACTTTCCAGAAACCTTCAAGAATAGAAAGCGTAAGACCAGGAAACTAGGCTGAAGAATCCTGTATTGTGTGTCAGAGATACCTGGAGCCCTCCCGCGTCAATAATCAAGGCAGAAAGAAGCAGCAGCCTCTGTGCTACCATCCTTGGCTCCAAGAGCTAAGGAGATTCAGTGAAATCAACACAGCCAGTGAGTTGGGGAAACTGATGCAAGACCGGTCTGTGTTGAAGCCAAAGTTGCAAGCAGCAACACTGTATGGTGAGCGCTGGAACAAATATTGTTAAAACGTGTTTTATAAGAGATGCAAGTAAAATTGAACTGCTGATTGATTAAACTTTAGAAACAAGATACATTACCTTTGACAGAGGTGTCCGGCACTGCATGGGTGCTCAACTGAAGGTCTCTGTGAGGTATCGAGCTAAAAAGTGGTCAAAATGAAAATGAGAAAAGGTTATATCTAGAAGAGAACGAATGCTTGTGAATCAAAGTGGTTCTGTGATGGGTCAAGCAACATCCTGCGCGCAGTCGAAGGTCTTCGATTTTGATGAAGTAGATAAAGTTTGGAAAAGTAGATCAATTTGGTCTGAGTCTAGAGGAGGGAGACAAATTGAAGGTTTTGTGTTAAATTGGGTCTGTGCCCGGCGGATGGGGACCCGGGGTGAACAATAAATCACCCGAGAAGTTTTATATGTTAAATGTGAAATCCGAAGAGAAAGGAAGTTTAATGTTTGTCATGTTGCATCAGGCCCTCTGAAATTAGAGACTTTGAATGGCAAAGAGACTTTGGCACAGAAGACCCTGATGTTGAGGTTTTGAACTGCATCCTCATGCTAGAAAAGCCAGAGAGTGTGCTAAGCTTGAGTTTGCCGTCTTGTCCCGTGCTGAAAACGTGGGGGAGCGAAGCAAACGGCTTGAATATCCTGACATATCATTTTTTATTTCTTCAACACTTTTCTTTTGCAAAACATTTGTTTCCCACACTATTTGTATTTAGAAGTAAGAATTAGCAATAGGTTTATTGGTATATGCCCTTTTATTTTGACAGACTCGAATAGGACTGCGTTATTATTATTTGATGCTCGTAGCTTGCTCCCATCTTTAGATTTAGGATTAGATAGACGTTTTTCAAACCCAATTGAAGTTCAATAAACACCCTTGAACTGTGACCACTTGTGTCTGTCCTACTGTTTGATACTATGCCTTCCTTACATTTCTCAAAGCAGTAGTTTCCTGTGCCTTAATGAAATCATGAGCTGTGCCTCTAATGAAGAAACACAATCCTGATCCTAAAGCTTGCTCTCACTATTGTCTAATTACAAATTTGCCTTCCCCATTAAAGGTCTTAGACAAGGAGTCTACCATCAAATTAAGAAACTTGGTAGAACAACACAACCTGTTCAGTGATTGCAAATCGAGATTTAGACCAGCTAGAAGCACTGAATCAGCACTCATGGATATTAAAGACTACCTCTTAACATAATTGACAATAGGGAGTTGAGTTTGTGTATGCTGTTGGACTTGTCTGCAGCTTATGACATCTTGGAGCACAATATCTTAATATGTCACATCAAAGACGTAGCATACATATCTGAGAATTCTGCAAAGTGGCTTACTTCATTTAAAACACACAGATCTTCCAGAGTCAAAATAGAACCCCTTCAGTACCAAGATAAAATTGTTGAGTGGGGTGTTCCTCAAGGATCATGTCTAATTCCACTAATATTTAAGATATACTTAAAACCACTTCATGATCTCTTAATTGAATTTAATATTACCTTCAGAAAGTTTGCTGACAATTCCCACCTTGTCTTCAGACTTGGAAAGAATCAGCCATCTAGCAATGCAAGAATCTAGGGGATCTTCAATATCATAGAAAGATGGATCTACAATCATTGTTTAGGGCTTACCCACAAACACAACATAACCTGTACTTGTGGCCCAAGCAAACAAATAGCTGCTGCTCTAACTGGGCATTCAAACATCCTGTGAGGTTTCCTTATATCTATATATCAAAAAGATAAAACATTGGGCGTCACATTTGACTTTTTCTATGGTTCCCCATATTAATTATGTGGTTAGTTCCTTCACCTACCACTTAATGCTGTTGAGACAGCTACGCACATTGCTATCAAAACACCCATGTGCTGTGCTTGCAAGAGCAGTAATGGGATCTAAGCTAGATAACTGCAATGGTCTGTATGCAGGGTCTCCAAAGTATGCCAATCTCTTCAGGTGCTACAGAACACTGCTGCTGGCATAATCACCAATTCCCTCCGATATTTACTTATAACCACCAACTGGAGAAAGTAACATTGGCTTCCAAACAATGGCAGGATTACACTCAAACTCTTTAATGTAGTATACAAAGTATACTATCAAAATTGTCCATGGTATTTAAAGAGCTGTATACAGAGGTATAGCCCCATTTGCTCACTTAGATCAGGTACATCATTATTATTATAAATCATCCGGCAGAAACCTGGCTTGTCTCGTATATGCCAGGAAGTACTAGAATTCGGTGTCTCTTGATGTTCTTGGCATGGCAGATCTGTCAGTATTTCGGAAAAAGATGAAATCCTCCTGTTTTTGTTCTTGGTCCTAGGACTCTTGATAAGCTGGATAGAGTGCCTAGATGCCTATGGACTGTAGCACCTCAAACGTTAATAAAATACAAAATATAAAAATATAGGAGAGGGATTTTTTCCACGGGCCAGCTTTGCTATCAATGATAGTTTTTGCAGTGCCCGAGGTGGTCCCAATTACAGTAGTGAATTTGCATGTGGAGAAAGTTGCTTATCCTCTTAAGTCAGAATTCCTCTGGAATTAAATGGTTTCTTTCAACATTGTCAGAGCATCTGCCTATATTGATTACATTTTTCTACAGATCGCTGTAAGGAAAATTACCAGCCAATTAATATTTATCAACATCATTTAATATGAGTAGAGGCACAAGGCAAGGATCCTGGTCATTTCTATGATTGTTTCTATTATTTAATGACCTGCTTGCTCAGCAATTTGAAGACATACACCTTAAGGCCTTCGACAACCAAATGATTGATTGCATTTTTCACATGAATGTCGAAATGTCTGGTAAACCTTCTAAGACATGATAATGCTATGTTTATTTGGGGAAATATATTAAATCTTCCTGTGATAATAGTAATGGCTTGTAGAAACAGAATTTTGTTATATCTGTTGTAAATAGTTGCACAATGGTCACATGATGAGGGCATAGAAATAACAATGTGAAATAGTTGCTCAGCAGAATTCTGAAGAAAAATTTGGCAGATGGTGGAAACTCGAGCAGTGGCTGGTTTGGCGTCCCCTCTTTAGTCATTACGCCTTTGTACTCAGAAAAGCAGAGTTAATGCAGAGCTGCTGTGAGAAGATAAAATAGGAAGGCCATCTAGCTTGCAGCAATTTTGTGCTTGCTACAAAGAATCTAAACTTTACAACTTTCAAATGTGCTTCAAAGGTTCTAAGATTTTGACAACATTTGGGAAGTGTACGGGAACATACAGTCTAATTGAGGATCTGGCCACTGTAACTTCTTTGGTTACTAAGGGATTCAGCCTAATTTTAAAGAACTTATTTCTATGTTGACTATTTGGGAAATTACTAAGGTACCTTGGGACTTCTCCGAGTGCTCTGGTCTCCTGCCTAAGATGATAAAACAGTTTGTAACTATTAGCTTCTTTCAAAGTAATAATCCAATTGTGTCTCGAGAGCTTCAACTTTAGCCACCCTACTCCATTCAAATTTTGAATATCTCCACGATTTTCAATGTGGGATCTAAAATACATTTTCCATAGAGGGCTAACTTTTTCCAGACAACCAGTACTTTTAATGATTTGAGACCTAGTTATTTTCCCAACACCTGTAATGGTGTAGATCTCGGAACTTAAAATATCCCTTCCAGGAGAGGCCAGAATGTTTCCGGGACTCTTAATAATGATTCTGCACCATAGGACAATATTGGCGTATACTTTTGGCTTATAGAAGTCTAAAACCAGCATTATTGAAAATCCTCCAAATTTCCTATTTATGGCAGTTGCTAGGCACGTTAACATCCTGGCCTTACTTCGTAGCGATTTCAGCATGGGAGTTTCACTCCTAGTGTTATTTATCAGAATGCCTTGGCATTGAAAATATCTTACTTGTTCCACTCCCCCCTTCTCTAGTTATCAGACAAAATTAGATGACTTTCTCTTTTTTGATTTTTCCATCACCAAAATCTTAGATTTTTCCATATTTATTATCAACTTGCTTTCATCCACGTACACTTCCATCATGTCTAATTGCAGTTGCAAACCTATTGTTGCTTGATCAATTAAAACAAGATTATCAGCTTATAGGAGACGGCTTAGTGGAGACCCACTTATATGTGGGGGAAACATTCTTGCTTTATTTATTATAGTTTCCGCATCTGGTAAGAAAAGGTTGAAAAGGACAGGCGCAAGTGGACACCCTTGTTTATATCCCTGGAAGGTTTTTATTTCCCTTGACAGCAACCCACCTTTATTTAATCTTATTCTTAGCCTAGTGTCTGAGTGGAGGGCTATCAAGGGTGCTAGAAGGGACTCTGGGCATTTCCAATGTAAGACCTTTCTCCACAATCGCGGTCTCCTTGCTTGATCAAAGGCATGAACAAGGTCGACAAAAGCCAAATAGATCTTAGATTTATCTTGCAAGGCTCTATCTTTCAGAATACCCAGCAACATGTTATTCATACTAGTTCCTATGTCCTTCACAAAGCCAGTTTGATAAATGTCATTTATACCCTGTTTTGTTGACCATTCATTTAACTCTGTCAGTAACAAGGAGCCAAATATTTTGCCAATCACATCCAAGAGAGCAATGGGGTGATCATTTTTAGGGTCATCCCTATGAGCTCTCTTGAATATCGGCACTATATTGGCTTTTTTCCAAGAACCTGGAATTACTCCTGTGTCAATTATTCTTATATATATGTAACCTGTAGAAAATTGTCCCAAGCTTCTGGATCTTGCTTTATTGTGGTGTTCGTTACACCATCAGGTCCTATTGCTCGTGGACCACTTAGTCGGGATATTTTCTGCATAGTATCTTCTATACTATGTGCGATATTCCATTTTGGGCCCTCTTCTTCTCGCGGATTAGCTATTACATTACTCTCATCTGCATATAGGCTTCCAAAGTGATTCACCCATTGAGTTTCACTGACATTATTTACCTGAATCAAAGGGTGGTACTTGTCAGTGCATCTAATTAAATCCCATAGATCTCTAGTGTTTTCCCTGCAAATTACTTTCGACATATTATCAGTCACGTACGTACATCATTTTCTTGTGCCATTTCAACCAGCTCTTATAGAGTTTCCATGCCCTAGTGGCAACTTCCATTGCTTCCGGACACACAGGGTCTTAGCTCTCTTTATTATTTATCTCATTTCCCTCCATTTCTCCACCAACTCTTCATCATAACTGTGTGGGTGACATCTCCCGTTTGTCTTGTTCTCCTTAGTGTTATCTATATAGCATGGTAACAAGAGAGTATAATCAGAGATCTTAAGACTTCCCTCCCTATAGTTTGATGCCATTTTTTCTACATATCGACTTTTTAGACATTCTGAGTCTGGTTCCGCTATTTGAAACCTCTATCGTTGCATTCATTTTGTCGTTGAAGTCTCATTTCTCATAGCCCAGCTAGTTCTCAACAAATTGTGATTGCTAGAGACAATGTTTATCACTCTAAACTCTGAATTAAGAGCAAACAAGGCTTTTGAAACGAAAACATAGTCAATTAAGTCCGTTTGGCACTCTCAAGACCATGTTGGCTGACTCGGTATGTCTCCAGCGACTTTCCCATTTAACATGTGCATATTTCAAACTTTCATAATGGAAAACCTCTACGGTCTGTACGGAAATGAGTGACAGGAACACATTCTGAATGTAAAATAAAGAAGATCAGTTTCACTTCTCATATCCTGGTGAATCTATTTAGTTTTTTTGAAGGATTGAACAATGGTTTTTACATAAACACCTTATGGGAGTAAGGGCAGTCCAACCAGTGAATTATACGGTGGTCTCCTTTGAGTACCTAGGTAAGTCTATAAATATAAGGAAGTTAAGTCAGATCCCATGAAGGATTTCAAAATAAGGTGTTCAAGTATTATGGTTATGTTATAATAATGCTTACCTTCAATATAGACACAAAGGTATGACTGAAGATATAGTATATGTCTCAAATGTTCTGTAGATTTAGAGAGAAAGGGTAAGTTAAGCTTTTGTTAGGAGTCCCAAATGGTCTCAAAGTTGTGGTCTCACATAAATTACAGTAAGGTCTTCCCTCTCAATAAAGTTGTGACTGTGTGGTTATAGGATCCCCAACAGAGGTTCAGATAAAGAATGCCATAAAGGTGTGTTAAGGAAATGGCTGCTTCTTATTGCTTATTTCACACAGCGCATAGCGTGGTGATGTCACGTCATAGTATGACGTTATAGCGTGATGACATCAGACTCATGTAATGTATTGGCATGGGCAGTCAAAATAAAGATATAGTAACAATCAAGAATCTCTCATGGCTATGATACATCATGTCAATGACTCCATATATGAGAAATTCTATTGATATTATGTGTCAATTATTTAAAAAATCAATGAGGCACTCTGAAAGTGTCACAATGAGGACATGCTGAAAGCAAAAAGCTCAGTACTAAACAACGAGCACCCACTGAAAGATAATGATTATGGAATTATCATTGCGCTGCTTTTTTGAGCTTCTTAACTACCAGAAGCTGCCTTGCTACTTTGAATGCACGAGTTTGCCTACTGTTGCCTGCTTATGTGAAGATCTTTCAGCATTTCAAAGATGGACGCCATTGTTTCTTTGCTGTAAAGGCAGTCTGGCTGAGCTACCTTTCCCTGTACTGCACTGTACTGCGGCAGTCTCCACCCCTTCTCTTGCCTCTCAGGCTCTCTGCAATGCACTTGCCTCGCACTTTATCTCAAAAACCCAGGACATCCTATCCACCCTCTCCTCCCTTCCCCGTCCTATTCCCTCCTCAGTCTGTGCTTGCAGACCCCACTTTAATTCCCCCACCGTCCTTCTCTTCCTTTCCTATTTTCTCCCCTGACAAGGTCGCTAGACAGGTCTGATCTATGAAAGCCTCATCAAAATAGGTTCATCCCTGTTCCTCTAAAACCATCAAGGACCACATTGACACCCCCGCTCCGGGCCTTGCTGATTTATACAACCACTGCTTTGCCTCAGGATCCTTCCCCTCCACTCTGAAGCACTCCCTTGTGCATCCTCTTCTCAAGAAACCTACAGCTGATCCTTCCTGTTCGGCTAACTATCGCCCAATTTCCATTACCCCCTTTCTGGACAAACTACTGGAAAAGCTGGCCATCTCTCAGCTTAACCTTTATTCAGATTCTGTTGGCTGTCTCCATGACCACGAGTCTGGCTTCAGAGCGGGCATAAGCACGGAAACTGCTCTCCTGGACCTCCGTGAAGATCTGCTCTCCAACCTGGACTCTAAAATTCCCTCTGTCCTCATCCTTCTTGATCTCTCTTCTGCCTTCGACACGGTCAACCACACCATCCTGCTCAACTGTCTCCCTGATAACCTGGGTATCACTGATCAGGCTCTGGCCTGGTTGACCTCTTTCCTCTCTGATCGACCCTTTGAGGTCCAACTGGGGTCCTTCCTATCATCTATCTTCCTCTCTACCTGTGGGGTTCCCCAGGGGTCTAACATCTCGCCCTCAACCAATACCTGGCAACTCTCGCCCACTGCATTGCCATTTTCTGCTTAAATTTCCAGTGCTACGCTGATGACACTCAACTCATTTTCCGGCTGCCCTCGGCCGCCTCCTCTCCCTTTCTCATCTCTGACTGCTTAACTGCCATTCAAGATTGGTGTGCCGCCAATGATCTTTGTCTGAATGTCAGCAAGACTGAGATCCTCCTCATCGGCACACCATCCCCATCCTTTTCCCTCACTCTCTGGCTGGCCTCCCTTGTCCCTCCTTCTACCCCTACCTGCGAGGCTAAGAACCTCGGTGTCATCTTTGACTCCACACTTTCCTTCCCTGCCCATATCTCTGAGGTCTCTAAAAAGTCAAACTTCCTACTGCACCTCCTCAGAGGTACTCTGCCTTCCCTCTCCCAAGTTCTGGTTCTCTCTAGGTTGGACTATTATAACAGCCTCTTTCTAAATCTATCTGCCTCTACTCTCCGCACTCTGCAACTTATCTAGAACAGGACTGCAAGACTTGGCCTCAAGCCCTGGGATCGTATCTCTCGAGCTCTGAAATCTCTCCATTGGCTCCCAGTGAATGCAAGGATTAAATTCAAAACCCTCTGCATTGTCCACAAGGCTTTCTGTGTCCTGGGTCCAAAATACCTTCAGCTATCCCTCTGCAAATACCTCCCCTCTCGAGCTCTTTCTCCTCTACTTCTAACTCCCTCCGGGTCAATCGTTTTTCAAAGAAACGAGCTGGGGGTAGATCTCTATCTTCGGCTTGGGCCTCCCTCTGGAACAGCTGTCCTGCCACTCTAAAACTTGAGGAGAACCATCTCCGGTTCCGGAAGCACCTCAAGACCTTCCTCTTTGATTCTGCCTTCGCTCCCACTCTCCCCTGCTGATCTGCTCTCTCTTGGCACTGTGAACCTGGCCATCCTCTGTTCCCTGGGACCAGGTACCTGCTCACCCTGCAACCCTCCTGACCACCCCTTGCACTGGGGACTGTATCTGTACCCATTCATCCCCCCCCATTTTTTTTCTGCACTTATCAGACGTACCCAATCTGCTGCCTTAATCACAGCACTTGCCACTTGCTGGCTGCACTACTACTGTTTATTGCCTCCATTTTCTATTTATTTGTATGTATTATTTATCTGCTCTCCTCTGCTCCGCACTTTCCACTCTCCCCCTTCCATTCACTTTTTCCCTTTTCCCTTTCCCATGCACTTGCACGTTCCCAATGTCACTGGGCCTAGTAAGATCGCTGTTGTGTTGTGTTCTCCCCTGTTCCCATCCCTTGCATTGTCGCACTCTGAAACACTTGTGTACGAGTGCGATACAAATAAAATATCATGTCATATCATATCACTCCCATTGGCTACTGAGTGCCTTCTTCTATCCAACTGGGGACCTGCAAGCTTTATTTGTATTTTGCTAACTTGCTCTGCACTTTGCTTGTAATTGTTGCTTCTCTGTAACCTATTGGCCCAGTGACTTCACCAGTCTCTTTGTTCCACTCGTACCTGCCTTCCCCCACCCACCCCTGCTTCTCCCTCCTTTTCTCGCTACTGCTCCCATGGCGCTCTCTGTTTCTCCTATCTTTTCCAACTGCTTCTGCATTGACTATCCTTCCCTTCTCACTAAGTCTGGTAGGAAGAAGTTCAAAAAGGATATCTTGGCCTCCAACCCTGGTCTCCCTATCTCTGACACCTATTCCAGTGGTTCCTCCAGACAGACACTCACCAGCATCCCCTTTGTCGTTCCTTCGCCAGATCTATGGACTCCTCATATGATCTCTGTGCTCTGTCCTGTCACCTCCTCTCCCATTAATGGTGGCACCCACTGGGAAGTTCTCATGGCTCCCATCGACTCCTCTAAAGCCATCATTAATGTTGACCTTAATGGCACCGTCATGGTCCTAGGCCCTCAGGAACAATCTCCTCCTCTTTGATAGGTTCTTCCCTCTCCTCATCAATTTCCTTTCATCTCCTGCTTTCCTCTCCTCTCCCCTCTTGGCTACCTTGCCCTCTCTTTCCTCCGACTGTGCCCCACCTCAGGCTCCTTCTCCTCCACATGGCATCCCTCTGATTTGTACCCCTTCCTGGAAGGTCTTTAAGGCTGGCAACCTTCTTCATCTTGCCACTCTCAACTTTCGCTCTGCTCTCAAACACTCCTCTGACATCGGCTACCTCCTGGAAGAACTTGACCTCAATGTCCTTGGCCTTACTGAGACATAGTTCATGGCCAGCTCTATCATGTGCTTTGATACTCTCCTCTCTGATGGCTACAAGATCCTCTCAGAACCCAGATCTACCCGGTCCAGAGGGAGTGTAGCCCTGATCTTTCCTGTGTGGATTCCTGCCTCTATCATTCCCACGCAGACATACTCTTTTGAATGCCTTGTCTGCAGGCTTTCTCTCTCTCTTAGCCACTCTCTTACCGTGACTACTATCTACCGGCCTCCTGGTCAGATCACCTAATTTACCTCGGAGTGGTGGACCTCTCCTCCTCTCTCAAGGCCTCAACCTCTCAACTCCTCCTTCCTGGTGAGCTCAATATCCATCTAGACACTCCTTGTTCCTCCTCTGTACTCTGCTGTGACCTCTGTGACTCCCTCTCCCTTTCCTCCTCCCCTCTGGCTCAACTCACTCTGCAGGACACACACTTGATGTCTTGATCTCCTCTGACCTCCCCTCTCCAACCCTCTGGCCAGTCCTCTCTCCTGGAGCGATCATTCCCTCCTCTTGTCTCATCTCTCCCTCTCTTCCCTCCCGCCAAGCCTACCCCAACACTGCCACCTACCTTCTCGGACATCCAGCCCATGAAGCGTGTGTCACTGGAGGCTTTCGCTGCCACCTCCCCCACCACCTCTGGCTGACACAGATCCTGACACAGCCCTGTCTATGCTCTACTCTTCTGTTTTTGATACTCTTGATGCTCTTGCCCCTGTCATGAGGATCCGTTTGAAGCCCAAAGCCAAGTGCAATTCTTGGTATGACTCTGACCTTTCTACACTCAAACGTAAGTGTAGGGCGGCTGAGAGGAAATGGAGGGCTTCTTGTTCATCCTCTGACAAACTGGCCTGTTGCCTACTCCAAAAGCAATACCGACTCTCTGTCCACACCAAGAAGAGAGTCCATATCCAAGCCTGTGTCTCTGCTGCATCCAACAACTCTGCCAAACTCTTTAAAATCTGCAAGGAGCTGGCCAACCCTGCTGCAGTCTCTACCCTTCCTGTCACCTCCTAGGCCCTTTGCACGGTCCTTGTGTTTCACTTCATCTAAAAAACCCAGGACATCCTGTCCACCCTCTCCATCCTCTTCTCAAGAAACCCTCAGCTGATCCTTCTTGCCCGGCCAACTATTGCCCAATTTCCATTGCTCCTTTTCTTGGCAAACTTCTGGAAAAGCTGTCCATCTTGCAGCTTAACCTTCACTCTGGTTCTGTTGGCTGTCTCCACGACCATCAGTCTGGCTTTAGAGCTGCCAGAAGCACGGAAACTGCTCTCCTAAACATCCGTGAAGATCTGCTCTCCAACATTGACTCTAAGGTTCCTTCAGTCCTCATCCTACTCAATCTCTCTTCTGCCCTCGACACGGTCAACCATACCATCCTGCTCAACCATCTCTGTGACAACCTGAGTATCAACAATCAGGCTCTGGCCTGGCTGACCTCTTCCATCACTGATCAACCCTCCCAGGTCCAACTTGGGTCCTTCCTTTCTTCTATCTCCCATTCTACCTGCGGTGTTCCCCAGGGGTCCAACCTCTCACCCTGGCTCTTTAACCAATACCTGACAACTCTGGCCCACAGCATTGCCATTTCCTGCTCAGATTTTCAGTGCTATGCTAATGACACTCAACTGGTTTTCAGGCTTTCCTCAGCCACCTCTTCTCCTTCTCTCATCTCCGCCTGCCTTTCTTCCATTCAGGACTGGTGTACCGCCAACGATTTCTGCCTGAACGCCAGCAAGACAGAGATCCTCCTCATCGGCACACCTTCACCCTCCTTTTCTGTCACTCTCTGGCCGGCCTCCGTTGGCCCTCCTCCTACCCCAACCTGCAAGGCTAAGAACCTCTGGCTAATCTTTGACTCCACGCTTACCTTCTCTGCCCTGTTGTCTCTAAACAATCAAACTTTCTACTACACCTCCTCAGAAGTATTCTGCCTTTCCTCTCCTTCACCCAGAAGCTCACTGTCTCTCGAGCCTTGGTTCTCTCTAGGTTAGATTATTGCAACAGCCTCTTTCTAAATCTACCTGCTTCTACTCTCTGCACTTTGCAACTTATCCAGATCAGGACGGCGGGACTTGTTCTTGGCCTCGAGCCCTGGGATTGTATCGCTCCAGCCCTGAAATCTATTCACTGGCACCCAGTGGCTGCAAGGATTAAATTCAAGACCCTTTGCATCGTCCACAAGGCTTTCTGGGGTCTGGGTCCAAAATACCTTCAGCTGTCCCTCTGTAAATACCTTCCCTCCTGAGCTCTTTGTTCCTCCACATCTAACTCCCTCCCAGTCAGTCGTTTTACAAAGAAACAAGCTGGGGGTAGATCTATGTCTTTGGCTGGGGCCTCCCCCTGGAACCGCCCCCCTTGCTACTCTGAAACATGAGGAGAACCATCTCTAGTTCCGGAAGCACCTCAAGACCTTTCTCTTTGCTTCTGCCTTCGCTCCTCCTCTCCCCTGCTGACCTGTTCTGTCTCGGCATCTTGCACCTGACTTTCAGGCCCAGGGTGGGTAGCTCACCCTGCTACCCACCCGCACTGCCTCTGGCAATCCCCTGCACTGGGGTCTGTATCTGTAACCCTAGAGCGCCCTCCCCTTTTTTCTGCACTTATCCAACACACCCTGTCTATTGCCTTAACCTTAGCGCTTGCTGCCTGCTCTGCCACTGTTTTCTGCTTTTATTATTTATTTATTTTTATTCCTTTTGCTCAGCACTTTCCACTTCTCCTCACACCCCATGCACTTTCACCTTTTTCCCTCTCCCATGCACTTGAGCGGTCTCAATATCACTGGGCCTAGTAAGATTGTTGTTTTTTTCTTTCTCCCCTGTTCCCCTCCCTTGCCTCGTTGCACTCTGAAACACTTGTGCACGAGTGCGATACAAATAAAATATCAATATCATATTCACCAGAGCTTGCTTGGTGGTGGGAGAAAATAAAGACTTCAGCCACTATGTGGAGATCAATTTCCACATTTAATGGACATACAGACTTGACATGGTATGGTATACACTCTTTAGTTACTTACATAGTACAATTCAAATGTGCAGCTGTAAGGCGGGTATTTAAAAATATATATGTTGGTTAATGGATGACAAATGTTATCCCTGCTCTAATGTTGCATCGAAAAATGAAAACACAAGTATTTCATGTGCATGTACAGTGAACAATAAACATGTTTATTTGATGATGTGACATTGGTAGGTTTTCCTTGTTCAGTTCCCCAAATGCATAGGAGGATGGATTTTGTGTCACTGATCCAATAATTGGGACTTGCATGGAATTTGCTGACTTGGGGCTATGTGTGCTTTATGCCAAAACATCTGGCGTGCCAAAGGTTGCAGACTCCTGATTTAAATCTTTCGATGGCGTGCTATACATAAAAATGCATTCTATGAATAACTTTAAATACATTGTTTTTTTTAAAGAAACTGAATGTTGCAATTTCCAGTGCTATTGAAATGCTCCCATTCCTCTTTCAGAATCCCCCCCCCCTTATTGGTTACTAGCTAAAAAATCTGAGCAGCTGAAGAAGGAGGAGAAGAAGTATGTAACAGCTGGCTCCCCTCTCTTTCGTGTGCTGGCCGAGTGCTCTTTCCTACCTATGCCAGATGTATGGGAGGCTAGGAAGAGCTGGCCAACCAGAGGAACCAATGGGAGAATACAACCGGCCACTCAGCTTGGCATCCTACACCTTTCCCATCAGTAGCCAATCTCGGGCTCCCTCTTGACAGTATCCCATAGGAATGGATAGTCCTTTGTCCACCTGCGTAGCAAACATGGGCACCATTACACGGTGGCTCTTGCTTCCAACTAAAGAAGCCTTCCTTGTGGTGGGACAAGGCAGATGGGCGGAATGCCAGCATCCGGATCAATGTTGTCCAGCAATGGAGAAGGCAGATAGGCAGAATGGCAGCATTCCGATCCATTTTGTCCAGCAAGGATTGCACAGAAACCCCAAAGGGACTATTAACATTTAATCAACATGGTTAATTGAGCTCTGTGGATGGATAGACATTGCAGCAATATTATAGAGTGATTGCTGCAGTTTTTAAATAGATGTGCAAATCTGGCATGCAAAGGTGGGTCGCACACACAAGCAAGCATGGACCCTCTCTTGTGAAGGCTTTCCAAGCAGGGACGAGAATCTCCGATGCAGACCCAGGGACACAGCAGTGCAGAAACGAAGGTCAGATTCTGTAAAACCAACAGGAATATACATTGAATGCGACCACAGCTGCAGGTTCAGCGACAGATTAATCAGGACTGCTTTTGCCATTTCCTCCATAGGCTGTATCTCTGCCTGTAGCCCTCTGTAGCCCAGGTAGCTATGTCCTTGCAAGTGGGCCTTCTGTCTTTCTAATGGTGACCACATTGTTCTAGCCAGTGCTTAATTTATGAAAAAATAAGTGCCAGGGCCCACCATTTTTCTGAGGAAGCGGTCAGCGCTGTCGCCCATGTGCCCCTGTCTATCAGTCAATAGTAGGAAGGATTGGCTTCTTTTTGCTTGGAACGCGTCCTCGATGTACAGCGCTCCCAACTAAGTTGGGGCTTTATTAATCCCAGGCATAAGTGACGTTTAAAGAGGAAACGGCCTATGAAAGTAAGCGTGTGGCCTAACAAATGTAGCCAATAATCACATTTTAGTATGATACATGTTTAAATAGAGCATTCCTTTCCATGTACTAAATCAATCTGGGCATGAATACTTTTGCCTTGGCACAAGCAGAATTATGCTAGCTTCCCTCAACTAGCACAAACATCAGAATATACTGAGGTGATATACCCTGAGGTGGCGGTCCCACAAAGTGGGTAACAGCCTGCCGGCCCGAGCAAAGCATGCTATGTGGGTGCTAATGGTTTAAAAAAAAATGTTTAGAAAAGGAATGTATTTTCTTTCCGTGCACCGGATGGCTCGTGGCATCCCGTTGATGGAGAGAAGATACTGTACCAACATGGCTGCCATGGAAAACGAAGGTGGGGCTCCATATGGAGCCCCTCTTCCATTTCCACGACAGCCAGAGCAGGGATGGGAGCAGCAGCAGCTGCAGAGGTGAGTCCCCGCCGCTACCAACAGGTAAATTAAATTGGGGGCAGGTTTTAGTTTTAAAAAGTGGGGTCAGGTGAGGGGAAGATGGTGGGTCAGGGAGCCGGCCATCAGGCGACATAGAAAGTGGGCTTTCACTGGTAGTGTCAGCCCGCATTCCGAGCCACCTGATTGGCTGCCCCCCTCCACCTCCCCCCGCTCAGGGTGCTAATGTTAAATATAGATGTAAAGACTGCATTTTGATGAACCTTCCATGCCCTAGTGCCCGTTGTATTCCTACCTATGAAAGAAATAGAGTTGAGTGTATGAAATGTCAAAGATCACAAGGTTAAACTACAATAAATCCTACCTGCACTGTGAAGCATTTGCACCACAATTTGTGCATGTTTATAAAACCTCAAAATAAATTCTTCCTGATGTAGATTATTTTTATGTTCATGACGCAGAGGAGCTCAGGATAAACTGGTTTCCCCTAATAAGAAGATTGCACAGCCTTCAAAATGGAGGCCCACAAATAGCTGAAGAGAAAAAAAAATAAAAGGAAACATATTTCTCGTGCAATATGCTAAGTAATGTAACAGAGTACCTACCATTTAGGGAAGCATTAGGTTGTGAGCCAAGGGGCGGGTGTCAGTGTGATATTTGGGAAACAAATTAAGCTTGTGATCGGCCACTAGCCTAGTGTTTAGTACTGCCTGCGTCAGAGCTGGACTGGCATATAGGGAACTCTGGAGATTTCCCGATAGGCCTCAGCACCCTGGGACTTTTTTGCATGGTAACCTATTCTATTTCCAAATGTTCTCATAAGAAAAGGGATGGGCTGAAAATGTGGTACTGCTCAGCCTGACCTTCAAAATAAGTGCCAGGGCTCTGCACTGGCAAACTAGGCACTGATTACGCACTGATTCGAGCCTACTACTGTATCCTCTTTGTTGTACATCACTCCTATGTTTCTCATCTAGGTGTGCACTCCATAAAGCCCAACAAACACACATCCATGAATAGTTACTATTAGCCAGCAGAGTGAGAGAAGTAGTCTTACACTTAGCACGGTCATGTAAGCCCCCCTGAGCCCAATCCTGGGGCGATGTAAAAACAATTCAATTGGAAATACAATTTTTTTTAAAATGTAACAAGATAATTCCCCTACTGGGGGTATATTCTTGTATTCTTGTACACAAATACATATATATTTGAAACTTCGAAAGAGATATTTTGTAATCCATATTTCTATGCATCTAGTCATTTATGCACATCAAAAGATGCATTGTTACCGTAAAGTTATTTTCCAGATCAGGTAAGTAGTGTTAGTGTTCCCTCCTGTAGCCCTGTTATGCTGCTACTACTGATCCAAACACATCCATGGAGCTGTGTGAGTGGGTGCAGAGGGCAGGGTCCGGTGTGAGTTTATTTCTCTCTCTCTTGCTGCCTCTCTCTCCTACCCCTACCCAAATACATTTGTTCCACTACTGCAGTGAGAAGCCTACCCTCTAAAATGGAGTGCCAACCACTGGCAAAGGCTGCAGTGGGGCAATGGCAGTGGGGCTTTGGCCTCCAGCCTGGCCAGTTAACTGACAAGTGGGACAGGTCCGGCAGTGGGACTGCACTTCTACTCCCATCCAGGGCCAGTAGAAATGTGCAGGGAGCCTTTGCTTAGTCTTCCTGGTCTCAAGATGACCAGCTAAGTGTACCTCATGCGCCAACTGCAACAGGAAGGGTCTGTAAACCCTGGGTACAACCAACCTCTTGAGGGCACCAGGTTCAGGCTTAGTGGGCTCCCTACAAAGGAGCTCACCATCCCAATAAATCTTAAATGGCCTAGGCACTTTACCTTGTGCCTGGGCCTGTTTTCTTGGTCCCTTGAGACATTGGCACTATCTTCGACCCTTGCAGAAGTTTCCCTAGAGGGCCCCCCTTCAGCCAGCAGGCATTGAAGATCAGGGTGATCCTGTGGGTTGAGTACCTCTCCTCGGGTTACCACTGGCCCCAGCCCATCCAGAGCCTGAATCCCAGTGGATGCTGCTGAAACAGCAGGAAGAGAAGGATCCCCTTTCACAGAGGTAGTCCTCTTGCTCTTCCTTCTTGCCTTGGGTCTCCCCTTTGGCTTGGGTACCTGACTAGCAGTCAGACCAGGTGTGACCTGAGACCTAGTGACCGCAGCAGCAGTCAGTGATAGTCCATCAGAGATCAACCCAAACTCTACTAGATCATTCCCCAACAAGATGTGGGAAGGTACATTGTCCTGAACCAGGACAGGAAGCTTTGCTGTCTTGTCCGCAATCTTGATGGTGACTAGGGCTACAGGAAATAATTTGGGTGGCCCACCAGCTAACATGGTAGTTCTCAGAGGAGCACCTACGTAGTGCTCTGTCATGAGCAGGGCCCTGTCCAACACTGTCATACTTGCCTCAGTGTCTCTCAAACCAGCTGAAGGCTGGACATTCAGGAGGACACTTCTCAAAAATCTGCGACTGGGATAGTAGCCAGTACTTCTCTATACTGATCCCAGGCCCCAGGGGATACTAGGGAAATCTCTGAAGGAGCACCAAATGTGATTCCTGTAGAGGAGGGGAGGACAGTGGTGTAGAGGAGCAGCAGAATGCCACTTCAGGAAGTCCCACACCATTCTTCCTATATGTTGGAAGCCAGAAATCACGACATACACAACACCAGCGATCATGCCTATCCCACAAAGAGTCTTTAAGGAAAAGGTATCCATTGAGAAAACCCTATCTGACGTATCCCCGTAGAGATGACAATCTCTTGGAGGAGATCCCAAAGGAATATGAGGATGAGAGAAGGAGAAATTGGTGACATGACAAGAAGCAAGCGTGGCGCACTGAGAAGAGTGGCTGAAGAAGAGAATGTATAGACCTTATAGAATTTGATGACGAAGTAGAGGAATTGATTATTTTTCATGTGCAAAGTGAAGATTACACGTGTGAAAAGGACTGTAGAAAATTAAAGCCATTTTATAACTGTACAGATGCAGCAACGCAAGTAGAATAAGTAATCTTAAAGGCTGGCTATATGTAGTGAATAGACTGCAGGCGGTGCTGCCATTATATAGAAGCTGGACATTCAATGTCACAATTTTAGTGAGCTCAGACCTACAGAGAAAGAAGGATCGGAAAGCTGCGTCGCAGCAACATGAAGCTAAGAGCATGCAAAGGCCTGGAAGAGCTGTCTGGTCTAGTGTTCAAAGCTGGAGCGGCCAAGAACCGATTATCTACCCAAAAAGAACAGAAACTGTGAGAAGTTGAATAGTCTCATGTTACGATGCAAAGGAAGAACACCATGGGCCTCATTATGACCCAGGCGTTAAGGGGTTAACGGCGCCGTAAAAGGTTGCGGCGCCTTTAACCCCTTAACGCCTTACTACGAGGTCCATATGCGCCTCCCGACCTTAACGGCTGGTCTATGGGGCAAAAATGGGAATGGGGAAGGTCCAATGGTAAATGGGGAATTACCGCCCCATTAACCTTGGAATGGGGTGGTAATTCCCCATTTCACCATGGCAGATTCGGTAAGTTACCGGCGTTAACCATGGCGCTAATAGCGCCATTGGTTAACGCCAGGGTCGTAATGCGGCCCCATGAGTGCCAAGGTTTTTGATTAAAGACAATGAAATGCTCCAAAACTATCAAGGACCACATCGACTCCCTGGCTCCTGCCCTGGCTGACTTTTGCAACCACTCCTTCGCCTCTGGAGTCTTCCCTTCCCCCCTCAAGCACTCCCTTGTGCACCCTCTTCTCAAGAAACCCTCTTCCGACCCCTCCTGCCCGGCTAACTATCGCCCTATCACCATCACTCCCTTCCTGGGCAAGCTCCTGGAGAAACTGGCCATCTCCCAGCTAAACCTCCATGCTGAATCTGTTGGTAGTCTTCATGACCATCACTCTGGCTTCAGAGCTGCCAGAAGCATGGAAACTGCTCTTCTGAACATCCGTGAAGACCTGCTCCTGAACCTCGATTCCAACACTCCGTGTGTTCTCATTCTGCTCGATCTCTCCTCTGCCTTTGACACTGTCAACCATGCCATCCTGCTCAACCGTCTCCGGGAAAACCTGGGTATCACTGGTCAGGCTCTGGCGTGGCTGACCTCTTTCCTTTCAAATCGACCCTCCCAGGTCCAACTGGGGTCCTTCCTCTCCGACATCTTTTTCTCCACCTGTGGTGTTCCCCAGGGATCTAATCTCTCTCCCTGGCTGTTCAACCAGTATCTGGCACTCCTTGTCCACCGCATCGCCGCTCTCTGCCCTAATTTCCAGTGCGATGCGGACGATACCCAGCTCATTTTCAGGCTACCCTCAGCCTCTCCCTCTCCTTCCCTCATCTCTGACTGTCTGTCTGCTATCCAAGAATGGTGTACCGCCAATGACCTCTGCCTTAATGCCAGTAAGACTGAGATTCTACTCATCGGTACTCCCACTCCCTCCTTCCCTGCAGCTCTCTGGCCTGCCTCCCTTGGCCCCCTCCCTGCTCCTACCTGCAAGGCAAAAAACCTTGGGGTCATCTTCGACTCCACACTCTCCTTCTCTCCTCATATTTCTGACGTCGCCAAGAGGTCACACTACCAGCTGCACCTCCTCAGAGGTATTCTTCCCTTCCTCTCCTTCCCCCAGAAGCTCACTGTCTCCCGAGCCCTGGTTCTCTCGAAGCTGGATTACTGTAACAGCCTCTATCTTAATCTGCCTGCCTCCACTCTCCGCCCTCTGCAACTCATCCAGAACAGAACTGCGAGACTTGTCCTTGGCCTCAAGCCCAGGGACCGTATCTCTCCAGGACTGAAATCTCTACACTAGCTCCCAGTTGCTGCGAGGATAAAGTTCAAAACCCTCTGCATTGTCCACCAGGCCTTCTGGGGCCTGGGTCCTAAATACCTTCAACTCTCTCTTCCCAAATATCTTCCTCCCCGAGCCCTTCGCTCATCCGCCTCCAACTCCCTCATGGTCAGCCGCTTCTTGAAGCAACAAGCTGGGGGTAGATCTCTCTCCGCGGCAGGGGCCTCCCTCTGGAACAGCCTTCCTGCCTCCCTGAAACTTGAGGAGAACCACCTCCGGTTCCGGAAGCACCTCAAAACCTTCCTCTTTGCTTCTGCTTTCTCTCTCCCTCTCCCCTGCTGAACAGCTAATTAATTCTTCACTAAACTGCACTGATCCTGCAACTGGACCACTCTAAACTGCCTTCGGTCCTGGGCCCAGTCACTGATCCCCTGGAACCCCTCTGCACTACGGGACTGTCTCTGTATCCCTACAGCCCCCCCCCTTCCCCAGCACTTGTTCTGCACTTACCTTGCACTTGCCACTAGCTGGCCCTTTTTTATTTATTACTTTATGCCACTTACCTTTACTGCACTCCCCCCCCTCCCCTTCCCCTTGCACTTTTCCCCCTCCCCCACCCCTGCACTTGCGCGATCTGAATGACACCTGGCCTAGTAGGATCGTTTGTTTTGTCTCCCCTTGTTCCTCCCCTCCCTGCCTCGTCGCGCCTTGAAACACCTGTGTATAGGCGCGTTACAAATACCATATCATATCATATCATATCAAAACAGGCCAAAATACGGTCTCCTGTCACGTGAGCCAAGGATGAAAATAGAAGGTGAACATGCAGAGCTAGACTTGACGTAAGCACATGCTCACACTCCCATATATTCCCAGGAGCAAGGATACTTTGCAAGGCCAAGTTCAAAGACAATCCCCATGGCAGACGGCATGTGCGATGAGAGACGTTGGGCTAATTGGGTGGGGAGACACGGTTAAGTCCACCCACTGGCACCTGGGGTGCTAGCTTACATGCTGTTAGTGAGTCAAATGTTCCAGAAGGTCACAAGCATGGCAACCAATTGTAGGAGGCCATATAACAAAGGGCCTTATAGTTTGGTAGACAATGATATACCGTGTATCTAATAACTGATGAAGATGACTTGCACTAGGGGTGGGCATACGTTGTCCATCTGACTGTAGAGACCCAATCACAACACGATCCCTTATAGAAAGTATACTTAGATGTTCGCCTTAAGCCTATTACAACCCCCCGTAGGTTTTTCCTATCTGCCACGTAGTATGACATCACACCTGACATGTTTTCTGCATATAAGGATGTTTTTTATGTTAAATGTTTGAGAGAACTTGAGTGAACGTCCGTTGTAACTCCCTGTTTTAGACAATTGATAATAAAACAGTCAGATGAGACTTTCCCAACTTCCTGAGTCGGTCTGATTATTTGGTGTAAGAGTTATTCTGCATCACATCCATGCATGACATGTTACTGATTAAGGATCCCTGGGTTCAGTGGCCTCCACCTCAGGTATGAAGGGAGGGTAGGTCAGGCTGACAGTTTGGACTCCGAGTGCCTTACCTTTACACTTGGGGACACCCTTCTTGTGGCCTCACAGTCTCAACAAGTGCCAGGAATGTGAGGTACGGTACTGGGTCCACTGGGGCCCTGCTTTACAGCAGGAGAACTGCTACTTTTGTTCCCACCCCCATAAGACTTATCCCCACTAGATGTTTGGTTCTTAGGAGAGGGAAGTTTAGCTTTATTCGACTGTGATTGCTTTTGGGACTCCTCAGACTTCCTAGAGGTCCCTTTGTCTTTGTCCTTGTCCTTTCCACTGGATTCCTCAGGGGACACCCTGTGGGAGACCACTTGCCAGCTTAAAGGGATCCAAAATGTTCTGGTCAGCAACATACTGACGCAGCTCTGGTGAACACGCTTCCTCAAAATGCTCAAAAAACTAAAGGTGGGACAATTCAACCTAAGTTTTCACCTTGTATCCATCAGTCCACCCCATCATGTTCATATGTGCAGCACTCACCCAGTGAACCCAAGACACATTCTCTCTCTTTTTATAATACCTGACCCTTTTAAGAAATTGGTGGGTGTCTTGCCAAACTTGGCAATCAAAGCAGCTTTCATGCTCTTATACTGACCCCTTTCTTCCACACTCAGTTTCAGAATACAGTCAGAATCGGCCCGAGGCACTCTACTTAACACTTAGCCCAATCTCATTTATGAACATCATGGATTCCACAAGCCATTTCAAATGCTTCTGTCCATTGGAGGATATCAGAACCCTCCACATACACACCAACCAAATCTTTCAAAAACTTGGTTGCATGGTTTTGCTGAAGTCTCCACTCTAGCTTTCTCTAGCTGGATTCTCTGACATTCAGTGTCCTTGGTTTTAAGTTCAAGGTCCCTATCTTTGAGTATCACTTGTTGTGCCAATTCCTCTTTCTTCAATTCAGCTTCAGTTTCCAACTTTTGATATTCAAATCCTTAAAAAATCAGGTTCCAGGGTATTCCCTGAACAAACAATGCTGGGTTTTGGAATAGACGGAACAGGAGAGGTGGCAATCCCAGAAACAGATTCAGTAATAAACCCAGGGGTAGGGTCCTCAGTGGTTTCACCCCCCCAACCCCCTTCACCAAGAGCATCACAATCAGCCTGGTAGCCCACCAGCGCAGCTATCAGCTCACCCCTAGACTTATCTTCAAAGTTTAACTCCCTGGCTTCACAAGCACTCTGCAGAGCCTCTAGTTTCATCTGGGTCAATTTACCATTTGCAATATATTCCTTTGCTTGTAATGTAGTTATTCTCATACACAACTAACAACCTCAAATTAACAAAGTGTGAACATTTTGTAGGTGGCAAGTTACACACTGATTCTTAAAACCATTAGCATCCCACTGCTGCCACCAGTGTAAAGGCTGGAGGGGGGTACCTCTATATGTCACATTAGAAGCACAGAGCACCCAAGCCAAGATTCTCTATATGGTAGAATGTATGAGCAAACAAGGTTTAAGCTCTCAGGAGGTGATGCGGGTTGGTTCTTAAGTACAGTGTAGTCCCTAGGGCCCCCATAAATGAATGTCCACACACTATGTTATGTGCTAACACAGTTCTTTATATATAAACAAGGTTCAAGATATATACATCAATTAATAACACACTTTGTACTGTGACAATTCTAATATGGCAAATATATACAATGTCTATGTGGTACCACACTTAGCTATTGACTCCTTTAAAATACATCCACTGCTGACAGTTATAATGACATACAAATCATACAGCAATACATATCAGCATAGAGCATAGGAAGGACGACAAGTTGGGTTAAACAATGGCAGAATGCTGACCCCCTGCTACCTAAATGCAGTTCTGTGTGAGGATCCCCCCACCTGGGCAACCTGTAATAAAGAGTATTAACAAACACAGTCCATTAATGTTTAAATAGTCTTGTTTCCTGGTTAAAATGTTCAACTACCCCAATGTACCTGATTTCAAAGAGTTTCTTCGACAGTTCGTCGACGGATACCTTGAGAGCAGCAGCCAACAGGGTGTTGAGATTCCTCAAAGAAATGTGAACACTGGCGTTGAGACTGCAGCTTCGATCTTCGCGGTGCTAGTCGACGATCGTTCAAGGACGTCCTTGGAAGATGAGGCCTGCGGTTCACCACAATGTAAAGTTTTTGGTGCTGCAAAGAAGACTCAGTGAAGAAAGTAGACCTGTTAGTGGGCGTCAGATACCGACGTCAGCGATCGGTACTCGACCACGGCTGGATTTCGGATCTTCACTTGTTGTCGTCTTTGTGGACTTCGGGTGGCAGGAAACCCACTGACAGATTCTCCTGGGTCATCGATGACCTCAACTTTCTCCAGCGGGACAAAGCGATCGACGGTCATGTCAAGGGAGTCCTTCATTCAAAATGTTCTTAGGCAAAAGGTGGAGCGTTGCGGCTCCAGTCGTTGAGCAGCACAGCGTCACGCTGCCCCCGCTTCTGGGCAACACGACTCGACGGGCTTCCAGCGGTCATGGAAATCCTCTGAACCCCAGTCGATGACAATGGACTTCGATGGCCTCAATGTCCGGGTGCTTTACTTCGAGATTCTCGGTAAACCCTTTCTCCGGTCAACAGCCTTCGGGACTGGCTTCCAGGGTACCTTGATGAAGATCAGCTTCTGCACGATGTTCCCTCGTAGCTCGGGGAGAGATCTCCTAGCCAGGTCCTCTCTAGGATCAGTCCTCAATAGACTCAACAGCTTTTAGATTGGGTCAAAGGAAAGCAGCAGCAATTCTTCTTTTTCCAGCTGGGCTTCAAGGATAAGCAGCTTCAAGTTTCAACTTCAGCTTCTGAACAAATTGGGAAGTGAGAGGTCCCCAGATATACACATCTGACCCTCAGTCACTCTGCTGAGCCAAGCTCAATCAGTCGAGTCAGGCAGCCATACAGGCTTACAGGCATTCAGGCTATTCACTTCCACCCATAACAAGGAATGTGGATTGGGGCAAGCAGCCAGCTTTTCAGCAAAACCAACTGCATTGCTGTCAATTTCAGGCAGAGCTGTCTCATTCATTGTGTCACACACACAGAAACCAGACACCCATGACATGGAATGCATATTGGTCACACACTCCATTCACCCAGGTCCCACCCAAAGGGTGTACCCACAACATACAGCCACTGGGAAGGCTCCAGCCAGTCTGGACTTCCCCACAATACCATATATGGTTCTTCCACCCAACAGCCAGTCAGGGGAAGGGACAGAGGCAGGGCTTCCCAGGACTTTGGGAATTGAAAGCAAGAGGCCACAGGGGCCATCTTGCCTCCTATCAGGAATCCACTGATTCCTATGGCAGGCCTGGGAATCCCAAAATGGAGGATACTGAGAGCACCTGTAAAATTCAGCATGAGGCTGCCACCAGCCCATACCCTGCTCTGTGGGCCACACACAGGTGCCCAAAAACATACACCAGGGATACAGTTTTGTACCCCCACCCATGGGTGCCATAAGGGTATCCCAAGGGTATCTGTTCACCATGAACAAAAAGAGGAAGAGCTGCACTGCCAGGAGTCCCAACTGGACTCCTGTGCAGAAAGAAAGACACAACACACATGATATGGGAGTACATGACAAGGACATGGAGGCCCTGTCCCTCCAATGCATTTCCAGCATCACAGAGGTTTTTCCCACTAACGGCTAAAACAGGCAAAAACACTATATATGTTTTACACCATGCCAACCATTTCCTATGGGGTATTGAATCTAAAAGGTTTCTGGGGTCTAAACACCTCTGTAGGCATTGTCATCACATTTCCAAAAACAAACATAGACACAGGCGCCAATACCACTGTCGCTTGTGTCTAGGAGAAGAATGTCCAACGCTCAAGGAAAAAGCTGAAAAATGCCTTCTGTGTCACGCGTTTGTAAGGTCTTAAGCATGTCTAGACACACACACATTCAAAAAGCAGCATTGGGGGCGGATGTGTGCAAGCCGCGCATTGATTGTCCAGTGTGCCAAAAATGTCTTCCCGAGAGTCACAACTGTGTCATGATGATTTGCAGCATGTGCAAATTTTCCATTGTCAACAAGGCTGAACACCTGTGCTACATGAAAGCCGACAGACTGCAAAATAAAACTACATTATATTTGACACAGAGGCCTACCAAGAAAATATAACACTCCAACCGAAATATACCTATTCCAGACATCTAACAGGGGATAGTTATTGGGAATTTACAGAGGACACCTCTGTGGCTACCCTTAAAAGCACCTTTGTAATGTGCAAATTCACAGGGTATACCTTTCTAGCCCATAATTCCAAAGATATGATTCATACTTTGTGTGGAAACAGTTAGTTCAGGAAACAATTTAAATAAAACGTATCACCCAAGGTGCTAATCTAATGGCCATCTTTGTGGTGCCTCCAAAAATATGCTTTATTGATTCCTTGAAATGTTTGCCCATGAAACTCAGCAAGCTTCCAAAAGCTTTTAGCTTTCCCCGTTCAAAGGGTTTCTTTACCCATATTTTTAACACACTCGCTAACCAAAAGTACCTAGGCCAATTCCCACCCCCGGATCAATATGGGGTTCAATACATGATGCCTAGCGAGAAACACCTGTTTATGGCCTGGAACAAGGCAAATAAACACAGTGGCCCTCATTACGACCCTGGCGGAAAGGGTTTTACGCCAGCGTAATGCATGGCGTACCTTTCCGCCTTACTAGGAGTTCCCGTAGCGCCATGGTGGTTTTTTCGCCTGGTTTTTCCGGGCGGAAAAATCCATGGCGCTATGGGATCTGTTGTTAATTACGCCACCGTAATTTACGGTGGCGTAATTAATGCCTTCCCCACTCCCATTATACCCTATGGGGCAAAAATGGGAATGGGGAAGGGTAAATGGGGATTGGGGACTTACCGCCCCGCCAAGGTCGGAATGGGGCGGTAAGTCCGCCAACCCCCATGGCGGAGATGGCAGCTCTGCGCCATGGACCATGGTGCAAATTGCACCATGGTCCTCCGCCAGGGTCGTAATGAGGGCCAGTGTATTTGACTTTCGCCGAGAGTTAAGGGCCTACTGTCAAGAAGATGTGAACATTTAAAGACAAGCTTGTAATTTGTTTAGGGACGGCATCATTCAAATGACTCATCGTGAAACACAGTGATGTCATTTAGGGGTCGCCAGAGGTCACACTTGCGACCCCTGGGGTCTCCCTTGCTACCCCTAAAAACAAATGTAAAAAGAAAATACACTTATTTTTAACAAATTGAAGCTCCTGGACTGTGGCCAATGCCATGTGGCTATTTGAGCTATTTGTCTTTCTGGAATTCCATACAATAATTGCTAGACTCATTAAAGGTTCGTTTCAGGCACACTTCAGGAGTGAGTCACTGATTTAGTCTGTTCTCAAACACCTGAAATTCACAATGCAGAAAAAATCCTCCAAAAAGCATTTAGAGTAGAATAAGCATCCATTTCGGACTATGTATTTTCCTTTTTGCAAGTTGCAGTTATATCATGTTTTTTTCTGCCGATACATATGGTGATCCATTCTTGCATGAAATGTATATCATGTTACAGTAATATTGTAACCATATTTTTCATAGTGTACTTAGAAACAATGCAATGTGATGCCACTTCCTGTTTTGTCAAGGGGTAAACGGTTGTGTTCCATCGCTTCCTGTAATGTAACTACAGGGTGGTGTCAAATGACATCACTTCCTGTGATGTCATAAGAGGTCAAGGATCATGTGATGTCACTTCCGCTACCCCTGGTATTTTTGTGAAATGACATCCCTGGTGAAACACATATAAAGGGTGGAATACATGTGGCATACATAGAAACCTTTCAAAATATCATGCTGGCTAGTTGTACGCAGATCTACAGGCAACTATACCTAAATCCCAAAACAATCGCACTGTTGCCCCATGATTCGTATCACAGGCGGCAAAAACATTATTCCACACTGGCTATTCAGTGGCTCTTATAAACAGAGAACATCTCTATACAGCACGATCTAACTTGCGCTGATGAAAAACACTACAGACAGTATTGGTTGGACGTTTATGCGGTCATTCAAGGAGTGGAAACAGCCTATCAATTTAACGGCTGCTTTTATCATAGCTGTCTCGATTGCTACCCCGCCGGGGTTTTTAACACTTTAACGGGCACTACTTGCGAACAGCTGTATAGGCTCACCCTGTTGAAACAAACTTTTATAGCCAATGATGGGCGTTCGCGTCATCAGTATCTGGGAACACGGATGGCGCGCGCTTGTACAAAACAATCCTGTTGTGTGCAGTTTTCTTCAAGAAATGAATCTACCAAAACCATTAAACCCCTGCGATTCGCTATACGGTGGCTGCACAAATGCTTTGAAGCTACATCACAGTCTCAGAAGGTGAGCAAATACACCATCTAAATTTTACCCATCTATACCATCTATAAATAATGACAAACCCTACCCTATGGGACACCCTAAGATCATTTGTAACAATTTTGGCGACATCAACCAATATTTTGGTCTAATCAGATGTGCTATCTATCCACCTCAACATACCTGTGTAACGCTATAGATGCAACGGTAAACTAATGTTTCTGCTTTGCCGTACATGCATCAAGACAAAGCAGGCCTGTTGTAAACACACGGATGAGGAGCGAGGCTTGACCAGGACTTGGTGTACGAACGAGATATATGCGGATCGGAATCAGGGATATCGCATGGGGCTCATACATGAAATACGGTATTTTAAAACAGTCACCCTTGAGCTCTTCTGTGAATATGTTTGCATGTTCCTACAGCAGAAATAAGAAGCCTCTGGCTTTCCTGCTGAGTGTATGGACGATGCCGCTAAACAGGCCTACATTGATGATTATTATAAACATCATGGCATACACTTGCGTATGGAACACATTGAGACAACCCTGCTTGTCGGCTGTTGGCACAATTATGTCTTAATTCATTGTGGGGTAAGTTTGCACAAAGAGTTAATTTGCCAAATACAACCATCATTACAGACCCCGATGTGCTTCATGCCTATCTATTTGATATTTCTTGTGACGTGAGCAGCTGCGTGTTCATATACAATGAAACTGCTTGTCTGTGTTGGCGCTATGCGGTAGAATACCCAACAACTTCAGACAACACAAATATATTCATAGCATCGTTCACAACCACTCACGCCCACTTAAAACTGTTTGCTGTAATGGAGCAATCACAAGCATGTGTTCTGTATCACAATACCGATAGCATTATTTTTGTCAGCCGCCCCAGGGATGTCAACCCGGACACTGGCATTTATCTGGGAAATCTGACTTCTGAGCTAGATCCTGAAGAATACATTGTGAAGTTCATATCTGCGGGACCCATAACATACGCCTATCGCAAATCCCTAGGAAACGTCAACATGAAAGTAAAAGGTATAACGTTAAATGTTAACAACACGGCCCAGATACATTTAGACAGTTTAAAAGATCTGGTGCAATCCTTTGTACAGGGAGATGCGTGTAACACCCCACAGTCTATCGTCCTTACACATCCGTGTATAGTGTGCAAAAAAAAACAGTGGGAAATTAACACTGTCACTCTACAAAAGATGCACAGGGTTGTTTTTGATAAAAGAACACTGGCACCAGACGGGTTGACCCGCCCCTATGGCGATTAAATATTTTAACAAGCACTTCTACCACGCCCTCTCTTTTTCACAGCGCTTCTCTAGTTGTAATTGTGCTGCAGCTCTTCAAGTTGTGTGTCTGAGTTTTTGACTATTTGCATCTGCATGTTTATTTTTTCTACTACATTAAAAAGTGTTTACACACATATTTTTCCTTTCTGTATTAAGTTTATCTTTTTTATAAATAAAATATTTTTCCAATTCACAAAGGAGTGTCTGGGATTTTGGATATTAGCAGCGGCATGTTTATTTTCTTTCGATCACTGTAAACATTTTTACACGTGTATTTTTCTTTTCTGTATTAAGTATATATTTTTTATAAATAAAATATTTTTACCATTCGGAAATCGGTCTTGTTCTTTATTACGTTGTCCTTTTTACCATATGTATAATAACACACATCACTTGTTAATAAGATACCATCAGCTTTTTTGTGCTTGGGGACATCAACTTTTAGAGAGTCTGGTGTTAAGTTCGGTATAGAATTCTGTTGTTTTCAAATGTTGACTTTTTTATTTTCCCAGGCTTTGTCATAAATCTCTTGACATAATTATGTCATCATATATTTCTATCAATTGTATACAGGGCATGTTTGCTCTCCGTACCTGTTCAACATAAAAACACACAACCAGGTTTTATAAAACACCATATTTGTATTCATATCTAAACAATCTTCTCGGATACAGAATTCGATGTATCATCAATGACTTCGTAAACAGCCTGTTTCTCACTGTGTCGATAAGCAGCTTTACATAATAGAGAGACGTTTGACAGAAATTCATAAAGTTTGCTGTCAAACAACCAATGTCCTTTAATACATCGAAAACCTTGTTGCAGGTTGGCCACATTTAATCGCAATGAGGATCCGACCCGTGCCCCTAAATCACTGTGACCTCCTTTGTGTGCTTTTGCCAGTAGTTGTCCATTATTTTATTTATTTTATTTTTATTAATTTTTTTTTTACTTTTTACATTTGTAAAGCACACTGCAGCCCGCGGGTATTGAGGCGTTGTAAGCGGTGCGTAGGAATGCTTGATTAAGGGTTACAAAAAAGCCACCCCCGAAGTGTTCTTAGACATAGATAGTGTTACATATACAGAGGTCCTAGGTAGCGGACAAAAAACAGGCACATTTATTTGAAGAGACTGGTCTTGATGGCCTTGCGAAAGGCAGTGTGAGAGTCCATTAGGCTGTTGTGCGGTGGAAGGGAATTCCAGAGGGTGGCTGCCATGGTGGGGAAGCTGGTGCCACCAGCACACACTCTGCGGGTTTTTGGCACAGTGATCAGGTTGGAGTAGGCCATTCTGGAGGGCCTGGATGCACAGGGTTTAGAGAATCTCGGGACGAGATATTTAGGGGCCTGATCGTGGAGACATTTGTGCGTGAGGGCAAGAGTTTTAAAAGAGATTCTTTCCTTGACCGGTAGCCAGTGCACCTGACGCCTAAGGTCAGAGACGTGGCCCCTGCGCGATAGTCCAGTTGCGGCCCTAAGGGCATTGTTTTGGACTAGTTGAAGTTTAGCTAGGTTTTTACCTGACATCCCTATTAGAAGGGCATTGCAATAATCCAATCTTGAGCCAATTATTACCCTGGCGATAGTGAGGCAATTCTGTTGGGAGAGGTATGGTCTGACTGTGTTGAGAAGTTTGGAGTAATAGGCTGAGGAGGATGCAATGGCATTGACCTGCCTATTCATGTTCAAGTTCGGGTCCAAGTAGACACCCAGGGTCTTGACCGTTTGGGAGACAGGGATCGGAATGTTATGTATGGTGAAGGAATTGCATTGCTTGTCCAACTTGCCCAAAGTGGACGGGGAGCCAATCAGTAAAAGCTTGGTTTTCTCGCTGTTGAGGCATAACCAGTTTTCTGCCATCCAAGATTGGATCGTAGAGTAGATGAAATTGAGCTTGTTCAGGTCGGACATGTAATCCCCCGAGAGGGGGATAAGCACCTGAGTGTCATCAGCATAGTTTGTGTATGAGATGCCCAAGGCATCAAGGATCTTGAACAGCGGCCTCGTGAAGAGGTTGTAGAGGGTTGGGGCGATGCACGCACTCTATGGGACGCCACATTGGATGATGCTCGGGTCAGCGCAGGAAGAGTCGGAGAAGACCTTCATTGCTCTATCCGGCAGGAAAGAAGTTATCCAATTGCAGGCAGTGGTGGAGAAGTTGGCTGCGGTGGCAAGATGGTGGCAGAGGGACTTGTGATCCACTAGATCGAAAGCAGCTGATAAGTCCAGAAGTAGAGCAGGGTGATTGCTGTTGACGCATATGTTTGTGAAGCATAAAAGATTGTTACATTTCCTTACGTATAACATTGTTGGTGCTTCCAGATAACACAGCAGCCTTGGACATATAGTAGCCAGCCGCTCTTTAAGTAGATCCAGCAATAAGTGCTGTACACATCCAATGGCTGGTTTCACATTAAATTGATAACTTTTCAGAAGATGTTCATTTTTTATTTCCTGCAAATAAGCGCAAATAGATATGAAGCCATCTACAGTCTCAGGCCTCATAGGTCAGTTTACCGGGTTCCATGCACATTGCTCTACCATACTGTCCTTGGTATACTTTATCTCCCCATTTGTAAACTGTTTTCTCAATAATGCTTCTAACACACATCAGGCAGCCCCGTCTAAATTGCTTCATTTTCAAATGGTGGTTATTTGCCGTTTGTGTCACCCATAATGTTTTAAATACACATTGCTCTGTCCCATACCCATCCCTTAGCTGTGTTAGCCCCGGTGTTAAGCGCATCATTTCTACAAGGCATTTAGAGCTCAGCATGTGACATATTATACGTAGTGAATTATCTGTGTAAGCTTTTTCCAAACATTCATGAGCATCCTATGAGCATCGATGTTGTGCCCTGAGCACCATCTGTGAAAGTGTTGTTTTAAACATGTTTTCACAACAAAGGCCGTAAAACCTTTAAAAGCGATGATATCGATCCAGGTCATAGTCGCTATAACTGTATCATTTTGTACGCTATCAGTTTCCATTAGCGAAACACAGGGTTTACACAAGACATTTTCAAAAGCCCCTGAGTTTTCAATTTGGTTTGAACAGCAAATGCAGCAAATATTGATGGGCCCTGCTACATCCTGGTTGTCCTCAAGGCTGGAAACAAAACAAATATGCACAGTTTTAACTTCGGCTACTTCTTACGCCCTAAAAAATACACACGATCATTTAAAAACATACTTACCGGATAGCACTTCGTCCGATACCCTGGGCACTTGGCCCCCTGTTTTTTCTGATTGGGCAGTTGGGCATAATTTGTCTCTTGCGTTGTTGCCGTGACAGCCTGCAAAACCATAGATTCATATCGACTGTCTTCAGCGCCCGCCTTCAACGCTGTTGGTTGTGCCATAATCCCGTCATCTACATTCCAGGCCGCCATCACCAGATTAGCCATTGTTATGGGCACATGCTACTTAATGTTTTGTATGCAATCTCCAACAGCCTCCCCCACAGCTGTAACAGTAAGTGCCGGCTTGCTGTCAACATAAACTGTAGTCATGTTTCACACAGCTCCCCGGTCTCAGCGAGTCCAGATCAATCTCCAGAACATCATTATCCATATAACAATATGGGATATTACTATCCTCAGAACTCCCAGGACTTCCTGGAGGTGTTTTCCCCTCATCGTAGCTATTGCTGATCATAGTCGCCATTATCTGAATAGCCCTTGGCTAACTCAAAAAGCGCTGTGCTTTCCACCCTGTTGCAAAAACATATATATCTGGGTTCTAAAGCACCCCCCGTGCCACCCTAGCCTTCAGCTGCCCCTTTCAATATAAAGTTTATATAAAATGTATTCAGGGCTTATCAAATGTATTACAGCTTTATATAAAAAATAATATAAAGTTTATATAAAATCTGTTATAAAATGATGACGTCACCCCGCTTTATATTACAGCTCTAATAAATCCATATAAAGTTTGTATAAAATTATTCAAAGGCTTATCAAATATGCTCCAAGTTTATATAAAATCTATGTACAATGATGACGTCATCCCCATCTGCCTAGCTTTATATTACAGATCTATAAAAATGATATAAATTTTATATAAAATTATTCAAAGACCTATCAAAATAATGTTGATATCATTTTTTAAATTTTGATATGCAAATTCTGATATAATTTTGATATCAATTTTTTTTATTTTGATATAAAAAAATCAGATATAATTGCGATACAAAAAATGTTGCTATAAAACATTGAGATATAATTTTGATATAAAAAAAAATCCAGTGTCAAAAATGTTTTATGTAAATAATAAATTATTTCAATTTTTGGGATTATTTGTATATACATTTTTTTATATCAAACTTTTTGATATAAAAACAAATTTTTTGACAGCTCATTTTTAGTTTTTTGTTTTGTTTTTATAAATAGAAATAATATAACGATTATATAAAATTATTTGAAGGCTTATCAAAGGCCAGCTTTATATAACATCATGACGTCATATCATACGGCCACAACCCACTCTTGCGTCATCGAAGCATCACCAACACCTCACACTCACCAGCTAACTCCTCATAACTCACTATGCCCTCAACCAAGCAACAACACACACGTGCTCTCCCATATTAAAAACATTTTAATATAAACTTCATATCAAACTGATATAAATGATACCCTTTTCTTATGAAAACATAAAAACACACTTCCTATAAAAATATACATTTGATATCATTTTGATATCTCTTTGATATCAAACATTTTCTATATTAAAATTCATATCAAAAGCCTATCAAAGGGGGTTGGGAATAAAGAAACAAAGGGGGCATTTCCAACTATCAAAATGTACTTGAAGAGGAAAGGGGACCCCATCTGCTACTTATGGATAAAAGATATTCGAGAAATACAGAGATATAGGTAAAGACAGCGGCTGGACGCAGAGGAAACCCCTCTGACTAGATGTAAGGCTTAGAAGCAGTGCCTAGAAGTCAGAATAAGAGCAGTGGTGAGGAGAAACACATAAAGCAGCAGCTAGATACAGAGCAAGCAACACACAAGGTATCTATGAACCGCAGCGATAAAGCATGCTTTGTCGCTACAATACCCTGTAATGTCTTTATGGGGAGGAATGCACTGACGTGGCATTCAGTCATCCATCCACTCATGCCAAATGAATATTTTTGTATTCACTTGTCTATTCACGCATTGACGACCTGTTCGCCTTTATTTCGACGCCCCCAATGTTTCTAAACTTCCTCCATGCCTAGATGCCAAGCAGGAACATTTCAGGAAAGCAAAGTGGTAGATGTGGTAGGATGGCAAACACCTACAGAGGCTGTTTGGGTCTACATTCTAATGCGGCTGTGCTAGTTGCTGTGTGGGAATGGAATGTGGCTGGTAATGGGGCAGCAGCTCAATAATTTCTGCCCCCCTTGGAGTTAAGAGTCCAACAGTTTGAAAAGATTAAAGTTTGGAAGTACAAAATACACTTCATTCGTTACAGCTAATTAATTATAAGGAAGCAGTCAGGCGGGTGCTTTGGGAACATTGGGGGAGTATCAACTCGTTTAAATATTTAAAGACCACTTTATTAATCTAGTGCTGAAGAAGACATAGTTTCTGGGACGGAAAGTTCCACCATTATAATATTAAAAAAGACATGAATTACACGTTTGTCTCGAGAGGATAGCTCAGGGGCAATGCACTCGCCTTGGAAGCAAGATGACGTTCGATCCCCGGCTCCGCACTTAGAAACCTCTGGGTATTAAGAGCGTTATAAATAACCTATCACATCACTGCATGGTGTGCATGGGGAGGGCTAGGGGTCTCAAGAGAGCAGAAGACGGGAAGACACTTTAAGCATAACATAAACACTTGAGGTAATCCAACAAAATAAATGCGTTCAACTTCCATTTTCGAACTTTAAGGCACAGCAATGTAAAGATTACAGAGAGGTACATTTTCGAAATTTCATTTGACAACTTGTGTGATCAACTTTACATTTTCAAAGCAAAGAGCTGTAATTGGCGTCGAGGAAGCATGGACTTTGTGGCCTAGGGCAGTCTGCTTTATCTGTATTCCAGGTTTGCGCCAGGGGTGCTTGTCCACGCACACATTTCACTTTTCTCAAGCAGTTTCCTCTTCGTGCATTTTTCATTAACGTTTACATCTTTTTATGAACACTTGCTTGTGGTACTTCTTTTGTTTAAAGCAGTAGCTCTGTGTTGAAGTTATAGACTGTTTATCTCAGATGATGCTGTTGAAGGCGGATGGGCACAACGTTTTCTTCGCCTGTTCTGTGGGAAAAAGGGCATACCTCTCTCAAAATGGCCCTGCATGAGGACTGAAAAATATGTGTTTCGCTCACAAATTATTTGCAAACTCGCTATAATTCTACTTGCAACATTGTTGACAAGTCACAAACAAATGCGCATGAAACAGGAATTGTGGGTGAGGTGAACTTTGCTGGAGTCATGTGAATTTCCACTGAATTCTGGCAAATGTTTTTGCTGAGTGTTTTCAGAGGAACTGGCTGGCTCACCCCTAGTGATGGGTAGTGGAAGGCCACGAGTGCAAAGTGGGTGAGAATGACCTACCCCTGAGAAGCAGGGCGACAGCCAAGATTCCTGGTGAATGAGAGGTGCCGGTGTGATGTAAAGTGGTCTTGTATAGTGCACCTCTGCCATTTTAAGGCGACACATCAAGGGACAGGCAGCTACGAGGACTGCCACACAAGCTAACAGAAACAAGGCTGTAAAGGAGCCTGGGCCATTGCGCAGGGAAAAAGAACCATGCACAGATCTAGTACTGAGTGCGTGTGGAGAAATCCTGAAGGTGTTTCACCTGTGTCTTTACATGGCATTGCACAATTTTGGTAATGAGGAGTCACAGAGCACAGTGTAGTCCAAGCAAACACAGGTGGGATCTAGGTGGACAGAGGCCCCACTTTCCTGTTCAGATTCCAGAAGTAGCAATGTTTACTCAATGCCTCCTCAGGCTGCAGCTTCTCAATTTCTTCTTCATCATCATCATGATCATCAAAGAAGCCACTGTATCTCCATCCGCATTCCATCTCCCTGAAAAATCAAACTGGAGGAAAAGGAAGGGATCAAGGACACAGACAGGATCAACTACTCCTACATGCATGTTTTGACCTCAGGCAGCCAGACGTGAGGCAGACATCAACCTGATACAGGTAGGTCAAACAACACACACCGATCCACTCCAACTAGTCCAAATACTACACACAAATCTGAGACAATCATTCCTAATGGGAAACACAAACCTGATACAAGCAAGGCCACATAACATACACACACCCGACACAAGCAGTTCAACTAGAACAAACAGACAGAGAGAGCCATTCGGAATACAACACACAAAACTGACACAGTCAGTAGAAATCGAACGAACAGACGTGGGATTACCGGTCTACTAAACACAAACCTGCTACAGCCATAGAAAGCAAAGCCCTGAGGCAGCCCATTTTATTAGAACACAAATACCTGATCCAGTCTGAATACTGCACACAGACCTGAGGCAACCAGTCATAACAAAACACATAGGGCCTCATTACGACCCTGGCGCTCCCGTAATGAAGGGTGCCGGTACAGGTCTGGCACCATTCATTACAGGATGCCCTATTACGAGGTCCCCTTGCGGGACCCGCTCAGAACGTCTGGTCAGACCAGATGTCCTTAGCGTGTCCCGCAAGGGGACCAGGGAGCTAATAACAGGCATGTTATTAATGGGCCCGTTATTAGCTCCCTCCCCAATCCCATTGAGCCCTATGGGGGCTCAAATGGGAATGGGGATGGGTTTTTTCAGTGAGAAATTACTGGGTCCACCAATGTTGGAATGGCCCGGTAATTCCTCATTGAAGGAACCCAGAGCTGGAACCAGGGGCCTCATTACGACCCTGGCAGTACGCCTCATTATGAGGTCCCTTCGCGGGACCCGGTAAGCATGCCTGGTTTGACCAGGCGTGCTTACCGGGTCCCGCGAGGGGAAGAGGGAGCAAACAATGGGCCAACTCGTAATGGCCCGTTGTTTGCTCCCTCTCCCATTTGCATTCAGCCCTATGGGGGCTGAAATGGGAATGGGGAAGGACCGGGTCCGGGTCCTTGGAGGGAGGAATTACCGCTCCTTCCGAACTCGGAATGGCCCGGTAATTGCTAATTCTATGGACCCGGACCCGGACGCGAATTCGGCAGCAGCCATGCCGCCAATAGTGGCATGGCTACCGCCGAGGTCGTAATGAGGGCCCAGGTATGGAGGTAGCCATGCCCTTATTACGGGCATGGCTGCCTCCATACTCGTAATAAGACCCATAGTCCTGAGACAATCAGCCAGACTCTTTTCTCAGAACAGGTTATCATGCCAAGTTCTTTCTGGAGAGGAGCGCCTGCTACCTTCTTTGAAATGTTTGCAAGGAACTTGGGGTTGGTCACCCTGAGTTACCTGGGGGCAACCAGACGTGGACTCCCTGCTCACTGTGCTCATAGAGACAAAGCTTCACCTCACTGATGAGGCCCAACAAGGCTGAAACACGTGTATGGGGTTGCTTTTGGTACTCTTGTTCAGAGAGGAATTGCCATAGCATTTCGGTGCTGGTCTGCCCATGTGGGTGGGACAAAGGCTGATATGCAAATGGATATTTCCGATCTGTGAAAGGTACAGTGAGCAAAAAGCGTGTGCTGCAAACTCTCATCGCAGAACAGGTTATCATGCCAGGTTCTTTCTGGAGAGGAGCGCCTGCTACCTTCTTTTAAACACAAACCTGCTACAGCCATAGAAAGCAAAGCCCTGAGGCAGCCCATTTTATTAGAACACAAATACCTGATCCAGTCTGAATACTGCACACAGACCTGAGGCAACCAGTCATAACAAAACACATAGGGCCTCATTACGACCCTGGCACTCCCGTAATGAAGGGTGCCGATACAGGACCGGCACCCTTCATTACAGGATGCCCTATTACGAGGTCCCCTTGCGGGACCCGCTCAGAACGTCTGTTCAGACCAGACGTCCTTAGCGGGTCCCTCAAGGGGACCAGGAGCTAATAACAAGCCTGTTATTAACGGGCCGTTATTAGCTCCCTCCCCAATCCCATTGAGCCCTATGGGGGCTCAAATGAGAATGGGGATGGGTTTTTTCAGTGAGGAATTACCGGGTCCGCCAAAGTTGGAATGGCCCGGTAATTCCTCATTGAAGGAACCCAGCGCTGGAACCAGGTAAGGGCATGGCTGCCTCCATACTCGTAATGAGACCCATACTCCTGAGACAATCAGCCAGACTCTTTTGTTCTTCAATCACAGCCGTACTTCCCTAGTAGTCCACTCTGCTAACAAGCATGCAGTCAACATACATGCCATATTGAAATCCAATGAGATTGACCTTCTGTCAATCTCTGAAGCCTTGGTTTAGTGGTAATTGTATGATACTGGTTGACACCCTACTTTTGAAAGGGTGCAAAATGCAAGTCTCCAAAAGGGAAAGCAAAATGGGGGCTTCTGGGGGAGTCATCCTGATCCCCCCATTCCTCCCAAATACTGTGATATTCACAATCCCCAACCCTTCGATTGCATTCCTGGCCTTAAATGCTTACTTGACCCTATTATAGGCATACTATTGTTACAATTTATCAGCCCTTTTGCAACTCCAATGGTCCTATGGTCAAACTTTATTGCCAACCTTCAAACAACATCAGATATGTTGCTGGTCTTGGGTGACTTTATGATCTTTATGGTTTGTCCATCTAGCAGAGAACCCCTTACCTTTCTCAATGCTTGTTATGTGGCGGCCTTAAAGACCAGGACCTAGCTACTCCAGGGCCACACCTTGAATGCTATTCTGTCTATCTGATCTTTATCTCCATTCAGCATCCTAACGATCCCTCTTCCATGGTCTGATCATCTGTTAGTCAAGACTTGAGAGAGCAGCCAAACCACACCATGTTGCACACCTAGATCATGGCTCTATCCTTTCACGACAAACGAAGAGTGGGCCACCTTTGTAGTTTGCGGATACCTTCAATAGCTCTTTGGACATTGGAACTACTGAATCCATCCTTGCTAGCATCTTCCTTGACCTTAGAAAAACTTTGGACACCTTCAAAACCATTGACCAAGAGCAACATAAACCTGTCCTGAGACCAACGTATGGTATGACTCATAAATTCCATCCACAAAAGAAAGAGCATGGCCTTGGAACATAGTTGCTGAAAAACGAAGGACCTTGATGACAAGAAAGTCTGCTTTCGTTACCAGGAAGGTTACTGTAATCCCTTTTTCATAAACACATAGCTCAGCCGTACAACTGTTGTGCGGAATTATTCCAAATATACAAGTTCAGAGTGTCTTCAGTATATTTTTCCAGGCCGATTGCCTCAAAAGCTCTGGGAGACTAAGTTCATATTTCTTCACTTAGAAAATCAATGCAATCACTCGATCTTCAGTTCGATGAAATCTTCTTCTCCGTCTATCCCAGATTCTCAGATGGATGCATCCTTCCCTGCCTTCACTCACATCATGGAATAAGACCTAGCCTTGTTGGTCAGTAAGATAGCCTTTTCTGAGCAGATTGATCACTGTCCTTCCCAAACTATCAAGGACAACATTATACCCCTCCCCTTAACGCCTCTGGGCAGCTGTTCTCCAGAATCAGGCATCTTCCCCATTCCCTGAAGAAATCCTGCATCACCCTGTTTCTCAAGAAAGCTAATATTATCAATAACTTGGTTATTTCTATAGTGCTGTTACGCTCACCTGGTTCCCACGGGGGCGTCGACCGGAACTGGACCGCTGTTGTTCCCACCAGCGTGACGTGTAGCGCCGAGATGACTGACTGGACTGGCCCGCTCAGCCTAGTTTGTCTGGCTCGCAAGAATATTCTTCTGCAAAGGAGAACAGGAATTAACCACCCGTGGAATTGAGTGTCAACCCACCTTCCCCACTCCCGTTGTCTTCCCACAGATCACTCTTGATGTCCCCTCCTTAGTCTCACCTGATGGAAGGATGAGCTCTCCATCCTGCGTCGACCGCAGGGGCGCGTTGATGACCAGTTACTTCACTGGCGTAGAGGAATTGGTGAGTTCCAGTATTGACTCTAAAGTCCAATTGTTCATAAGAGTTCAAATGTCTGATCTTCACTCTGTCCGATTCCTTGCAGGTTGCCGATTAATCCACTCGAAGATTTCCAAATGGCAATTGGTAAGATTCAGGTAAGTCTATTGTGGTTTTCCCCTTAGGGGCCGGGGTACGGCGATGAAGCAGAGTTGACTGCGCCGACCCGAGATGAGGTGAGTACCTCCCGTGGTAAATCAGGTAAGTCCTTGGGGGTAGCTTGTATAGCCTTAGAGAGTCCCCTTGCTCACCTTGCTGTCTTTGTCTCCTTAGGTGTCAGAGGGCGGCCGCGAGATGGAGAGAGCAAGATGGAATGCTGAAGTACCGCCAAGCAGGTGAGTTCAGCGCGGCGCCGTAGGAATGCGAAGCGATGCTTCAAAGACTTATGTCTTTCAGTTCAGTGGCGAAATGGATCAGGATTCAGGTAAGGATTAAAGTTAAAACTCCTGTTCTAACCTTTATCCTTCTTTTCTTCTTGTTTCAGGGGTCCAAGGACTGAAGCGGGCGTGGCTGAAGACTGGAGCTGCTGAAAACACGGTGAGCGTTACGCTGCAGCAAGCAGAATAACGCGAAGCACGTGTGGCTGTCCTGGCGTGGTTTAAATAGCCTTGGAAGAAGATCCAGGTAAGTATTCTTCCACAGCCCCACCCAAGTAACAAAATAGTTCCTTCAGTAAAATAGTCCCTCCTAAGCCTCATTTGGCTTGAGACTTCATGCAGCATGGTCTGCCTCAGGTGAGTATGCAGCATGGTCTGCTTCAGGTAAGTTATCAATAATGAGCCTGGCGCCCATGGCGCCAGGACTGACTTTATCTTTATGAGCCTGGCGCCATAGGCGCCAGGACTGCACCCAAACAGCCCCTAACTGGGGCTTTTGGGCATGCTCCAAGTGGCATGATGCCTGCTTCCGGGGCGGCTGGGCCTGGTCTGGTCTTCCGGGGGCAGGCATCATCACAAGTGCTTCATCCAGCTTACCTCATGCCTCTAAGCACTCTACTCATTTTTGTCACTATTAGTAATTTATGGTACTCTGTTGGTCTGACAGGGGTATTGAACCCATGACGTATGACATCATCCAATTCCCAAGGTGAGCACATTGAGCTTGAGCTATCTACCCAGCTTATGATGACCCTGTAGTTCAAGAAAACCATTGCTAATACATAATTTATTGGCTATTTATTTTATTCAAACTTTTATGCAGCACTGGCCCTACCCAGGGGATCTTGGAGCACCTTACAAAGTTCAAAAGGAAGGAGGTGAAAAAGAAGTCACAGTGTTTTCCAGACTGGATAGGAAGATTAGGATAGGCAACGGATAGCAGAGGGAGGGAAGGTCTGGCTGGGTAGGTGTGGAAAAGGAGGTATGCATTGAGGCTTTTGCAAAAGAGAATGATGGAAGGACGGCACAGATGTGGGGTGGAGGATGTTCCAGGGGTTGGGTGCCCATTGGACGAAGGCTTGTTTTTGTGAGCAGACTAGCTTGCCTAGTGATATTTGTGTGGATGATGATTTTCAGTTTGTTCTGAAGAGAAGATTGGGGGTTTGAGGTGCCTGACCTTGCATATGAAGTCCTTTGAAGGAAATTCTTTGGAAACTAGCCAATGGAGCTGGGAAAGAGCAGGGGTGACGTATGCGTGTTTGGTAAGTATAGAGTGAGTCATGTTGCTGCCTTCTGTATGGCTTGCAGGGGAGTAATAGTATAATAAAGCTTGTATTAAACTAGTGCCTTTACTGTTGTATGGAAGTTGGCAGGGCGAAGGATGTGTCCTATCTTGTGGAGGAAGTGCAACTGAAGGTTTCATATTTTGGTAACAACGGCTATGTGGTGTGTGAAGAATAGTTTGGGCATGATGGTTAAGCCTGGGGACTTGTTAGTGTGGGAGGGATATGTGTGGGTTGTCTGTGGTGAATTCTTTGGTGCAGGGGGTGAGGTCGGGTTTGTGCCTAGTGGGGCAGATGAGGCAGTATTTTGTTTTGGATGGGTTGAGTTTGAGGAAGTGGGTGGCCATCCGGGTGGTGATGGTAGAGAGACATTTTTTGACAGTGTGGATTTGCGAGTGGGAGGCAATGTAGAAATATATTTGCATGTTGTCGATTTATTTGTGCAAGTGGACAATGTGGTTGCTAAGAGTCTGTCCAAACGATTCAACATGTAGGTTGAAGAGGAGGGTAGATAGGAAGGATCCTTGCAGGATCCTGTATTTGACTAGGGTCAGACTTGATCGAAAATCGAAAGGGGGGCAAAGAACCAAAGTTTGTCTTGTCAGTGGAGCATAGTGCCTGAGAGTTTCATCCTGTGGGAGTGGATGTCTAGGAGGATGGCGTGGTTGATCGTGCCAAAAGCTGCAGGGTGGGCAAGCAGGACTTCAAGGGATGTGTGTCTTTTGTCAGTGATATTGTGCAGGTCATCTGGGATGTGAAATGTGGTGGTCTTGGTGCTGTGTCTTGGGCAGAAACTTTGTCTCAAGGGGCTTAGGAGCCTGGTTCCATTGATGTGTTCTTGGAGTTGGCTTCTGACAAAGTGTTCCATGATCCTGGAGAGGTATGGCATGATTGTGATGGGCAGTGGTTCTCAGGGTGTGTGGGTTCGTGGGATGGATTCTTGTGGAGAGGAGTGTTTTGACTTGTTTTGAGTGTGAAGGTGATTGCTCCGTGTTAGATGAAGGAGTACATTATGTGGACCCAGTTTGGAGCCAGGGTGGCAATGCACTTGCATGCAGCAGGAGATGGGCATGCATAATTCAGGAAGTGTGCTGGTTCAGTTTTATTTGTGAAGGTAATGAGGGTGTCTTGCTCAATGGGGTGCAATGCGAAGCATGTGTTGGAGGATTTGAGAGTGGGCAGTGGAAGAGTGACTATCGAATGGAGTGATTTTCTGATGTTTATTTTGGAGTTGAAGTAGTCCATGAGGGAGTTGCATACTGAGGTGGATGGAGGTGCAGTGGGTGGATTTTAGATTGACTGGATGATGTGAAAAAGATTATATGTGTGAATCCGGGTGGATTGGAGCACTTGGAGGTGGTGGGAAGAATTGGTGCTGTCTATGGTCATTTTAAATTTGGAGCAGCAGTCTTTGAGGGGAGTCCTGCTGGAGGATAAAGGGTTCTTTTGCTTGGCTCTAGGCATCTGGTTTCTTGGAAAAACATTGTGAAGGTGGCAAAGCAAACGTGTTGGTTCAGTGAAAAACACATCCACTTACACAATCACCAGTCCAGGCTCAGGCCAGCCAGAGAGGCAGAACCAGCCTTTTCTGAGGTATCTGGATGTCAATTCCCCGACCATTCCCATCCTCATGGCTTAATCCGCGACTTTTTACACTGTCAACCATGCCACACTCCTTAGCCACCTTCAGACCTCCGTTGGTATATCTGAGCCTGCCTCAGGTTGCTTCCTACTTCGCTGATAGGGAGATCCAAGTCAGGCAAGGACCATTTATCTCAAACCCATCTACCTTTTTCTGCAGAGTCCCCTAAAGCCCCATTCTTTCAGTGTGGCAATTTAACCCATATCTCATGGTGCCACACATCACCAGCTTTCAGACCTATGAGGATGATACAAAAGTCACATTTCAAACCTAGTAGATCTTCAGATTACCGTCACCACATTCTTGCCTGTTTAGTTAAAATCCAAGAATGGATGATTGACAAAGAACTCTGTTTAACACAATGATGACAGAAATCATCTACCTTAGTCACTCCATTATCCATCCCTCCCACTTGCCAAATCTCTCTCTCTTGGGTTCCCTCTGATCTGCATGCACTCAGCAAAAATATTGAGGATTGTGTTTAACAACCTGCTGAATATATCTAAAAGAATCAAAGTAACCTCTGCCATCATCCTCTTGTGCTTGGATTACTGTAATCTGCTTGACTTTCCTAAAAAAAACTCATCCAAAATCTTTAAACTACCCAAAACAAAGCATCCCAGCTAATCCTTGACCTTACGTCTTGGGACCACATTACACCTGCTTTTCGAGCCTTACAAATGCTCCCCAACAGTGTTTGCATCCGCTGCATCACCCACAGACCCTTTATGAACAATGGCCAGGTCCACCTATGAGAGAAGGTCAAAATACGCCTCCCATCCAGACTTCTGAGATCAGCTGGGTCGCGATCTACCATGCTGCCTGCTCTCAAGAAAGAAAAATGGGATGCCAGATGTCTGGATGCGGTTGGAGCCTGCCTCTGGAACCTACTACCAGGTCCCATCCGAGAAGCAGAGGACCATCTGCATTTCTGCAAGAGAAATAAAACCTTCCTCTTCAGGAAATTGTTTGGCTTGGACTCCTAGACTAAGATAGTTAATTAACTGTCCCTGGCCACCTGCCACAACTCCCTGTCCTTACCATTCGCTTTGCACTTACCTCATTACTCTTTACACTACACTGTATTTTGTTCACCGTGCCATTACATTGGGCCTCATTAGGACCCAGGCGGATTTCGCGGTGCTAAATGCACCGCGAAGCATGGCGGAAAGCCGCCGATAGCGCCATGGGGGTTGGCGGATTTACCGCCCCATTCCGACCTTGGCGGGGCGGTAAATCCCCAATCCCCATTCTGCCCTTCCCCATTCCCATTTTTGCCCCATAGGGTATAATGGGAGTGGGGAAGGAGTTAATTACGCCACCGTAAAATACGGTGGCGTAATTAACAACGAGGTCCCGTAGCGCCATGGTTTTCTCCGCCTGGTAAAACCAGGCGGAAAAGGCCGCCATGGCGCTACGGGAACTCGTAGTATGGCGGAGAGGTACGCCATGCACTACGCTGGCGTAAAACCCTCTCCGCCAGGGTCCTAATGAGGCCCATTGTGCTCTTCTCCTGACCCTTTCCCCTACACTTAACTGATCCACATGTTTCCAAAACCTGTGAAGAATAGATCCTATTTGCCATCCCTTTTCCCCTGGAGCTGCTACGAAGCAACTGCGCTCGTGGTCAGCGCATTATACAAACCAAATCCAAATAATTAAATAAATACATTAATACTCCAGATGTAATAGTTCACAAACTCCTGGGAGACCCAGTACAAATAATTCACACTAACCTGAGAGAGCCAATTGTAACAGAACACGCAGACCTGAGACATCCAGTCCAAATACTGCACAGCCATCATAACAGAACACACAGACTTGAGACACTCAGTCCGAATAGAACTCGGAGAGAGACCTGAGACACACAAACCTGAGACATTCAAGCTTAAACACAGAGACCTGAGACCACTTTTAATGGCACATACAGAGCTGTGGCAACCTCCAGGCAAAAGAGTACACTAAGATCTAGGACATCCAGTACAAACAGTACAAACACACCTTGTTAGGTGAACCATTAAAACATTCCCAACTGCTCTGTGACCACCAGTCCATGCAGCGCGCAGAGATCTTGACCACCTTGTCTGAAACAGCACACAGACCAGTGGCAACCAGTCCAAATAGCTCAGATATATCAGGAAAGACAAGTGTATATATGTGGCTCTTGAAGCAGAAGATTTAACTCAGATGTTCCCATTACATTAACAAATAGCCCCCTAGCCCCAATGTCTCCTGCTCTTGACTCTAATACACTTATATCCTAAGACTAGAACTTCTGCCCCATTTAGCCATTAACTGATAACTTCGAATTCACCTTCATCATTGCGAAAAGGTTATCTGGTTTATTCCTACACCCACTCATTTTATGTTTGTAGTAATATGAATAACCTGCAAGCATGAGTATTTCTGTACCTTAGCAAAAGCATCAAATACACTATGTAACGCTGACGACTCAACCTCCGCAGCACTAGTTGTCCAGAGATGAATATCGGTTTCTAAACTATCAATCAGCCTCACACCTCAAGTATACAGAAGGGATCCAAACAGATTGGAAACACAAGCAAATTATAAACCTCCTTGTACAATTTTGGTGAAGTGGATGGAATGGCAGGCTTATTTCCAGAACGTTGTGGATCGTTGTTTAGTTGCAACACAGTGAGAATACAATTATTACCCAATTATAAAAGGGACTGTCCAGTAAAGCTTTTATACAAATATCTACTTTATTATTATCACAACAGACAGTCCTAGCAGACTATGAAATAAATCCCACCCTGTAAAGGAATTCAGAGGACAGACAGTTTCAAAGTAGGAAAAGGGATGCACTCTGGATACTGACAGGAGGGTAGTCAGTATAGTAATTAATCGTAATAGTCAAGGATACTCGGTTTCAACACAAAGGGAGCAATGGGCCGCAAAATGTCACTAGTGGCCTTTCGGAGTAGGACTAAGGGGACCGAACCACAATGTACCTTGTGCTGTAAATTTTCTCTGTGCTTGACAGGGTCGAGTCTGTTTCAGGGCACCTTGCAGCTTCTGGGACAGAGTTCAAAATGGGAGACAGCTGTGGGTATCAGGCGGCAGGCAGTTCAGGGTGCAAGGCTGTGTCAATGGTTGCAGGTTGCCCTACATGGTGGTCCGGGTCAGGAATCACTGTCTCAGAGCTGGTTGGCAGACCTGAAGCACTGGTCAAGGCGTCTCAGATGGCTTTAGCGATTGCGGCATAAGAACAGTCAGCGGTGCAATCGGTTGCAGCTCGAGGGGATTGACGAGCTTGAAAATGTCCTTTAAGGCGATAGATGCTTTCCGATGCACTACTCCTAGCTCCTTCACTGGGCTTGTGTCATCCTTCAAGGTGGATAGCCCAAAACCGTGCAGACTGTTGCAGGCAGCTGCCTTCTCCTGACACTCTCTGGCCCTTTCCACCTAGGACGCCTGTTGTAGAGCATAGCAGGACATGCTGTGCGCTGGCTGGGTTCCAGTTCTGGAGCTGCTGGAGGGTCCTCTGGATTCAGTATCTCCCTCTGTTCCCTTGGAGATGTTTAGGCGAGGGATCTTGCTTCCCTCTTGGAGGGTCTGACCTTCCTTCACTGGTGGAAAGCGTAAGGCAGACTGTACCTTCAGCCAGGGTCCAATGCTGAGTTCTTCTTCTTACTCCTTGTGAAGTCTTCATATGATTTCCCAAATGAGAAGCACATCCCTCTTTTAAAGCCAAATGGACCAGAGGGATTGGTGGTGGGCTAAGCCTACCCTAATGAACTAATACTGGGTCACCATGAACAATCTCCTTTATGCATGAGGTCATAACCAGAGTGCTTTGCAATAGAACAGGTAAAGGGGTGAAAACATGTATTACTAAGTCCCACCCTTTTTCCTGTATGTTTTGGATCAAAGGGTTTCTCTGGTCAATGGAGCTCTCTGTGGTTACTGATTAAAGCAGTAGGTCTCCCTTGAAGCTGTGGTGAAACCAGACTTTCTGTCTCCGTCAATCTATATACTCATACCTTCTGAATGGGGTCCCGTTGCAGGCATCACTACTCTAATGCATACAGTCCGAGACATTACATTTCACTGTGCATTGGTACTAAGGGCGGAAGCTGGCTTCAGGTTGACACAGTGCATATCACAGGTTGTTGAGGCTTCCTGTCTCCTCTGTTAATCTATGCAGCCAGGCCCTATTATTATTATACATATTTTAATTATGTGAATTACTGCCACCATCTGTAGGGCTCACAAAAGGACAGGGTGGATCCATGGAGCCTTTGTTAGTTAATTAGGTTGGCTATTGCAGGGGGAAGGTTTTTGCCCTCCACCTTCTGAGATGCATTGTGTACTGTCAGATCCCAACTAAATATGACAGGGGGGACTGTGCCTGTAGTCTGTGCCCACCCAGAGTACATGGGTCTAAGTGTATGTCGTGCATTGAGCATAGTCAAATGTGTGCAGATTAGCCCCACACATTTTCCAGATGTTGATCTACCATCATTCAATTTCATATAACATTTCTAAAAAGCCTGGGTGAGTGCACATCCACCGTGCTGATGGCTGAATTCCTCACAGTAACCCAAGCGTCAGCTCAGATCTCTGATACTGAATATAACTAAGGAGACTACTTTGGTGTATAGCCTCATCCCATGCTTCCTATTTTTTGCATATATATCACACCTTTGTATTGTTCTCGAAGTCCTGCTTTGTTTTTCCAAGGTGCTTTGAAGTGGACCGCTGTGTGTTAGTGCATTATAAAACTAAAAAATACAAAACTATATATATGTATATGCAAACAGGTTTATATAACACAGACATGGGCCAACAAGTACAAACAACACACAAAGATCTGGGACAAGAAGTCCAAACAACATAATGTGGCAATGGAGATGAGAGTTGCACCCGTACTGGCTACACCCACAACAGTCCCACCCGTTCCCATACCATCTGCTCCAAATAATGAACGTAAGTACAAGGTCAGAAAGGTTCAGCAAGCCATCAGCAAACCACTACGTGTCACATAGTTACCATTAAGGGAAGAGTAGACTGTGCAACACAAGTTGGGTGCCAAGTAGTGCCAAACATGTCGTATAGAGATGGACAGGTACAGAGAGTTGTCACACGTAGACACGAAAACACTCACAGCAGACACGAAATACACACACTTCAAGACAAAGAATTCCTACATGCAGTCATGATGAACACTAACATGCAAGACACAAAGAAAACAGCATGGCAGAGAATGAATGAAGTACCACCATTATTCAGACCAAATTCAACTAGGCCTCCATTCTGAAATGTTGCACTGACAATTGCTTAAAACAAGTTCCAGGCCTCCCGATGCTCACACGTGCCCCAGACACCAAGGCCAGTGCGCCGAGGGGAGTTCTGCTTAAGCAAGCTTAAACCACACCAGATAACTTTTCCCAGGGCAAACAGTATGCAATTATTGGGTCAATTAGTTTCAATTGGTAGCAGTGAGAAATACACATATCTGTGAATGCCAGGTGCAAGTGGCTACATTGCAAAGTGATCCTATAATGAATGAATATACAGCATCACAAATGGTTGCCAAAGAAAAATACACACTTGTTATGATAGTATAAAATTCAATAAATAAATGGAATGGCGCTCCGACCAGTGCTCCTCTACCACGTGATTCACACAATGGTCCTTTATTCGAGGCCAAAATATATAGTGCACCTGCCACTTCCTTAGCAAATCCAGACACAGAGATGACAGCCAAGGCCCCGAAAAAAGGCAGACAGATAAGACCTTAGGCATGGGAACAGAGGAGAGTAACTTCTTTAAAACTGGATTATAGCGGTTCGCCCATCTAGCCCTATCCGCCATGTAACTTGGCATTGTGTAAAGTTCCGAGGTCAGATGAGCAAATGTCTGACCAATGAGATTAAGTTGTTCTTATCGACTAGTGTAGCAGAATGCGAACCAGTGGCACATTATATTCAAAATATATTATCTGTAGAGGGTTTGCCATAGGAGGGGTTTGGAGTTGTTGAAGGACCAATCATAAAGGCCTCACTTATAGATTATTATACATCATATACTCTACTAACAAATCATTTATGAAAATAGAAGGTTGTTGTGATTGTATTAACCAGGAGGTTAATAATCATGATTTTTTTCTGGTGAAAGTTTGTTGTTCTCTGCACCATTTTGAAGACTGTTTTTGTACACTCTTCCAGCTGACATTTATTTTGTCATAAAGCTGCGTTTTCCCGTGCACTTGAAGTTACTCTGTTATTGAGTATTTGTCTATTATTGGTACTTTTGGGCCTATCTTAACAAAACACAGAGCTGACCAGTCCAAATGGCACACACAAACTTGCAACAACAAATCTGCAACAACAAATCGTAGTGCAACACACATATCCGAGACGGCCAGTTTAACTCACACACCAAGAACAGCAGCAGTCAAACCTGAGAGAACACACAAACTGAATAGAGTACAACAGTGAAACAGGCACATAACGCTCCCCGCCCACAGGATTACCAAATGCCAACACCAAACACAAAGGCCTACTGTATCACAGCCAGTCTATATAGCAGCAAAAAGTCTGGATAGCACTCAGATTTCTGATACAAAGGTGCCAGCTGAACAGTGAATATAACAGACTTAAAGAGCAGAGGTAACCAGTCCATGTGCCATGCCTAGGACTGGGTTGAGCAGCCCTAATGACACATACAGAGCTGCATGGTCAGTCAAGTTAAAACTCAGTTTTTATTTCATTGAAAAAAGGTATGAACAGGTGAATGGTACACATGTGACTTAAACTGGCCCAGTACTGCAGTGTGCCCTCTCAGTATCTGAGGGCAACTAACCTAGTGTATTAGAATGTTGCTGACCTGCAGCACAGGGTTAGATTGTTGCTGGTTCTGCCATAGCTCTGAGGCCCTATGAGGTCAGACTGGCACTATCCTGCAGAAGGGGTTCAGATCGTCACCGACATGTGACACAGGGACCTAGCTTATTGATATCATGCAGCACTTGTGTTACAGACTGTTATGTCCCTGCAGAAAGGGTTTGTTGATCTGTTACTTGGGGGTCATAGATTTTCCGTTTCATGCAAACCTGGTGTCTGCTGTTGAGTCACATGCAGTCACTGCTCAGCAGCTCCAAGGGCAGTGTCCTTGTTGCACAGCCCTTGGGTTATTGACTGCAAAGCCCTGCAGCCCTACTGTTCTGTTCAGTTTTGTGGTCCAAAGTTCCTAGTGTCCCAGCCTCGTAACCCCTACTGCAAGTGCCTGTCACCTGTGGCTCTGCAAAGTTTTTGAACTCCCATGAACCTTCACCATTGACTATTCTGGGTAGGGCTGATTGGAGTTGTAGATCAAAACATCTGGCGGGCCAAAGGTTGCAGACCCATGCACTATAGTAAGGGACTTAATATTCTGTACCCTAGCCATCTCCTCAACTCTTGCAGTCTGGTGCTACTGCCTGCCACTGCCACCCGGACCTTTACCACAGACTGTTACTACCTTACAGCATAGAGCTATTTACCAGGTTAAGTACTGCACTACCTGCCTGCAGTGCCAGACTGTGATTGTAGAGCACTGCATTGCTGCCTGTGGCGTCTTAACACCAGGGCTACGGACTCTCACCTGTGTGTGCTCTGTTGGACACAGACTGCCTGGTTGGCTAAGCGTTTCTGAAGCTTGGGGCCACAGACTGACAGAATCCTGTGGTTTTAGCGCTGAACAATTGTTGTTTGAACTCAAGACTCAGTGATACACAAAATGTGGACGTCATGCTGTTGTCACACAATGATATTGACCCGTTTGGGATGATCATTGCTCCAGGACCCGGTGTGAGTTGTCAGGTAATTCATAATCTCTTACGATCATTATATAGGTTAATCAGGACCAAGTACCAGGCACCTCTTTTTTGTTAGTGAACAATGACCAGCCATCAGTATGGGCACACAGTCCATGGGTGTCTGAGTGGGTAAATGGGTTGCAGTGATGGGATATCCATTCACAAAGTCAATCAAATGTGGGAGAGGTTAGATGGGTTGCAGTACTGAAATGGACATTCCCTTTGCCAGTGTGCGAATGCTGAGATGATCTCACAGTGGGTGTACATGGGTTGCAGGCTGGGATGGCCACTCACTGTGTGAGAGTTTATACAGGGTACCCAGTTGGAATGTTCATTCGTTGTGTGTGTGTGGCTGCATGGTTTGCAGTACTGGGATGGTCACACACTGAGTGTGTGAGATTGTACATGGGGTGCAGTTTTGGGATGGCCACTCACAGTTTTTAGTTTATGGAAATGTGGATAGTTTACACTGTTATGAATAGCCAAGAGCTGTTTGAGTTCATGAGATTGTGTATACCCTTCTGTATTGGGGTGGTCACCCACTGTGGGAGTGCATGAGGTGGAGCACGGGTTGCAGTTGTGATGTGGTTAATCCCTGTGTGAGTGCATAAGATGCTGAACTGGTTGCACTGCTGGTTGTTAAGTCACAGTGTGAATGCTGTATGCGATGCTGCATGAGTTGCAGTCTTGGGGTGGTTATCCCCATGCAAGTGTATGCGATGCTGCATGAGTTGCAGTCTTGGGGTGGTTATCCCCATGCAAGTGTATGAGATGCTGCATGAGTTGCAGTCTTGGGGTGGTTATCCCCATGCAAGTGTATGAGATGCTGCATGAGTTGTAAACCACCCCCATGCAAGTGTATGCGATGCTGCATGAGTTGCAGTCTTGGGGTGGTTATCCCCATGCAAGTGTATGCGATGCTGCATGAGTTGCAGTCTTGGGCTGGTTATCCCCATGCAAGTGTATGCGATGCTGCATGAGTTGCAGTCTTGGGCTGGTTATCCCCATGCAAGTGTATGCGATGCTGCATGAGTTGCAGTCTTGGGGTGGTTATCCCCATGCAAGTGTATGCGATGCTGCATGAGTTGCAGTCTTGGGCTGGTTATCCCCATGCAAGTGTATGAGATGGTGCATGGGTTGCAGTGCTGGGAAGGTCAATCCAAATGAGGACGCTTGAGTGGGTGCATGGGTTATGACCTGGGTTGGCTTGGCCGATTCATGTGTGAGTGCATGAAACGGTGAATGGATTGCACTTCTGTGTTGGTTGATCCCTATAGGAGCATGTGAGAGGGTGCACGGGATGCACTGCTAGGATGGTCAGTTACATGAGAGGTTAAATAGGTTGCAGTCCTGGGATGGCTGATCCCTGTGCGAGGTTTTGAGACGATGCATTTGCTTTACTGTTAGGATTGTTAGTAACTATGTGCCTTAGAGGCATTGCAAGGATTTTCTAAATCTGTGTGAGTATTTGGGAGTGTGTAAGGGTTGCAGTTCTGGCATGGCTGATCCCTGTGTGAATGCATGAGACGCTGCATGGTTTGTAGTGTAGTGTTTGGTGATCCCTGAATGAGTAAATGCGATGGTGCGTGGGTTGCAGTCCTTGGTTAGTTAATCCAAGTGTGAGTGTATGAGATTGGTTGGGATTGGTGCATGGGGTGCTGTCCTAGGATGGTCACTTTCTGGATGAGTGTATGAGAGCATTTGCAGTGTGCAATGGTAGGACGGGAAATCACTGAACAGGTGCATGGCATAATGAACGGGTTGGTGTACTCGGATGTTCAATCCCTGTATGACTGCAGGAGTGAGCGCATGGGTTGTAGTCTTAGATTTGTCGATCCTAGTGTGAGTGCTAGAGATGTCTCACAGTTTGCATTGCTGTGCTATTCAATCCCTATTAAGGTAGATTAGATGGTGTGTGGGCTTCAGTCGTGGTATGTTCGATACCTCTGTGGGTCCATGAGGTGCATGGGTTGCTGTCCTGGCATGGTCGATGCCCTGTTAGTGTGTGTGAGATGATGCATTTGCTGTACTGTTAGCATGGCCAGTCACTGTATGCCTGTGTCGCATTGCAAAGATGTTCAATTACTGTGTGATTGTTCAAGAGAGTGTTTGGGCTACAGTCCTGGGATGGCCAATCCGTGTGTGAAGGCATGAGATGGTGCATGGTTTAGAGTGCTGTCATTGGCAATTCATGTGGTACTATACGAGATGATCCTTCTGATATAGTCCTGGGTTAATCAATTCCCATGTGAGTGTAGGAGATGGTGCATGTGTTGCTCTTCTGGGACGGTCGATTTCTGTATATGTGTTCAGGGTGTGCAATCCCTGGGTGTGCAATCTCTGGATGAGCGTATGAGATTATGCACAGGTTTCTGTCCTGGGGTTCGTCAGTTCCTGCAGGAGTGTATTATAGTGTTCATGGGGTTCACTGCTAGGCTGGTTAATCCCTGTATGAGTGCATGAGAGTGTGCATGGATTGCAGTTCTGTGTTAGACGATCCCAGTGTGTGTGCCTGAGAGGGCGCATGAATTGCAGTTTTGGGATGATCGATCCCTGTGTGAGTGTATAAGGTGGCTCATGGTTCACAGTCATGGGTTGGCCGATCCCTGTGTGAGTGCAATTGGGTGTGAATGGATTGCATTCCTGGGTTGGTTGATCCTTGCGTGAGCACATGTGAGGGTGCATGGATTGCAGTATTTAATCTCTGTGAGTATGTATAAGATGGCACATGGATTGCAGTCCCGGTTTAGTTGATCCCTTTTGTGAGTGCATGTGGTGGTGCATGGATTGAAGCCCTGGGTTGGTTGACCCTTGCGTGAGCACATGTGATGGTGTATGGATTGCAGTCTTTGATCTCTGTGAGTATGTATAAAATGGCACATGGATTGCAGTCCCGGTTTAGTTGATCCCTTTTGTGAGAGCCATTTCGGCGTGCATGGATTGCATTCCTGGGTTGGTAGATCCTTGCGTGAGCGCATGTGATGGTGTATGGATTGCAGTCTTTGATCTCTGTGAGTATGTATAAAATGGCACATGGATTGCAGTCCTGGTTTAGTTGATCCCTTTTGTGAGTGCAATTGGGTGTGCATGGATTGCATTCCTGGGTTGGTTGATCCTTGCATGAGCGCATTTGATGGTGCATGGATTGCAGTCTTTTATCTCTGTGAGTATGTATAAGATGGATCATGGATTGCAGTCCTGGTCTAGTTGATCCCTTTTGTGAGTGCATGTGGTGGTGCATGGATTGCATTCCTGGGTTGGTTGATCCTTGCATGAGCGCATGTGATGGTGCTTGGATTGCAGTCTTTGATCTCTGTGAGTATGTATAAGATGGCACATGGATTGCAGTCCTGATTTAGTTGATCCCTTTTGTGAGTGCATGTGGTGGTGCATGGATTGCAGCCCTGGGTTGGTCCAACATTTTGTGACTGCATGAGATGATGCAAGGGTTGACATCCTGGGATGATCAATCACAGAGTAAGTGTGCAGGAGTGTTCATGGGTTAAAGCAGATTCAACCATTTGAACAGCAGAGAAAATCTGTTGTCGAAGTCATACCTATCGTAACCCTCCTTGTATCTGTATTACTGTTCCCCGCTGTGATTTTTTTATGAATACACCATTTGCTAGCGGTTTTATTACTCTCCATCCTTCTCCAGTGTCATACTTCTTGTTTGTTTGTTGGCGCAGTACTCTTGTGCCATATGTATACTTGGACCGCTCTTAATGGAGCGCGTTGCTTAAACCATTCGTCATGTTGGTAGCGCTTTAGCACCAAGGGTGTCCTCCCTTGCCCCAGATGCAGCAAAGCTTCTAAAATTCCTCCAAGACGGGGCTCCGTCGGGTCCCAATTTCCAGGCAAGATTGGAGCTGGTAGTTGTAGTCCGAAGTGAGCTCCCTTCACTTCTCTGCTTCTCCCTGATGGGCTCCTGGTGTGTGTGCCCTTTGGTGCATGACTTTTGCTGCCAACGAGCAATGGAGCTCAGAGGAAGGGGTCCCCTTAACACACCTTACAGGAGAAGAACGACAATGCATGTGCTAATGTGAGACTTCGCCTGTCCCTGCAGTCAATGGAAGACCATTTGCATTGGAATTGGTTCACAGTCTTCTAATAGTGCTTTATTCAGGTAGGTTATTTTCTTTGTAAGCATATTTTCATTATAACGTGTTGATTTCTTCCCACCTGCAGTTCTAGGTTTGCCTTTGAGTACAACAAAGCTATTTCCGTTTTCATTACTTTGCCAAAAAATGGCCTCCTGAAATCTTTTAACCAGCATTATATTACATTTGCCAGCAATGGACATATCCTGAACCCCTCCAGCTCATGCTGCCCCCGTCAATCTCCTCTGCCCCTCTCACTCTGTCTGAATCCAGAAATGCTTTAGGAGAAGAGGTGCAATATGGGACCATGGGAGCAAACCTGGGATCCGCACAATGCCAAAATTGTGCAATATTGGAGCGTTGGCTTATCTCTCTGATAGTTTAATTGCCAACATGTCTGAAAGCACTCACCACTGGCCATTATAAGGGCAACAAGACCAACCCAGGATCTATATATGAAACAGACCACAGCTGCTGCCCGCTTTGGGGCAGATCTTTGGGGTACACTGATGCTAAGGCTTTTGCCACAGTAGAAAACACATTTTTAGAGAGTCTTCTTTTGCTATCAGAGGGTATGCCAAATGCCTTATTGCATTTAGAAATCAATGTGTGTCCCATAGATCATATTGCGGCAACAAAACCAATTGTATACTGACTACTACGCTTATGGCAGACTCCGGATCTCGAAGGCCTTCAGGAATGACTTTACACATGTGGTGAGTTTAGTTTTATGAACTTTCCATGGGTTGTTCATGTCAAAAAAGGCCTGCTTGATTTGAATGAGCATGACTTGTGGCTACGCCCTATGCAGATGAATAAAGTCACATCTACTAGAATCAAGAGTAAACTACATATAGATCACTATAGGGAGAACATGGTGGAAGCATGTAGCAACCTGAAGCTGGCCCCTAGTTACCGAAGGTTTCAATTTGATTTGGGCTTTAACATATCTTGATTTTATCAACCCTCTATTTGCCCACGCCCTGCTTACTAACTTCCGACTGGGCACTGAAACTGACAAACTTCACAATGTCATGCGGGGAAGGGACCACAGGCTTATGCCCCCTTTGTAGCATCTGTGGGGAGACAGTTAAACACATTTTGTTCTTCTGACCCAAGACACCGGGTTTTTGAGAGCTCTCTATCTTAAACCTCTTTTAAGATCAGCAGGAATATGTAGTATTTCTGATGCCTTGGATCAATGCAAAGGATCAGAAGATGTGGATATAGGATATAGAGAGGCCAAATGTGTTCATTGTGCTTGGGTATTGAGGCACAAAGTGTAAAACAGGATTTAATTGTTTAAAGGCATTGATGTTAAATACTCTGGGGAGCAATATGGTCTTATAATAGAAAGTTTAGTTGTGGGGGCTCCCTCCTTCTACCTGCTGCTTATTGAGACCATAATGTTTCTTAAAATGTAAATGTGAACTTGTGCTTTAATTAATTGATCTTAACCTTTATCTGTTTTTACAATCGTATGAATATGTATTATGAACTACAAGGTTTTAGGATGTCATTTTTCTGAAATTGGGCCTCATTACGAGGTTGGCGGTAACCCTGTAACACAGAATCCGGCCCCTGACTTCCTGGTGCCACTGGGACATTACAGTGCTGGTGGCGTGGGATGTCAGGCGCCAGATTTTGTAACTCCCCATAGGACTCTATGCGAGTGGGGAGACGGAAGCACCGGCACCGTTCAGAATGGTGCCGGTGCTTGCGTGAAAAGTCTGTCTACCGAGGCTGCTGTGACAGCCACGGCAGGCAAACACGTAGTGTGGTGGTCCGAAAACAAGGGTGGCTGTAATATTACCAGCATCCTTGTTTCCGGACCGCCACACTGTAATGGGGCCCATTGTCTTTTTTTTGTTGTTGTTTTTACTTTTATGGCTCTGTGTCGATTAAAAGATAAATTGATTGATTGATGAAGTGCTTTATGAAAGCTAAAAGAAACTTGACCCGTTCTGGTCCTCACTTACTTGTAGGCTTACTTATCCAAGGCAAGATCTGTGATCAGAAGTTTGGGAAGACTGAGCGCACAAAGGCAAGTGATCACAACCCCAAGTAGACTACACGGCTCTTAACACTCACGTCATGAAGCTTATAATGCTGAATATTTACTGAAAAGTGGAGATTTCTCGCTTTTTAGGCCACCCCCCCTTTCAAGACACTTTAGGGACTGTGACATCTATCATCCCGCTAAAGGCACGCTCTACGTCTCTGTATCAAAGTTGTCTTGTGCAACCCAGCCTTCTTCCTAAACCTCCCATGTCCCAGTAACACCCTTTGCCCACTTTGAGACCATCAGATATGATATATCACAGCTCCCTCCCTTGTCTGCTGACCTTTAAGACTTGACCGCTCACCAGACACAGCTGCTTGGCATCTAAAAGGCTTGAGAGCAGCGCCTCGAGGAGGTTAAATCCCCTCAGCAGGGCAAAGGAATTCTTTTCACTCACTCACTCACTCACTCACTCACTCTGAACTTGGCAGAATGTACTCTGACCTATCCACTTCAATGCCACTCTTTCATCTTTTCCCCATCACTCCTCCTTACTCCCGCTGCCTATGGAGTCTAGACCATCTCTTGTTCTGCTGCATTACCCTTCGTGCATGCGTTAGAGCGCGTTTGACTAATAACAGTCTCGTGGCACTCCTGAGATGTATTCCTTGAAGTTTCCAATCCAATGTGCCACCCTCAAGACGTTCATCCTCTCTACCAGGGGTGTTGCTAGGTCTGGAAAAGATCAGGGGCTGAGCTAATGTTGAGACTGGCGGGATTTGGGGCTAGCTAGCATTTTGATTGTAGCACCTGAGCTTCTGTCCGGGGCTACAACCAAAAGACCTGGGGCTATACCCCACCCCCATACCACCCTAGAAATGCCTCTGCTCGCTACACGTCTTTGGCTTGGCTCAGCAGAAGTCTAGGCAGATCGCATCGACCTTTGTGCTTTATACTAATTTCTGCCTATCTGGTGAAGGAACTGTACAATATTTATTTGGGTCAGCGTTTCTTTTTTTTTGTGCAATGCTGCTTTGGATCCTGTTGCCCGCTAACATTAAGGTATTGTAATTTTCTTTACGTTATAAGGACTTTCCATCACGCTTCCAACAGCTATGTCAGGGGGATAGGCCTGAAGTCACCCCCTTTATCCATGTGCCCTCTTTTATTTAACAGACCAACATCCAATCAGGAGCTGGGTCAGAGATTTGCCCTTCTCTCTCCAAGCTAAGCTGGAAATCCATCGGATTCTTTAGCAGCAGCTCTGGCAGGTTCAACCTTGATGTTCAGTAGGCATAGTGCCTTCTTTGGGCTTTGAATTGGCACGGTTTGAAGCCATGTGCTGAAATTACCGATGTTGTTTGCTAGTGGTGCCAGCGCCCCAAATGGCTTCCCAAAGCAATACTGAGTTGAGTTGAATAAGAAACAGTGTCGAAGACAGCATCTTAACTCTATTTTTTCCTTTATTTGTCCTAAGTACAACTCTGAGAGAGGAAAGACTGCATCCTTGTCTCCCAGCATCAAGGGAAGGAACTTCCCTGGGAATGGGCAGCTGTATTGTATTAGATGTTTAAAACATTGCAAAGCTCCCTTTGCAGGCTCTGCTGTGGATGACTCTTAGCAACCATTATTTGTTCCCTGACTTTCAGATCTCTTTTTATTTCCTGGTTTCACTCTAACTCTCTTCCCCCAGAACTCAATGAAGTGTCCTCTATTAGTGCCAGGGATGCTCAGTCCATTTAGGGTTCTTGGTTTCAGGCTAGTCTGCTGTGTCAGCCACTTACAGATCTGACCTATGGACACACTACCAGCTGCCGAAGTCTCCAAGCGTTTCATGCCCTTCTCTCTCCAGTACTGCTTGAATTCTCGACAGATGTCTTTCTTGTGCAGTCTCCCACCACAGACCTGTGGCAGCAGTGCTGTAAAGGAAGCCACGGAGGTGCCAAACTGGCTTACCTGCCCACTTCCTGGGCCAAGTAGCCCAACTGGTACACAACTGTTGCAAATATTGAACACGCAGATTGCTCCAGCAATTGAGATATTTCCTGTTCTTTTACATATTTGTATGAATTTTCCTTGAACTTAATCCTTCTACTCTGCATTATCGTATGTTATGTTTTCTTTATACTTTGCCAATCCGCCAATGTCGTAGCTGAGTTTGCGGAAGGCAAGAGAAGGGTAACGATAAAAAAGGATGTCTTCACTCAGACCTCATGCTTCGAACTGTTCTTGACACCTTATTCAACAGTTAGCAAATATCCATTCTGCATGTGGCCTTGGCCACATGGATGCTCGCCCTGCACCTCCAAGCTCTGAGAAAGTATTTTTCTGTATTCCTGCAGCTCTGAGCCACTCTATTCGCACTTTATTGGAGAATGCATGACTTTCACTTGAGTGCCATGATGTTGGCACACCCTCAAGGCTCACCCTTGCCAATGGAGCACAGTAGTCTTCTGAAGCATAGGAGTCCTGCAATGGCATGCACTGGCCATACTCTCTTTTTTCCTCGAAACATACTGTTGGATGGTCACTAGACCTCATTTATGCCTATACCACGACTCTGTGCCTGAAATGCTAGAGCCTCTCAATATAATAAAATGGCGTCTGTTATGATCTGATTAATAGGCACTCTTGTCGGCAGCAAAGTTGCATAAACAGCCAGGATACTCCCGCCATCATCGAGAAGGTGAAGTGGTAGTTCTGAGATGGCCACTTTGTGAGCTTGTGGGCGTGTTCATTGGTTGCACTGCTGGTTTGTGTGACAGTGCACATGAGTTCGGTTTGCAATTCTATCATGAAAGATGTGTATGAATGTCTGCAAGTGGTCATGCGTTGCAATGCTGGGATGGTCTCTTCCCATGAGTCTGTGAGTGGGTGTAGTGTTGCAATGCTCGGGTGGCTAATTTCTGTGCGCATGGGAGTGTACATGTGTTTCACTGCTAGGATGGTCAGCCACTGTGTGTATGCATGAGTGTGTGTATGGTTTGCAGTTTTAGCATGGAAACCTTTTATGAATGAGTTTTAGTGTTCATGGGTTGCAGTGCTGGGATGGTTCCTTCGCACGAGTCTGTGGGTTGCAGTGCCCTGTTGGCCGGAAATGCACATGTTTTTCCCTGCTAGGATGGCCACCCACTTTGTGAAGGTTTGTAAGTTTGTATGGGTGGCATCATCATTCATCATGAGCTATCAGAAGCTGCATTGGCTGCATTGGTAGGATGCCCACTTGACATGCGTGCAGGAGAGTGTACCTGGATCGCTGTGCTTGGCTGATCACCCATTGTGATAGAGCATGCATGTCCAGCAGTGCTTAGGTGGCCACTTTCTATGAGTGCGTGAGAATACACATGGGTTGCAGTGCTGGGATAGTTCCTTCCCATGAGTCTGTGGGTTCAGAGCCGGCCCTGGGGGGGGGGGGGGGGGGGCGAGCCGGGCGACTGCCCGGGGTACCACGCCCCCCAGGACACCATTATCCCCGACACGCCAACTCGGGGGAGTCTTTCAAAGGCTCCTCCGAGCTGGAGTTGTGGGAGAAGGCGTGGCAGGCTGCCTTTTACTGTAAAATGTGCCCGTGGCGGCGGATGCATTTAAATGCACCCCTCCGCCGCGGGCAGTTTTTATAAGAAAAGGCACCATTAGCCCCCCACGATGCCAGCTTGGGGGAGTCTTTCAAGGGGTCCCCAGAGCTGGCATAGTGGCAGGCACCTCATTGCAATTTAATGCACCCGCTGCGGCGGGCTCATTCAATGACAATGGGGTGCTACGCGAGGCGAGGAGGTTAAAAAAAAAATAAGTTGCCCATACTGGCCCGCCCCCTTCCGCCCCCTGTTAACCAGGGGTGCATGGTGGGCAAGGGGGAGCGCTATTTCGTCCAGGGCACTGCTGCCCTTAAGGCTGGCCCTGTGTGGGTTACAGCCCGGTTGCCCGGGAGTGCACATGTGTTTTCCTGCTAGGATGGCCACCCACTGTGTGAAGGTTTTGAAGTTTGTATGGGTGGCATTGCTGGCATCATCATTCATCATGAGTTATCAGAAGCTGCATTGACTGCATTGGAAGAATGCCCACTTGACACGCGTGCAGGAGAGTGTACCTGGATCACAGTGCTTGGCTGATCACCTATTGTGTGAGAGCATGCAGGTCCAGCAGTGCTTAGATGGCCACGTTCCATGAGTGCGTGAGAATACACATAGGTTACAGTGCTGGGATGGTCACTTACCATGAGTGTATGCAGCGGGCACGGGCTCCACTGTTGCAAGGGTCACTTAACTATGTCTGTATGAGACTACTCATGGCTTGCAGTTCTGCGATAGTCACATACCATGAGTGAATGCGGCTATGCATGGCTTGTTGCTTTGGGGTGGTCATTTACTGTGAGTGCATGAGGCTAGGCATGGCTTCCAGTGCTGGGATGGTCATTTGCCGTGAGTGCATGAGGCTAGGCATGGCTTGCAGTGCTGGGATGGTCATTTGCTGTGAGTGCATGAGGCTACGCATGGCTTGCAGTGCTGGGATGGTCATTTACCGTGAGTGCATGAGGCTACGCATGGCTTCCAGTGCTGGGATGGTCATTTACGGTGAGTGCATGAGTCTACGCATGGCTTGCAGTGCTGGGATGGGTTTCAGGCAGCGCTGGGGACCCTGAGGGAGGATGCAATTGAGGAGATGGAAATAGGTCGCGTGTATTCAAGTCCAGCCCTTTATGCGAGATCCATGCAGTAGGAAATCCTCACAAGTGTCTATTGCTTACTGATGAATAGTTTATCATAAATATAGATATATATCGCATTTAATATTATTATTACTATTATTAACGTTATATAACATTAGAAAAGCAGACAATATTGCACCCCAATAAAGGGATAAGGGGGTTCTCCATGCACGTTCATGCACCTGTCTCCATTCGGAGGCATGCGAGTCCCGGCTAGTCCCCTCCATCCGCTGCAGGAGTTGGGGTGGTCCTGCACACCCCATCCATTCTACAGAAGTCCTGCCACCTCTCCGCCAGGCCATCGTGGCAGCTTCCGTGCAATCCGCGTGAGGCAGAATTGGGGGCGGGGCGGAAGTGAATTTGGAGATCTGTGGGGGATCACAGGAGGCTGGCAATTTTGGAAGAAAAGTTTGATGTTCAGTTTGCCCCAGCTTCCTGCTGGAGAGTCTGTGCTTGTCTCCATCCGCTGCGCGCCTCTGCTACTTCATGCCACTACGCAGGACCTGGTTGGCGGCTATTAGCATGACGCTGATGATGAAGGCGATGGCGAATGCACAGATGAGGCTCTTCCGGACGCAGGTCTGTCGTATTTGCTGGTTTGGAGAGGCTAAGCGAGGAAAGAAGCAAGTGGGAGGGGGAAAGTGGTGTTGGGGGTAAGAGGGAGGAATAGGATGAGGAAGTGTTGGGTATAGACGGGACAAGAGCACAGTGCACATGCCAGAAAAAGGAGAAGGCAACAGAGGAAGAGTAGAAAGGAACCAACAGGGTTAAAATATTGTGAAAGCATAAGGTAGGATAAAGGAGAGTCAGAGAGACATAGATGAAGGAGAGAAAGAGAAAAGATAGACACCAATCAGAAGGGGCAAGGCAACAGAGATGATTATGCAGACATGTGGATAAAAACAGAGCAAGGAAGACGATGAAGGAAGGTGGTAATAAAAGGTGGGTGTGAAGCAGGGGCAGGTGGGAAGGAGACGACAATGTCCAGGAGGAAAGGTAGAATAGCCAGGAAGAAGGGAAAGAGGGTCAAGTGAAGAGGATGAGAAGACAGGAAGAAGGGGGGGATGTTGAGGTGGTGAAGCAGAGAAGAAGTAGGAATAATGGCGAGGAGAAAGTGAAAAGGATAACAAAAGAACAGAGATCCTGGTTAGCTGGAACACCACAACTGTTTTTATTGACATGCAATGGCCCTAGTTACGGCTTACTGCCCGATCCCTTAGAAGCCCCCAGCCGCCCTCCAGATCACTTACAATATACCAGAGAGCTGCCCTCTTCCCTCATGGCTAATGATATCTTTGAGCATAAGGCACCGTTCCACAGTGACAACAATGAATGCATACACACTTAATGCCTGGAAGTCCCAAACACCTAAGCAGATATGCCACTTGGTGATTAAGGTCTGATTGCTATTGGGGTGTTAGAAGCTAAGCAAACCACCTCCACTTCCTGTATTGAGGCCCTATGGTACCCCCAAGTCCAGTTCTGAAAATCGTGTGTGTGTGTGACCATTAGACATCTAATGGCACCCACAGCCAAGTTATGGGGGAAAGAAACTACGCCCACAAAGGAAGCGTACAATGAATGGACATTCCCAGCCAATGCAAATGCATTTATGCTCAGGAAAATCCATTTACAACCACTAACTTTGTAGACCAATGGTTGACAACCTGCGTGCCCTCCAGATTTTTAGGACTACGACTTCCATGATCTCTCCACTCTGACTTTGCTTGTTTAGACTGATAGGAGTTGTAGTCTAAAACATCTGGAGAACCAAAGGTTGTAGACCCCTGTTGTAGACCCATAAATGAGGAGGTATTCCCCTGCAAGAAATGGCAACAAATGACTAACTGCCTTTAAAATCAACGCAGAATAGCAGAAATCCCTCCCCTTCTTAGGTCAATGACAATCGGGGATGCCTCAAAAAACACCTTCAGATGGAGGTACATGTCTGCCATGCCAACAAAATGTCTAATGTGACTCAATGAAAATGACTAATAGTGGATCGATAACCAGACCTATGTTCAGTAAATTGAAAACTATTGGACCTCATTGATCAATGCTGGTTTGACATGATGTCCCAAATTAGTGATAGTTTTCTTTTTTAAATTGTGGAATAGACCTTTCTTTCATCGAGAGCAAGGGTAATTATATCAATACTCACAAAAATATTTGCTCTAAACTTACTTCCTCAATGTGAATAAAGCGTCACCCTAATTCATACTTACCAAAACATACACATTTATTCTGAAAAAGAAAAATAATGATTCATGTTTTGTTTTTTATGATAAATGTTCATGTTTTGTTCAATATGTATTGGGGTGACGATATATTCCCAGTGAGGAAAAAACTTTAGAGCAATCCTTTTTGTAAATATCAGATTAATGATAGAGCCCACCCATTGGCGCTGAAAGACCAATGGCAATCTGAGATCGAATGAAGAAGTAATGAAGTGAAAAACATATTTGTATTAAATGAGCGATAGCAACTTAATGATTAAGGCAGTGTAACGATACCCCGAAAACACAAGGGCCCTCATTACGACCCTGGCGGAAATCATGGCGCAAAATGCACCATGGAGCACGGCGGAAAGCTGCCGATAGCGCCATGGGGGTTGGCGGATTTACCGCCCCATTCCGACCTTGGCGGGGCGGTAAATCCCCATTCCCCATTTTACCCTTCCCCATTCCCATTTTTGCTTCATAGGGTATAATGGGAGTGGGGAAGGCGTTAATTACGCCACCGTAAAATACGGTGGCGTAATTAACAACAAGGTCCCGTAGCGCCATGGATTTCTCCGCCCGGAAAAACCAGGCGGAAAACGCTCCATGGCGCTACGGGAACTCGTAGTAGGGCGGACGGGTCCGCCGCGAATACCGCTGGCGTAAACCCACTCCGCCAGGGTCGTAATGAGGCCCAAGGTCACCAGATTTCCATTGCATTCCAAAGTCTATTTTATATGGAAATGTGCATGTCTGCAATCAATTATAATCGATGGCCCTTGACCGTCAATACTGTATTCCGGTAACACCCCTGCATATGCAGGAGCTGAAAAGGGGGTCTTCACTGTCTGCACTCTACACCAATTCTGTAATTAAGACTGTTGGCGTCAACTGGGAGTGAAAACCAAGACACTGTTAGAAAGTCACTAGTTTTTATATATATCATTTTAGTCAGGCGTCTGTCAATTGTGATATATCACAATACCATCTAGTAAAGAAAACCTGTTATATTTTCACAGGTTGTGAACCCAAAACAAGAATTAGGAACAAAAATGGGTGTCAACAAATAGCCGCCACTGTACACAAAATGTGATTCCAAAATGTAAGCAGCACAAGGAACAGTTGTGTTTTAGCACAATACCATCTCGCAATGAAAACCTGTTATAACTTTACAGGTTGTAAGCCAAAAAAAGAATTTGGAACAATAAAAGGGTGTCAACAAAAAGACGCCAACACGTGTTTCAACCCAAACCGGGCCGTCCTCAGGGCGTTTGAAATCTCAAATTACTGAGTGTTAGAGCAAAAGGCACGTGACTCTAAGATAGGGATGGCAATGCATCATTGCATTTATCATACACAGAAAAGATATGTCATATCTGTCTGTTTGTATAGTATAACTTGTCACGGACGGTTCAAAGGATTCTCTATGAAAAATATTTGTGAATGCCGTCTATTAATGAGGAATGTGCAGGTTTCCCACAGTCAACGTATATGCCGCCTAAATGCGTGAAAACGGTGAAGAAAAGCCGTGTGGCCGATCGCGTTCAGCTTCTTTGACCCATCCGTGACAAGTTATACTATACAAACAGACAGTGAAGACCCCCTTTTCAGCTTTTGATATTTTTCCAAGGGGTTTTGAGAAATTACCCCTGTGGCCTACCACTGCTGTTGCATGCCACGCAACACATTAACCAACTCTCTTATTTGGCAGAACTTTGTGAGTTATGCGCACAACCATCGTAGGATAATTTCTCATACTCACCCTGCATATGCAGTGCTCAGTGGCTGGACCTTTTTAAAGTTTTAATAGAATAGGGATCTGTTTGGATCTGTGAGGATGCCCTCTTTGATTCCCCAGAAATGCTGAATTTTGATATAGTTGCTTGTACTTTGATAGATTCCAATAGGAAGCTTGAGCCTCACGAGATTGTAGCAAAACAAAAGAGGTGATGGCTGCAAGGTTTAGAATTAATCTTAACCTCTGGCATTGCTCATCGTTCTTTGCCTGCCAAGTCATTACAAAAGGGGAAAGACCATGCGAAAATCAGCCTTGGCCTCACCCCAAAAGGAGCAGTCCAGCCTGAACTGTTTGGTCACATCACTTATGCACGAGACCACAAGCATCCCCAGACATGTTTTGGCCTTGTTGGGCCTCATCAGTGAGGAGAAGCTTGGGTCTCTAGGCCCAGAGCAAGCACTGGACCCACGTCTGGGCTTACCCGTCCCATTTGGGGTGACTATAGCAAAACAAAAGAGGTGATGGCTGGAAGGTTTAGAATTAATCTTCACCTCTGGCATTGCTTTGGGCAACCCTCCAGATCATCGTTCTTCGCCTGCCAAGCCATTACAAAGGGTAAAGACCATATGCAAACCAGGTTTGTTCCCACCTTAAAAGGGGCAGTCCAGCCCAAACTGTTTGGTCACTTCCCTTCTGCATGAATAAGTATGGTCCTAACACTCAGCCAAAGTAGATTCCTTCATATTGCGAATAAGAGAGTTGACTTGTGTGTACGGAAGCTGAAATACCCATTGATGTACCAGGCCTGACAGCTTGTCTGGAGGAGCTTTTCATCGGAGGGGACGTGGGGTGGTTCCAAAGAGGTCATTTGGGGATTTTATGATTGGTAGAACTGGAGTAGGTGCTGTGGTAAACAGGATGGCAAGGCTTGTCTCTCTTTGCGGAAGAATGACCTGAAAGTCCTTCCTCATGCTGTAACTTTGCCTTATCAGCTGTAGTCTCATGGATGGCTGGCCTGCATTTGCGGGTCCGCAGGAAGACCTTTGGCGCTGAAAAGGACTGTCGCTGTGCTTTCCGCAAACCTGAATACTGCGGCTGGGGCAGACTCCATACTAAAATATCCCTGGTCAAAGGGTATAATAAAGGACTGGTCTGGGAACTGCATGTCTTGCTGTTACAGCCAGGATATAGCGGAAGGTATAAACTACAGTGAGAACCACCTTGAAGACTCTGATCTAGTGGGCTGAAGCCAGTATCAACAAAGGGATACAGAAAGAGCTGTGAACATTTGCACAGCACTTTACCCACTTACAAGTGCTAGGCGTTGACCACAACAGAATCCATCCCAACAGCTGAAGGGATCGAGTGAATGACCAATGCCCCTGTACCTGTCCACTAAAGGCGCGCATTCACCGTGCACTGAAGTGGATTGGACCTTCTGTGATATTTTTCATCATGAAAGGAAGTGCTTGGTCGTTTTTCACATGTTTTGACCTTTTTCTGTGTGTTTCTGTAGGTGGTACGCTCTCTACAGACTGCCTGCTCAGCAATATTTTGCTTGACTTTGAGTTGATACTGGTGACCTCATGTTTACATATGGCTGCGCAGAGCCAAGATGGCGACGTCTTCCCTGAGTAAGAGAGTTCTGGTCCTCACGAAATATAGACAGCAGGTTCAGGCGAAGCTTGCAACTGAGGGGTCAATGCCAAACACCTCAGAGTCACCTTTTGCTAGAGTAGGGGGACTTAGCTGCTAAATGGGAGTCCAGCTTCTGGACTGCTGGTTTGCTGCCTGTACTGATACAATGAAGTCAGCAGGAGATTCTCAGGAGGATTCTTCCTGTCCGCTCTCTGTGAGGGCACCCATTAAGTCCTATTTTTCTGCAAGATTGTGATAGAGTGGATGTGGTGAGTTGGTCCAAAGCCACTGTTTGAGCCAAGTCTGAGGGTACAGACCCTAAGATTGGGAGACCAGTTCTCCATATTAAGGGTGTTAGGGCACAGATCTGTGCCTTAACTGAGCAACCAGTACCAGTTGTCTCAGAGATGCTATTTCCAACAGGGGAGCTGTCTGAGATGACACATGAGGGCCTAGCTCCAGAATGAGGGTGCATGACTGAATTGCGGTCAGGTGAGTAATTTTGCTAGACAGATCTCTGCCAGATGCAAACTGGATGTGTCACCCTTGAAGATTTAAGTTCACAGGTAGGGATCCCAGGCCAGCGTGACAACCCTGTGTTGGATGGGGTGTGCAGGGAACAGTGGTACCTAGACCACGTGGTTAGGGGTGTCCACCCAAAGGCCACCTGGAGGCCTTTGTTGCCACAAGTGGCCTCTTATGGTGCCAACCTGGGTGCAAGAGGGAGAGAGAAGAGAGATCTCAGTGTGTTGTCAGTCTCACAAGTTGGATGTAAACATGTGTTTTTGGCTGACTGCTTTTCTATGCCTGGTGCTGGATACTCTCAATGTTCCTTTCAAGAGGGCACCAAGAGGACCATAACAGTACCAGGTGGTGATAATGTGTGCATGCAGCGTTAACATACCTCAAATGAAAGATGCCTAGTGCAGAATGGTGGCATTGGGTTGACATTTCACAATCCTTACCAATCATGGAAGTAGAGAATGTTTGCGTAATACCAATGTATATCTAACAAGACTTGGCCAAAACGGAATATTGATAGTATTCTGACATATGCCATGTGGGTGCCCTACATGGCCGTCACACTGCTCAGTTGAGTTAAGGTATTTATCTAGTGTGGGCGCCCTACATGACCGTCACACTGCTCAGTTGAGTTGAGGTATTTATTGAGTTAAGGTATTTATCTAGTGTGGGCGCACTACATGAACGTCACACTGCTCAGTTGAGTTAAGGTATTTATCTAGTGTGGGCGCACTACATGAACGTCACACTGCTCAGTTGAGTTAAGGTATTTAGCTAGTGTGGGCGGCCTACATGGCCATCACACTGCTCAGTTGAGTTAAGGTATTTATCTAGTGTGGGCTCCCTACATGGCCGCCACACTGCTCAGTTGAATTAAGGTATTTATCTAGTGTGGGCGCACTACATGGCCATCACACTGCTCAGTTGAGTTAAGGTATTTATCTAGTGTGGGCTCCCTACATGGCCGCCACACTGCTCAGTTGAATTAAGGTATTTATCTAGTGTGGGCGCACTACATGGCCGTCACACTGCTCAGTTGAGTTAAGGTATTTATCTAGTGTGGGCGCACTACATGGCCGTCACACTGCTCAGTTGAGTTGAGGTATTTATCTAGTGTGGGCGCCCTACATGACCGTCACACTGCTCAGTTGAGTTGAGGTATTTATCTAGTGTGGGCGCCCTACATGACCGTCACACTGCTCAGTTGAGTTGAGGTATTTATCTAGTGTGGGCACCCTACATGGCCGTCACACTGCTCAGTTGAGTTAAGGTATTTATCTATTGTGGGCACCCTACATGGCCGTCACACTGCTCAATTGAGTTAAGGTATTTATCTAGTGTGGGCTCCCTACATGGCCGTCACACTGCTCAGTTGAGTTAAGGTATTTATCTAGTGTGGGCGCACTACATGGCCGTCACACTGCTCAGTTGAGTTAAGGTATTTATCTAGTGTGGGCGCACTACATGAACGTCACACTGCTCAGTTGAGTTAAGGTATTTATCTAGTGTGGGCGCACTACATGAACGTCACACTGCTCAGTTGAGTTAAGGTATTTATCTAGTGTGGGCGCCCTACATGGCCATCACACTGCTCAGTTGAGTTAAGGTATTTATCTAGTGTGGGCTCCCTACATGGCCGCCACACTGCTCAGTTGAATTAAGGTATTTATCTAGTGTGGGCGCACTACAAGGCCATCACACTGCTCAGTTGAGTTAAGGTATTTATCTAGTGTGGGCTCCCTACATGGCCGCCACACTGCTCAGTTGAATTAAGGTATTTATCTAGTGTGGGCGACCTACATGGCCGTCACACTGCTCAGTTGAGTTAAGGTATTTATCTAGTGTGGGCGCACTACATGAACGTCACACTGCTCAGTTGAGTTAAGGTATTTATCTAGTGTGGGCGCACTACATGAACGTCACACTGCTCAGTTGAGTTAAGATATTTATCTAGTGCGGGCGCCCTACATGGCCGTCACACTGCTCAGTTGAGTTAAGGTATTTATCTAGTGCGGGCGCACTACATGACCGTCACACTGCTCAGTTGAGTTAAGGTATTTATCTAGTGCGGGCGCCCTACATGACCGTCACACTGCTCAGTTGAGTTAAGGTATTTATCTAGTGACACTGCTCAGTTGAGTTAAGGTATTTATCTAGTGTGGGCGCCCTACATGACCGTCACACTGCTCAGTTGAGTTAAGGTATTTATCTAGTGACACTGCTCAGTTGAGTTAAGGTATTTATCTAGTGTGGGTGCCCTACATGGCCGTCACACTGCTCAGTTGAGTTAAGGTATTTATCTAGGTCTGTTGTATTACGGTGAATCCTGCTCAGATGATGAAGGTTTTTTGAAGATTATTGTAGCACCAATAGTTGGACGAGATCATCTACCCTTATTGCTTGTAAACCTACAGGAGATGAGCATGGGCATGGTTTATGAATGTATGTTATGTATTTGGGCATCTCCTTACTGCTTTTGTCATCTGGAGAACGTTTCAGAGCTGCAAGTAGCTATTCAAAGCTCTTTGGGTCTGCTGTCAGGACGTGGCCAAAATATCTGAACCTCCCGTGGCTTATTCATGGAGGTGTCTCTCAGTGCTGGGATGAAACTAACCATCAAATCACCCATTTTTCCTGTCTGCCAACTGGATATATGCCTTTTGGGTGGGTGTCTTTCCCCTCATAACCATTTAGTTACTAGTCATTATTCTAGTGATTTCATTATAGGGTGTAATGTATTGTCTACATGCACAGGATACATATGGGGGGTTGTGTGAAGAGGTGGGTTATTTATTTCCCACAAGCCTAAGGGAATGATAATGCTTGTATTGGGATGTCAGCGTTTTTTCTTTATCCTTTTTTAATTATTATTATTGTATTTACTGAGCACAGACCTAGCTCCGAGAAGCAACAAAACATTTTACATAGGTATACAACAATGCAGATTCATAACAGAGCGCTTTTTAGAGGTAGGAACAGTTAAACAGCATGGTGGTAGGATACAGAGGGGCACAGAGAAAGAAGGGGTACAGTTGAACCGGGTGGTGGGGACTGCTATCCTCTAGTTCACAATGGTGACTTAACCCATGCAGATATAAATTAGAGAGAAGCATCAGGGACATTCTTGAAGAGCCCTGTTGTAGGATTGGGGAGATTGAGGGGTGCAGGTCTTTTTTGGGGTAGTACTTACTTTCCATATCCACGGGGCATGACTCCGGGTTCTCAAGGTTGCTCTTCTCCTCCGTCTGGATGATATTTTCGATGTCCCTCATGGACAGATGTTCACAGAAAGTATCATAGAGCAAGCGCTTCAGTTCATCCACTGTCAGCTTCTGCATGTCACACTGAGGAGGAGAACAGCCGTTACACGCCTGTCACATGCGTGTCACGCTGAAGAGGAGAACAGCCCGTTACATGTCTATCCCATGCCTATGCAACACCTTACATGCTGCAATCACACACCCGCCACATGGGGAGGACTGACACCCCTGACTTTAGAACACAGCGGTCATGGGTACGACTGACGATAGCCATGCCCATCTCGTGACAGGACATGACATACACATGTATACGATACTTAGAACATTAGCCCAAACCATGCAACAATGCAGTCACACACCTGTGAAATTTAGAGCATCCTATCCTGTTCATCCACACATGTGATGCCGACAACAGACACGCCCACATATCTGTGACACCTAAATAGTCCTATCCCCTTTCTGTAACAGTCCGCACGTGCACGCAAATACTCACACCTAGACCACTGATGCTTAGAACAGCCTGTCCTATTCCATAATTGTTTATGCACAAGAGCTCGGGAGGATAGCCCAGAGGCAACATGCTCGCCTTGAAAGCAAGACGACACAGAGCAACACAGGTTCAATCCCTGGATCCTCACTTAGAAACCACTGGGTATTAAGCGTATTATAAATAACCTATCACATCACCTGCAAACCAAGACCAGCCTAACCAAAACTCTAGTACTATAGTCACATACCTGTGACCTAACAGTAATAGAAACTAATGAACAATTGAACCGAGAGAATCTTGAGATTTTAAAAGAAGTGATCTTATGCAATTATATGCAATCACAATATACAAAACTACAGATGATAGTAAGTAATAGTATATGCCTTTCAGCATCAACTTCTACTACGAGGGCAACATTATGATTCAAGCTGCCAATTGCTCCAGATTCAACACAATCAAAGGCATCAGGCAGAACTGATCCAAAAGATAAGCCAAGTCCTCTTTATCCCCGGTCCGACTCTACAAGGCATTGGCAAGGCCCCACTGCCCCTCAGGGGGCCAACAAGCCCTTTAGGGCCTGCATCACAGAAGCGTTTTATAATGGCGCACTTCCCTATGAAAAGGTCTCTGTGAATCAGGCCCTTAATGGTCAACAGTCACCTCATTTTGCTCCAGCTCACTTGTCTCAGCTACTCCCCAATGAGTATATTGAGGCATTTGAAATTGCACACTCCAACAAAGATACACCGCTTCCCAATAAGGCCAAATACTAATGGCTCCATTCCAGCTGTGAATTTCGTCACTTGTCTCTCTAAAGTGCTATATTCTCCTCACCTTAAGGATGACATGTCATACTCAAGAAAGCCAACAGCCAGACGATGAACCCCAACGTCTAATTGCTAGCTCAGCTCTCTCCTATGTAGTCCCAATCAGATATTTCTATCCTCTATGGAGCACTGCTAAGCACTTGCACTGATGTTAAAAAGACCAACCTTATCTAGGACATCCTCATCACATACTCCCAGATAATGGCAAGTTCTATTACCTATTTAACCCCATTTTCACAGATCTCCTCCCACCAAGCTACTCTATCTTTTGTAAAAACAGAACCTCTTCAACCAGTGCTGTTGCAAGAAAGGAGTGCCCAGGATCGAAATAGAACTCTTGTGAATATATCATGGCCACATCCACTGCTAGTTCTGCCAGCATGCCCGTGATCGAGCCAATCCACCGCCCGCCATAAGCACCATGCAGACTGTCCACAAGAGCTGAACGATATAGCCTCGCACATAAATTCAATGTCTAGATGCCTGTGTCTCTTAATAGAGGAATTTACACATTTGGCCCAATCACACATCTAATTTGCACGCAGAAGGTCTACTAAGAGACATGGATGTTATAATAATTCACGTATCGTGTGCAACAATCAACACTTGAAGTCGGGAGTAGTCCTGACCTCTTGTTTGCCCAGAACATTTCTAACCTCATTCCTCTTTCACGGTTGGGCTACTCCTTAATCTTCCTGGGAATGTCTATTGCGTTCTCTCTCCCTTCCATTGTGAATACATAATGCAAAGCACCATTGTGGTCTATGGACCTTGTTAGGGTCACTTGAACCATTTCCATGCAAGCATTCCCGCTCACCAACATTCCACTTTACAGTTCTCCAGATGGGATCCGCAAAGTCCTTGAAAGTTAAGTGACACTCACACACTCTAAAACTCATGCCCCCCCTAACAAGCCATGAAAAACACAGCCACTGCATGATGGAATGATGAAGCAGGACTCTGGAAAATCGGAGGATGGAAAGAAAGTCTGGTCCACAACACAGAGTACATGCGGCTCATGCATCAGACTAACATGCACTACTTCCACAACAGGATTGCAAATACAAAAAAAGTTCTGTTCGACCTCTTCATCTTAAGAGCAGCGTTTACTACAGTGAGATACAGAATTGTTCTGGGAGAATTAAAAAAATAGGATGTGAATAAAATAAAACAGGGATCTGAAGTGGATAACCTCCTCAAGCATCATCTCTAATATTGTTTAATATTTTAATGGCCCCTCTTAGCCAGATCTTTACCAATTGTGAAATTGGCCGCTCCAAAATACATCAAGATGCTAGGGGTAGTGTACAGGGGGACAACTTCCTCCTACACATCTAAGGATGGACGACTGCCTACCGTTCCTGCTTAAGAGCACCCAAAGCAGAGATTCGGCTAATGGGTGCAGTGACCCTTTGCCCACTTTGATTCCCATGATGGCACAATCACCTAAGGATCTGTGCAGCGACTTGGCCGTTACCTTTGATACAGACTAGTCCTCCTTGCACCAGTAAACATAGTCACAAATCCAGAAGCTCCTATGCAGAATACTTCCTCGTCTTCGGGTGGCCAAAGAACGGCATTCTTCATCAAAGTGGCCATGTCCTAACTACACTACTGCAACACAATCTAAGCTGGCAGCTAAAGCACTTCATTGTCTACAGAAGACCAAGAATCATGCTAACCGCCTAAACTTTGGCCTAAAGAAATATGACCACATTTTTCAGGCTATGAAAACATTGCACTGTCTTCCAACAAAACAACATACCGACTTCAAGATTTCGTGCTGGGCCCACAAAGCTATACATCACAAAAATACTAACCCTCAACCAGCCAACCAAACACTTACGGTCGACTTCTCAAATTTCCCAATCAATTGAAGTGTACACCTTAGGAGGTAGAAATATCCAACACCAAAGCAAGTGCTTCTCTTTGGAACACCGTCCCTCTGGGTCTTGGACTTGGACCAGATCATGTGACGTACCCGTGATTCTGGGGTGTGATACTTAACATCCTTTCCAAGCCTATAACACTGCAACTCACGCCGTAACATCGAGGAGTGCCTTTTCAAGTGTGTAACTACCACACGTGTGCTCCAAAGAAAGATTTGGCTGTGTTACATCATTACAATCACAAAGCTATGAAATAAAGAAAACCAGACCTGAAACACTACCACCACACCAATGTCATTCTAGGCACAGCCTAGTTCAACCTAGAGCCTGGCATTGAGATGATCGCCTTTCTCCTGCAATTGAGGACATCTTTGAAGGTTCTGCTATTTGCACCCTAGCTCAGTGTGTGCCCATCTACAGCGCGGTAACTTCTTAACAGCACCTCCAGGCCACCATGCCATGTTTTGATGTGATATAAAACAACTAGGCCTTTTCCATTACACCCACATATTTGGTACATAGAGCCACCATGATCACAAGATACAAGCTAAGCATACCAGCCTACCCAAAACCATTAGACTCGACCCATGTAGCTATGGTGCTGTGACCAGCTCAGCAGTGATTCCAGCACCACAAACATACAGTTATGGCACAAAGAATAACTTAGGGAGCAAAGTCTGCAATCCTCCAAATACACCACCGAACTCTGTTTCTGAGGATAGCAGAGGCACTCCCCCCGCCGTGCTCCGTCTATAACACGATCACGTGCCACTTATACTAGAACATCCGCAAATGTACATCTCCAACCGCAAATGTGTGATACTGACAACAACACAGCAAACCTGTAACACTAAAACCACACACCACTGCTGCTAAGAATCACCTATTCAAAACTGCAGTGTAGTCATGCCCCCATGATACAGAGAACAGGCACCCCATCTTGCAACAGTGCTCTCAGACACTTGCCATTCTAGAGCTGTGCAGTTAATTGTCAGTGACAGAGAGAAAATGACATCCGTACCTATTACAATAACACAATGCAATAAAACTTTAGCATGACGAGTAACATGTATTGACGAAACATACTAAGATCATGCACAATGCAGAGGTCACAACTATGGTATTTGTAGTTTGCAGGCTGTTTGCGGGCAGTGCTGCTTTATGTGGTATCTCTCATCTAGCAATGGGTAAATGCCTCTGTGTGATGTGTAAGAACTGCGTTTTCACCTGTCTGTTATGTTTGTGGTTGTTCCTCAAGGGAGGTGGGGGGAGAGGCCAAATGTCTTTTTCCGCTTTGCTTGTTTTACCTGTGAAATGTGAGCAAGTATGAATCTAGAAAGATTGCGAGTGTGTGTAGCAATCCCTCATCACACTGATGACAACTTCTAATATAGAGGTGGAGAAAGTAGTTTGTTAGGGAGTGGGGACCTCAAACTTTTCATTTGAGATGACTCTGTTTCCAGCCAGCAGTCTGCTCTCGCTGTCTCTTTCTGCCAGTGCTTAACTATGGTGTGCGTTTCTGACTACACCATCCATGGACGTATATGCCACTACTCTGTCACATGTCCTGCTGTCGCTGGTATAATTATGTTAATGTTAAAGGATATTTATACTGCGCACTATCACCACCGGAGTGGTCCCCTGGCACTCTGGCAGATCTGAAAAAAGGGGGTCGCTTTGGGTACGTTGCTAGGACAAAGTTTGGAGAAAGAGCAAGGGAGCTTTGATGTGTTGTTGGTAGTTTCAGTTTGGTTAACAGCGTTCGCTGAGCTTTTTGGTGCGATATCTGGTCGGTATCCGTGTGCTGTTGTGTAAGGCTATGTGTGGTTTGTCTATTGTTGCAGTGTAGTGAAGTGCGTGCGGGTTGCTGTGGTTTTAGAGGTATGGTTGTGTTTAGTTAGAGTTTGAGAGGTGTATGCAGAGAGGTGAGGATTAGTAGGGTTGGTTATTAGCATTGTTGTCTGAAAAGACGCACACTCGTTTTGTGTATCTTTCAAGGTTTAGATACTATCACAATCGGGGAAACTTCTGGCAAGAATGGTTGTTATAAGGAATGAAAAACGGAATGTAAAAAGGAATGAGTGAGGAATTACCTCACGCTTACAAGATAGCCATCTTCAAGTTTTAGATAAATGTCTTCCTTACAGTGATCTTGTTTCAGCATAACACAAGACTGTCCCTCACCTCTTTGTACATATTTTACGCTAGTTAGTTACTACAATTTTATCTCTGTTGTTACTAAGGCCAGCCATCCCATCCCAGTCTGTGCGTGATGCAAACTGGTCCCCATGGAACTATCTAGTTGTGACCCATGTCCATTCCAATAGCTCTATCTGGGTGCAATGCAGTTCAGTTCAGTCGTTACCACCATGTCCAGATTTGATGCAAGGTAGTCACCATACATGTGTCTCAGTTGATTTTGGTTGTGTGAGTTGGGTTAGTCGTTTCGGATGTAAGTCCATCTCCAGAGATTCTGCCTGGGTTTCGTGTATTTTAGTCTAGTGCATTCTATCTTCTACTTACTAGCTTAGGTGCAGGCTTCTTAGTGTAGCACTAGTGGTCTCGTTTTGGGTAGCGGGTTTGCTTATATGGTGGAGTTGGTTTTGAAGATGGCTATCTTGTAAGCGTGAGGTAATTCCTCACTCACTCCTTTTTACATTCTGTTTTACAATCCTTATAACAACCGTCCTTGCCAGAAGTTTCCCAGATTGTGATAGTCTGGTGACCCAGTGGTGTAGTAGCAGTGTGGCAGTGTGTGGCAGATCCCCTGTGAAGGGGCAGAAATGAGTTCACGTGTGGCTCCTCAGTGGATGTTTGGGTTGCTTTTCTCTATGAGACACCAGAATGTTTCAATGCCTTTTTCACACTATGCCCTAGAGAAAATCTCCAAATTCTGCCTCACACCCATTTGGCAATTGTTAGGAAATCATTTCAAAGAATTTGACAAAGAACTATCACCCATCATCCAGTAGTATTAAACAGGTATAAGCGTGTCAACCTATTGGAAATCACCATTAATACATTGTGAATAATACATGGTCAACCAGTCAGTATGCAAATTAAACTGATGATAACACAATATTCTTAGGAGCACACCATTATTCCCCTCCAATCAAAGGGTTGTTCCTTACTCTCGGTTTCTGAAATTATCCAGAATTCCTGGAAAGATTCTGGACTGCATTTAGCGAAGGTTGCTTGAGCACGGCTACCCATAGAGTATGGAAGTAGAAGCCAGGAAGGGAGCATGGTCTGTACACCCCTGGCACAACTGTGAATATAAAGCTTCAAGAGATGCTTGCAGTTACACTATTTGACACTGTTGCCAAATGTGCCAGAAAAGACATTTGAAAAAAGGTATTTAATTGAAACAGATCCTATCTTGCAAAAAATACTTCAAAGAACTGATCGTCCTTGCATATAAAAGGGGCAAACATTTGTGGGATCTATTGCTTCTTGGAAATCCTTTGAGACATATAATGAGACATATATAGCAACACTGACGTTCTTGAGGACACAGAAGAACAGCAACGATTGATGCCAGGGATGAAGGATGTGTACTCACATGATTGTTGGACATCTATTTGGAGGTCACGTCATGCTAAACGCATGATTGGTGACATATCTTCTATGATGCATGTGCATCTCTATGCATTTGCGTTTGTGTGTAAACATCGTGTTCTTCTTTTTCAGGGTCTAGAGGAGGAGCCAAGTACCCAACTGCCCCGTCTACATTACCTGAAAGTATGAACCAAAGTATGTGACATATACTGAATAAGTAAACCAGCAAAGAGAAGAGTGTGGACTCTGTGCAGTACCCATAAGAATACCTATACCTAAGAGAATATGGGAGGTAAAGTATCCATTGAGGAAACCATACCTACATCCAAGACAATATGATGGCCATTTGAACGAGATTTCTGAAGAATCAAAGAAACTAAATGACAAGGATCAATGGTGACATCATATAAAGTTGAATCGACATCCATATACAAGATAACCAGACCAGAGAGGCAGACGATTTATAAAGAACAAAGAAGTACCAAGGATGAGTGATATCTTGGGATCGAGATGACAAGACTTATGCCACAGACCTGATGAAGATACTTAGCTTAAACGTGTACAGATGCAATGAAAAACAAGCAGCAAAGCAATCATGAAGCTAGCCACATGTTTTTAAATAGATTAGACTGCGGCAAACGCCAACATATACATATGTACCTCTATAGATACATATGGACAAGTAAAGGATGAATGTTTCCCCTACGTATATAAGGAGTACTGAACAAAACAGAAGGCCTCATTTCAGTGTTGCAGTGTTGCAGTTAAGAAAAGCAATTGAATTAAGCAGAGTAAGAGCTCAGCTAAGGAGTTGACTGAGCCAAGAAAGCCTCTTATCAAAACTGGAATTAGCCGATATTGGATACAATTAACATGAAAGAACAGAAGCTCCTGTTCAGAAAGGTCAAGCAAAAACAAAGACGTCAGAGGACTATTGAAAATAAAATAAAATACACGAAAAAGCTTAATTTCATGGTGTCCAGTCATGTGATAGAGGGAAGTTAATCGAGTGAGATGATCACACCAAAGCACAGAAGCCGGCTAGTGCCCATACTCCTTAAAAATTCTCAGAGAACAGTACAAACTCAAGGCCAACTTCAAAGTACTAACTGACACTGGACCATTGAGGTGATGATGGATGATATTTTAATTGGTGGGAAGCTGGTGCAAAGACGAGCTCACCCGCACCTGGTTGTTCAGTCTGCGTGCTGCTAACATTGGTAGGAAAAGTAATGACAGGGGTTAGAAGCCAACCAATTGTAGGGGGCCACGCACTTGGGGGTCCTATAGTGTATGTAGCCAATGGGACGTCGTACATTTAGTGACGTTCACAGTGGCCATTTTGAAGGGCGGCTTAGTTGCCCCACCTGATTTTAACTATCCAATTACCTCTTTCCATTACTTCATACAGATATAGAACCTACGTTTAGTTATTCACTTGGAACCAATCCCACCTCCCGATAGGTTTTTGTAGTTTGCCACGTAGGATGACGTTGGTAGTGACACAGGTCAGCACGTCAGTGATGACCAATTTTGGGTACAAAAGTCCAGCTTTTTTATGAAGTAGTTAGAGTCAGAGTGTCGAGTGATTGCTGATGTTCGTTGTACTCCCTGTTTTAGATACTTGACATTAAAACAGACAAACATTTGCCAAACTATTTGTGTCGTCTTGATTATTGATGTATAAATAAAATATTCATCCCCATCTATCTCCAGGGTACCGCTACTCATTTTATAGGGCTGGGGAGCCTCCAGTTAAAGGGAACAAGCAAAACAGATGTAACTAACATAGGATAAGTGAATATAGAAAAAATAAAAAGGGAGGGGCAGCATTAAAAAAAAGAAAATACACAGATGGAACCATTTGACTGCAAATGTATTACTTGTATTACAGAATATGCAATGCATCGTGTTGCTGGGCCTACATGTGCAAAACATCCCATAAGCTCAACGTGTGCATGTAAGGTGGTAGGAACACCATGCTACAGCATCACTTTAAAGTGCTTAGCCACTCACAATGTCTACTTAGATTCCAAGGTAGTGAACAAACTGCCTTTCCTCCCCTTGCCCCAGAAGCACATTGTTTCCCAAGCACTGGTTCTCTCTAGGTTGGACTATTGTAACAGCCTCTTTCTAAATCTACCTGCCTCTACTCTCCGCCCTCTGCAACTAATCCAGAACAGGACTGCAAGGCTTGTCCTTGGCCTCAAGCCCTGCAATCGTATCTTTCCAGCTCTGAAATCTCTCCATTGGCTCCCAGTGGATGCAAGGATGAAATTCAAAACCCTCTGCATTGTCCACAAGGCTTTCTGGTGCCTGGGTACAAAATACCTTCAGATATCCGTCCGCAAATACGTCCCCTCTCGAGCTCTTCGCTCCTCTACCTCTAACTCCCTCAGGGTCAGTAGTTTCTAAAAGAAACAAGTTGGGGGTAGATCTCTGTCTTTGGCTGGGGTCTCCCTCTGGAACAGCCTCCCTGCCACTCTAAAACTTGAGGAGAACCATCTCCAATACTGGGAGCATCTCAAGACCTTCTTCTTTGCTTCTGCCTTGGCCCCCCCTCTCCTCTGATGATCTGTTCTCTCTCGGCACCGTGCACCTGGCCACTCTCTGTTCTCCGGGCCCAGGTACCTGCTCACCCTGCCACCCCCCTGCACTGCCTCCGGGCCACCCCTTGCACTGAGGTCTGTATCTGTGCCCATACAGCTCCCCCCTTTTCTTCCTTCCTGCACTTATCTGACATACCCTGTCTGCTGCCTTAAACCCAGCACTTGCCACTTGCTGGCTCTACTACCATTGTGTGTTGCCTTTATTATTTATTTATTATTATTGATCTGTTTCTCCTTTGTTCTGCACTTTCCACTTCTCCCCCATGTACTTTTCCCCTCCCCCTCTCCCATGCACTTGCGCGTTCTCAATGTCACTGGGCCTAGTAAGATCGCTGTTTTGTTCTCCCATGTTCCTCTCCCTTGCCTTTTCACACTCTGAAACACTTGTGTACGAGCGCGATATAAAATATCAATATCAATATCAAAAGGCTGGCAATGGAGGAGACAGGGAGTGGTCTCTCAAACTATTGACCATCAACCTGGTTGACCTTAAAGATTAAACTGAGATCTTGGGCAGGTTATAACCTTTCGTGAAATTAACCCACTATGTCCACCTGTTTGCTTTTTACCTCTGGTTCTTTTCCCCCTCCTTTTTGCTGACTCTACTGACTGCAGATTCTAAGACAGGCATTGGGGCAAGTCCACAGATGGTATGATTTTGCTGGACCAGTAAAAAGTAGGCTGTGTCCGTGGATTTGCATGAGAGAGGGAGAGGAGGATGGCACTGTTGGCCGCAATGTCAAACCTCTACGGTACGTTGGCTCACGGCATGACACAAGGCAGAGAGGTGGGACGATTCATTGCTTACGTGGTTCTTCTAACTGTCCCTGCATGCATGACGCGACTCCCCGTTTCCTCTCTGAGACATGAGGAACAGTGGCGTGTCCAGACTCTTTTGAATGGGGTGGCCCAAGTGGGGCAATGACTTATGCAGGGGTGGCATGAAGTACGAGCGCACACACAGATAATGATCATAGTTTAGGATAATGGGGTGGCACCTAGGGTTCCAATCAGATTCCAGGGGTAGCACGTGCCGCCCCAGGCCACGACTCTGATGAGACAAAAATAATAATAATAATAATAATAATAATAATACTAATTCATTTCTTATATAGTGCTACACACCCATTGATCTCAGAGCGCTAACACAGATTATTCTATGTTCGGAAAAATGAAAGGCTAAATTGACCCTGCCGGGCTGGACACAGATATCAGGGGCGAGCGCTCAACTCACTGTGCTATGTGACTGGCTTTCAGAGCTGCTGATCCTTAACTGAAATGCTGCTGTTAAATGTCAGTGACTTGGATGAGAGCAGCCTATCATACATTATGATGCACTAGTCATGCGTGGTAGACGGAAGGCTTTTTGAGGTTCATGATGCTTTAGTTTTGAGGGCTGCACTAGACTCCTAACGTCTAGGAGAACAGTGTGTGACAATCTATGGTGCTGCCACCACAACTGTAACCCTGCGGGGCTGCAGTCTATGACACTGCAGCCATAGAACATTGAGAAGAAACCCTGTGAAGAGTTATGAATTTGCAGTCACATACCTGTGACACTGATGAAACAGCCCTTCACAAGTCATGCCAAGGTGGACACCTACATAGGTAACACGTTGTCCTCTGACGTGAGAGCCTCCTGCACTCTGCAAACTTGAATACGGCAGTACGGGAACCTTAGCCCTTCATGCTTCGGAGAGTGATAAATCAAATACCATTAACAATGGGGTAATAATACCACCTGTTATCATAGTGTTTAGAAGCTGGAGGAGTCTGGCATGAAGCGTAATGTAAGAAGACAATATTAATATGAATGTTATGGTGCAGCGGTGAAAGCTTTGGCGGTCTATAATCACTCGCCAAACACCCTATTATATTTTATGATGCTGCAATCACAGGTCAGTAGCACTAGGGAAATACCCTGTCGCATTCTGTGATGTTGTCATCAGATTCCAGCGTGATTCATTTCAAGACCACCCGCATCACCTATAAAGGAGTCACAACCATAACACTACTGTACACTTGCCAAAAAACCCAAAACCACCATCTCCGTTGGCCAACACACCACCACAAGCCACGACATTTCCAGATTGGAAACACAGAACTGCAAGAAGGGAAACACCTAGTAAACATGCCTATGCATCCTGTCCTTGGTCCAAGTAACCAACGGAGATTAGACCTTTCCCCTACATCCTACACTTCAAGAAGGACATGAAGACCCTAGTGGGGTCAAAGAACATCTCACCCACCCTTACCACTTTGTAGTAATGATGCTGCAATGACACGCCAGTAGCACTGGGAGCGCATCTTATTGTGGTCTATGGTGCTTCCGTCACACCTGCTGCACATAGGAATGGTTATCATGATCTGAAATTCTTCTGCCGGCGGAGGGAGACTGGGCCGCCCCAAGAAAAAGTGTTTCTTTTCAGACGGAAGAAATATACTTATTTCTAATGAAGTGCCTTAGTGCTTTACACCATAAATGTATATTGTGTTAAGAACCTTGAGAAATTGAGGTGCATAGGAAGGAAGTTACAGATTCATAGCATTTGGCAGTTTCAGTAAAGTGGTGTTGAAGATGGGTTTCAGTCTCGCCTTTGTCCTTATGCATCCCGGATTATGTCCCAACCCCTTCTTAGACATCCTGGATGTTGCCTTCCAGTAGAGGGAGCCCCTAAGATCAGACCCTTAGTTAGAGTTAATGAGCCCCGAGTATTGCCGCCCATGGTAAACCCAGTAAATTACACCAGGGATAAGCATTGGTTTGAAGCCCTAACCACATACCATTCCTTTTGGTTGAAGTCATGCGAGGCAGCTTCCAGCACCTGTCCATTTAGAATCTTCCCCATCTCTCATCTGTCACAGGAGGGTCATGCTAACAACTAGTACACTCTAATTCTGGTGGTACATGCAGTTTTTCTTTTCACATTGTAAATTCAGGACTACTAGAGCCAGCATGAAATGAAATGACCAGGGCTGGCTAAACTGCTCATATCTGACCACGGACGACTTGAGATGTGAGTGCACTCAGTTCGTTGCGACCCACATCCCTAAATTAGCAACTCTCAATTGTCAATTTAATGTGATCTATCAAGTTCTGCTACTTCCGGGATAGGAGGCTCCGCAGTGGTGTCCAGAAGTGTGTTACAATTGCTAACTTTCTGACACAAACCACACTTGAAACATTTTCAGCCCAGCAACACTCATGCCTGGCGAGAGCTTTCCAAGAAAATTCTCATAGACAGCATTCTTGTTTTCTGGTCTGAGGACGGTGTGCCAAACATTATTGCAGCATGGCATGATTTTCTCGAGTCGGTCTGAAATATCAAGCCCTTTGTGAGCGTGATTAACCACAGACACTGATGCATGTGTAACCGTGGTGTGATGAACGTTGAATGTCTACATGCCCAACAACCAAAAAACTACAGATGTGTGCTCGTCAGCTTTGTTTGTGTTCACAAGTCAAAGATTACAATGTTTCTGTCAACTAAACAAAGAGCCTATTCCACTCTATGCAAGTATAGTGTTTAGGGTTAAATTATACACAAAGGCAGATATCAGCTTCCAGAAACCACCAATGGATTAGACGCCAATCACACAAATATTATCCTTGTAATGGTCAATTCAGAAACAACACATAAGTCAAGGGTTTCTTTTTTTAAAGTTGAATTTGATTGCATTTTTCAAATAACCAACCACACATCAATTCTTTATGATAGTGCACATGGTAATAATCCTAGACTTGTTTGGACTAAGTGAAACCACCCCTGCGCTCCGCTCCCCCTTCCTATTGAGGAGGGGGATTGAAATGTGGCCCTCGTTACACTTATCCCACTATCAGCCCAAAGACAGAGAACCACGAGATGTACATCGCTTCCAGGCCCTTCATCCCCATCATATCACAGGTGGGAGAAGCGCTACTCACTCAGACAACCGTTCAGACCATACCCGGATGACAGTATTGAAGAGATGCAGCTGTCATCAATTGAACAAGTCGACTGACTGCAATCTCAAAGAGTCCTGATGACGTTACAACTGACATCATGACATAGATACATTAGACATGAAGCACAGACATCCTTGCACGTAGTTACGAAGACATTTAGGGGCTGATTCATGGAATTTTTGTGCCAAAAAACAGGGATTTGTGCGCCATTCTGCCCGCAAATCCCCATTTGTCAAACAAGGATTTGCGGGCAGAATGGCGCAAAAATCCCCGTTATTCGATGCAAATAATTCCATGAATCAGCCCCTTAGCCTTATTGCTGATAGACACGAAGAATATGCTTATAATTCACATAGCTAGAGTACTGACACACGTATATTCTTTTGCTACACGGAAACCGCAAGACTCATTAGAATGCATATGAACTCCTTGCTGACACGTAACCGCAGCTAACATGTACAGCCATGCGACTAAAGATGGAAGCAATGGGAAAAGCAGGACGAATTCAAGAACACAGAGAAAGGCTGACAGGTTGATCCTGCTGAAGCACGCAGACCAGGCTTCCAGCACGGACACAGAAAACAGCCTCGCCAAGGCAACAGAGAGAAAGGTTTCAAGGTAACAGAAGAGATAGGACACCTGCAAGGGGCCCACACCGAATACTCCCATAATTGCAAGCAAGAGAAGTCCATTTTCTGGTCCCTACACATGTTATCTGAACCTGCTAAGACAGATCCTATTCATTTGAGCCAGACTGAGAAGCCTGTTCCCATCGAACCGAAGGCAGGAAGATACAAACGTAACACAGATGGTTCAAAGCCGAATGTTCTGTCTCAAGGCTTATGAGATCGGAGATGGTAACTTATTGGGAACATGCAGCACATTCGGGGTCGTTCCCACTACCTTGAATAGTTGCATTTGGCCTGGTAACAGTCTAAAGCTCCAAGACTGAGAAGACCCTATCTGCCCAATCCCTAATCACCTTCCACATAAGCTTACACTGTGTTGGATAGGCCATTCACCTTAAGCTAACTTGCAACTTTGTATTCATTGTACATAGAGGTGGTCTCAGGAGGAGCCACCCGATATGGCTTACTCGATTAGAGCACTAAACCATTATGGAATATATTGCTAGGATTGTACATGCCCTGTCCATCCATTGATCCACCATTGGGGACTCTGATCGTTTCCACATCCTCGGTATATATAGTTTGGCTGCGATCAGCAGTGATGACAGTACTTTAAAGTCTTTGCTTGTACATCACCCTTCAATCTGGCTCTGCAAGCCCAATATGCGCACTTCAGGGTAATTCTTCACATCTAGCCCCAGAATTACTTTTAGCCCGATCTGATTTCCAGCCATCATCCCTTTATTATAGGCACCACCATAGAATGTGCAATAGGGACCGACTTGCCCACATCTCTTAAAACAAGCCTTAGATGTCCTGGAATTGCAAGCATGTAATCAGGCTGGTGTCTTGTGCCATCTCATCAGAACCTTGGCCTGGGTTACCGCTACCTGCGTACTCAAAGAGAGTTGCTTCCGTATAGATCTCTTCCAATTTTCTAGCGATAGATGTTCACCCAATTTCCTGTCCCAGCCTTCACAATAGGATCTCCGTTGGAGTGTGGTGAGGTCGCTAATTGCAGTGTGCAGCTTAGAGATAAGACCTTTCGAGTCCAGTTCCAGTTGGAAATGAGTTTCCAAAGTCGTTAATTGTCCAGTTGCTGCAGCTGTATTCGCTGGGTGAAAGACCCAGTGGCTAGCCTGCAAGTAATTAAATCTATCACCTTCCTCAAGTTCAAAGACCTGTTTACACTCTTCGAATGAGCTCATCTTGGAGTTGGAAAACATGTCTCCCATCTTATGTACCCCCTTGGACATCCAACCAGTGAAACCCATATTTTTATTCCCCGGTGTGAAGTCTGCATTGTTTATGAATGGTGTGAAAGTGGAGGAGAATGTTGCGAAGGTGTACAGTTTTGTTAGTCCATCCCATATTTCCAGAGAAGCCTAGGTTTCAGGATTAATATAAAGGCTTTGGGCCCTCATGTGACATTGTAGTCATAGCTGTGTCCATAAATGGTGCCCGCCACCGCTTGCTCCAGCCCCACCCATGTTTTGTTTGAATCTTCTTGGACCCAGTTGATAAGTGGTTGTGTCTGAGTGGCTCTATAGTAGTTCCAGAGATTGTGAAATGCTAATTTGCTCGCTCCCTTGAGGCATATGGAGTGCGCCGATTAAACCTCAGCACCCACCAGCCCCCGAAAGGTTTATTAGCATTGATTCCCATTTTTCTATGACAGTTTTGGGATTGGGAATAAATACAGTCTGAAAAGAAATAGAGAAGTTTGAGTAGTATGTTTATTTTAATTGTGGCCATTTTACCAAACCGTGAGAGATGTAGTTGGTTCCATCTGTGTCAGTCTTTCGTAATCTCCTGAATAAGGGGCACAGGGGTAGTTAGAAACGATCAGGTCAGCTAGTCTAGGTGAATTTTTACTCCCAGATATTTTATTGGTTTGGTGGCCCAGCTATTTGGGTATTTTCATTCCAGCTCTTCTCTGAGTCGTGACGGAACATTAAGGCCAAGCATCTCAGATTTGTTTTCGTAGACCTTAATGCCTGATAGTTGTCCAAAGAATGCTAGCTCTCTTTCGATGCTGGGCAAGGATGTTTAGAGATCCGGCACTGATAATATTATATCGTCTGCAAAAAGGTTTATTTTATGGTACAAACCCCCAAAGGCAATGCCCGAGATATCAGTGTTATTACGTATGCGGGAGGCTAATGGCTCCACCGTAAGAGCAAAGAGCAGTGGGGCATCCCTGCCTAGTTCCCCTCTGCAATTGGATTGGATCCGTAAGGATTCCATTCACTGTTATTCATAATGTTGGCACCAGGTAGTTTGTCAGGGTCATGTGTTTCATTTTGGCCCCAAAATTGAATTAATTTGTCAAGGACAGTTTCTAGGAAAGGCCAACTCACCCTGTCAAAGGCCTTTTCTGCATCCATGGACCGTAATCAAGAATTAGCTGGATTCCTGCTTGATTTGTCCACAGGAAGCTGAATCCGTCGTACATGATCTATCATTCCACGTCTCCAAATACCCCTGACTGCTCCGAGTCCACCAACCGAGGCACCGATTTCTCCATTCTGTGTGTTAAAATGTTCGTGAAGATGCACTTGGTCTATAGCACATGCATAGTCTGTGATCTTTCCCAGGTTTACGAAAAAAGGATCACTCAGGCCTCACTAATTGAGAGTGGGAGATTACCCACTTCCCTGTTTGCATTGAAGACCCCTGCTAACAGTTTTGGCAGTAAATGGTCCAGTGCTTTATAAAAGTAACCTGTTTGGCCATCTGGGCCTGATTCCAATGCCCGATATGGATCTAGGAACCAGGGAGGAGTATTAATGCTCGCGGAGTGCAGCAAGCAGTGTGCGAGCATGGAAGGACAGAACCAAAGGCCCGGGAAAGAGAGGAAGGAGCGGACCGTCAGGCGGGAGCGCCAGGAGCAAGATAAGCACACCAGGAAGGAATTTGGGACCGATAACTATCGGAGGAGTAGCACGGAAGAAGAAGGGAAGTTAGGAACGCACTTTCTGGGTACTCGGAAGGTTAGCATTGAGACGCGCAGAGCTCCGGGGGCGTGCCTGTTTTCTAGGAAGCAACACGTCTTGCATAAACACTAGACAGAAGTGTTTTTCTGGTGTTAGCGATGTTGGTAGGATAGCAGGTACGACATAGCGGTGCATGATGGACCACGAAGTCCAAAAGGGGCGGAAACGGCGAATCATGACAGCATGCCCCTCTTAAACCTCGATCCAGTGGGTTTGCCTGGATGGGTTAGATGGAATCTACGTACCAAAAGGGGGGCATTCATGTTGGACACCGGTTCCCATGTTCGTTCGCTGGGGGGATAACCTTTCCATTCCACAAAATACTGTAGTTGACCTCTTCTATATCTGGAATCGCATATCCTGGAGACCTCGAATTCAATCTGATCATTGACGACCACAGGAGTAGGTCGATGAGCTGATCTGGTGGATTGGGAATAGGGTTTAAGCAAGGAAGTGTGAAAAACAGGATGTATCTTCTTCCAGGTTGCGGGTAACTGAAGTCGATATGTCACGGGGTTATTGATTTCCTTGATGGAAAAAGGCCCATAGAATCGAGGGGCCAATTTGTTGGGATGCAAGTGTTGAGGCAAGAGTTTAGAGGAAAGCCAGACCTTGTCGCCAATGGCATACACTGGACCGGGTCTCCTCCTGGTATCAGCATGTCTTTTAACATCCATTCTTGCCTTTTCCAAATGATTTTTAACATCCTTATGTACAGTGACCAGATGTCCAATCCAGGAATCAACTGAAGGAACCGGGGTGGAATGAGGTAGGAGTGTTGGCAGGACAGATGAATGGAATCCTTTATTGCAAAAGAAAGGGCTTGTCTTGATAGCAGAGTGGTCAGAGTTGTTGTATGCAAACTCAGCAACTGGAATTAAGACTGACCAATCATCCCTGACCTTGGCTGCAAAGCATCGTAAATATTGTTCTAGGGTCTGATTTACTCGATGGTTATCCCATTGGATTGAGGATGGTAGCCTGAAGATAATGCACGTTGAATACCTAACATCTGAAACAGGTACTTCCAAAACCGGGATATGTACTGAGGCCCACAGTCTGAAATGATCTTGGAAGGGAGACCATGCAGTCTAAAGATGTGGTTCAAAAATATCCCTGCCATTTCTTGTGCTGAAGGTAGCTTGTACAAGGGAGTGAAGTGGGCCTTATGGGAGAATAGATTGATGGTAACCATAATGGTAGGGAAACCCTTGGAGGGAGGTAATTCCACGATAAAAATAGTGGCAAATATTTCCCAAGGATGGTCTGGCAATGTGGGTTGATGGAGAAGACCAGCAGGTTTTCTATTGTTGCACTTGTTCTGACTGCAGACAGCGCAGGCTTGGATATTTGCTTTCACCCCATCGATCAATCTAGGCCACCAAAAATGTCTCTGGATGAGATGGAGAGTGGCTGTAATGCCTAGATGCTATGAAATGGAAGATGTCATGACAGAGGTTTATAATCTTGGTTCTCAGGGTCTGAGTAGGTATCACCAATCTCTTGTCCTTAAAAAGGTAACCATCTTTAGCAACTAGGGACCATTGGTTGGTCTTGGTATAATCCTTCCAGAGATCAGAAAGGGGTGTCTCAGCACGGACATTGTCCAACAAGGAGCTGGCCTGGGCCACGAAAATAGTGTCGGGGAAATATTTTAGGAAAGGCACGTGCCTCAACTGGTTCGTAATCAGGGCATCTGGTTAAGGCATCAGCGATTATATTGGTAGTTCCGGGTACATGATGAATGCGAAACTGATACTGGGCAAAAAAGAAAGCCCATCGAGCCTGATGACTGTTCCTACACTCCAGGGATTGCAGGACCTGTAAGTTCCTGTGATCAGTTCACACTTGAACCAGGAATTTGGCACCCAGAAGCAGATGATGCCACTCAGTAAAGGCCTGCCGGATGGCGAACAATTCCTTCTCCAAGACTGAATAATCGGTCTCACTGGGATTCAAAGTTCGAGATAGGTAAGCAATGGGATGTTCCTCTTTGGCCTAGGATTCTTGTTTTGACACTGCCCCAATAGCTTAATCTGAAGGTTCGGTTTCCACCAGGAAGGGTTTATTAATCTCAGGTTGAGCCAGGACGGGACCTTGAGTAAACCTTTGCTTTAGTTCCTGAAAGGCAGTCTCTTGAGCAACAGACCAGTTGAAAGGAATGTCTTTCTTTAACAACGCAACTTAAGGTTGTAGAATGGCAGAAAATATCGGAATGAATTTCTTATAAAAGTTTGCAAGGCCCAGGAAAGATTGAATCTGTTTTACTGTTGGAGGGGCCGGCCATGAAAGGATAGAGTCGACCTTGTCGGGGTCCATTTCTATTCCTTTGGAACTTAAAACAAATCCCAGGTAATAGACTGTTGGGGCATGAAAGATAAATTTTTTCTGGTTTGGACCGCAATTTATTCTCTCGCAGGCGTTTAGAACCAAGGTCACGTGTTCTTGATGTACTTTGGGGTCATTGGAATATATCAATATGTCATCCAGGTAAACAATTACAAAGAGGAAAAGCATATCTGAAAAGACTCTGTCCATGAAGCGCTGAAAAACCGCAGGAGTGTTGGCAAGGCCAAATGGCATAACCAGGTATTCAAAGTGACCAAAGGGCATCCTGAAGGCGGTCTTCCATTCATTGCCTTCCTTTATACAGATGAGATGGTAAGCGCCCCGTAAGTCAAGTTTGGTAACAATTACAGCACCACGTACTGCTTCCAATATGTCTGAAATGAGTGGTAAAGGATAGCGGTCCTTGAGAGTGCATTGGTTAAGGCCTCGATAGTCCAGGCATGGTCGGAGTTCCTGAGTGTCCTTTTTGGGCACAAAGAACAAAGAGGCCCCAGCAGGAGACTTAGAAGGACGGAGGCTTCCATTGGCAAGATTGGTGTCCAGGTATTCACGTAGTGCTCTTTTTCCGGCTCAGAAAGAATAAACATCCTTCCAAATGGTATAACTGCGGAGGCTTCATTATCGATGGCACAATCTTCTGGTCGATGGGGCGGTAGTGATTGAACAATGGCTGTCGAAAAAACATCTGAGCATTGTTGGTAAATCTCCGGATCTTGGGTAATGTTGGAAACACATATAGAAGGTTGTTCAGGTATCCGGGATTCCACGGATATGGTGTGTAAAACATTCTGGGATAAACAATGAGACAGACAGAAGTCGGAACCTAGAAATAAGGATCCGTCCTCCCAATTAATATATGGGTTGTGTTTCTTTTGAAGCCAGAGCATGCCCCGAACCATTGGGTAATGAGCTGCCTTTATGATATCAAAACTAAGCATCTCCTGATGGTTATTTACTGAGAGTAACAGTTCTGTTGTTTGCTGGGTTATGGGTCAAGAAGACAGTGGTTTCCCATTTATCCCTTCGACTGCCTGGATTGTTTCTTTGGATTCTCGAGCAATGTTGTGCTTTAAGGCCCATTTGTGGTCCAAGAATATTCCCATAGCACCACAATCAACTAGGGCCAGGATGGAATGCATCTTCTTATTGGCGTAAGACAAGAATGCTTGTAGAACCACCAAGGTGTTTTGATGAAGACAGTTCAAGGAAGGAGAAGAAGCAGAGCAAGTACCTTTCTCCCGAAGCTGGGCTCCATTGAAGATCAGGAGCTGGCGTTTCCCGAATGCCTAGGTGGAGCTATCGGACAATTTCATACAAGATGTTTATCAGAAGCACAATACATACAGAGTCCAGTGTTGATCCTACGAATACTTTCTTGAGGAGAGATTGGACCCCGCAAGGAGCCTAGTTGCATGTTATGATCAGACAGTGTCATTGGTTCTATTTTGGCTGACATGACCTGATTGATTTATTTGGAAGAGGCAAAATGGGAAGGGGAACCGTGAAAATGGGAGTTGCATGTAAAGCCTATAATAGTCGGATGCAGGGTATGCCAAGTATCCACCAAATAAGGGTCAGCCAGCCCTGTCTTCAGTTTACGTGAAGCCATCCCCACCCAAGAGTATGTGCTCCTTGCTGACCTATCTTTTCCTCTTGCCATGACTAAATTCATGTCTCCTATCAGTATCAAATCACCTTCAGCCCATGTTCCCAAAGTGCGAAGCAGGTTTAACATAAATGTGTCTTGAGATGTGTAAGGGGCATCGAAGGAGACGATCGCCATTTTCTTACCAGGTATCTCTCCTTTAAGAATAATGTACCTCCCGCAGTATCCCTTTTGCTAACAGCCTTGGTCAGTGCCTCATCTCTCCTGATCAGAAGTGCTATCACCGCCCTTGTGGCGGTTGCTGAAGAGAAGAACTGCGAGGGGAAACCTTAATTGCGTACCATTGATCCATGGTCAATAAATGTGTCTTTTGCACAGCCATTATGTGTATGTTTTATCGCTTGAGTTCTTTAAACAGTTGGCAGCGCTTCTTCAGGGTATTTAGACCTCGGGCATTCAGGGTCCCTAGTGTCAATATGATTTTAAATCTGGTCTAACTGTTCGAAGAAGTATTCTCTGCAAGCCCCCTCCTGTCTCCAGAGAATGGTGCTTTCCACCTGTGAAGAAGTGTGAGGAAATGTCTAACGTGTTCTGCCCTTTTTTACTTAGTTTTGGTCGCCCAGTGTGTTTACTATCCGGCCGTCCTGTGAGTCCTAAGTTTCCCTTACTGTGCCTTCCACGTGGCCTTATACCTTGGTCTGGAAGTGTTCCCACTCCTGACCACCTAGTGTTGAAAACTGTCGGGTGGTCTCCCTCTCTGTCATAACTGTGACTCGATACGGCTACCCCAACCTAAACAATCAACATTCTAACACAACCCTTCAACTCCCACAAACAGTATATAAAGTCCAATGCTGTTTCACTCATCTTAGTCTCATGGGTACAATGCTGGTAAGAGTGTCCCATTCAATGTCCTGGTTTTAACTTCTGTTCTTGTCAGCAGTCGTTTCTGTTCTTTCCTAAGGGGACCGTGTGCCATGGCTCTCTTCCCGGACTCTTCCGCTTGTAGTTGTTTCACCCGCCAGGTTGCCATTCTCAACTGGAATATTCAGTAGCTTGCTCCCAGCCTCGAGCGTACAGAGAGCGTGTAGCTTGCTCTCCATTTGAAACTACAGACCAAACGGATATGTCCATTTATATTTGGTCTTTCTTTTTCTCGGCTCTTCCACTACTGGTCTCATCGTTCGATGTCTCTCAACCCACGTCTCTTTAGTAGGGTGGGTTGAGAGACATCTTGGTGTATTTGGACCGTTGAGTTGTGAAGAAGGTTTGTCTTAATGCATAACTGTATCTTGATCCAGGCAACTTTGGAAATGGTAACACAAAGTCCTCTGGGAGCCAGCCAACGTGTATGTAGGTCATGAAGTGAGGAACAAGAGCATTAGCTCTCATCCTATTATGAGCCGTGGGCTTGAGACGTGACCTGAAAAAGGCGTCCGTGTCCGGTGTTCACACTGACAAATTCATCTCGCCGGCATTAGCTGCGCAGAGCCATGGTGATAACCACTCTGCGGATCAAGATCACATCAAGACATGCCACTTCTAGAGGTGAGAAGCTCTTGAGAGGGTGAAGTCGATTTCACTTCTTACGAAGCAATTACAGACCTTTTCAGGTAGTACTCGAGGCATAGTATCAAAAGTGGACGGAATATTGGGGCGATGTCGCCGAAATAAATATTTGCTCTAAAGGGGACTAGCCACCATTCTAGAGGGAAAGAGCAAACTAATTACATTACAAGCTGCGTTAGCTACATTATCAAAAGGCATTTAACTTTTAATTTACAGGCATGTCGAGTGTATTTCTAGAACAGCACAGACAGGTATTGTTACTAAGTATATTTATATGGGCTGCTTCTGTGCTTTGTGATATGGGGTGCTTGAATGTGATATGTAAAGGAGAGACACAAGTAAGGAACAATACTCAGAGGGAGGGAGCTTTGAGATTTTCAGTCATTTCACTTTTGGAGAAATGCCGAGATCAGCCCATGAGTCCGAAAGATGTCTAGGACAGGATAGACATACATACCACCCACTAGCTAGTGCCTAAGAACTAACTATATACGGTTCATTAACCTCCCACAGCACAGCCAGTCATGCTGAGGAAACACAGAGACAGTCTGAACTTCCCTGCTGGGCAGTCCATCTCTGGAAAGAGAAACAGAGGCCAGCAGGCCACTAGCCCGAGTTCAGTTCTGACATTTAAGTCTCAGTTCAGCCACAATGGACCCAGGAAGAAATGGCCCTTGGCCAGACACCTTTCAATGTGAGATGCCTTGGAGGAGGATGGGCGTGCCTCATCCAGAAAGTTACCCAAAGCGGTGGACAACAGGCAAAGAATCAGGACTCCTAAACAGAATGGAGCAGGCAACAGCACAGACACTAACTATCCTGTAAGGCTGTGAATTATTATTTCTAGCTTGGTTATACAAGGAGCAAAAGTGTTCAACGCCGTGATAGGTGGGGGGCACTATGACTCTCAGCCTAGGATTTGAAAAAGTTTTAAAAAAGCATTAGGTGCCCACCAGAGTTCCGACATTATTCTTGGATAACCCATCATGTGGACTTATATCTATAAAATAGGCAGCATGGAATTTACCGTAGGATAATGAGAATTATAGTGCACCTCATGAGTCTCAGGATATGGGACTGCGGTTTATGCGCAAGTGACCCCCAATGCACGCATGCAATTTATGTTTCAGGATTGTGTCTTTTGGATGCAAATTGTGAAAGTAGCTGAATCCTGCTCACCAGCCATGACTGTCACTCATCCTTGCGGACGTATGTTGGCAATATAACCGTACATCAGTGTAATTGATCCTCTGACTAGACAAGTGATGATAGAGTCGAAAGGTATGTTACATTGGATAATGGTTAGAATACTCCACCTGGGAAGCCACAGACATGCAATCAGATGCATACTTCCTGAGGTGGACAAGGATGGCGGGAGGTAAATATGGGCAATTCTATCACTCAAGGATCATAGTTGGGATTATATTTGCCTCAAACACAGCGATGCAACCTTAACATGATGTGTATTTGTTTCAATCACTGCACACATTTTAAGTGATCTGCATGCGAATATGTATTAATTGATAGGCTGCTGCTGACGCCACAGTCATTTAATAGGAATCAGCTTGTTAATTGCCCAGTTACATGGGGTTCTTCCATTTCTTTCAACTATTTACACTATTAGAAATGGTTACGCCACCAGATATAACATTGCATTGCACACGCCACACAACAACACAAAGTCCTTAAAATGCCATGTTGTGACATACTTATAAACAGCATCATGCACTACCACATGCACAGTAAACCGGTAGCAACCGGTGCTTTGCCTTTCGCCTCTTTCACCACTCTGCACACCCCACTTGATAGGTTGACAGCTGTTCCTTGTCAGAGAACAAACAGGTGGCATGGACGAAACAGTGACCTATGGTACCTTCCAAAACACTGTGTCAAAGTCTGTTCCGTGGAATTTATCTGGCACCCCGGAAGTTGTGATCTTGGGACCCAGCAACGTCACAAACTCTTCAAAGTCTACCTGCCCATCTCCTTCAAAGAAAGCAACATCAAAGTGTTAGACAGGGCAGGAAAAGGAAGACTCATTAACAGACTTAAAGCAGGAGTTTAATGCCAGTGGGAAACATAAAGATATTAGAGGAACTGATTGATTCCAGCTAGAGGAGTGAAATGATTGAACATGAAAATCGTAGGTGGAATGAGAATATAGTGAATGTTGGATTGATCTAGAAAAGGAAATTACATAAGTGGCTGAACCCTTGAACGGAAGTGATACTATTAGAAAGATAACATGTAAAGGAAGTGACACAATAGGCCCTTAGACGAATAGCCAAGGAAAGGAAGTGACATCACTGGTATTAACTGAGAAAACAAAGTCCAACAAATGAAGTGGCATTTTCAACATAAACAGGTAAATACATGGATAAATAATCTTGGAAAGGAAATGGCTAAATAGGTATGCAAAGAAAAATAAGTTAACATCAGCATTATAAACAAACAGGGTAAGCAATACAGTCTCTGAGATGGTGGTGTGCAGTGCATTACAAAAATCCGAAAGGGATATATTATCAAAACAAGGAAAGGAATTGACACCAGAGGCATACACAGGAAAAGGTTTCCCATCAAAATAACGAATAGAGAAAGGAAAACCATTGGAGACTATTAGTAAAAGGAAGTGACGTTTAGAGGGATATATTGGGGGAGGGATATACAGGGGGAGAACTTCAGTTAACTTTCTGGAAGATGAAGTCATGCAATTCCATGACTTGACATTTGGAAGTCATTCAATTTTTGGAAGTCAATGTACATCCATGCTTAACATGTTGGGAGGAATTGACTTATGTAACGACCTATGGCAATACATAGCTAGGTTAGGCAACAAGCAGAATTCTCCTGACTTCTGGTGTTCGGTTCTGGGTGGAACACAGTGAACAAAATAGCATTTTCGTTTGTAAAACTTCAAATATACAGGCAGTGGAGTGAGGAACTCTGGGGAAAGACTAGAAATACCACAAGCATGTTTAAGGATACCTCTGTGGTGCCCCAACTGGAGGTAGGTCATATTTTAAATAGATGGCATTCTACAGAAATCAATGACTTCCAGACTTTTGAATGGATTTAGGAGCATCCAAAAATGATTTATCTGAAGCATTGGATATGGGATGTCATTACATGAATATACAAGGACAGGTGGCACCGTCGGTGGATAACCAGTGAATGGGGAAGATATCATTGGGCCGGACGGGCAAAAGAAGGGACATCAGAAGTATGAACCAGGCCAGGGAGTGACATATGAGGGACAAACACAAATGAAATTGACATCAGATAGCTACATTTTGGGGATATCAAAACGACCTACGGTACTTATACATTTGTGTCACACACATATGCCTTTCATAGACCATGCGAAGTCAAAGGTCTAATAATATTAAGGAATGTGTTGTTTTCCATCGCAGGTGAAGAAAGAAAGAGGCATACGTGGTGGGGGGTACCTCACTTGGAAGGAGTAACTTCCCAGTGTGCCTGGGTGGCACAGTTGCTAATGTCACACCTCAGCAACTGAAGATCACTCATTAGGTTAATAGGTCAAAACGTAAATAGAAGTATAACTGTATTTTTGTTTGTATTTGTTAGAGACATGGTGTACAACAGGGCAGATAGGCAGAATTAGTAATCCCATTAAAAGGTGATTTTCAATAGCATCTATAAACATGTAAGAGATGATACACAAGCCTGCTGATGGATTGATAGGGTCTTGTAGCATAATGAGGGCAGAAGGGACTGAGAGTTATGCAAATATAATGTGAGACCTATAACAGAAATGGTGTTTACCATGTGTATGCATAGTTACAGTTGAGGAAGTCAATCCTGGCCGAGGGATGAAAACGCAGCAGGTGTGTGGGGCTGTTTCAAGAGTTGATGCCTCTTGAGGGTTATTTTAAAGCCTGCCACTGTAGGGATGCTCTTAATCTTTGAGGGAAGGGAGCTCCAGAGGTGGGGGGAGGATGGTCAGAAGCGAGAAGGAGCGAAACCTGGAGCCAGGCAGATGGGGGACAGAAGGTATGTTTGAAATGTGTTTGAGATCTGAGGCTGGGAGTGGGGGTTTAGTGGGAGCTAGGGGAGGCCAGGTAGACTGGGCAAGCCTGTGGATAGATTACAAAAGCAGAATAAGAAATCTGAAAAGTGAGCAGCTGTGCTTGGAGATCCATCTGGCATGGAGGAGGATGGGACAGGATCGAGCAGATGCAAAGCTAAAAACTGTGTTGAGAGTTTCACAGGAATAGCATTTGAGTCCCAGGAGGAGGTGGCTGCAGAATAGGATAGCATGCTCAGGTTTAAACTGGAGATCAGACCTTTAGTAACATGGAAAGTGAAATAGGCATGGAGTTTCCTGATGTACAGAAGGTGGGACATGGCTGCTCTTGTGTTAGAGGAAATTAATTGATGAAGTTTAAGATTGCTGCCAAAGAGAACTCATAGATTATGTCCCCTGGTGGGTGGGATTGCGAGGAATTCGACCATCCGCACGGTCGGTGTGCGCTCACCTGGGCTTTTTTGACATTTTAAATTAAATTGAATGATGGTAGATCAACCTCCAAAAAATGTGTGCGTCTAATCTGCACACATCTTGCTATGCTCACTGCATGAAATACACATAGACCTGTGTTCTCTGGGTGAACACAGCCTAGAGGCGCACTCCTCCCAGTCATATTTAGTTGGTATCTGACAGGTGGAGTACATGATGCATCTCATCTCAGAAAGGGGGGGCAACACCTTCCTCCTGCCATGGCCAGCCTAATCAACTATCAAAGGCTCCATGGATCTGCCCTGTCTGTTTGTTTACCCTCTGGAGATAGTGGCAACCATTAACATAGTTAACATACTAACAGACTATACTTCAAACAGGCCCACATGGGGCTTGGCTGCAGAGGTTAGCAAAGGAGACAGAAAACACCAAACAGTGTTCATATGCACTGTGCCAACCTGAAGCCAGCTCCCGCCTTTCAGTATCAAGGGCATTGACCTGTCATGTGTGGGACTGTGTATTTACAGTAGTCATCCACGCATGGGGACTCCCTTCAGAAGGTACGAGTATGTGGTTTGGCGGCAACGAAAAGTCTGGTCTTGCCACAACTTCAAGGGAGACCTGCTGCTTTAATCAGGAACCACAGATAGCTCAATTAAGCAGAGGGACCCTTTGATGTACAACAGACAGGAAGATGGGTGGGCCTTAGTATTACATGTTTTCATCCCTTTACCTTTTCTGTTGGAAAGCACTCTGATTATGACCTCAGGCATACAGGAGATTGTTGGTGGGCACCCAGGATTGGTTAATTAAGGTAGGTTTAGCCTACACCAACCACTGTCACCCATTTGGCTTTTAAAGAGGACTGAACCCCTTTTTTTTGGGCAGATAATCTGAAGACTTCACAAGGAGTAATAAGGAGTAACACGAATAACTCATTTGGACCCTGGCTGAAAGTACAGTTTATTTATAAATCGAACAATGATCAAGACTTGTAATACCAGACAGAGCTAAACCACACACTAATTGCAGTCGTACTCTTCTCAATTAAAAAAATATAACATCTTTTTATTCAATTATTTAAAAAACCTTTACAGGGTGGTTTGTATTTTGTGGTGTGCTAGAACTGTCTGTTGAATAATAGTAAAGTAGATACATTTAAACAACCTTGACTGGACAGTCCCTTTTATCATTCGATAATAATGGTATATTCGCAGTTTTGCAACTAACCAACGATCCATGACCTTGCAGAGATAAGCCTGTCGTTCCGTCCACGTTACCAAAAGTGGACAAGGAGGTTTATAATTTGTCTGTGTTTGAAGGCACACCCCTGTACACTCAAGCCAGAATAAATACAGCTCGCTATGGGAAAAGGCCAAGAGATTTCTTGCAAGGATAAGTTTTTATTCACACAGAAATAGGTAAACCAGCAAAGAACTCTGCTGTGTGAGAAAGTTCTGCTGAAAAATGGTAAAAACAGAAGGTATAAGGCAACACAGCATCAATACTAAGTCATACATACAGTAGAAACCTGCGTGGCTGGTTGGTGAGACACTATACAGGGGCCTGCTCCATATGGGATGCCAGACAGCAATTGGTCCCATCCCTGTCCATCCATCTTCCATCACGTGGGGTCAGCTGGGCTCATCTCTCCAGGGACTGAAGGTCACATTCTTCATTATTTACTATTGAAAGAAAATGCTGCTGTATCATTTTGGCGTGCACCTGGGAAACTCGGAGACTGGCACAGGGGAAGGCTCAAGATCATGCTGACTCACACATTCATCACTCAGTTCATATCGCACTCTCCATGCCCAAGGTTTCCACCCTCACTTTGGACTATAATTTATTAAACCCTGTACCTCGTATTACAAAGAGTGTCATTATGAAATAAGGTGAAATGGTTGTATTCTTTCAGATCTTTTATGGCCACTGGGTTTATGGTTGGTGGTCCGAGGCCACCTACTATCACCATATTCAGGGGTTTTTGACTGGGCAGTTGTGGGTGCCATAACTCCTCAGGGGTTGGGTGGGGGTTGGAGGTCTGTTTTTGGCCTGGCTGTGATGAATGTGCACAATGAGGCACTTGGTGCTGTCTAGCAGCCTTGCAGGGCACATTCCTTTTTGGGATAACAAGTATTCACAACAGTTAAGGATCAAAGAGGAGTATCTATGGGAATTAGCAGTGCAGGTCTTCCTACAATCAGCACTTGGGCCTGTTCAGGTTTCTTTGTCGGGCCTGTCCCAGCAAACAATAGCCCCTCCATGATGGCGGGAGATGCAAGTAGGTTTGTTGACCACAGACCTAGTTGTAGTCCATCACTGCCACTGTGCCCCTTTTCAAGTCTGGAATCAACAATGTCCTGTTGCATTGCTCATTGGAGCCGACAAAGACAGTTCCTTCGCTGTGGCAGCACAACTGGTAGTTATCCTCTCAGTGTACTTTCACTGGCTTCTCCATTGCCGCAATCCATGTCAGTTTTGTGACATGCTCTGTCCATATTTGTGCACATGTCTTTTCCACGAACACCATTACTTTCTCTTTGTATCCCATGAAGCCTCCAGCTAGGCAGCTGAATGTAGTTTCTTTCCACTTGCTGTTTACGTACTTCACCCTGTCGATAACTAAATATGGTTGTTGTAAGCAGTTGACGTTGTTTTCAGGTTGTTATTGCATTGCAGGTCATCTGGATCAACAAGCTCTATTTGCACGCTGTGTGCCTGGAAGATGCATTTTATACTACATAGACAAGATGAATCAGGCATTGTGCCTCTATAATTGGAACTTCCTATGGTACTAAAACCTTGGGTGCCCTCGATGCTTGCAGTATCATAACAGCTAGTATTTGTTGTTTGCCTTCCTTACACACTCATATCAGCATACTAGCTATTCGCATGGAGGGGATGTCTGATATCTTCAATAGCATCCAGGCCTAGGCCATGGTATGCCTCCTATTTGGGCATACACGCTTGCCTTTTCATTCTGTCATGGCGTGATACATATCTCCTTGTTGATACACTACTGCTAACATTGTTGCTATTACTAATATTTGTGTTACAAAAATATTTTTAATTGTGGGGAATAATATTTATATCAGTTTGCTCATGCACACACACGTTCGGTCAGGTATATTTGCTTGTGTATTGACAATATTCACACTGTTATTACTTATTTGGGAAGTATTATACATATGCACAATGTGTTGCTGATTTTGTTTGACAGTGCAGATGCGTTTAGCAGTGCCCTTCCATTCATTTCCTCCCTAACACCCTCTTTTAGATGGCTTGCCGAGATAAAAGATGTACCCCAATAAATTCCTAACAGAAACATTTATATGATAAATAGAATGGCAGTGAAGTCTAGACCACAAGTGTAAGAATATAACCATCTAGAATGAATAGTAGATCTATCTTTTGTCTGAATATACAATGAATTATTTGACTTTGAGCACTCCATGTCATACATTCCTGTAGGGGGATTGGGGGAGAAAGAGAGGGAGAGAGAGAGAGAGAACTTGAGAGAGAGAGAGAGAGAGAGAGAGAGAGAGAGAGAGAGAGAGAGAGAGAAAAATAGAGAGAGACAGAGCGAGAAAGTGCTTATGCTGTTAGCAGCAATGCATGTTTATTCTGTGTGACATGCAGTTACATTATTACTTTTGAGGCAGATATTGTGAGGCAAATTTATAGTTTATTTTTTAGGATACTGGTGAGGAATCTGGGGTGTCCTACGAACATCTGAGAGGTGAATCCAATATCGGAGCCCTTTCACTTTTACTGTGAGAGAGGTGGTAAACAACACTTGAAATCTATGGTTGTTCCATTGGCGCACAAAGCTCTTGACATATATCAGGTCACCTGGCACAGTGGTTGGGTGGGTGTGGTGTCTGTGGTAGGCTGCTCTGCAGTGCCCTGTGCCATCTCTGGGCATGGTGGCACACTTTGTCCGGAGACATTTTTGATCACACATGTTAAGTGTGTTACTTACCCTTTGAAGTCCTCACCCAGAACCACTCAGTTGTATGGGAATCTGATGCTCTCCTGTTTGGGGAAATGGGTGTGTGCATGCGCCTTCCAGTTACTATTTCATGTGGTGAAAGGTAATGGTCTTTACTCAGCTGAGTGCACAAACTGAACAAGGCAGGGGGCAAACAATGCACCCAGTTTTTCTTTAAGGTGGTGCAGAGCTTGGAGAGCTTACTTTTGAGAAGGCTGTTGATCCATTCTACAACGCCGTTTGCTTGGGGGTGGTAAATTGAGCACATCCGGTGTTCAATGCCAAGAAGTGCTGTGATCTCTTTGAAGAGCTCATTGAAAAAGTGGGTGCTGTTGACAGATTTTAATGTATCGCACACACCCATCGGGGAAAACCTTGCACACTAAATATTTGGCAGCACATTTAGCATCTTGATGTGCACAAGGACCAGCCTCAACCCATTGATATGATATGATAGGTTGTTTATAACTTAATACCCAGAGGTTTCTAAGCACAGACCCGGGGATCGAACCTGTGTTGCTCCTTGTCGTCTTGTTTCCAAGGTGAGCACGTTGCCCCCTGAGCTATCCGCCCGAGACTCATTGTGAGAAAGGGCACACTACAACTATTAGGTATTGTGAACCATTGCATTTTTTTTTCCCATTGCTGCATAATCCATGTGTAACTCACTGAACGGCCCAATGGGTCAAGGCATGGTGGCTAGTATTGTCCGGAGCATCATGCCAGCGCTGAATGTTTGACAGGTGGTGCAGTGTATAATCATATTTGTGAGGTGTTCCTGAAGGTTTGGTATAAACCAATCTTCCTGTATGTCTGCTGCAATATGCTGTTTGGAGCTGTGGGATGGGTGGTCTGACTGGTAGAATGCTATTGTTAGGAGCTCTACAGGCATCACTGCCTTGCCAGTGCATTCTTGTCTCCAGAGTAGGACCCTTGGGGACCATTTATACCCTCTCTTAGACCATAGTTCTTTTCCCTCATTTGGTGCTTTTCCCTGTAGCTCAATTAGTTGTATGATAGGCAGTGCTGTGTATGACGTTGGCAGTGGATCATGTGATGATGTAGCCATGACGTATTCTGAAATGACTGGGACAGGAAGATAGGCCACCATTTTGGATGCAGCATCCACCACAGCATTTCCTAAGGCTATTTTGTCAGTGTTACCAGTGTGTGCAGAGCACTTGACGACCGCTACTACAGAAGGTTGTGACAGTGTCGGAATTAGTGTGTCTAAAAGTGTGACGTGTTGTACTGGGGAACCGTTTGCTCTGCAGAACCCTCTCCTTTTCCATCGTGACAAACCCGGCATGCACTGTTGTAGTGACGTATGCCGAGTCTGAATAAATGGTCATGTGGCATCCTTGTGATGCGCGCTGAATAGTTTATGGGTAGCCTCTTCATTTCTAATGTATCATAGTCCCCTCCTTCGAGGCACTGTATGTCTTTGCCCTGTGTCCTGGTCAATTGTGGTTGACCTGTCATCAAAGAGTACTTCCCCCTCCTCTAGTGGACAGTCTTTTGCTTTGGGGATGTCATCCTCTTCGCCTTCATATGTGGCACAGTTGTGTTCTTGCAAGTCCTCGTCAGTACACACTTCTGCTAGGAACGTGGCAGGATTTACTGTTTTGCATCGTACTGCATGAATAATTGGGTTTGAGGTGATAATCTCGAATGTGTAATACAGCCAGACTGCTGTGTAGAGAGCCAGTATGTGCTGTGGTAAAACCGGCAGTTGAAAGCATATCTCTGCACTGCGTAGCTGCTTGGGCTGGAATGGTGATGTCAGGGTGTTGGTATGGGAGTTGGCGATCCAATGGAATGCTTTACACAGAGTTTGTTGGTGGATGCTGGAGATTTGCGGGCTGTGAGCAGCTTAGCAAGGTGTAGTTTAAAAGTCAAAGTAAAGGACCTTAGAACGTAGGTGTAACGTGGCCAGGAAGCAGCAACGTGGCCACGCAAAGACAGTCTGCGTGGCAGCAGAGTCACGTAATTTGCAGCCCATAAAGGAAGAGGTCGCCGGAAGATGAATTTGCCCATGTTTTCGCTTTAATGAGAGTCACTGCATTTTCGGTGCGCAGAGTGGAGGAAATAAGTACGGGTGAGGTGTGCTTCACGTGGTGTGTTGGTGCAGGGGTCTGTGCTGTAAGGTCGTGCTCTAACAGATGGCTCCGCAGACTAGGAGATTTAGAAAACTTTCCAACTGAGTTTTTGGACTGTATGGCTAGGTACATAAGGAAGGTGATTCCCGGTTCTGGATTGACATTCAAGTTGGACAGTTGGGCAGTTCTGGTCTGTGTGTGTGGGACCAGATCCAAAGTGAAGGGATGGTGAAAGAAGATTCACTCGTTCTGGAGCTGCGACACAGGAAATTTTTTTTTGCTGCCTCACGGAATATTTATTTTTGCAATGTAGGGTAAGGAGGCACTAGGCTACTGTGTTTTGTGTGGGAAAGGTTCAGATTTAATGTGATGTTTTCTAACATAATGTTAGGGTGTTGGAGTGGCATGTATGGGTAGTTATGGTGTGTGGTACGGTATGGATTCAAGTTTAATATTTTTGAGGATTTGCAGCTTGGGGTCGCGGGAAGCGACATGGGAGGTCATTACGACCCAGGCGTTAAGGGTTAACGCCGTCGTTAACCCTTAACGCCTGATTCCAATTTGAACGGCTGCTTTTAGCAGGCGTTAAAATCCATGGCGCTAAACAGCCTTGGTGCTAATTACGGCACCGTAATTTACGGTGCCGTAATTAGCGCCTTCCCCACTCCCATTATGCCCTATGGGGCAAAAATGGGAATGGGGAAGGGTAAATGGGAAATGGGGATTTACCGCCCCACTCACCTTGGAATGGGGCGGTAAATCCGCCATCCACCATGGTGTAAACATAGTTTACACCATGGTGGTAAAGTTGGTGTACTTACCGCCTGGGTCGTAATGACCTCCATGGACTCTTAGAAAATGAGTAATGTTTGATATGGTGAAAAGTTGGTGTGGCTGGCATGATTATATATGCATCTACACTTTTTTAAACTATTTTAAGGCTTTTCAGCATTTAGATTGTCTCATGCCAACATGGATTTTAGGATTAGATTTGGATAAGGGCTCACAACATCTATGGGTGTACAGACTAGATATAACCTCTTTGACGATTTTCAGCGTTTAGGTCACTAAGCTGCGACATGGACTTTTAGGATTGGACTTGGGGTGGGTTCATGACATCTAATGTCTTAGAGACTAGATTCAACATTTTGAAGATTTGCAGTGTTCAGGTTGCTTATCTGCGACATGGACATTTAGGGTTGGGTTGGATTGGATTTGCGCTTGACATCTGTTATGGTTAAATTGGTATAACTTTTGGTAAGTGGGTAGAGTATTGCAACATGAACTGTGTTCTGCGTGATTGTGACACATGGTGTATGATTTGGAACCCCTGCATGAGTGTGGGGGAGAGGTCATTGGGGTAGAGACTTTAATTTTGTGTCACGGGTGTGGATATGACCACCTGTTTATTGTGGGGGTAGCACCTCCTATGTGTTTGATGAGCTTCGGTGAAGCTTATACTAAAATTTGTAAGTGTGGTTTCGCTGATGGTGTGAGAGTACCAAGTCAGTATGGGCAGCCTTCTTAGGTTGACTTGCCAGATTTATTATATGCTTCTAAGGTATCTTTACAGACAGTTAATCAGGTTACTTTTAAGTTATATAAAGGACATTAAACACTGGTGGCCCATCACCCAGACAGAGGGCTAACCAACTGACCAGGCTAGAACTTTCCCTCACACATTCCACCACTCAGGCGTCAACACTCCACATGACATCACAACATTCCTACTTACCCAGGCAGTTTGGGCTTGAGATGATAATCCCGAATGCTGATGCTCTCTGGGTGTTCAGGGTGGACTTAGATTTTTCCAAGATTGCAGATACTGAATGCTCCACATACAAGGTCACTGAGTACCCCATTACAATTGTGGAGCTTTTATCAATGGCAAAGGCAGTGGCAGCGAGAGCTTGTTCGCATGCGAATTGCCCTTGCATAACTGAGTCCAGTGTATCGCTGTAATAGGGCAATGGATTGTGGCCCATAGTGCTCTTTTGTGGTAGCACAGCAGTCATAAGTGTGTAGTTTTAATGTGAGAATATATACAATTCTTGTGTCCAATCTGGGGTGGCGAGAACTGGGGATGTGGCAATTACTTCCTTTGAATCATTAACATTTTGTGCCATGTCTGCTGTCCATTGTATATATGCTCCAAAGTCCAGAATCCATGCCCTGCAGTAATTACACAACTCCAGGAATTTCTGCATGTCTTTCACTGTAACGGGTTTGGGCATGGCACGCACAGTTGCTGATCTTTCTAGTATTATTCTTTTGCCTTCTGCTGAGATCAGCTGTCCTAAGTAAAGCACCTCAAGCTGGCAGTATTGGAGATTCACCTTGTCAACCTTGTAGCCCTTGCGGACAAAGAGTTGTAGCAGGGTGATGGAATATTTACGACAGTTTTGCTCACTGTCACTGCAAACTAGTAAGTCGTCCACGTACAGGATGGCCGTGCTGGTTACATGGATTTGCCTAAGTTTTCATGTAATATCTTGTTGAATATGCTTGGGCTATTGCAGTACCCTTGGTGCAAAAGAGTGTGCTTGTAGCGCTTTCCGCCATGTGTGAATGCTGTAAGGTACTGTGAGTTAGGGTGCAAGCGTATTGAAAAGAAGGCATTCTTTAAATCAACCACTGTAAAGTGCGTTGCCTGTTTGGGGATACTGCACAAAATGGTGGCAGGGTTCGGAACTAGAGGAAATTCTTTCTGTACTACATCATTAAGTGGTACGGAGATCCCAGATCTTTCTCCAATTGCCCCACATCGCTTTTTTGACAGGGTAGATGACAGTGATGACAGTAGATTTGAAAAAGGCTCAGAGCGAGCCAAAACATGTTATCACTTATGGGCTTTAACTTACCATTTAATGTGTGACAATACAACACAATTAAATGACCGTATAACTGGTGGCGCTGAGTCCTGGAATTTTTTCCTATTCTACTAATTCATCCACAACTCATAAAAAAATTGAAACATTCAATTGGTTCAATATTTATGTAGTTAACAGAAAAGGTCATTCTATCCCTTAAACCATCAAACTGCCAAGGCGACCGCTGCCCTGCGCAAATCATCAAGGATGCAGCCAGAGATTTAGCACCCTTCATCTCAAAACTCATCAACGCTTCCGTCAACACAAGTACTGTACCTACAAACCTCAAAGAATCTTGGGTACTGCCCCTACTCAAAAAACAGACACTCGACCCAGCAATCCCCATGACTACAGTCCCATTTCTCCTAAAAATCATTGACAGAGTAGCCTACCTCCAAATCCAAAACTATTTGGAGTCACACCAACTATTAGGCTCACGGCAATCTGGCTTCAGACCACTGCACGGTACTGAAACGTCCCTTATCGACCTCAAGACACAAATCGACGAGTTGAAGGATAAAGGTAGTACAGCTATGCTCCTCCTCCTTGACCTATCAGCGGCCTTTGACCTGGTGGATCATGCAGTATTATGCAATCACTTAGCATCTGCCGCCCATTACTCAAGTGAAGCTATAGCATGGGTACAATCCTTCCTAGCTAACTGTACGATGAGAGTGTTCTCCCCCGTAGCTGCAGCGGACCCAATCCAGATCACTTGTGGTGTCCCACAAGGCTCATGTGTCTCCCCGACAATGTATAATATCTTTACTAAGCCTCTCTTCGACAAACTTGACAGGTTAGGGGTAACCTATACTAATTATGCGGACAATACGCAGATTCTCATACCACTTTCAGGCAACTTTGTCGAAGACACAGCCCTAGTAAACAAAATGTACCTCCTCATTCAGGAGTGGATGGCCTCCCACGGCCTCTGTCTAAATGACGATAAAACTGAGATACTGATCTTGGGTTCCGACTCCAACCTAAAAAAACTGAATCCCAACTCTCGCAATTTCAACATAGATGGTAACACAATCAAGGTGGCTACTGAGGTTAAAACTCTAGGCTTTTACCTCGATTCCACTCTATCTCTTAAAAAACAAGTCAACACCCTGGCATCCTCCACAGCGTACACCTGTAAATTAATCAGGATCTCTAGACCCTACCTCTCTAAAAGTAACTGCATCATGCTAGCCAACGCATTAGTAATGTCCAAATTGGACTATTGCAATGCCCTCTATGCCGGAGCCAATAAAACCATTATAAATAAAATGCAAATCCTTCAAAATAACGCTCTTAGAGCAGCCCTTGACATACCCCGCAGAGCACATATCTCCAACATCAGGAAAGACCACCACTGGCTTAAAATCAGTGACAGAGTCCTGCTCAAGACACTATCGCTCACCCACAAAGGGCTCAACAACACAGCCCCCCCCTACATCTCGGCCAGACTGACCAGAAAATCATCTAGCCACCACACCAGGGCCACTAACCACTTCTTGCTCGAAAATCCCAGATTTAGACGCTCCAAAGCGGGCGGTGCGAGCTTCCCTGTCAGAGCTGCCCAGGCCTGGAACGCATTGCCCATTACGCTCAGAGCTAACTTACCCTATTCTAACTTCAGAAGTAAGGTAAGAAACTGGCTCTGGTCCAACGACAAATAATTTTCATGGTACCTAACGGCAATGATACTTCTGCAACCCAGTCTAAGACGATCCTGCTCTCACCCTTTGTACCTTTGTACACATTCTCAATACTGTAACATGTTAGTTTCTCATTCCAACCTCCTGTATTGACATGTATGTATTGATTTGCTATGTCTTTTATACTCTGAATGCAACCTAAGCTTAAGTAACCTTGTACTTGCTGCACCCGGCTACCCCTGGGTTTTGTGCGCATTATCAAATAATAAACATAAACATAAACACTAGTTATCACAACATAATCTTGTTAATTCATCCACATACAATTGTGTGTGATCACAATAGTTATAATAAATGTGATCTATTAGCAGGGTGGATCCAGTCAACAGAGTAAAGCTGATCACATCCCCAGATGTTCTTCTCGACCGGTTTCAACATTTTAAAGAAATCGCAACAACGTCTTCATCAGATCAGGAGAAACCAATAGATACAATACATGGACTGACCAAATAGGTCATATGCTCTCAAGGCATCACTTCAATTGTGATCAAGATCAAAATTCTGGATCTCAAACAACAGGAAGAATTGTTCGTAAATGAGAAGGGCACTGAAGGCATTCCAGGAAAAGGCTGAATAATAGTAGACATATCGCCCCAAATTTTCAAATTATTTTTGCCGCATTAGTTGGCATTCCGGTTGTGGCTGACGCCATCCACTGTTGTCTGGCTCAACGGGTATGCCTCAAACCACTATGTCATGTGTCATGGCATGTATTATGAGCACATTCCTGGTGTGGCACAGACAATGTCATTATTGGTAAATTAGATCGTCATGTTCAACTTTCTAAGCAGATACCTGCCGAGCAGATTGACAGGAGAGCTCTCAGAGTACAGTAGGGGAGCGCAGACTATCCCTCATCCCACCTTTACATCCCAATCTTTTGTATATGCCACCGTAGAAATTGCCTTAGAGAATCCCTGCATGTTAAGAGTTTTGCCAGATAACGGGCAGTCACCTTCATTGATGCATGATTTCTCAGCGCCCAAATTCACCATAAAGATGAATTGCTTGTTTACTATCTCTGCTCCCACCAAGGGTTCCTCTCCTGGGTTGAGGGTCATTGACAGGACCGGACACGCAAGTGCTTTCTGTGGGCTGTCCTAATCAGAGTAGGTGTTTGTCCCTGGGAATGAGAAGGGATTTCCCCCATCACTGTAGCACCTTGCAACAGGGCCACTGTGCCACTGGGTGCACCGATAAAAGGGGTTTGTTTTTCCTGCCTGCCGGAAGTTGATGTGAGGTGGGTATTGTTGCATCATCTGCTGGGGGTATCACTATGGGGGAAGGGCTGGGTTCTGCAGGGGAAACTGGGGGTAAGCTTGGTGTATCTCATAGGATATGAGGTCATTCTGGGAGTCAGCCCTTGGGGGCCCCATGGGGTGGTGCGCTGTAGTTCTGATGGCTGCAACTGTATCCGATTCCTTGCCTGCTCCCGCACTCCCTTGAAAAATGTCCTCACCTCTCACAGCTCCAACATTGCCCCATTCCTCCTCCTTGGGGTATCATTCCTCCGAACCCCACTCCCATATATCTTCTGACCCCACCTCTTCTTCGCTGTTGTCCTCCTTGCTACTGTGGGCCAGGGTACTGTGTTTCCACCCCACTGGAATTGTTCTCCTTCAGCCCACACCGTGGCTATTGTGGCATTTGTGAAATTATGGGTGTATCCTGCAACTTCTGTCTGTGCTGGCATCGATACTGACGCCTCCACAGCTACTTTAGCTAATTTGTTTTGTACCAGTTTCGCTTCCTCTGCCTGTTGCCTCTGACTTGTTTCTTTCTCACGTTATTTTATTCTTCTACAATGGTGCACTATTGTGCTTTGAATTTTAGGTCACTTCTTTGCCTCGACCCCGCCAATTTTGTCTGGTGATTTTTACACTTCTTTGGCTCGCCTTGTTTGCCATTAAAATAAAAAAATGGCATTGACTGGTCCTATGTGTTACTCATTTCTGCCCTCCACCTCTCTTGGACCATAAGAATGAATTGCGTGGCATCCTCATCATCACCCATGGTGCACTGCATAATAGATTGCAAATTGTGTGTGTCCGGGAAAGCTGGCTGCAGCGCATCCCACACTTTCACCCTAATTTTATTGAAGGATGCTCCATCATGTGCATCGTTGCTCAGGGTTACTCCTAGGTACCCCGACTTAAACCAGACATCGGCAGCCTGATCTCTGATAGTGGCCACCAATAAGATTTTGATGTCTCCTATTGCTAGGGGTACCCCGCCATTTGTTTTTTGAATGCATACATCCATTTCCCTGCAACCGCCGTAAGGGCTGGAAGCGCCTTTATCGAGTTGTTTTTGTCCATCTGTGCCCATGACATAGTGCGGTCTCCCAGTACCCTTTTGTTTTAGGGGCGTTTGCATTTTTAGTTTACTTCTCTCGCCCTTTTTCACATTTCCCTTTTTACTTGCTACTGCCATCCGGCCGAACCTGTCTCTCAACCTGCTGTCCCATAAGCTCTCAAGTCTAGGGGTAGGTTGAGGTGCTTGCTCTGCCTCCTCATCCTCATCGTCCTCGACCTCATTGAACGTGTTCCACCCATCTTCCTCCCCCATACGGGAACCAACATCCCAAAACCCAAGCTATCCATATTGCTGTCAGGTTTTATGTGTACGGTTTGTATGGGCGCGTTGTCTATCCTAAATAAGAAGTCTCCTGTTTTCTGCTCATCCGCCCCTGCTGTGCTGGTGTGTCTGCCTTAGTCATGTCATGTGCAGCCCGCAGTCTGGCAAACTCAGAACGAATTTATACCAGTGCAATCTCTAGGTCTCTTGGGTTAATGTCTACATGTGCTGTAACATAGGGAGGGGAGGCATGTGGGGTGGCAGGGCTGTCGCTGGGTTTGACACATAAGTTGGATTTGTGTATCCCACAGCAGAATGAGCTGCTAGGGGATTTATTCTCTTGTGTCCTGCTGACGTCTTCCCATCTTCACTTAGGCTGGCACCTTTGCTCTCGCTGCATGCCCCTCCTTCTCCCTCGTGCTCCTCTGTATCCTCAAACATCTTCCAGAGGTTCAATATTTCCCTTCTGTTCCGTAATGTTATCCCTTTATATTTTGCTGTCAAAAAGATGGACATGCGTTCTAGAATACTTCTGTCATAGGAGCCTGGTCTGGCCACGAGTGGAGTATCCCCCATCCCCTCGTCTCAGTCTCCCACTGGTTGTGGTACTTTTTGATTCAGTCACAGTAGAATAGCAGGGCCTTGCACATGTATTCTATGGACATTTCCCCCCCCCCTGTAGCCACGTTGGTTGTACCCTTGCTGTTGCTACGGCTGTGCTAATATGCTACACAGTTTTATATATTTGTCAAAAATACATTAATTTTACTTTCAGTCTCCTTACACACAAAAACCACACTCTTCCCACACACCACAAATCACACAATGCCCCACCTGGGTATCCTCCCTACACAATAAAATACCCAAATAAAACAAACTAAAATAACAAGCTAAAGTAACCACCACTACTGTGTCCCGAGTCCTCTAATTATACGGGGGTCCTATTTATTTCCTCTTTTCTTCTTCATTAAACAATAAGAGTGGTGCCACCTTCTCCCCTCACTCAGGGAGGCACCCTACACTTCCATTTTCATTTCCTTATTACTCTCCTCAAAAAGTTATTAAAAAAAACAAAACAAGCCACATACATGCCACATTCCGAATTTGAATCTCTGCATGTTCACACTGTTCACACTTTCCCATGCACTTGTCCCCTACTTGTTATCCCTTGCAAGGCTATAGTCACGCGTGTGCGCTTACCCAAACTCCTCCATCACGGGGTTCGAATAATCCAGGCCTGCACTTCTCCTTGGAGCCACACCCTGCTCTAAAGAGCAGACAGGATCCTGCAAAGACGGCTCCTGCACGGCCACTGAGAAGTATGCGTTTTTGGGGCTGGTCGATGTAGGTGGGGTGAAGCCCTTCTGGAGAGGCTGCCTGGATACCTCTGCAGGTATGGGGGTGCTGGGATCATATCAGGGTCACCAAATGAAAACAACCCCTGTACGCTCACGCCAGAAAAAATACAACCCCCTAGGGAAAAAAGGGCAAGAGATTTCTTGCAAGCATAAAATGTTTCTAATCACACAAAAATAGGTTAGCCAGCAAAGAACTCTGCTGTGTGAGAGCATTCTGATGAAAAATAGTACAAGAAGGTTATAAGGCAACACATCATCATTACTACATCAGACATACAGTAGAAACATGTGTGGCTGGTTGGTGAGGCCCTAGACATGGGCCTGCTTCCATCATGTGGGGTCATCTGGGCTCATCTCTCCAGGGACTGAGGGTCACGTTCTTCATTAGTTACTATTGCAAGACAATGCTACTCTATCATTATGGCGTGCACCTGAGAAACTTAGGGACTGGCACAGGGGGAGGTTTAAGATCATGCTGACCCACACATTCTTCACTCAGTTCATATCTCACTCTCCTTACCCAAGGTTTCCACCCTCACTTTGGACTATAATTTATTCCTCCTTGTTCCTCGTATTAGAAAGAGTGTCATTATGAAATAAGGTGAAATGTTTGTGTTCTTTCAAATCCTTTATGGCCACTGGGTTTCAGGTTAGTGGTCTGAGATCATCTACTATAGCTGAATTCAGGGGTCTTGGACTGGGGCAATTGTGGGTGCATAACTCCTGGTGGGCTGGGTGGGAGTTTGGGGTCTGTTTTTGGCCTGGCTGTGATGAATGTGCACAGTGAGGCGCCTGGTGCTGTCTTGCGGTCTTGCAGGGCGCATTCCTTTTGGGATAGCAAGTATTCTCAACAGTTAAGGAACAAAGAGGAGTTTCTATAAGAATTAGGGTTCCATGTAATTTCATCACGGGATGTTTTTTCGCAGGGGGTTTTATCACAGATTTTGTTAACAAATGGACCTGATCGAATTTAATTTATTTTCATTTTTGGGGGGTTCCCCTCAAGCTCCTATCACCTTTAATTATTTTGCTATTCTTGAACACCCACACCGCATATATGTATTTTTCTAACCCCCCTAAATAGTCGCAGAGTTTTTTTCGTTAAAAAATCTGTAGTAAAAACTCCAGTGAAAAAACATCCCGTGATGAAAGGCTGTCGTACTGGGAATTAGCAGTGCAGGTCTTTCTACCGTCAGCGCTTGGGCCTGTTCAGGTTTCTTTGTCGGGCCTGTGTTTACTGCTCAGTCATGCAGTGACAAATGGATCAACCATAACTACAAAAATGGTGCCTCGTTATATGTGCACACTCAATCTATGCATATACATGTGATATTGTGTTCGTGCAGGGTTTCTTAGCATGACTCCCTCCCCCCTGGTATATCGCAAGTGTATCTATGGGACCCGCCTCACTCTAAAGCACCTAGGGTGTGGGAGAGGTTAACTTCCTTCCCAACATGTTCCCAATCTGTATGGATCCCTTCTGGTGTACTAGAGGTGTGGGGCTGATTGATGGTTTAGAAACTGATATTCATCCCTGGGCCACTGGTGCCCCGGAAGTTGATTTGTCACAAAGATGACGCAGTCAGGGGGTATGGTAAAGGAAAAATGGGAGAGGAGAATATTGGTGTTTTGGGAGAGAAAAGGGATCACTTCTGAGTTACGAATCAGGCAACTCAACGCTATCCAGTAACACATTTCAGAGACACAGCTAGTGGTACCCGGGGAAAAATACATGGTGAAGGAGGATATTATCAGAAGAAAGCTCAAATTAGACGTCAAAGGATCATATGAATAGTGTGAAGAGGATGGGCAGTGTATTGATCCTTGGGGAACTTCGATTCGGAAGTGGGAAGAGGTGCCAGTTTTCCAAAAACAGAGACCAAGTGGCTAGTTAAATAGTAGGAAATCCAATTGAGGACTCTGTGGTGGAAGCCAAGATGACAGAGAGTGAGCAGGAGAGAGGAATGAGAAGGGATGAGGTGCGCTAGTGATGGGCAGTGCAGAGGAAGTTGGCAAAATGAGTGAGTGGCAACATAAGATGTTTAGACCCATATGAGTGTGTAAATACATATTCTAATGAATTAATAATTGAATACATTCATTATTACATTCATTCATCCGCCCAGAGCACTTTCCATGGAGTTTATGCCCCAGAGTCCAATTTGGACAAGTTCTTTGAGGATGTTAGCCAACAGGTAGTTGGCAATGTGTTTGATTACCAACTATTGCAAAATGTTAAAGTAATAAGGAAGTAGAAAGGCCGGGTGAAAGATTGCTGGCTTGTAGCCACCATAATGCATGCTGAGGAGATACCAGAAGAGAAGCTATTGGTATAAGAGGGACGAACGAGGCATGTACTTCAAATGACTGTGGTGTAGAGCGGTTGGCTGATCTCAGAATGGGTTGGCTGATCAAACAATGGATGCCAGTTGAGCTGGGTTGGTGGGTGAAGGAATAGTAGAATGGGAAGAGATGGTAGGGTGAGGTTGGTGGAGGAGGGAAGGAGGGGAAGAAAGGAGCGTGGTGATCGTGTTAAATGTGTCAGAGATTTTAATAATCGGTCAAGTGGGACACGAAGAGAAAGCAGGTGTGATGAAGTGATTTCTGTGATGACCATTGAGGGCAATTTGGGTATTTTAGGGGCAGGTGAATCCATCAGCAACATGATCTAACTTTTGGAGATGTTGTATCAGGGATTCCCTAGAACGCCCCCATTCTCCCCTCAGCCATGACTCCACATGTCTATACAGTAAGAACCCCTAAAATAGCTTGAAAGCCATGTATTGTATGAGAAAGAAGGGCACTATTTTGAGGGGAAAAGTGTTGGTGAGTAGAAAGTCTGGAATACAAGCTTCAGAGAAGGTTTGGCAAGGTGAGTGCTTGTAGGGAGGCAGCTGCTAACCCTGGGATTAATCCACGAATCTGCTCACAGAGCAGAACTTTGCACCTACCAGAGTCTGATGGAAAGTAGGGTGAAAAGAGTGAAACTACCAGAACACACAAGCACAGAGGAAATTAGGCCTGAGCAAGCAAAGGCAGTCACTGAAAAGTTTGGCAGAAGGGAGGTGGGTCCTCCAGGCATCCATAAATGCTCGCCCCACACTCCAAGATGGTGGATAGGCAATTTGATCACTCAGGCTGTGAGGGGAAGGCAGGAACTGTCCAAACGGCTGACATTATCCACCTATAAAGTTCTCTGCAAGCTATTACTTAGTCACGTCTTAATTACTATTTCTCTTTCTGTCAGTTTTTGTAAATATGCTCCTCCCACGGCTCTCTGTCTTGCATTTAGATGTGAGGCTCATGTTAACGCTCATTTCTTTGTTCATTATCCTCCCGTACTTGATTGCATTAGCTTCCGATTTCCTCTAGATTTGAGTTTCTTTTTCTTTGCATTATCTTTGAAAGAGTTCACGTTGGTTATCTTTGTAATATGGTTTCCTGTCCATATGCTGCTTAACTTTGTTTCTTGTTTTTGCATCTTCTTGTTCTGGCTTTCTTCAACTTCGGGCTCCTAAATTATGGATATGCGTTCTTGTACAAATCTAATTCAGTTTAAAAAAATCTTAACTTTTATCTTTTGCAGATTACATTTCCTCATGATTTTGATTCCTATTCTAACATCCCTGAGTTATGTTATGGTTAATGACTGCCATTTATCTTTGTTTTTGTACCATTTAATTGTGTGCAGTGCATTGGTTACGGCATTATTTAATTAAACCAATCTATACATCATTTCAACTCAACACCACATGACGGCTACTGACCGAAAATGCACCAACGCTCAGTGACCGGTTTCTCTGAACTGAAGCTGCCAACAGCACATTAGAGCTTTCTTGCTCTTCTCCCGCTCAATCTGACTAACAAAAACTGCCACCCTCCTTGCATTGCAGATCCGCCAGAGTGCCAAGAGACCACGCAACAGTGCATGGTACAATAACCTTTAAGATAACATAACAAAAACTGGGTCTGGAAGATAGCTCAGGGGCAACACATTTTGTCTTGGAAGCAAGACAACGCAGAGAATCATAAGTGCGAACCCCAGTCGGCGCTTAGAGACTGGTCTCCGGTATTAAACGAGTTGTTAAAATTAATTAATTGATTACGATTTAGGTTTTTAATGAGAGTGGACCTGGTTTCGGGAACCAATCGAGTGCTTTACGAATTATGGGTTAAGTACACATTGAGGGAAGCAGAAATACACGGGTGGGGAGTTAACAACAGGGGATGGGGACAGTGGGCAATTTGGGAGCAAGGGATCTGGGAGGAAACAGGGGAGAGCAGATCGGCCCAGTCTGAAGTAGGTGGGGAGTTTTTATGGACCTAGGTTTCTAAATAATTAATAAATAGGGAACATACAACACTTGGGTATACATGGGGAAATAGGATGCAAACTTGGGGAATATGAGGAACTATTTAGTATATACCAATCAGACGGCTAAGGACTGATGGGGAACCAGAGCAACCATCAGCACTCTTAATTGAACAATTCTTGCCAAAATCCCAAATATACAATGTGGGAGCTGGAACAGCATTTCAGAGTGTTCTTGATGCAGTGATGGGAGGAGCAGATGAAGCAGAGGAAGAAATCAGGGGGTGACGAAGTAATAGGTTGTGTTGTAGGACTCATAGGAGATAGTACAGAAAGCAGCTGGTGGCCCTCGCCCAGAATATGGAACGAGCTAGAGGTTACAGAAGAAGTGAAGAGAGAATGGTCTCCTGTGGCTCTATCCTAGATGCTGGTGGGAGCTGCAATGCCACCAGAGCTAAAAGGAAAAGTTGCAACCTTAAGAACTTGAGAAGAGCCTCTGGCTCAAGCCTGGAAGGATGAACCATGGCTTGAGGGTTTTATTACTGCCACCTGAAAGGCACAGTAAGGAGGGGAGAACATTTTACAAAGGAGGCCCCCAGGATAAGAAGGGAAAGACATAATTGAGAAGAGATTAAAGAGACCCCTCGAGCGAGTATGGCATTCTGAATTGTCTTGCACCAGTAGGAGTATGTTAACCTGCTATGGAGCCGCAGAGCATGACTCATCTTCTGGATCATCATCTTAAGCCAAATACAAAAGTGTGATGGGGCATTAAAACCTGTTGAGACTTTAAGTGCATTAGAAGATGCTTCCCCGGTGTGGTGCTGGCAAGTGTGTGCATTAAAATATGAACTGGACATTGAACTATGGTCTGTGAGGACCTTTTACCTTAGGCCCTTTTCACCTGTATTAGTAACTTCTCCATCTTCACGCAATAATACTGGAATGTCCTAATCTTTTATATTTTTGCTACAGTGCCACTAGAACCAATGGGCAGGTCCAATATTATGACCCTCCCTGCCAATCCCTGTCTTCACCCCTTAAAATCAATGACAGGTATAGGCCGGTACCTCTCCCCGCTTCGAGACGTATGGAAGGGAGGGAGATTGCAGGTCCGATGGCTTAGGTGCTTAGATAAGGTTACCACTGTCCATCACAATAAGGCAAACACTTTATCAACAATGCAGGGCCAGTCCTGAGTGAGTCTCCAAACATTTCAGACGTATACCCTTCCTTAACCAATCCCTGGAAAGAGACTCGGGAGATCCCTGTTGATTATCCTGACTCAGACAGAGGTGGGGAAATCATAATCGTGAACTGAGAAGACGAAGCATTAGCCGTGACGTACCAGAATCTTAAGCCCTAATGAACAACAGAGTTTTAATCCACCATGGATTTCCCAAATCAATTAGTTGACAATGAGGTGAGTGTGCAGGAGTGTCTCTGTGTAGTGCATGGGGAGCTGAACACTGTCATGAGAACCCCAATAAGGGCCCCCCAGATCTCTCACATTATCCTACAATGCTATTATTATGTGGACGACCTCTATACATGTTTTGCATGGTGGGCAAACACATGACGCCACACATTACACCATTTTTAAGGGGCAACCTACCGGCTGCCAACCAGGTATAGAATCCAGATGGCACCACACTATATGGAGTTATGAAGAAAGGGATGGTAGAGGGTTTGGGTTCTGACTCCAAATGCTTTGGCCAACATCTTAAGGGATGTCAGTTGTTTTCCACAGAGGCACCTGCCAACTAAAAAGAAGTTTGGCAAACTTAAGAACCTGAAAAGAGCCTATGACTCAATTCTATGATGGCTACCCGATGGATGGGGGGAGGGGTTTATAATTGTGCAGCCTCAAACGGACCAATGGGGGGATTCTATGCAATGAGACCCCTAGGGCAAGAGAGGAAAACTGTATGGTCTTTCACTAGTAGGAGTTCAAGTAGAGTGCTCGAGTGAGAAGGGGGCGGGGGGCTGCATGGTTTAGTCCAAGAAGGATTTGAAGGAGGCACCAAAGGCAAGCGGCAGAATCTGAATGGTCTTGCCCCAGTAGGAGTGGGTCACTCAGCTATAGGGGCCTGGAGGATGGATCACCTTCTGGATCCTGTCCACAGCCAGTAAAGAAGTTTGCTGGAGCACTCCTTGAGACCGAGAGTGCATTACAGGACGAGTTCCTAGGTGGAGACGCTCAAGAAACCATGTTGATTAGAAGAGGAAGTGGACATTTGGCTCAGGATAGTGGTTTGTATGTATGGCATCTATAGGTGTGAAAAGAGCATTGTACGCTGGGGATGCTGTACTTATGGGACACATTCAGGGGCATTTGAATTGCACCTACATACCAATATTATATTGATAGAATGTTCCATTTTTATGTTCTAGTTAGCCTACCCCTAGAACCATTACGAATGTTTCCCCTGGCCCTACTACAGAAATCATTCGGGGTAGAGAAAGGCCACTGAACAAGAGGTCCGAACCAGGAGCAGCGGCCAAGAGAACGAGAAGGAGAACCAACAGGAAAAGGGGATTGCCCGGTGGTTCTAGTCTACCCTTTAGACCATTATTTGCTATACAACTACCACCCCAAGTAGCCTGCCTTTTGTTTAGGGAACACCAGTTTGCTTGTCTAATGAACAATATTTGTGGTTCACTTGAGTATAACGTGAGTGTGTCGCTTACTAGCACCTGTGCCTGGAGTATTCGGGCTGGGGTTAGCATAGACGGGAGGATCATGGACAGCTTGCTAGGAAGAGCGAAAAGGGAAGAGGTTTTCATACTGATCATTGGATCTGGTAAATGGTTGTTTCAAGTAAGTAAGCCCTTTGCAGGAGTACAGTAGCAGAATGTGTGCACGGTATAAACAGGTCCCACTTTTTATTATCTCTACATGTCATTAAAAGGTATATGATATGATATGATATTTTATTTGTATCGCGCTCGTACACAAGTGTTTCAGAGCGCGACAAGGCAAGGGAGGGGAACAGGGGAGAACAACACCAACGATCTTAATAGGCCCAGTGACATTGAGAACGCGCAAGTGCTTGGGAAAGGGAAAGGGGAAAAAGTGCATGGAAGGGGGAGAGTGGAAAGTGCAGAGCAGAGGAGAACAGATAAATAATAATAAAGAAAAAATAGATAGAAAATGGAGTCAATAAACTATGGTACTGCAGCCAGAAATTGGCAAGTGCTGTGTTTACGGCAACAGACTGGGTAAGTCTTATAAGCAAAGAAAGAGAAAAAAATAAAAAGAAATGGGGGGCTGGGGCACTATATGGGTATGGGTACAGATACAGTGGCCAGTAATGATTACTTGGTAAATTAATGGTCTCATTGACCTCAGAATGATGAAACAGCAGGTCCGCTCTACCAAAATGTGACTCTGGGACTTGGGGGTGGGAGATATCTCTCTCTCTCTCTCTCTCTCACACACACACACAGGTGCAGCTGCAGAAGGCCCTCAACCCAGCGCGCTATGGTGCAATCATGGTCATGCATGTTAAGCAACATGCTGTGTGTGTGTATCTCAACTCACACTAACACATCGTCAAATGGTATGAAGCAGTGTGTTGTTTTCAGATGCTTCTCAACTTGTTAAAAGCGTAATCGTGGTAAATCAGTGTAGCTCACTGATGTTGATATGTATACGCAGTTAATTCCGTGCGTTGCAGTGTGGAAAGCATCAGACTGCTTTCTAATGCATGCACTTTTTTGGATGGCACTTTCAGAGGGAAACATACCTTTTAACTGTCAAATGAATCAGCATAATTAACCATGTGAGTTGGCGTGTTTCACGTCAGCGGGTTGCACGCATAGCACTAGTGTGGCCTCTGAAAGACAACAATGCAGATCGCATGGCACGCTGATGTAAAACTAAAGATGGGGTGGGGGAGATGGGGCCCACTGCCTAAATTACAAACTCTAGAACTAGGACATTTACGCTAAAACCCCAGCTTACCCAATGGACCAAAGTATGTGAGTCTGGGCAAAACGTTTTACTTAACTGTGCCTTAGCTTCCAGCGCTGCTATGCCCTTGAAGTGGTTACTTCAGTGTGCACTGCATAAAGAGAGAAAGGTCTAACAGACTGCAGTGTTGCATTGTATATAATATTTACAATTTATGAGGTGTGTTCTACGGGCTGAATATTTCTCTTAGGTCACGAGTGGCTACATCAATTGTGAGCCATGGTTCTCTTCTCATAGATTTAGTGAAATAAATGGTTCACCAATGTCTGTTTGTAAGGTGATGGATGGTGAGGTGGGGAGGGGCTGGAATGCAAAAAACATGTTTTGTTTAGGAGTCATAAATGATCTGATTATGACTATGCCCCTGCTTAGAACAGCAAATACAAAAATGAAATTGCAAAAAGGGGAACCTGCAAACAGTACATCAACGGATACAGCTGCTGTACATAAAACATGGTATCAGGGAGGTGTGGCTATGACACAATAATATTCAGGCAGTAAAAGCCACCCTCCTGAAGAAGCTGTATATCATGCAGCGAAACACCTGTTGAGGAATCCAAGATATGTTATTAAGAGGAACTTGCAATGCGTTAACATTTGAGGAATGCATGTTATATACTTTTATTGTGAAGTAAAGTTTTGGATAAGGGTGTCCTTTCAAGCAGACATTACATTAAAAACATTTACACAGATGACTGAAACCTTAAACTGAAATAGAATCGTATAGCTATTTATTTGTGGTTGTGTTAAACACACTCTTCAACAATTAGTTGTAATATTACAGGCCACAGCAGAAGGGCTGTTAATATAGCATGTAGCAAAAATCACGTCAGAAAAATGTGTTAATATCAGCGCATACAATGCCCTTGGAACCTGTGAGCTCTAATTAGAGGGGACTGATCATATTGTCATGCCTTTTTCCAGTGGAATTAATAATGGCATCACTGACACCTAAACCCTCTGTGCACAGCTATGCATTTTGAAACCCTATCCTGGATTTATCAAAGAATGTGGCCGTGTCACCTCAGGACATTTCTCTGATGGAAAGCGGTGTGGAATCGGCTACAGCAAGGCTGCGTTCATTAATAGCTGGAATACGTTGACGTTACGTTTCTTGAAAGGAAAGAACTGCACGTTAGCGCCCAGCAAGACTCCATCAGTCAATTAGATCTATCAGAAAGCAGGCTCTATAGTCTGATAAAAGCCTATGTTTCGAGCTCACTGATGTCTCCTCTGTTCCCTGCACGTGCTTATCTGCCACCACAATCGCTCATGACCCCTCCCTCCTTGCTCCCCGGCTGCCCCTCCGCTCCCCGCTTCTCTCCACTAAAGAAACAGAAAGAGAGCTCTATCTTTTTTTTTTAAAGAGCTGTCTTTAATACATTGTCTGTTAGTGTTATTGATAATAACAGCAACAAAACAACAACCATTACTAGTGATATGGTTTACAGAAGACCCTCTGCTTATTAACATCATCATATTAGAGTGCACCACTTAAAAAATGCACACATTTACTTTTACCAAGCCCTGCAGTCTAACATCAAAGAAACCTGCCTGCCGTATATCAATAATTACCACAACTCATCAGTTTTAAGCATATTGGCATTGTGAGCTAAATAGCTAAACAATAATGTACATACATCATCCAACTGCACACAATTAACAGATGTTTCAAGGTGTCTATAGAAGAAGAATCACTACACACATGACACATACGCAAACAGCATGACATGTTCAAATGAGCATGTGACATGTCATTTGTCAACGGCAGACTACACCTCAAACACATATAAATTCTGTTTTAAAGGTGGGCTCCTGGTCTGGGTAAAGGCAGATCAGGATGCAAGAGCAGAAGTAATGCATACTAATAACACAAACATGCAATGGTTGGGCATCGAGTTGATGATAGGCCTAACATTGCTTGTCTTCAATGTGAAATGTTCACCCTCGCCAATGTCCATCCTCGAGGCCAGCTATTGTTTGTCTAGAAAAATTGATGAAAAGTATTAAGAACAAGCATTTAATTTGTGGGTGGTGTGTCAATATTATTGTTGGGGATTTTAATGCCCAAACTGAACCATCTCGTTTACTCAAAGAAGTCCATGAAGATGAGGGTGAATCATAGAGTATCCAGGAGTTTCCCACTAATCCAATGAAGCAATGACATAGGCACACTGTAGTTCTAGAGCGTGTGACTGCTGAATCAGGCATGAAAGCGTGCAAGGCCTGAATGCAAGGTGGTGATCTGGCTACTTTCGCGTATAAATGGGGAAATACGTCTCGTCAGCTGTGGACATATTGAACTGGGCATTGATCTGGCAGATCCGTGTGATTCAACATGCTGAAAGGCACCATGATCCATTGGTCTTAACCTTGAAAGTTGATAACTGTAAGTCAGCTGAAGGTTGTAGTGATTTTGTCAGCCCCAAAATATGTGGTAGCACTAATTTACAAATATATAAAGAGAGACAAAGCTATAGTGTAGATGCCAGAAATACAGAACACCAAGGATAGGTGTGCTCTGACAAAGGGACCAATCACAGTTAAAAAATAGGTATACAGTTTTAATAGTAAATAACAAGGGTAAAAACAACCAATTAAATATTGTGGTCCACAGTACAAAACTCAAGATATACAATAAAAGACGAACTAGAACAGGGGTTACGTGACAAGCTGGATAGCTAGTTAAAAACACTGTATAAACATGAACACAAATGGGTACATATAAGAAAAATAGTGTAGTACCCTACTTCAATTAGGATCAATGTGTCAAAAATGTGTAACTCTGGTTATCATACAGAGTGATATCTCGACATGTTTCTGTTCCTTAAGGTAAGTATGCAACATTCATCAGGAGGTACAGTTGTGACAACGTAACACAGTTACAATTGGAGGGCAACAATTAACAGTGAAAATTTCATAGCATCTCAATTGATGCCTGTGGGTGCTCTCTACTGAAAGATAGTAGGAGTTAGAAGACCACTGGGTCAATCCTTTTACAGTAGCTGCTGAGGTCTAAGGAGGTCGAGAGTCGCAGTCAGAGTCTCACTCTGTCTCCTTAAAACACACGCTGCTGTCAGTCAGTCACTGGAGCACACGTCGCTACCTGGTTTCTCCTTCGTTCTCGAAACACTGAAGGCTGAGGCTGCTTAGCACTAATTTACAAACTCTCAAATAGAGGGAGGATGAATTGGAGCTCAAAATACCTAGAATTTACAATGCAATATCATTCATGCTGTAAGATTATTTATTGGAGGGGAATTTGACAAATCTAGCAGGTTCAGAGTTTTATGGATTGTTGGTGAAAGCATGAGAACTATTTGTGACCTGCCTCTGCACTTTCATAAGGAAACAATGAAGTGGCTCTGTAGCTTGGTATGATGGAGACTGCAGAAGTAGTCAATCAGATCTACCTAAAGCATTACGTTATAAAGGTTAATTTGACAATTTTGCTATTGGACAACTCAGAAACGTTTACAAGGATATTATTAAATTCATGATATGGTAAACTGCCCTTTAGCATTGGGAAGAGCTTCGGGGATCATTACAAACATCGTAACCAGGCTGTCTTTTGGAAAATTGTTACTCAGTACTCCACAAACGCTTCAAATGAGCACCACACACACATTCAGGATGATAGGTGGTACTAGCACTTTAAAGGACTTTATAATGACGTCATTGTTAAGTTATATGACAATTGAATTACTGCCCAACCAATTATGTGCTACTGCTAATTTAGTTTTGTTTGTAGCTGAGTTAGAGGTTTCACTGTCTCAGAAAAAAACTGGGAAAGCTCCAGGTCCCGGATATCTTCCAATAGACCTTTCAAAAAGGATCCTGCTCAGTGGGTGCCAGTCTTGGTCAAAATGTTAAGTTCTGCGATTGTTCACATTTTTTAAAAAAGATGATCCCAATGAGCCATCAAACTACTTTACTAATTCTCTGTTAGATAGCCTTGGAGAGATATATGCTAAGGTCTTAGAGGCACGATTAACTAATTGGGCAGCAGAAAGCAACATATTGAGCTATCTACTGTCTGGATTCCGTAAGAAGAAATTGCCGGAATCTATCCAGACATTTAGGCTGGTCTTGATTATGTTTAAATACGTGGAACAGAGGGCTATGCCCCTCTATCTCATTTTCCTCAACCTTAAGGCAGCATTTGATAATGTCAATAGAGAACTGCTCTGGGGGACTTTGGTATCCCTAGGTGTCAATGACTGTTACTTACACGCCATGAGGTCTCGTTATAGAAAAAAGTGATAGGGACAGGGAGGCGAAAGAACAGGATTTATCCACGAACTAAGGGTGTACATCAAGGATGTGTTATAGGCCCAATACTGTTTTCTTTATTTATTAATAATATTGTAAACCATGTACTCTCTCATGCCACCGATGCTCTAACACTATAGCGTGAGAGATTAAATATACACCTGTTCGCAGATGATGCTGTCCTTTTATCTACTACACCTTTAGGTCTTAAACACGTTTTTAATGAATTTACCAATCTGTATACTGTGAAAAAACGTGTACTCATTGCATTTAAGACAACGAGTATGATGTGCAGCAAGAGGAAATGACCTAATGTTTATCTGGAATTGAATGGTGTTGCAATCGAAAATGTTGATTATTTTGACTATTTGGATGTCTTCATTTAAAAAAAAAAAAAAAGGAATAACTGGATCTCACAAATTTCCATGAGTGAGTTGATAATGAAGTAGGGTAGCCCAAACCACAGGGGTTTATACAGCTCAGACACAAAACGCTGTGTCATATGGTGCTGGAGCCTACTGATGTAACCAGATCAACCAGCTATTGGTGGTTGAAAACACATTTTATAAAAGCATGTCACACCTACCCCGGGGTTTACCAGTTATAGTAGTGAAATGGAGCTTGGGCGGAAAGGAATCGAATATGAAGCCCAACTCAAATTGGTTTAATTGTGGATTCAACTATGGGCTAACTCTGAGCAGAGCGATTTTAAAGGTGCAATGATCGATGAATGGGCAGTGGTGTAAAAATATAGCCGTGACTCACAAATGTCAAATGCACTTTGAATAAGATCTCAAAGGGCTACTTATGGAATAACCTAGATCTATTTTCTAGACGATCTATGAACCTGGTCAAAATACCTATTGGAACTGGGCCTTGATGGACGCTCTTACAAGGCAAAAGGTAACCGACTAACAGCCAAATGTTTTGGTGTAGAGCTGTTTCGGGGCTCTATCTTAATGTTTTCTCTTAGTGTCGTGTGTGTTTTGTGTCCCATGCCCTAATCCCAGCATGGTTTTCGGCATTTAATAAAACAATATAAAATAAAATAAATTCAAGTTATTTCAATTTGCTCGACTCTGTGTTGGCAAGGAATCTTTACACAAATTGGAGGTTGGGCATTTTACCCTTGAATGCATTTGCCCACTCTTGGGGACACCAAATCGTACAGCGTCATGCCCTATGTGAAGTCATTACAATAAGGATGAGTTCCATTTTCTCTTTTTGGTCCTCATTTGATGGACCTTAGTTGTAAATAGTTGATCCCTTCATTTAGATGCTACAAGATCGCTACCCTATTGGAAGCCTTTTAAATCAATGCTTGGTGTAGAAGAAGGACATGTTTAAAATAATGATTAAACTTTTGTTTTCTTTCATAAGCAATTGTTTACACAAATTTGCTAACAGGTGATTTTCATTAATGATTGCCCAGCGGCAGTTTATCAGAAATATTGACATATGTATTAAAGAGCTTTATGTCGAAAAATAATGTGAGAAAATGGTGGTTGTCTGTTCTTTTGATTAATTTTTGATGAATTTGTATCTGTGGAAATATGAAAACTATATTCCTCTATTGTTTGTGTAATTTATGGTGTGTTGCGAAATAAAGCTTATGAAGATATTGTTATGACATATAGATTTGAGTTGCCTGTGTATTTCGAAATTTCAAGATATACATTTGCACCATTCACCATAAGATCGTATATTTCACCAAGATATTAAGTTTACGTATGCCTGCATAATTATTTCCTCATTCCGTAGTAGTAGTATTTTTCTGACCATTTCCTTTTTTTGAATAAAGGACCATTCGAGTCAGCCTCTTTGAAACCATTCAAATGGATCGAATTCACAGAAGCTCCCAGAACATTGCTAGAACACATGGATCTGAATTTGTGGACACTCTAAGAACTACCTTTATGTTATATACTCCTCTGTATATTTACTCTTGGCATTCAATACATGCTGCTTCATCACAATGCAAGCATGAAGAGAGATTTTAAACCAAGTTCTGTTCTAAGTTTGTGGCAGACCAAAAAGGGGCCTCATAGTCACAATCCAGTTTCATTTTTATTCTAGCAATACTTGGCTGCATTTTACTAAATGCGACTTCCTCAATTAGTTTCACTGTCATGTTACTACAAATGTCAAAACCAAGCTAGGTCAATTCAACCATTTCCTGTTTACTTTTTTATTCAGGTGCAAAGCAACTTTCGCATTTTTTCCTGACTGATGGGCAAATTGTTTAATTCTCCTAAATAGAGTCCAAGTTAAACTGCAGACCAATTGGGGATTTCTGCAGTATGGATAAATCATTTGCATAAGCAAGCTACATGATGGGTAGCAGACCTAATATGGGGGGAAATTGCTAACCTTGTCTTAAGTATGTAGCATATCTGACATGTATAGATTAAAAACACAGGGAGCCAAAATACATCCATTCCATGTCGAGATACACACATCATATGTATGTCCTTTCATGAAGCCCCTTTTGTATCTATCCTAATTTGGACTACCATATCAGCAACACCATTAATAACAACAATAATGATAATAGTAAAAATAATAATAATACAATAATAATACATACATTCATCAATATTAAATAACAAAAAAAACAGCAGAGAACCCCAACAAGGCAAATGGAAAGTACTTAAAGAAAGTGACAGAAGGAAAAACGAGTGAAGAATTACATTCAAAGCAAAAGTCACTCTTTTTGTTTATTTTCTGAGGAACTATTTGTATTCTGAGCATGTTGTGCTCTGAGCTTAGTGGCTTTGAAAAGTGAAGGTCCTTCCTCACCATGAGCACCGATGCACAGTCGTATTAGCGACAATCGACAGTAGTAGACCATAGCGACTGGTATGACCCATATGTTGGGCCGTGCAGCCTCTATGAGGAGGAAACCTGTAAGGGACAGTCCTTGCCTTAACAACTGGTTTACTCAAGACTTGGAAGATCTTAAAAAGAATAGGAAGACAGGCCGAACGTGCCTGGCAGAAAACTAAAGTAGATGCAACTAAAGCTATATGGAAAACTCACCAAAAAAACTACAAGTCAGCAATCATTGAAACTGAGAAAAATGACTTTAACGATCAGATAAATAATGTTGAGGACAATACTAAAAAACTTTTTGACATTTTGAAAATGCTGGAAAAGCCTAAAGTTCTAGCACCACCCTTTCTCCCCTATGCTATGGATTTTATCAGGACACAACAAGCATTTGCCGATAAGATTTTGACTGCTCGGCGGAACATTAAGTAATATCTGCTTATTTGCTCACAGACAATTAAGAACGACTTGTCTGTCGACTTGCCAAACAATTCTTAGGTACCAAGAGAAATGCTGAGTCACCAAGATTTGACATTCCATCCCGTCACGGTGAGCGAAAAGGAAAAAGTACTGGGCAAACTGCACCACACTTCCTGTTTCGGAGATATCCTTCCATCTTAATTGACCCTAAAGAATAAAATAATATTTGCCCTTTTTTTGGCACGGTTTGTTATTTGATCTTTAGCACAAAATTGTGGTCATGATGTTATGAAGGAGGTGATAGTAACCCCTTTGATAAAGAAAGTGGGTCTTAATTCTAGAGAGACAGCCAATCACAGGCCTATTGCTAACTCACATTTTGTATTAAATGTGGTGGATAAAATAGCCACCACACAGTTGCAAGAATGCTTGGACTCTGCTTCTGTTCTGCACACAGAACAATATTGCTTCCATTGAAATCATGGCACTGAGAGTGCCTTGTTAGATCTACAGACCAACATGCTAGACATCTTGGACGGGGGTAAATCTGGGCTGCTGTCACTCTGCGACTAGCTCTCTAACATGGGAGCGCAGTTTCCAAACTATGCTGACGACACATAGCTGTTGTTTAAATTGGACGATACCTGTGAGATGGATGCTGAAGTCACATCTATACAACTATTAAGCATTGGATGTCTACATATTGGATGTGTCTTAACAGCTCTAAAGACAAGTTCCTGATTATTGGATCTCCTCAATCCAGGACTTAACTTGATCTTAGATATGCAAGTTTTGTTATAGAGGACTGTACCATTCCAGTCCTTATATAAAGTGAAGGCACTTGGTGTCTTTCTGGAATCTTCTCTGGGTGCAGATTCACATGTTAACTACATCATAAAAAATTCCCAATATCATTGAAGACTCCGCAGATGGATTAAACTATTTGTTTCAGAGAAAAACGGCGTAACCTTAGCTCGTGCTACAATACTATCTAGAACTGATTACTGTAATGCTCTTTTAGGGGGCGCTAACAAGTGCTGCATCCATAAGCTGCAGGTAGTACAGAATGACTCTATACGCATTACAAAAGGTCTATTGCGCAAAGCTCACATCTCAAAAACCAGGAAAGAGCTACATTGGTTGCCTGTGGCCGACAGAGTGCAGTTTAAGATACTCACCCTGGCACACAAATGTGTATACGGTAAGGCTCCCGCATACCTCAGGGATAGATTGATTAGAAAAGAGCCTAAAAGAGTCTTAAGGTCTCGCAATACTAGCTTCCTTTCTTGTCCTAGAGCAAGACAGGTTATTGGAAATGGACAATCTTTTCCGGTGCTGGCAACTTCTGCTTGGAATTCCTTTCCACTTAATCTAAGCCAGGAAAGCAATCTGCTTTCTTTTCGGAAGCTTCTGAAAACCTTTCTGTTCAAATATTTTTATTTCTCTCGACGAGCTGTTACTTCTGTCTGTGAAAACAAGGAAATAATATGAGGCAGGGTAACCAAAAAGGAAACACACCAAACACAGGTTACAAAGGAACATACAAAGCACTTTATTTTATACTGAATCCAGTTACAAAAGAACAGAACAAAATTCAGATAGCTATCGACCCTCAGTACAACACAGCGAACTCCGGCGTGGTTCGGTGTGCTCAGTGAGTGCAAATATTCATTGAAACAGTCAGGCTTTTATACATTTCAAGCCTGCTGTTCAGCCCTCCTTTGGGTTAACCATTCCATAAATAAGTTACTGCTCTAGGGTCCCTTGCCAGGTCAAATCTAGTTCATCTTATGTTTATACATTAACAAGAAGAAATGGTAATAATGTATGCTCTAGGCCTAACATTACAATGCGGGACTTAATTTATACAATATAGTTAAGCAGGTGTTCTCATTCAATTATAGATCCGTTTCGGTGATACAGGTAATCCATTGCAAACAGGTCAGCAGAAGGACAAGGTCTCAGCTCATGACCCTAACAAGTGGCCTGCAGGCAAGTTATACATTAGCTGTACAGAGGTCATGACAATCAAGTTCTGTTCTGAATAACATAGGCTACCATTTTAGCTCACATGGTGACTTTATAGAGCAAGAAAACCTAAAATGGCGGCTTGACCCAAAATTACATTTTACATGGTTTCTAAGGTCAGGACCTTGCAATGCGAGTTTATTCACATGTAGTTTATAAGCAGCTTGTTAGCAGCTTGGCGTAGGCCAATATACATATATTCATAGCAATAGGAGGCACAATATAATTTCTAGTTTGACAAACCCTCTTTTTGGCCTATGCCAAGTGCTAAACTACTTCTGATCTCCCTGCAAATAACTCCATGTGTCATCGTCCATACACCCTGAATAGCTGTCAGAAATATCTATCGCCATTAGCTCTTTTCCTAAGATCTCTTTCAGTACATACTCCTTAGAGGTTTTATCCGGGGCATACACTTTATGTCCTATTGTACCTATCGCCTGAGCGCAACATCCCCCTAGCATTGAACATATACTTGGTAGACATTGGATACAACAACAAAGAAATAACAGAATTCCCAAAATAATCAGCAAGACTGAAAGCACTTTCCAACCCCAAGACCGCAAGAAGTCCCAGAACCAAGCGCTAAGATCCCAATTTCCCTCGGGAACATGCACTTCTGAACTAAGAATGTGCAGATTCTGTATTGCCTTAAAAATAGTTGGGGAGGAATCCGGTACGAAAACACAGCAAGCGGACCCCACTAGTTTACATACTCCACCACGTTCAGCCAAAATGACATCTAATGCCATCCGGTTCTGAAGCGCTACCAATCTGATCGCTTTCTGCTCTAAAGTCATATTATAGAGTATATCTGTGGTCAGGATGATGGTTCTCTCCAGTACTCTTGCTAGTTTCCTGATATCCTCGGAATTCGCTATCTGCCCAAAGAATGGAAGGAATGATTTTGCTACATCTCCTAAACCCTGTGCTGGAGTGTCGCCATTCTCGTCCCGCCGTGGACGAGCCTTCGAAACCTCTACAGTACTTGCTATAAACACCCCAGGTAACAGGATTCCTAGATAACAAGTTCCCTGCCAATCCCTGGGCAACCATGGAAATGCTACCTTACCGCTAACAAAATAGATAGGTTCGCCTACATACAAAGGTCTGTCTTCCCCAGTCAAATTTGCAACGTTGGCACAACCTTTAAAATCTCCCATTGACCGGGTGCCATTCCTCTGTATGCAGAAAGAAACTGAATCGGGGCTATGGTTAACAGTATAAGAAGGAGGCACGGCATCCTTATTGCCTATCGGAGCCATTTTAAAGGAAATCAAAGATTGGAAAGGACGAGACAGTCTATCAGAAGGCCTAATAGAAGCAATATTGAGCTTACTCCTATTTGCGAAAAACGAGCATCCCAGGGGAGTCAGAACACGTTTCTCAAAACTATTCAAATTAGTGCCATCAAAATTCCCCGAGATGCTATCGTTCCATCGGCCAAAGAACAGTGCTCTAAGTGAAGCATAACAAGCAGTTGTCAAAGGTAAAGGGTGAATATACCAACCTAGCCCCTTATCCCCATGTTGCGGTAAATGCGAGCAGATCCAACAATTGGTTCTGTTAAAGATTGCATTCATAATTAGAAGTAGAGTGTTATTTTGATAATTCCGTCTATGCAAAAGATCTCTAGGTGACAAGGTATGTAGTTGCACAGAAGGAGTGGGAACAACAGTTATATTTTCAACAGGTAGGAAATCATTCAAAGGGTACATTCTCTCCAAATACCAAAACCCACAACCAACAGTTACTAAAAGTCCCGTGATTATCACCAGTAGACAACAAAACGTTTTCGGGGCCCCCATACATATCTGCTCATTGGGCCTCATTACGACCCAGGCGGTAAGTTACCGCCTGGGCCGTGACTTTACCACCATGGCGTAAACTACGTTTACGCCATGGTGGTTGGCGGACTTACCGCCCCATTCCGACCTAGGCGGGGCGGTAAGTCCCCAATCCCCATTTACCCTTCCCCATTCCCATTTTTGCCCCATAGGGCATAATGGGAGTGGGGAAGGCGTTAATTACGCCACCGTAAATTACGGTGGCGTAATTAACTCCATGGTCCCTTAGCGCCATGGATTTTAACACCTGCTAAAAGCAGGTGTTAAAAGCACCATGGCGCTAGGGGACCTCGTAATCAGGCGGTAAGGGTCGGCGCTGTTAACGCTGCCGTAAACCCCTTACCGCCTGAGTTGTAATGAGGCCCATTGTCTCTCCTAGTCACATTTTTGTCCAAAAGTTCAGTACGAATGGTAGCAGATGCGGGCATTGTCGTCTTCAATCGAGAAACACCAATTGTTTGTTTGCTGGCGACTCCGGTCACGCGTCTTCTTAATATCTTTTCCCACAACCCTTAGCCAGCAGAACCCTTTATGCAATTGGGCCAAAAAAAGGCAAGCCCTCAAATTCTTTCAATTGTACAGCAAGAGCCGTATTGCAAACCTATCTCCTTTGGCGGAGATTATACTTCACAGTTTCCGGTGCAAAAGAATCAGCAGACAGGATGTCGTCACTTCCCACAGGAGGTGGCGAGTGAACGGAAGTTGGATCAGAAGATGGATGATCCACAAACAATGCAGTGGGAGAGCAAGGAGGCAAGAGGGCCGTTTTGTCGGACCTTACAACTTCCAGAACGGCCTCCGATACTCTCTCTCCACCGTCTGCCGTTTCGGGTACGTTGGTTTCAATGTCGGAAAGGGGTTCTGCGTCTTCTGTATCGTATGGCACTGGGTGTGGGATCCGTTTGGTGTGGCTGCCGTGGATCCAGTGGCGACGTCCTCCTACCCGCACTGCAGTCTGAGTGACCAGGAGCACCTGGTAGGGGCCCCTCCAACGTGGTGCGAGACAAGACGCTCTATCGAAGGATTTAACAAGGATCCAATCCCCTGGTCGTAGACTGTAACCGGGGCCCTCGTACCTCACCGGCAATGCCTCTCGCACCTGGTGATAAATTGAAAACAGGTTTTTAGTCAATTGGTTACAATAGTCGGAGAGAAGTACATTTTCTACATCACGCAATGCGCAGCTTTTAGGCAAACCCCAAATATTAGCAGGTCTCCCCATTACCACCTCAAAGGGAGAGAGCCCAGTCTTAGTTTGAGGGGTTGTCCGCATTGAAAGTAACACGATCGGTAAGGCGTCCGGCCATTTTAGTTTGGTGCCGGCACACGTCTTAGCGAGCTTGTTTTTTATGATACCATTGTGTCTTTCCACTAATCCGGCGCTCTGAGCATGTCTGGCCGAATGGAATCGTTTGTCAATTTGCAATGCCGTACATATCTGTAGAATTACAGCAGCGATAAAATGCGGACCATTATCTGACCAGATAACTCTCGGCAAACCGAACCGTGGGAAGAATTCCTTTAACATGGTCTTTGCAGTGGTCATGGCTGTAGCGTCTTTAACAGGGAAAGCCTCGACCCACTTACTAAAGGCGCAAATGACCACAAGGACATATTTTAGATTGTTACATCGCTCCATTTCAATAAAGTCAAAGTGAATCACTTCAAACAGGACAGAAGGAGGCCCAAAGCTACCTCTTGGAGTTGCTGTCCCCTTTCCCACATTGTGTTGTAGGCAAAACATGCAATTTTGGACATAATGCTGGGCAATTTTTGAAATCTTATCATTTACCCAGACTTTCTCAAACATTCTCGTGATCTGTTGAGCGCACACATGTGTGGGACCGTGTGCCATGGTAACCATCATTACTATATAGGCATTAGGAAGCAACCATTTCCCTTCAACCATGTCCACCCAACACCCATCATCATCAAGTTTCCCCAAGCCCTCAGCCCACCTCTTGGATTCTTCTAATGTGGCATCGGCTTGGATATCCCATACAGACCCGACACCCTCATCCATTGCATAGGCATCTACAGTCTCCCTTGAAACATACATCTCCCTGAAGAGATCAGAGGCAGTTTGTCTAGCTATTTGATCAGCGAAAGCATTCCCTTTCCCTACATCATCTATAATCTTGCGATGTGCTGCGCACTTAATGATTGCTAACTGACTAGGGAGTGCAAGCGCTGAAAGCAATTGTACTATCAGGGAGCCATGTTGGATCTTGGTGCCATGCAAAGTTAAAAACCCTCTCTCTGACCAAAGTCTCCCAAAGTTGTGAGCCACCCCAAAGGCATACTGGCTATCAGTATATATGTTTACTGTTAGCCCTTCGGAAAGCTCACAAGCTCGAGTCAATGCTATAATCTCTGCGGCCTGCGCAGAGTTATGCGTAATTCTCTTGGTCTCCACAACCGTACTCAATGTAGTGACTGCATAAGCAGCTGTGGATGTACCATCCAGTAGTTTGAAGCAGGAGCCATCACAAAACAGCTCCTCTTGTGGGTTATCCAAAGGAGTGTCCCTCAAATCAACTCTGCCTTTTGTATCTTGTTCAGTAGTATACAGGCAGTCATGTGACTCTTCGTCACCGCAAACAGTATTTTGCGGGAAAGGTAGGAGTTCAGCTGGATTAAGAATGCAGCACCTCCTAATTTGAATGTGGGGAGCAAACAAGATTAATTCATATCTTGTCAGTCGTGCGGAAGTGAGGTGTTGCGTTTGGGTTTTGTTCAATAGAATATCTACAGAGTGAGGCACCATCTGGGTTAAATCATGGCCTAGGACCATTCCCTCACTCTGTTTTACAGACGCAGCAGCAGCAGCGACAGCGCGCAAACATCTTGGCAAAGCGCATGCAACAGGATCAAGGGCGGAAGAGTAGTAACCGCATGGCCTATTCTTCCCTCCATGTTCCTGCGTTAATACAGCCAAAGCACATCCATCACATTCATGCACAAACAACACAAAGGCCTTCTCATAGTTCGGTGTGCCCAAAACTGGCGCCAAACATAATGCAGTCTTGAGCAACTCGAATGAATGTTGATGCTCCGTATTCCATGGCAATGGCGAAGAAATACCCTTCTTCGTCAAGGCCAACATCGGTTTTATCACTAGTGAGAAGTTTGGGATCCATAACCTACAGTAAGAAGCCATACCTATCAAGGCTCTAACTTCCTTTTGTGTATTTGGGACAGACATGCCAGAAATGTGTTTTATTCTTTCAGGTGTCAATCTTCTTCCCTCCTTTGACAGGAGATAGCCTAAATAGGTGACCTCCTGGCAACAATATTGAAACTTTTTAGGCGAAGCTTTGTGACCATGCTTAGCTCGATGGATGAGCAACAACACAGTGCCCTCTTTACAAGACCTCTCAGAGTCAGCGGCTAAAAGCAAATCATCAACATATTGAAGCAACGTACAAGTAGGGGGCAATACAAGGGTATCAAGCTGCTCTTTCAGCGCGCTACTATAAATACTAGGACTCTCAGTATAACCTTGAGGTGCACGAGTAAATGTGAATGAGCGTCCCCCTAAGGTGAATGCGAAAAAGTATCTACTATCCTCATGTATAGGAATACTGAAGAAAGCATTCTTTAGGTCCACAACACTGAAGTGAGTAGCCGTAGCTGGAATCATGGTTAATATTGTCGTCACATCAGGCACAGTTGGAAATTGCGGCGCGACGACTTTATTAATGGCACGTAAAACAATTATAAAACGAAATGGAATTGCATTATCACCTTTTTTGTACACAGGTAAAATCGGACTATTGCACAAACTTCCTGCAATCTCCTCAATCACCCCACGATGCACAAAATCGGAAACAATGCTCTTCAAAGCTCGCTCGCCTTCAACTGAGATCTTATACTGTGGAATACGGGGCAGCTTAATTCCATGTTTCAAAACTATTTTAACAGGCTCAATCTGCAAAACACCGACATCATTGTCATCAACTGCCCACAAACACTCTGGTACATTACTGAATTCTGGCGGCAAAGATCTAGTCAAGAATTGCGAAACAGAACATTGCTGTGGTGAATTCGTCAAACGCACTCCATCAGAAGAACAATGAATTACCGCATTTAATTCCTTCAACAGATTCAACCCCAGCAAATTCTCTCCACAATTCGAAGTCAAGAGAAATGGACAGTGGTCCGTAAAGGGACCCAAAGAAATAGGTACCGGTGAAGAAACCGGACAAACAACTGGTGTGCCAGAAAACCCTACAGAAACATTGGTTTGCCCTGACAGTGGAATGTTTGGAACCCGAGAATGATCAATGAAGCACTTCTGTGCTCCAGTGTCTATCAAAAATTGATGTTTCCTACTTCCCACTACCATTTCAACGTAGGGACCTTTCTGATTAACGGGAATAGGTGTAGGTTCCAAACCCTGCTTCGGGCAATCCTAACGAAACAAAATATCATCAAAAGGAAGCTCTTCAGATAGATATGCAGCAGAAGGATGATCAAATATGTTTCTAGTATCCACACTCAAAGTCTGATTATCCTGTGAAAAAGGTTGTTGGGGATCCTGCGAAAACTGGCCTCTACCAGGGCCCCCTACACCCGGGCGACCTCTGGATCGTCTACCCATATTTCCAAATGTGTTATTCAACCTCTGTCGAAGGATGGGGCATTGTGCACGCCAATGACCCTCCTGGCGACAATAGGCACACTGGTTAACATTCACAGGACCCAAGGGCACATTCCCTTGTGGAACATACTGACTTCTAATCTGCGAACTACCCCCTCTGGGGCCTTTAACAATTTGCAGTAACAATACTTTAGTCTTCAAATCACCTTTTCTCTTCTCGACTCTATCTTTTTCATTATTGACACGGTTCTCGTAGCACTGAGCCATGTGCAGTACTTCTGATTGGGATTACGCCTGCCAAGCGCTCTCAGAAGACATAATTTGTGACTGGATGTCAGGCAGCAATCCACGTACAAATTTGTCCAAAAATAATCTTTTCCCAGACTCTGTGCCTAAGTCTTGTCCACTGAAATCCGAGAATACCTGTTCGAACCGATTAAAGAACTCGGTAGCACCCTTGGACACAGGCCGTAAGCTTGTCCCAAATAATTCTCTTTTCGGGGATTATAGTTTTCAGTTTTGCAATGATTCTGTCAGGCAAAGTTAGTATCACCTGAGGTGGTCTCTCACCAGCTGGCCTTTCCCCATCAAGCCTAACTATTTTAGCCCATGTATCTCCCAACCCTGGTTCATCGTCTATAGTTCTAACTTGTTTCCACAAATCTACAGGCAGGAGTACAGGGAATAGCAAATCAATGTCACCTAGGGTAAACACTGAGGACTGGAAAACGGACTCTATCTCTTTATAGAACCCTGTCGGATTTTTCCTAATGTCAGGAATAATTTGTCTAATAGTATTCACTTCCTGTCGTGAAAACGGGACGTGAACAAACTGCGATACATAATGTGCAGGAATGTCCACAGCAGGTGTACCTGCTGCAGCATTAGCAGGAATCTCAACCTTTGGGACAAATGTCGGAGGAACCTCTCTCATAGGCAACTGAGATGTAGGCAACTCCGAACGTTTACTAAGCAACAGAGCTAAGTCGAGCGCTAAAGCAGTTGAAGAAGTGTCAAGTGAAAAAGCTCTCTTATAAATGCTCAATAACTCTGTGGGACAACTAACCTTTCTCTTTAAACATTCATCCTGCAGGTAGTCTACCATTACCTGTATCACTTTCCTCTGCATTTCTAGCGTATATTGACTGTATGTGTCATATACCTCAACTGGAGATATCGATATGTCTGAAATCCATCTAATCGCATCTTTTGTACAAATTCGCGCCTCCTCAGATGTCGATTTACGACACGGAAGAAATCGTTTCTGTACATACATACTTTCTTCTTCGTCATCCTCATTCCGTAACCTTTCCAACTCCTTTCTATACTCAAATATCCTCTCAACATGCTCATGTACCTTCTTCACAGTGTCTCTTGAAAACGCTAAAGTATTCAGGTCCCTCAACCCTTTTGGGAGGTCTGCATTATTTAATTTACCCCACATTACACATAAATGAATCCCTAAACCTTCAATGAAAACATTTTTCTCAGGAAAAATTATCCATATTAGAAAGTGTGGCAAGAACATTAGCTCGATCATCTCTCTCCATACAATGCTTAGCCCATGCAAACAAATCCTGTTTCTTTTCTGTAGGAACAGTATTACGAGTAACAATCCTCGACCACGCACCCTGATCAACTACAAGCGGTACAGAACTACTTGGGAGTGAGGGTGCAGGCAAATTCAATGGAGGTACTATTACTGGTGCAATGGGAAGAGGCAGAGAAGCAGGTGGAGGAACAACAACCGGAGGAATAGAAGCAACAGGTTGAGCAGGAAGAGCAGGAATAACAGCAGGAAGAGGTACAGCAGGAGGAAGAGGAACATACGGAGGTGGTGCAGAGGCACCAGGCCGTCGTTCATTTAACAATTTGTCGATAAACTCATCAGAAACATGAAGATCTTTAGAAGGATAGATTTTCTGAATACTGAGTGAGAAAGCCCTGTCCATATTCCTAACCGACTCAGACTGTTTGTCCTGATCATATAACAACGCCTTTTCAGCATTTGTTTTATTACGGCGCACATGTTTTTCCCTACTTTTAAGCTGCTGCAACGCTTCTCTTTTCCAATTTTGCAAAACATCAAATGCTGCAGGTCTGGCCTTCTTTTTTAACAAGACTGACTCTAAATATTCAATACGAGGGATCTCAAAACTACCATTGACTGGCCACTGAAGTACGGAGGCATGTCTGGTTTGTCTGTGCCAAATTTTATTAAATACTACACTTCCAATGCCATGCTTACAGTACATAGTACATGCCGGTGACCCCTCCTGCGGTGCCGGACAGCTAAATTCCAAAGATTGTCTATCGCTGCGGAATAATGCCCTAAAGCAGCTAGACAATTTCCCAGGCATTTCTCAAATACTCTGTGTTACCTGGTCAATAATTGTGTCTGCAGATACAATGCGCCAAATTCAAATTGTCAGGGTTGAATTAAGAGTCGGGTAACGACTCACCTGACCAAACCTAAGGAGAACCGATCGGTTTACAAAAGCACTTACCTAACGAATTTTACCTTGTGTATGGTGATTTCGGCAAATCTGCCCGTCTCAAAAAATTGACCCTCGTCAAGATGCCATCTCAGACCACACGGCTATCGTCCAGGGAACGCATCGTGCAGTGCTGTTGAGGTGTCGCGTCTCGTTCAGTCAGGCCCGTTATGTCACACCGTCCGATCCCGGTCCGATATCGTGCGTCAACCTTCAATAATCCGGCATCAATCTTGAGGGTCCCTATTCCGGGCGCCAACTGTGAAAACAAGGAAATAATATGAGGCAGGGTAACCAAAAAGGAAACACACCAAACACAGGTTACAAAGGAACATACAAAGCACTTTATTTTATACTGAATCCAGTTACAAAAGAACAGAACAAAATTCAGATAGCTATCGACCCTCAGTACAACACAGCGAACTCCGTCGTGGTTCGGTGTGCTCAGTGAGTGCAAATATTCATTGAAACGGTCAGGCTTTTATACATTTCAAGCCTGCTGTTCAGCCCTCCTTTGGGTTAACCATTCCATAAATAAGTTACTGCTCTAGGGTCCCTTGCCAGGTCAAATCTAGTTCATCTTAGGTTTATACATTACCAAGAAGAAATGGTAATAATGTATGCTCTAGGCCTAACATTACAATGCAGGACTTAATTTATACAATATAGTTAAGCAGGTGTTCTCATTCAATTATAGATCAGTTTCGGTGATACAGGTAATCCATTGCACACAGGTCAGCAGAAGGACAAGGTCTCAGCTCATGACCCTAACAAGTGGCCTGCAGGCAAGTTATACATTAGCTGTACAGAGGTCATGACAATCAAGTTCTGTTTTGAATAACATAGGCTACCATTTTAGCTCACATGGTGACTTTATAGAGCAAGAAAACCTAAAATGGCGGCTTGACCCAAAATGACAGTTTACATGGTTTCTAAGGTCAGGACCTTGCAATGCGAGTTTATTCACATGTAGTTTAATAGCAGCTTGTTAGCAGCTTGGCGTAGGCCAATATACATATATTCATAGCAATAGGAGGCACGATATCATTTCTAGTTTGACATGTCCTGATTTTGATGGTTTTGTATTCAGTGTTTGTGTGAGCCCTGATCCTTATGGGCTGTGGCGTGTAACAAATAAATATATAAATACATGAATAAATAAATAAATATGCTGCAGCACTCTGCTCTGTAAAGGCCCTCCCTTCACTGGAGGCAGTTAAATTGATCTGGCAGCCTTTGCCAGCCAGCATGATCCACCCATGATGTTTTTGTCACCACATTAGAACCTTGGTGGAGAGGCTTTGCAAATGAGATTGCTCAGAAGACTGGTTGTTACTGATGATACACTACTGCGTTCCAAGCAACTTTAAGGCTTCCCTCACCCACATCTCCCATGGCCACCAATACCTTTCTTAAATTTGAAGTACAAACCTTCCAAAATATTCCTTTTGATTTTTTTCCTTCACCACTTCCAGCTGTGCCTCCTCTGCCACAGCATGGTTGCCAAGGGGAATTCTTTCTTTTCAGCTCCCTTTACATTTCCTGGGGAAGGGAGGATAGCTCAGGGGCAACACTTTTGGCTTGGAAGCAAGACAATGCAGCGCAACACAGGTTTGAATCCTGATGCCGCGCTTAGAAACTGCTGGTTGTTATTAAGCACATTATAAAATAACAGTTATATTTATAATCTGTGGCCATGTTTGACAAGCTTCCTCTCCATTTATGAAAACACATTTTTAAGCAAGTGCCTTTTCATAATTACAAGTGATCTGTTGGTCATGGCTCTGTCACTGCGCATTCCAATAACAATGACACCCTTGGATGCAGTCTGTACCAAATGCCAATGGCAGTGTAGCTCTCATTGAAGGCCCTTAAACTGCTCAGCATTCTTAACTCAGGCAGTGGATCATTACTATGTGGTACAGCCGGCAGCCGAGGGGTATTGTTGCCAAATTGTTTTATGAAGACAATGAACTCTGCACTTGTCAAACGGGGAGAAAGACCAAGGGATCTAGAGACAAATAGAACATTCTGAATACTTTGCCTATTTGAGGTCATCTCATTGGTTTCCTTCAACAGATTTGTGGGACTTTTGATGACCCAGCTATTTTGCCTCAAAATTTACCGTAAACGTTTTCGTGTTGTGAGGGGCTGAAATAGAATACTCAGTTTAGGCAATGCGATCAATTTTCCCAATAGCGGTAAAAGGAAACTTGCAGGTATTTACTTTACTTGCTATAGCAGTTGACTTGCTATGAACTGTGATTTTAGTTAAATATCAGGTAATTTGTAAATCTCAATAACTGATCTGATGCTTTGTTCAGAAACTGTTTTTCCCCATACTTTTTATTGGCATTTGAAAGATAATATCAACATTGCCCCCTCTTATCACCCCACCCCTCCCCCCTTCCTGCCCTTTCCCCTACACCCTCCCCCCTATCCCCAACACTAACATGGCAAAACCAGCGTTCATGTGAATTCTCCTCAGAACATGATAACTCTCTTAACCCTTTCCATTAAGCCATCCTCCCCCCTGAGCTTTCTACAGTCTTTAAACCCGGTCTTCTCATGTCCTCCCTTTGTCCACTTCATCGCCTCCGAATTTCCCAGGGCTTCCCCGAAATATACTGGTCGGGTCCTTACGGGCACTGAGTGGAGCCATCTCCCTGGCTTCGTACCATTGTTTACCCCAATCGAACAGTTGCAGTCTATTAGGGCTCTAAGCAGTTCTTGAGTCGCTTTGCAGAAATTGCAAAACTATATCCCAGTCCATCAAGAATTTTTGGTGTTCCACCTGGATTGTATAGGTTACCCATTCTAGAGCCACAAAGTTCCATATCTTGCCCACCCTTTTATGTTCCATTGGGGCGTCTTCCTGCTTCGATTTGCGTGCCACTAGCAACTAGCACTATTTTAAGTATTGTCCTTGACGCCTCTTTCTTTCTTATTTGGCGCGCCAGGAGTCCATCAGCCTTATTCGCCTTCACGTAGTGCCTTTGTTGGAGGTGTAAAAGAGCTGGTTCCACCTCTCTTTTCTGCAGCATGTCTAATTGACCCCTTACTAGTGGGTATTCCCTCTGCAGCTTCCTCCCTGCATTATCTGCCAGAATTGAATCTGAGAGAATTTAATCTGAATTGAATCTGAGAGAATTCCTCTATTTCGTCCGTTAGCTCGTCACTTATGACTTTGTCTCTCAGCAAATGGCTGGGAAATCTCCATTTCCACAACCCCAACTCCCTTTTCCCCCTTTGCAGAACTACCATTATAGGTGCATGATCAGATACCACTATTGCCCCCAGTTCCACCCCGACACATGCCCCAATAACGTGCTTGAGACTCAGGTGCAGTTTATGCATGAGAACGTTTTATGGACATGGAGTAGAATGTGTATCCTTTATCATCTCCTTTAAGTTCTGCTGTCCACCAACCCCATCTGGACCATGCGCTCCCAAAGCTCACTAGAGGGGGCCCCCTTGGTTATAGAAAATACGTGCACTCCTATCAGCCAGCGGGTCCTATGCAAGGTTGATGTCTCCCACTAATATTAGTTCCCCGTAGCAAATTTCTCTATTTTTTCCAGTGCTCCCCATATTTATGCCTCCTGCCCCATGTTAGGTACGTAGAGTGTCACAATGGTATATGTGGCCTGTTCCCAGTGAAAAGTAATCACCAAGTATCTACCTGTTCCATCATTCTCAGTAGCTTCAATACTAATACTCAGAAGGGCTTTGATTGCAATTAGCACCCCACCCGCCTTCCCCTTGGCATTAGACTGGAATAAATGTTTATATCCTTTGAGTTTTAGGTTGTGTTTATCCTGCTTCTGAATATGCTTTTTTTGTGGGCAACAAACTCTGGGCTCCTCGTCCCGAAAGACTGCTCCACCTTTTCACTTTTGACTGGGGAATTAAGCCCTCTAATGTTTAGTGTAGTGATATGGAGTGTCACCCCACTCCTCAAGTTGGGACTGTTTGTACATTTTAACTGTGGCCTGGTTTCCCCTCTTGGTGCCCCCACCTACCCCCTGCCCTCCACCCTTCTTTCCATCCTTGTCTCCTCCCTCTAACTTCCCCCCTCGTACTCCTGTCTCCCACCCCCTCCATCCCCTGTCTCCCCCCCATTTTGGATGGGCTCAACCAGCCTCTAGCCCCCCCGCCCCCAGCTTCGCATCCTGGGAGTTGAGCCCTTTCAAAAACACAGCTAACTTGTGCAGGTCTCCCACAACCCATTGACTACCCAAGATGGCATTGCCTACCCCTCCCCCATGGCACTGCTATGTCTCGCCCTCTCCTAGGCAATCAGTACCTAGTCAGCTTTCCTCCTCTCAGCCATCTCAGTCTGGTGGGCTTTCCTCCGTAGGCTTTTTTTTTCCTCAGAAGCCCCCTCCCTGTAAGGATGTCTGACTGGGCCACTTGTGACCCATTTCTTAAAACCCCTTGGTGGGACCTTTGACCATTCCCACCATTTCCGCTACGGTGCTTCAATCGGTAGTCTCTTTTCTTGTTGGGTGGGTTTTTTTTCTTCTATTTTCAGTATTCGCATGCTCTCCTCACAGGTCATTATCCGGTGTTGTCTCTTTTCCCACTCGAAAAGGAGACCAAATGGGATGGTGCAACTCTGCCTTGGCCAGTGCCCGCACCACTGGATCCATCATTCACTGTTTGGTCGAGGTGGTCTGGGCCAAGTCTTGGAATATCAGGATCCCTTATCCATTGTAGGTAATCTTTCTGGCTTTCCTAGCGGCTGGTAGTATCTGTTCTTTCTGGTCGAAGTGATGTAAGGCTGCTATCACATCCTTGGGCCTGGCCCCTGTCTCTCCTCTTCTTGGACCCACTCTCTGTCCCCCTCACGTCTGCAAACACCTGTTGTGCAGCCTCCCACAGATGCTTGTCGGCTACTGTTTCCGCCAGGCCCTTTATTCTGATGTTTGTCCTTCATTACCTTTTCTCAAGATCTTCGCTTTGGATTTCAAGATTTTGAGTGACCATTGCCAGTCATTTCACCAGCTCATCTATCTTGCGGGTATCCTCAGCAATTTCTTGTAACACGTTTTCTGCTGCGTCCGTCTATTCTTCCAAGCACGCTATGTCCCCCTTCACTTCTTGTAATGACTGTGAGAGCTCCATGCGAATCAGGCTCAGTTGCGATCAGATTGTTTATGAGATCTTGTCCCCAAAGTCCTGAAAGTACTGGCAGAGTATATCTTGGGTGACCACCTGCTCTTTCTCGAAGCCCCCAGCTGCTTCATGTTCTCTCTCAAGGGCAGGATCATGCTTGGCGTCTGTGGCCATTTCTCCCTCTCTTCGCCACAGTCTTTCTAAATTGCCCTCTTTAGTTTTCTTAGTGGTCTTGGAGGCTGTATGTATGTCCTTACTCTTGTTCTTGGACATTGATGCTGCCGTAGCCTGTGAGTGAGGGTCAGAACCCCCCTCCTCATGAGTGGTGTTGTCGCCCAAATGGGCGGCCCCCAGATATTTGCTGTGGGGCCTCTGCGCTTTGCCCACTCCTGGGCCCTTCTCCTCAAATCCATGGTTGACCACCAGTTAGCATGCTGTCCTCCTTTTGTGCATCAGTGGGCCTACAGGGGTCTGCCTCAGTCTGACCCCTCACCTAATGCCCTCCCGTGGCCCCCGGGTGCCCCAGCCAAGCCTCACAGGGGACTGCTGTGTATCCCACTGGAGCACTGCAAGAGCTCTGTGCGAATCAGGCTCAGTTGCGATCGGATTGATTCTGAGATCTTGCTCCCAAAGTCCTGAAAGTACTGGCGTAGTATATTCTCGAGGCCCCCAGCTGCTTCATGTTCTCTCTCAAGGGCCGGATCATGCTCGGCATCTGTGGCTATTTCTCCCTTTCTTCGCCACAGTCTTTCTAAATTGCCCTTTTTGGTCTTCGTAGTGGTCTTGGAGGCTGTGTGTATGTCCTTACTCTTGTTCTTGGACATTGATGCTGCCGTAGCCTGTCAGTGAGGGTCAGAGCCCTCGCTCCTCTTGAGTTGTGTTGTCGCCCAACCGGATGGCCCCCAGGTGTCTGCCATGGGGCCTCTGCGCTGCGCCCACTCATGGGCCCTTCTCCTCAAATCCATGGTTGACTACCAGTTAGCGTGCTGCCCTCCACTTGTGCATCATTGGGCCTGCAAGGGTCTACGCCAGTCTGACCCCCACCCATTGCCCCCCAAGTCCATCCCCACTTCTTGAAGGCCCTCTGTGTGCCAGCCCCCTCATGTGGCACTCGCGGAGTGCGGCAGGAGAAGCCAGGGACAAGATTCCCCTGCACTCCTGGTTGCCCAGTCTTTCCTGTGGGTGAGTCTTTAAGTTATTGTTGGGTCTGCTCCGAATTGTCCCAAGGGGAATACATCCAAGCCAGCCCCCTGTTCACAGCCCTCGCATGCCTCCTCTACCTTCCAGTTGGGCTTCCTGCCTTAATTGATGTTGGTGCCACTGCCTGCCTCCTCTCACTGCTTTTGATTGTCTGCTACTGGTGCGCGTCGCGATGACTCGCTTCTTCTCTCTTTCGTGATGTTCTGAGTGGTCTCAAACAGCCTCCTTCCCCCAGACTTCCAGTAAGCTGGTAGGGCCCTCCTTGGCCGTCCGTGCAACCTGCGGATTCACCCGGCTGCTCCTGTGCTGCGGAGCACGCCCGTGGCGGCCTCCCCGTTGCACTGTCCCTCACTGGAGCAGGTTTCCACTCAACCATTCCAGCTCCCAGCGGTCCACCTCGGCACCCTCTTTGCCAATCCAAGCTCGCCTCCAGCCCAACTCTGGCCCCATGTGGTTCCTGCCCTCAGGCTCATAGTCCTCCTGTGCTGGGGAGCGTGTGCGTGGCAGAATCCCTGTTGCGCTGTTCCTCACTATAGCAGACCTCCGCACACTCTTTCCTGCTCACAGCGGTCTGCCTAAGCACCTCCTCTACCATTCTGGGATTACCTCCAGCACTTCTCCGGCCCCCGATGGCTCCTGCCCTCAAGTTCTGGTCCACTTTTAGAGTGAATGCACGGGTGTATCCGCACCCCGCTCGCATCGTGCAGGTCCGGTAGAGTTCCCGTTCAATCTGTTCACTTTCCCCGCCAGGGAAAGGATTCTTTATTGCAAAGCTTTATTTTGTGACACCGGAGGGATGAGAGAGTTCACTTTTAGAGCTCCGATTTTACGCTGCTCTCCTCCTGGTGGCAATCTTGCAAGTCAAAATGTGTTGATTTTTAACATAATTGGTGAACTGTTTGGTAAATAAAAAAGTATATTTAACAATGCTATTTAATGTATAGGTATAAAGGTTTAATGTAAAAAAATAATGTTTAGAGCTTAGAAGTTTAATTGTAGAAAAAAGATTTAGTGTAACTGATGATGAGAACAGAATAGTGTTTTATTTTTTTATGAAGCAAATATTGCTTTAATTAAAAAATCACAATCCACATTTCATGACAAGATATTTGTATTGCTTTATCTTATATGCAGTTTCCTGTAAAAAATTAATTATACTAGTTACTGTGCATTGTTGCTGATAAATCGTTAGTAATAAATAATGCAGATTATTGTGTCAAGATCCCGCCTTACCTTACTGTCAGAGGCGGATCTCTTGGGATGATAGTGACGTCCAGCCCCTGGGCAGCCACCGTGAACTAGACAATGGAACTGGCTGTTGGCCCTGCCCATGGGAGCAGAGCCATAAATGCGGGAAAAAACCCTTTTCAGGGAAAACAACCCGCTGGTCTTCTGAAGCACAGACCCTCAATTCCAGCAAAGACACAATGGATCAATAAGGCAGCCGAAGCAGGTTCCAGATGGCTCAAGCAAAGAGGAGCAGGACTGAGGGTAGAAAGGAACTAGTCACAGGAAATGAGGAGGGCAGAAGCAAGGCATTGACATGGAACAAGAGCAGCGCAAGCAGACAAGAACAGGAAGGAAACAGGCAAAACACAACCGAGCAGTTGCAATGCGCCGAGCCGCAAAGCTGCAAGCGTATAAGAGCGCTACATCCTCACAGTTGTCCGAGTGTGTGACAACATCATGCTCTGATACGTGCGAGCCACACAAACTCCTCCATGTTGGAATGGGGAGAGAAACCACCATTGTTGCCATAGCGACTGGGAAAACAAACCCAGGCCTTGGCGATTAATTCTGACATAGTGTTAGAGCACACACCAGAAATTGAATTGTTTCTCAATACTTTAATAACTGGCATTTTTATTAATTAACTGTACTCATTTTTGTCAACCTCAGAAAGATGAAAGGCGTGTCATCTCTCTCAGAACTTCTACTTGTAGACTTGTGACAGGTTCTGAGACTTTTCATCTATCTTAATAGCAATCCTGATTTACTGTCTGAACAGCAGCCATTCATCCTTCCAGCAACCCCTAATACTTTACAATATTATTTCATTGGTTACTGTCAAAATGTCTTAGCATAAACATTCATAAATGCTAACGAGATGTTGTATTCATCTCAATGTACACGACACCTGCTAAAGCATGTGTTAAAGCCTTTTGGGTATCCATGCATTTTTCTATTGTTTGATAATATTCTAAAGTGAGTGTTCTCATCCCTACTGAGCAGAAATATGGGATGTGTTGCTTTTTAGGTAGATTTTATAGAATTGTTTCCTGGCTTATGAAGGATCGAGGAGTGATCAACTGCCCTGTTGCATGACTTGGGGTTCAGTGCATTAGTTAAAAGTCCTCATGCCTACACTGGTTCATGAACAGTAGCAAGTCCCCCAGTGTGGTCTCTGCACACTCCCACGTGGTTGAGCATATTGAACACTCTCGGGTTTAGAAATTCTCCAGAACCTTTACATAGTTCAATGCACAACTCAAGAGTCCCATTCCTGAGAGACGGGATCTCTGTTTCAACATGCGATGCCGTAATCTTGTATTATAAACACATACCTCCTCTTCTTAAAGTGTTTGTCCTTCTCCTATGTCTCTTGTGCCCAGCTAATCCACGGCTAACCCTCTGCCACTCAGCACCATCAGTTATGAATATGCCTGAATTACCAGTGGTCAGACCAATCAGCCGTCCTGCTGTAGCCAGCACCCAGAGGGGCCATGGAAAGGACCATCTGGGCAGCTATCAAACATTGTGCGCAGGATCCACACAACACTTGGCAGAGTGTCTCATGGGGCATGTAGGGGAGATGATGATGGTAATGAAGATGTTATTGATATCATCATCACCACAGCATGGGCCTATGCATAGCAGAGATGTTAGAGAACCTGATGGTGAACTGTGCGTTCTGATTGTTTGACTACACAAACATCACAAATTGCTTCTTTGCCAAAAATGCCTTTGCGGCAAATTATTATGTAGATAATTGGATAGATGAATTAAAGGAACAGGGAAGTGAAATAACAGAAGAAAGGGGTACGAGGGCTACGCATAGAGTGAAGGCTATACTTATGGATAGGGATAGAGGGGAGAAGAGAGAAATAGAATTAAGTGGCTCGAGGGTTGGGGAAAGCAGGATGGAAAAATCAGGATGGGTAAAGTGGAGCAGTAGAAGGAGCAAGATGGGGGTTCCCACTCATTATGAAAAAGAAGGCTAAGGCAATTGTCATTAGAAGAATCAGCAGCAAGTGATTCTTTTTACATAATTCAGTTAAAAATAAAGATGAGTTGTCAAAAAAAAACATGTGATCTGGTGAAATTACTCTTAACTAGTAATGAAATAATGATGCAAAACACAAGTACAAACATGCGTAAAAATACATCAAAACATTCATCAAGCCCAGGAACTGGATCCAATTGGACTAAGGACAAATAACCCTGCCAGAGGGGTGAAGGGCTTCACTGCATCACTTCATCACTTGCTCTTTTTATTAGCTTTGCCATCCCTCATGCTTTTGCACTCTCATCTTTCCTATCCTACTCTTCTTAGAATCAAAGCTAAATGCGCCAATAAATAATTGAAATTAGAATTGATTTGCCAAGCTTGGTCTGGATCTGCAGATATAAAGGCACACTATGAGATGTGTGCATGATCTTTCTGTGGACCTCAGGGTACTTCCTAAGGCTTCTGTGCGCTCCGGATCCTAACCTTGCCTGCCTGGGTTTTAGCCTATCATCTTCACTCCCAAATTCATCTAGAACGCTGTATTTTACATGTTCTGGGGTAAGTGACCTCAAGGTGAACATTCCAAATCTTGCTTTGTTGTGGCAGGTTGGGTCAACGCCATGGCTGTTATGAGAGGAAAGAGCAGCCTGGGTGAAATTGCTAATTGGGTCTTCTGAGCTAGGATTGGGAGAGTTGGCTGACAGGAACTGGCAGGCTGGCAAGTGTGGGTAGCGCAAATTCTTGAGTCTACCCCACTGGTAAGAAGAAAAGAACAGCTGTTACTCTTCAGGAAAGCCCTCACTTGAGTAATTCCCTTGCATAAACGTGGTCACATTCATTCACCCACACACCCGCACGCACACCCGCACAACGTTCATCCTCAATCCTGGACGTCAGTGAATTCAGAAACAGACATTGAATTCAGATTAATTTTATTGGGTGAAGGGGTGGGAGTCCCTATTTCTTATGATGCTGGTTGGTTACTGGCAGCAAAGGCAAGTTTCCCCAGGGGGAGACTCGTGGGCAGTCCTCACATAAGTCATAAACACTACAGTCTTGATGCACTGATTACATATGATATGTGTGCTACGTTATATTTCTCGATATTAGTAAAGCGCTGCACTGCCATGAAAGTGGCTTTGCAGTGCTGTGTACCGATGGATATTACATTCCCTTACAGACATTCATATTGATTTTCTTATAAGCACCTTATCAGAATCGTATAAGACTTTACAAAAATCCGACTTATAACACTTTACAAGCACTGAAACAGAAAATGGGTGTTATGTAAGTTCTAAAAGATTTGCTAGCATTGTTCCCAAAATCCCATTAGTTTTCACAGGGTCTTACTGGAACCTTATAAGGCCTATTTGTATGGATCTGTGTTTCTAGTCGGCTGTAGCCTGGCTTAGCAAACATTGCACACACGATAAAGAGGAAATCCAGTCTTCTTGCAATAAGCCACATGCAGAAGCTATGCATGAAGATGTAATGTGCAACGTGAGGCCACATCTGGGGCTGGTCTTGGTTGCCAGATGCCCAGTTCCATTTAGAGCTCGCGCGCCTCGTCTATTTCTCTGGGTCAGGTGTCACCAGACGTTCTTCCTTGGTGTAATTAGAGCGCCACATTTCACAATGACCTTGATTTGTTTTGCTTGGAAAAGCTTTCCATCTACCTTTCATTTAAGAAATGATCCACTCGCCCTTGGCTCTTAGTCCAGTCTTTCATCAGTTTAAATCTACGTGTATTTATATAGCAGGCCATGCCCCCAAGCATGTGCCACTTCACAAAGATGGCAAGGATACAATGAATCGCCATTAGCACAGGACAAGAACTTGGGACCAGACAAAGGGCATTGAAAAAGAAATAACATTAAACTGATCCAGCCATTCCACCACTAAGAATGACCCTGCAGACGCCCTCTACCGCTGTGAGATTTCACGCTAAACAAAAGGTTGAAATTAGAAACAATATTTGAACATTTTACTCAAATGTAAATGCGTTTTTTTGGGCCCAAATAGAACTTCGGAGCCCCGACTTCATACATTTTGCACTGGTATTAATTTCCCGGTTACAAATATGTACTGAATCAATGCATTTTTTGCACTGTGACAAGTTGTGTCTTTTGAGAATGCCATGCAAAATTGCAGTGAGCTCGTGCAAATCTCAATGAAGAAGGCCAAATGAAAATGCATTTTGCAACAAAAAGTAAAACATTGAAACCATCTGATTAAACCCAAATATGTACTCTTGGTTGCAATCTCTAGATGCCATTACTTTCAATACCTGCTGACAGCACTCCAGGGAGCATGTGCTGGTCAATTCCTAGAGAGGGTCTCCCACCATTGGGTGACCCTGCATACTGAGATAGTCTCTCACCGTAGGGTGACCCTGCATACTGAGATAGTCTCCCGCCATTGGGTGACCCTGCACACTGAGATAGTCTCCCACTATTGGGTGACCCTACACACTGAGATAGTCTCCTGCCAAAGGGTGACCCTGCACACTGAGATAGTCTCCCGCCATTGGGAGACCCTGCACACTGAGCTAGTATCCTGTCATAGGGTGACCCTGCACACTGAGCTAGTATCCTGTCATAGGGTGACCCTGCACACTGAGATAGTCTCCTGCCAAAGGGTGACCCTGCACACTGAGATAGTCTCCCGCCATTGGGAGACCCTGCACACTGAGCTAGTATCCTGCCATAGGGTGACCCTGCACACTGAGCTAGTCTCCTGCCATAGGGTGACCCTGCACACTGAGATAGTCTCCTGCCAAAGGGTGACCCTGCACACTGAGATAGTCTCCCGCCATTGGGAGACCCTGCACACTGAGATAGTCTCCTGCCATAGAGTGACCCTGCACACTGAGATAGTCTCCCACCATAGAGTGACCCTGCATACTGAGATAGTCTCCCGCCATTGGGTGACCCTGCACACTGAGATAGTCTCCTGCCAAAGGGTGACCCTGCACACTGAGATAGTCTCCCACCATAGGGTGACCCTGCAAACTGAGCTAGTCTCCTGCCATAGGGTGACCCTGCACACTGAGATAGTCTCCCGCTATTGGGAGACCCTGAACACTGAGATAGTCTCCTGCCATAGGGTGACCCTGCACACTGAGATAGTCTCCCGCTATTGGGAGACCCTGAACACTGAGATAGTCTCCTGCCATAGGGTGACCCTGCACACTGAAATAGTCTCCTGCCATAGGGTGACCCTGCACACTGAAATACTCTCCTGCCAAAGGGTGACCCTGCACACTGAGATAGTCTCCTGCCATTGGGTGACCCTGCACACTGAGATAGTCTCCTGCCAAAAGGTGACCCTGCACACTGGGATAGTCTCCTGCCATAGGGTGACCCTGCACACTGAGATAGTCTCCTGCCAAAGGGTGACCCTGCACATTGAGATAGTCTCCCGCCATTGGGAGACCCTGCACACTGAGATAGTCTCCTGCCATAGGGTGACCCTGCACACTGAGATAGTCTCCCGCCATTGGGTGACCCTGCACACTGAGATACTCTCCTGCCAAAGGGTGACCCTGCACACTGAGATAGTCTCCCGCCATAGGGTGACCCTGCACACTGAGATAGTCTCCTGCCAAAGGGTGACCCTGCACACTGAGATAGTCTCCCGCCATTGGGTGACCCTGCACACTGAGATAGTCTCCCGCCAAAGGGTGACCCTGCACACTGAGATAGTCTCCTGCCATAGGGTGACCCTGCACACTGAGATAGTCTCCCGACAAAGGGTGACCCTGCACACTGAGATAGTCTCCCGCCATTGGGAGACCCTGCACACTAAGATAGTCTCCTGCCATAGGGTGACCCTGCACACTGAAATACTCTCCTGCCAAAGGGTGACCCTGCACACTGAGATAGTCTCCTGCCATTGGGTGACCATGCACATTGAGATAGTCTCCTGCCAAAGGGTGACCCTGCACACTGAGATAGTCTCCTGCCAAAGGGTGACCCTGCACACTCAGATAGTATCCCACCATTGGGTGACCCTGCACACTGTGATTGTCTCCCGCCATAAGGTGACCCTGCACACTGAGATAGTATCCCGCCATAGGGTGCCCCTGCACACTGAGATAGTCTCCCACCATTGGGCGACCCTGCACACTGAGATAGTCTCCTGCCATAGAGTGACCCTGCACACAGAGATAGTCTCCCACCATAAGGTGACCCTGCACACTGAGAAAGTCTCCTGCCATAAGGTGACCCTGCACACAGAGATAGTCTCCCACCATAAGGTGACCCTGCACACTGAGATAGTTTCCTGCCATAGAGTGACCCTGCACACTGAGATAGTCTCCCGCCATAGGGTGACCCTGCACACAGATAGTGTCCCTGCATTGGGTGACCCTGCACACTGAGATAGTCTCCTGCCATAGAGCGACCCTGCACACTGAGATAGTCTCCCGCCATAGGGTGACCCTGCACACAGATAGCATCGCTGCATTGGGTGACCCTGCACACTGAGATAGTCTCCTGTCATAGCGTGACCCTGCACACAGATATTGGGCCTCATTACGAGGTTGGCAATATGGGTTTACTGGCACCGGTAATGGTGCCGGTGCTGGTAAACTCATTCCGCCCTATTACGAGGTTCCCTTGCGGGACCCACTCAGAACATCTGGCCAGACAAGACGTCCCTTGCGGGTCCCGCAAGGGGACCAGGGAGCCAATAATGGGCCCGTTATTAACAGGCCCATTATTAGCTCCATCCCCATTGAGCCCTAATGGGAATGGGGATCGTTTTTTTGAATGAGGAATTACCGGGTCCTCCAAGGTTGGAATGACCCGGTAATTCCTCATTCAAGGAACCCGGACCTGGACACGATTTTGGAGGCAGCCATGGCGCTAATAGCACCATGGCTGCCTCCAAACTCGTAAGGAGGCCCATAGTCTCCTGCCATAGGGTGACCCTGCACACTGAGCTAGTCTCCTGCCATAGGGTGACCCTGCACACTGAGATAGTCTCCCGCCATAGGGTGACCCTGCACAATGAGATAGTCTCATGCCATAGAGTGACCTTGCACACTGAGATAGTCTCATGCCATAGGGTGAGCCTGCACACTGAGATAGTATCCCACCATTGGGTGACCCTGCACACTGTGATAGTCTCCCACCATAGGGCGACCCTGCACACTGAGATAGTCTCATGCCATAGGGTGAGCCTGCACACTGAGATAGTATCCCAACATTGGGTGACCATGCACACTGTGATAGCCTCCTGCCATAGGGCGACCCTGCACACTGAGCTAGTATCCCACCATTGGGTGACCGTGCACACAGAGATAGTCTCCTGCCATAGGGTGACCCTGCACACTGAGATAGTCTCCCACCATATGATAACCCTGTACACTCAGATAGTCTCCCACCATTGGGTGACCCTGCACACTGTGATAGTCTCCCACCATTGGGTGACCCTGCACACTGAGATAGGCTCCTGCCATAGGGTGACCCTGCACACTGAGATACTCTCCTGCCAAAGGGTCAACCTGCACACTGAGATAGTCTCCTGCCATTGGGTGACCCTGCACACTGAGATAGTCTCCTGTCAAATGGTGACCCTGAACACTGAGATAGTATCCCACCATTGGGTGACCCTACACACTGAGATAGTCTCCTGCCAAAGGGTGACCCTGCACACTGAGATAGTCTCCTGCCAAAGGGTGACCCCGCACACTGAGATACTCTCCTGCCAAAGGGTGACCCTGCACACTGAGATAGTCTCCTGCCATTGGGTGACCCTGCACACTGAGATAGCCTCCTGCCAAAGGGTGACCCTGCACACTCAGATAGTCTCCTGCCAAAGGGTGACCCTGCACACTCAGATAGTATCCCACCATTGGGTGACCCTGCAAACTGTGATTGTCTCCCGCCATAAGGTGACCCTGCACACTGAGATAGTATCTCGCCATAGGGTGCCCCTGCACACTGAGATAGTCTCCTGCCATAGAGTGACCCTGCACACTGAGATAGTCTCCTGCCATAGGGTGACCCTGCACACTGAGATAGTCTCCTGCCAAAGGGTGACCCTGCACACTGAGATAATCTCCCGCCATTGGGAGACCCTGCACACTGAGATAGTCTCCTGCCATAGGGTGACCCTGCACACTGAGATACTCTCCTGCCAAAGGGTGACCCTGCACACTGAGATAGTCTCCTGCCATTGGGTGACCCTGCACACTGAGATAGTCTCCTGCCAAAGGGTGACCCTGCACACTGAGATAGTATCCCACCATTGGGTGACCCTACACACTGAGATAGTCTCCTGCCAAAGGGTGACCCTGCACACTGAGATAGTCTCCTGCCAAAGGGTGACCCTGCACACTGAGATACTCTCCTGCCAAAGGGTGACCCTGCACACTGAGATAGTCTCCTGCCATTGGGTGACCCTGCACACTGAGATAGTCTCCTGCCAAAGGGTGACCCTGCACACTCAGATAGTCTCCTGCCAAAGGGTGACCCTGCACACTGAGATAGTCTCCCACCATTGGGCGACCCTGCACACTGAGATAGTCTCCTGCCATAGAGTGACCCACCACACAGAGATAGTCTCCCACCATAAGGTGACCCTGCACACTGAGATAGTCTCCTGCCATAAGGTGACCCTGCACACAGAGATAGTCTCCCACCATAAGGTGACCCTGCACACTGAGATAGTTTCCTGCCATAGAGTGACCCTGCACACTGAGATAGTCTCCTGCCATAGGGTGACCCTGCACACTGAGATAGTTTCCTCCCATAGAGTGACCCTGCACACTGAGATAGTCTCCCACCATAAGGTGACCCTGCACACTGAGAAAGTCTCCTGCCATAAGGTGACCCTGCACACAGAGATAGTCTCCCACCATAAGGTGACCCTGCACACTGTGATAGCCTCCTGCCATAGGGCGACCCTGCACACTGAGCTAGTATCCCACCATTGGGTGACCGTGCACACAGAGATAGTCTCCTGCCATAGGGTGACCCTGCACACTGAGATAGTCTCCCACCATATGATAACCCTGTACACTCAGATAGTCTCCCACCATTGGGTGACCCTGCACACTGTGATAGTCTCCCACCATTGGGTGACCATGCACACTGAGATAGGCTCCTGCCATAGGGTGACCCTGCACACTGAGATACTCTCCTGCCAAAGGGTGACCCTGCACACAGAGATAGTCTCCCACCATAAGGTGACCCTGCACACTGAGATAGTTTCCTGCCATAGAGTGACCCTGCACACTGAGATAGTCTCCTGCCATAGGGTGACCCTGCACACTGAGATAGTTTCCTGCCATAGAGTGACCCTGCACACTGAGATAGTCTCCCGCCATAGGGTGACCCTGCACACTGAGATACTCTCCAGCCATAGGGTGACCCTGCATACAGATATTGTCCCTCAATTGGGTGACCCTGCACACTGAGATAGTCTCCCGCCATAAGGTGACCCTGCATACAGATATTGTCCCGGCATTGGGTGACCCTGCACACTGAGATAGTCTCCTGTCATAGCGTGACCCTGCACACAGATATTGGGCCTCATTACGAGGTTGGCAATATGGGTTTACTGGCACCGGTAATGGTGCCGGTGCTGGTAAACTCATTCCGCCCTATTACGAGGTTCCCTTGCGGGACCCACTCAGAACGTCTGGTCAGACAAGACGTCCCTTGCGGGTCCCGCAAGTGGACCAGGGAGCCAATAATGGGCCCGTTATTAACAGGCCCATTATTAGCTCCATCCCCATTGAGCCCCAATGGGAATGGGGATCGTTTTTTTGAATGAGGAATTACCGGGTACTCCAAGGTTGGAATGACCCGGTAATTCCTCATTCAAGGAACCCGGATCTGGACACGATTTTGGAGGCAGCCATGGCGCTAATAGCACCATAGCTACCTCCAAACTGGTAAGGAGGCCCATAGTCTCCTGCCATAGGGTGACCCTGCACACTGAGATAGTCTCCCACCATAGGGTGACCCCGCACACTGAGCTAGTCTCCTGCAATAGGGTGACCCTGCACACTGAGATAGTCTCCCGCCATAGGGTGACCCTGCACAGTGAGATAGTCTCATGCCATAGAGTGACCATGCACACTGAGATAATCTCCTGCCAAAGGGTGACCCTGAACACTGTATGAGAATGACAGAATGCGGAGAACACAGCATAAAAGGGTATTAATGGAAATCACTACCTCTTTGCCACCACTTTCCTGCACTGCAGTACTACATGTTTTGGAGTTGAAATGAAGGATAGCTGGAGGCGAATCCTTCACTTCACCTGCAAAAATCCACAGATTTACTGCGACAGAATTACTGCTCGTGGCAAATCCCAAAAATCCTCATAGTAGCGCAAGGACTTCACAAATGGGGATGAACACTGCCTAGCTACCACTTGTAATCCAGTGGTAACTCCACAGGGCTGAATGGAGATAATGGTAAATGATTTTGTGGTAATTCTACTGAGTTACTGCGGAAATACTGCCAAACTCGGAATGAGGACCAATGTTCTTTTATGGTTTAAATGTTAGTCTATAAAAGCAAAGATTTATCCAATTTGGTGAACTATATATTTATTGTTTTTTTTCAGATAGACAGGAAGATATTCTGAGATTTAAAAAAAAGCACATGACTCATTGGGAAGTATAGATGGAAAAAATACTAATGGCAGCTGAATTATGTTAGGTGTTTATTTACAGGGAAAGCACACCTCTGGTACTGCACTGCACTCTGGGGATAAGGGCTGGCAGGCACACCACCTGTTCCATAGGTCTGGTTTTAGTCTTGCTGGACATTTTTGCTGGGAGATCTGGCAACTTCTCAATCTATCTGCTAAGGTATGCAGGCAAACACCATGAGTCAACACAGGGATGTGCTAAGTGTGCAAGCATACAACTGAGTTATGCACTTGATATGCAGTCAAGCACAATGAGTCAATCTACCTATGTGCTAGGTATGCAGGCAGACACCATGAGTCAATCTAGGAATGTGCTAAGCATGCAAGCATACAAATGAGCTATGCACCTGATATGCAGTCAAGCACAATGAGTCAATCTAGCTATGTGCTAGGTATGCAGACAAACAGAATGAGCCAATCTAGGGATGTGCTAAGTATGCAGGCAATCACCATGAGTCAATCTAGAGATGTGCAAGCATACAACTGAGCTATGCACTTGATATGCAGCCAAGCACAATGCGTCAATCTAGTTATGTGCTAGGTACGCAGACAAACACAATGAGCCAATCTAGGGATGTGCTAAGTATGCAAGCATACACATGAGTTATGTACCTGCTATGCAGCCAAGCACAATGAGTCAATGAAGCTATGTGCTATGTATGCAGACAATCACAATGAGCCAATCTAAGGATGTGCTAGGTATGCAGGCAAACACCATGAGTCAATCTAGGGATGTGCTAAGTATGCAAATATACAACTGAGCTATGCACCTGATATGCAGTCAAGCACAATGAGTCAATCTAGCTATGTCCTAGGTATGCAGGCAAACACCATGAGTCAATCTAGGGATATGCTAGGTATGCAAGCATACAACTGAGTTATACACCTGATATGCAGCCAAGCACAATTAGTCAATCTAGCTATGTGCTAGGTATGCAGACAAACACAATGAGCTAATCTGAATTGTGCTAGGCATGGATGTAACAATATGATGAGCTAAACAATTGTTTTGCAGTTAAACACAATATGTCAAACTAGTTGTACTACTTTCACCCTCATCTTTCATGTAGCCTGATTAACACATCATGTATGAATGTTTGTTTATTGTTTAGCCTCTCTATGAAAAGTTGATTCTAGAAGTGTGCCCAATAGCCTCTCTGTGAAAAGTTGAATCTAGTAGTGTGCCCAATAGCCTCTCTGTGAAAAGTTGAATCTAGAAGTGTGCCCAATAGCCTCTCTGTGAAACGTTGAATCTAGAAGTGTGCCCAATAGCCTCTCTGTGAAAAGTTTAATCTTATAGTGTGCCCAATAGCCTCTCTGTGGAAAGTTGAATCTAGAAGTGTGGCCAATAGCCTCCCTGTAAAAAGTTGAATTTAGAAGCACATTTAGAAGTTGAATTTAGAAGTGCGCCCAATAGCCTCTCTGTGAAAAGTTGAATTAGAAGTGTGCCCAATAGCCTCTGTGTGAATTAAGAAGTAGGCCCTATAGTCTCTCTGTGAAAACTTGAATTTAGAAATGTACCCAATAACCTCTCTGCAAATTTTAGAACGGTGCCCAATTGCCTCTCTGTGAGTTTAGAAGTGTGCCCAATAGCCTCCCTGTCAACTCAGAAGTGTGCCCATTGGCTTCTATGTGGAAACTGAACTTTGAAGTGCGCTCTGTGAAAGCTGAATTTAGATGTACGCATAATAGCATACCGGTGAAAGTTGAACTTAGAAGTTGAATTTAGAATTGCACCCTTAGCATCTCTGTGAAAGTTAAACTTAGAAGCGCATTTAGAAGCTGAATTTTACAAGTGCGCCCAATAGCCTCTCTGTGATTCTAGAAATGTGCATTTAGAAGCTGAATTTAGAAGTGTGCCCAATAGCCTCTCTGTGTTCCCAGAAGTGTGCCCAGCAGCCTCGCTGAATCTAGAATTGCGCCCAGTAGCCACTCTGTGAATCTTGAAGTGTGCCCAATAGCCTCTCTGTGAAAAGCTGAATTTAGAAATGTTCCCAATAGCATTTTAGTGAATTTATAAAGCGGAACTTATAAAGTCCAAGAAACTGTAAGTTGCACCTGAGACTACACTTAACAGCTCGTACAAGGCATGAGTGCACCGACTCCTTCAGGGTCCGTCAGAAATGACCACCATAATCGGCCCCCACTCCCCGTTCTACCTCCCCTCCCGTCTCCCCCTTCCCAAATCATCCCACCCTTCTTTGCACTCCCTACCTTTCGCCTCTCCAAACACCAAGCCAGAGGGGCACGATGGCGAGCCAACCACCCTAAGTAGACTCCCCCCTGAACATCACCACCGATCAGACCACATTACCCATGCCCGCTCCCCTCACTATCATAGCGAGCACACCCCGCCCTGCAAGCATCCCCCCGCCTTGCCCACAAACCCCCACCGCCTCCGCTCCCGAACACACCATTTCCCCTCCCTAAAAACTGCATGCCGAGCCTTAGCAAGAACCGAAGCCGCATCCCTCTCCCCCTCCAGCCCCCCTACTCTCTCCCACACTCCAATCACAATAAAGAAACTAAAGAGGAATCGTACCTGGTCCCCTTCAATCTCTCAGCACTCCTTACCTCCCCTGTCTCGACCCGCAACCTCTGTACCCCAGTCACCTCATTCCCACATAGCTTCACCCTGCCTGAAACACCTCTCCCTCAACTTCTCTTCAACTACAACCGAAAGTCCTAACCACCCACTCCCTACCTTCAAATCCCCCGAGCCAATCCCAAGCTTCCCAACTCACACAGTCACCCTTTCCCGCCCAAAACCCGCCAACTCCGCTGCTCGCCCACTATTCCCATCGATCGTCTCCCACCCTACCCCTCTTCCTCCCCAGCTTCCTCTCCCTCAGCCACCACCACCTTCCGATCCTGCTCTGAGACCAACCTCGCCTCCCGATGTGAACTGCATCCTATTTAATGCCCGTTCCGTATCAAAAAACAGATACTGCATCTTTGACCTCCTCTCCTCGCACAAACCAGATCTGGTTTTCATCACCGAAACTTAGTTCTCGGACGACTTTGCCCCAATCGCCAGTGAAGCCTTCCCCCACGAATACTCCCTCATCCCACTGAACCGTCCTTCTAGAGGAGGAGGAATAGCATTCGTCTTCAAGTCTCTCTTCCACGGCTCAATCATCGACAGCCAACCTTCCATTCCATCCTGCAAATCTCTCCTCGTTAGACTATCCCTCTCCCCGTCGCTCTCACACAGCTTCCTAATAATCTACAGACCCCCTGGCTACGATAGACATTTCACAAATAACCTCTGCGACTCTATTGCCACCTTTCAACTAAACCACCCCAACCTCACCCTTCTTGGAGACTTCAACATATGGCTCGACATCCCCACCATCCCTATGACACACTCTCTGGTCGACGGTTTGGACGCAATTAACCTTCAACCCCACACAAACGGCCCGACTCACTACAAAGGACACACTCTTGATGCCATCTTTAGCTCCAACAACCTGATTCATTTAAAACCCCCCACACCTATCCTCTGGTCCGATCACTTCATTCTCTCGTTCACCATTCACTCACCCGACCGCCTTCCCGTGCTCGAATCTGAACCTCCGAATCTACGCAAATGCTGGAAAAAACTAATAATCGTCTCAGACCTAGCCGACGCACTCCTCCAGTCTCCACCACCTACCTGCCTACCAAACAAAGAACTAACCCCCGACGCCTTTGACTCATGGCTCAATGCATCTCTGACGCGGCTCACACCCCCTTGCAAACCATCAACCCGCTGCAGCCTCTTCCCCAGATGGTTCACTCCTGAGTTGAAGATCACTAAACAACTATATAAATACCTAGAACACAAATGGCAGAAAGACAAAACCCAGGTGAATAGGGCAACCTTGACCCGACACCTTTATCAGTACAAGGCCGAAATCCGGAAAGCAAAAAAAGCCCACTACAACTCCCGAATCCAAAACTGCAAAAACCCAAGCAAAGAACTCCACAAAATCATCTCCGAATTCACCCATCCGGCTTGCAACACGACAATCCCGACGCCCTCACAATCACTGTGCAACTCACTCTCCCTCCCCTTCTTCACCACGGCTCTCGAAAGAACAAATACTCTAGCCACCAACATAGCTCTCTTACATCCTCCAAGCAATTCTCCCCCCATACCGGCCACCCTACCAGATGCAACCATTACGCAATAAACGTTTGAATCCTTTAGTCCAATATCACCAGAGCAATTTCACAAACTTCTATCTGCCCGCAAACCATCTGGCTCGCCACTGGACCCTTGCCCCGCCACAACCCTCAAAGACATTTTCACTTCCACCTGCGCAGGTGAACACGCAACATCCATCATAAATACCTCCCTTTCCTCTGGTATCTTTCCCGATGCATTCAAAACGGCTTATGTCAAACCTCTAATTAAAAAACCTTCGCTCGTCCCTCTCGAGCCCAAAAACTACCGCCCCATCTCAAACACCAGATTCCTTGCCAAACTCATTGACCGAACTGCCTACTCCCAACTAAATGCCTTTGTCAAAGCCAACAATCTCCTAGACCCCGCTCAATCAGGTTTCAGAGCACGGAACTGAAACCACCCTAACCTCAATTTGGGATGACCTTAAAATAACTTCAGACTCTTCTTGACCTATCCACCGCCTTCATAATCAATCACTCAATCCTCCTAGACCGCCTCCACTCCCTGGGAATTCGTGGAACCACTCTTAAATGGATAGCTTCATTCCTCAAGGATCGGTACCAAAATAATGATACTCTCCAACTATACCTCCCAAGCCCGACCAGTCAACACGGGAGTCCCACAAGGAGCGTGCCTATCCGCCCTCCTGTTCAATCTCTACTTGATCACCCTCCCACCAGTAATTTGTTTGCACAACATCCTGTGCTACAACTACGCCGACAACACTCAACTAATTTTCAAACTCCTGAACTCAAGACCCAACTGCAGACCTGACCTGGCCTCCTGCCTCCTTGACATAGAACTCTGGATGACCCAAAGCCACCCCCTGTTAAACCCCTCCAAAACGGAAATAATGGTATGTGGCAACCTGGAACTTCTCCCACCACCACTACCTTGGCCATCGCCATGGGCAAGTCTCCGACCTCCTCCAACTCAGTCAAAAATCTTGGATGCACCCTTGACTCTGATCTAACACTCTCGCGCCAAGTCAACAACGTCTCAAAGTCCTGCCACTACCACCTTAAAACCCTTAGGCGCATCTTTCCATATTTCTCCTTTCCCAACAGACTCTCTGCGGTCCAATCAATCGTTATATCAAGACTGGACTACGCAAACCCCCTATACCTCGGAGTCCACGCGTATCAACTGAATAAACTCCAAAGGGCACAAAACGCAGCAGCCAAATTACTTCTTGCGCTTGGACCAAGAGACCACATCTCCCCAGCCCATAAGACGCTGCACTGGCTTCCAGTAGCCTGCAGGGTGACTTTCAAAACCTTGTGCATCTCCCATCGAGCACTGCATAAAACCGGACCTCAATATCTTCAAGACAAGCTAAAACCCTACAACCCCCCACGCACCCTAAGATCAAGCTCAGCTGGCCTCCTAGTCATTCCGAAGATAAACTCAATTAGGTTATGCGGAACATCATTCTCAGCCTTGGCCCCCACGCTATGGAACTCACTCCCACCCCACATCCGCCAGACTGAGGATTTAATGGCTTTCCGCAAACTGCTGAAAACCTGGTTCTTCCCCTAAAACCAACCCGTACCAAACTAAGCCAAACAGACCAACAGCAACTCAATGACACCAATCCGTCAAACCACCTGATGCGAGAAACAGACAGCTAACGACCCCCAATGTAATCTAGAAGGGCAAAAAGAATTAAATTAATAAAGTAGATCAAAGCAGTAAAATGGTTAATAAGAGTAAATCATACGGGAACAGGAAAGATATTTAAACTCCCGAAATGGATAGAATGCATGCGGAGTGAACAAAGTGAACGGCATAGATGAATTACTTAGAACAGATAACTATATAGTTTGAATGAATGTGGGGATCGAATGAATATGTAGACCGGATGAGTGTATGGAATGGATGAACATGTTGAGTGGATGACTGTGCAGAGCGGCTGGATGTGTAGAATGGACAAGCATGTAGAGCGGATGAGTGCGTAATACAGGGAAGTGAGTAGAACGCAGAAGTGTGTAAAACAGATGAATGTCCAGAACGGATGAGCGTATACGGGATAAGTGGGTAGAAAAGAAAAGTATGTGAACCTGATGAGTATGTAAAGCACATCAATATGGACAACACACGAATATGGAAGTGTGAAGAGTGTGTAGACCTAGCGAATGTACAAAGCGGATGAGCGTATAGAGCGGAGGAGTGTATAGAGCGGGGGAGTGTATAGAGCGGAGGTGTGTATAGAGCAGAGGAGTGTATAGAGCGCAGGAGGATTGAACAGATGAGAGAATGAGTGGATAGGGTGGATGAATCGATAGAGCGGATAAGCAAATAGAATGGATGAGAGGATAGACCGGACAAGTGGATAGAACGGTTGAGAGAATGAGTGGATAAGGCAGATGAGTGGATAGGGCAGATGAGTGAATAGAGTGGATGAGTGGATAAAGCGGAGGAGTGTTAGAACGTATGAGTGGATAAATGTACAGACTGGATGAGAGGATAAAGCGGATGAGTAGATAGAGCGTATGAGTGGATAAGTGTACAGAGTGAATGAGTGTATAGAACGGATGATGGTATAGAACAGATGAGTGTAGAGATGAACGTATAAAACAGAATATCGCTGTTGAATGTGTGAAAGGCACGAGTCCTTAAAGCAGATGACTACGAGGAGCAAATGAGTGCGAGGAGCAAATGAGCATGGGGATCAGATAAGTGCATAGAAGGGATGAATGCGTAGAGGGATGAGTGCGTAATGGGGATGAGTGCATAAAGGGGGTTGAAACACGTAGAGGGATGAGTGCGTAGAGAGGAAGAATGCGTAGAGGTTGAGTGCGTAGAAGGGATGAGTGCGTAGAAGGGATGAGCGCATAGAAGGGGTGAGTGCGTAGAAGAGGTGAGTGCGTAGAAGGGGTGAGTGTGCAGAAAGAGATGAGTGCGTATAGAGTGTGAGGGCGTAGAGGGAGTGAGTACGTAGAGAGGGTGTGTACGTAGAGGGGTGAGTGTGTCGTGGGGATGAGTGCGTCGTGGGGGTGAGTGCGTCATGGGGGTGAGTGCGTCATGGGGTAGAGTGCGTCGAGGGGTTGAGTGCATCGAGGGGGTGAGTGCGTAGAGGGGGTGAGTGCGTAGAGGGGGTGAGTGCGTAGAGGGGGTGAGTGCGGAGAGGGGGTGAGTGCATAGAGGGGGTGGGTGCGGAGAGGGGGCGAATGGATAGAGTGGATGAAGTGAATGAGTGGATAGAGCGGATGAGTGGATAATGCGGATGAGTGGATAGCGTGGATAGAGTGGATGAGAGGATAGAACGGACAAGTGGATAGAACGGATGAGAGAATGTGTGAATAGGGCAGATGAATGGATAGGGCGGATGAGTGAATAGGGTGGATGAGAGATAGAACGGATGAGAGAATGAGTGGATAGGGTGGATGAGTGGATAGGGCAGATGAGTGAATAGAGTGGATGAGTGGATAAAGCGGATGAGTGTTAGAACGTATGAGTGGATAAGTGTACAGAGTGGTTGAATGGATAAAGTGGATGAGTAGATAGAGCGTATGAATGGATAAGTGTACAGAGCGAATGAGTATACCGAACGGATGAAGGTATCGAACAGATGAGTGTAGAGATGAATATATAGGGCAGGATACTGATGTTGAATGCGTGAAAGACACAAGCGCTTAAAACAGATGAGTACGGGGAGCAGATGAGTGCGGGGAGCAAGTGAGTGCGGGGATCAGATAACTGCGTAGAAGGGATGAATGCGTAGAGGGATGAGTGCATAGTGGGATTGAATTGTGTAGAGGGGTTGAGCGCGTAGAGAGGAAGAATGCATAGAGAGGATGAGTGTGTAGAAGGGATGAGTGCGTAGAAGGGGTGAGTGCGTAGAGAGGGGTGAGAGCGTAGAGAGGGGTGAGTGCGTAGAGAGGGGTGAGTGCGTAGAGAGGGATGAGTGCGTAGAGGGGGTGAGCACGTAGAGGGGTTGAGCAGGCAGAGGGGGTGAGTGGGTAGAGGAGGTGAGTGGGTAGAGGGGTGAGTGGGTAGATGGGTGAGTGGGTACATGCTTGAGGCAGACAAGAGTGCACGCGTGGGGCAGACAAGAGTGGATAGGAGGGCATGGAACATACTGAAGCACATAGAATTGCGTAACGTATAAAGTATGGTTTGGAACGCAGAGAACGCTTAAAGAGCATTTGCCCACAATGACTGGAGTATGCATGGCGAACTGGAGCGCACGGAGCAAATTCGAACGCACACGGCAAGCCAGAATGCTTGAATGCGTGACCGAAATATATGGAGACTGGGATGCATGGAGTGGATAGGAGTGCATGAAACGGACTGGAGCACGCGACGTATATAGTATGATTTGGAATGCAGAGAATATCAGAAAGGGTATATAAACCATCTTATCCCACCACCACGCTTACTCTCTCCTTACATCACCACTCAACTAGAACACAGTGATACTGTGGCACCATTCGGTATAACTGTTCTCATACCAACACTCGCCGCTCACTCCACATCATTCTAATTAATCACTGCTGGTAACACACCCCCCAGCCAGGCGTTCTCCTCACGCCTAACACAGCCACTTCCGGTCTGGATAAATCCTGCCAGAACGAACACATACTCCTGACCTCTCAACCATCACACCTACCGCTAGAATTCAGCTATTACACAGATACCGCACAAGCTGCACACATACCCGGTGCCCACACGCACCCTTTTGACACTCTCTTTACTCTCTATACTGATATGAACTTCGGTTCCCAAGGGCGTTCAACCTACCAGTGCCTTCAGACCATACCAATGGTATATAAGGCGCTATATAAATGCAAAATAACAATAACAATTTAACCCACATACCTAGTCTGTCACAGCTAGTCTTATGCCATCCGATTGACCTACAAGCTTATTACATAGAGACAGTATCCCATCAGTCAGACAGTTTTTATAATCATATAGCCGCACATATAGCCGCACACGCTGCAGCTTTCCAGGAACATATTAGACAGCCTGACACCTGTTCATCATCCTAATCCCCTGGATTGACAGGCAATCCTCTGTCATACATTTGGAGCGACTATTACTGTGCCACATCAAAGAGTGTTAACAGGAGGAACCACTCTTTCTCTCAATACAGTACAATGTTCCTGCTTCACAACCGCAGAGTGTTTCTCACCATCCTCAACCTCCAAGAGAACTCTCCACTCTAACAACTGACCCAAAACTCTAGGCCTGAATTAAACTGGATGGTAAGTATCATCCCACTCTTCCCAACCCTGCCTTGTTCTAGCCTCGCCACATCAACCTACAGTTTGCTAATAACCGGCAACAAAATGCCTAGAAACTGCAAAGACAGCAGAATGAGAAAGGAGAAAGAAAGAATTGGAAGCAGCCTTCGCCACTCCTTCAGATTGTTCAACCAGAGAATCTAATAGAATCCCACTTCCTCACCTCAGGACACCACTAACAGTCTGTATCTTCAGATACCTCCTAAAACATCATTCTGAACAAAGCTAGTATGACCGAACATTGGTACGAGAAACAGGACCCACTATTTATCCAGCGTTTACCCGGACAGACATCCAATCATACAAACAATGCCCACTACACCAATCAACAGACATGCTACACCATCCACCAAATCCCCACATGGAAGACTGAGAATTGGATCAGGCACCAAAAAGAGCCTACTCAACATTTTCAAATTTGAAATACTTAAAATGGAACACTAGGAAACTAAAAGCAACAACAACCCAATGACATGCATTCAACTAAATGATGACCTTAGATGCCTCCGGATCAATGCACGTTCTGTCTACAAACACTCCTCTGACATTTTTTATCTTCTCCTCGAAGTCCAAATAGACCTACTCTTAATCACATAAACTCAGCTTTCTGATGGCCAAGTCTTAGCTATCGATGGAAGTACTCCATCAGGCTACAGGATATGTACAGATTTCAACAATAGGAGAGGAGGAGGGAAAGCACTGGTTCTCAGAGACTCCTTCATAGTCACAACTTCCTCCATCAACAACATCCTGAACTGTGAGTCGCTCACTCTGATCTGTTCCAGCTTTCCCACTGCTTCGCTAAACCTCCTCTTAGTAAACAGACCTCCTTCCTACAGCCCTCTCTTTGCAGAAAAACTCATTGATGCTGATCCCAATTTGTCTGTACATGGCCAACTCCTAACTATGCTCTATGATTTCAACATCTGGCTTGAGAAAGAAGGTTCTTCTCAAATAGCCGGTCACACCGTGGGTGGATGTCATGTTCTGCAATGAAAATATAATCACTGCTCTCCAGTACACCTTCCCTATAGAGAACGCCTATTCATATCTTTCACAATACACACAGAGACACCACCCCTCGTAGAACCATCGCAAGAGCTGTTGACAATGACCAGACCCTAGAAAGGAATACAAATCAGCACTATACTAGACTCCCACAGACGAAATAACAACCGCACTGGGTGTGAAGCTCCACAATACTGACAACTGGATTATTTCCACCTTAGCATCACCCTAAGAAAAATTTCAAAAACACTCAACATAAGAATAAAGCTAAATGGTTCACTACAAAACAAAAAATCAGGTGAAAAACAAACTACAAGCTAGCAAGCTTGGCTATCATCAACAATCATGCTTTTACATGACAAAAGTCATCAAAGTGAAGAAAGCACACTATTCTAAATGCATTGAATTGGCACAGCACAGCCGAAGGGAAATGTATGAGATCGTCCAAGAATTCAAAATTCCGACAGCTTGCAGCACAATTCTTGCTCCAACTCAAGGACTCTGATCAGATTGCTGCACATTTCATCAGAAAGATCCTCCAAATCCAAGAACACTTTGCTAATAAAGGACATTCACACTCATAGGTCGCCAACGATCCCCCAATGTCTCCTTCCTCTACCTCCTCTCCAATCTCTCAATTCTCTTTTGGCCTTTTCCTTGCAAAGCACCTAACTGCTACAGTTGACTCATGCAACACAACTGGGTCTCCAGAGAATATGTGCCCCCATCGTAATTGTTACAAATCCATCATGGCCTATTCAAAACCAACACACATTTTGCTATCTTTCCTCAAAGACTATCAGCACTGGAAGTGTCAAGCTCAATTGAAATCTGTGTACATCAGACCTCAAATCAAATAACTCACTGCTAGTACAATGACCCAGCCAGTTACTGCACAATCTGAAACTTTGCTTTAATCAGGAAACTACCTGAAACATTCCTATACGCACAACCTTGAGACTTCATCTGGAAAAAATCTCCTGGATGAGGCACAGCATGGATCCAGTTCATCCAGGAGTACAGAATCCACTCAGCTCTGCTTCTTTCAATCTGGGACACACTTCAAAACAACACAGATGTAAACTCTGAGAGCACTCTGATCCTGCTAGACATCTCAGCTGCTTTTGACACTATTAGTCACAAGATACTCTTAAAAAGATTGGTAGACATTGGAATTAAAGAAAGAGCTGTGCACTGGATCCCCTCCTTCTTCACCGGTAGAACCAAGACCACCACTATGGGCCCCTTCAAATCCAAGCCTCACTCACTAACCTTCAGAGCACTCCAAGGATCCACTTTCTAACCTCGTCTATACAATATCAACATGACAACCCTACTAGAGACCTCATTAGCATGATCTTGAAACCACAGTGGACAACACCCTCACACCTGAAACCACAGATCAGAGCCATTGCCCGAAGCTGCTTTTTCCAAGTCCACACTGTATGATGCATTTGATTGTACTTAACATTCCTGCACAGGACCGTGGCTGTGATTATACTAGTACTATCCAGACTAAACTAACTATGCTAGTAGTCACTATCGCTGACTCAAACCCACCTAATGACAAACTACAAAGAGTCTAAAATGCAGAGTCGAAATTACACCTAAAAATGAAGAGATTCGAAAATATCATGCCAACACAAAGTATTCGCCAGTAGTGCCCATCAAGAAAAGGATTAATTTCACAGATTTGTACATCTCCCATCACTCCTACCAGTGAAGGGCATGCCTCTCCTTCCAAAAAAAGTTCCAGCACTACACTCTTTCCAGAATACCAAGGCCAGCAATACTGTTCTAGTGCTAGTCCCTTACTTCAATATGAAATGACAAGGGGATACTCATTCACCTTTCTGGCACGGCACACATGTGCACTCTACCTATTTGTTTATTCACATTTGTAGAGCGTGCAACAGCTCAGGGGCATCGTGGCGCTTGCTACATAATGATTCTTAGTTGAAGGAGTAATACATTTGCATTTTAGGTACAAAGAGTATACACAGTGCAATCATTTGCATTTTTGGTACAGACAGGACGTATATACAGAGCATTAAGGACTAGTTGAAGAGAGAGGTTTAAGTTGTTTTTCGGAAGGCTAAATATCTCCGCCTGGAAGAGAACCAGCTAAAGTTCAGGAAACAGCTCAACACTTGGCCCTTCAATCAACCAAATGGAATGTTAACAGCCACCAAAGCAAAAGCTGTGCAAGAGTTACCCTCCCGACTGTGGCAGCGCATTGGGTAAAATGTGAAAAGTCCAGCAGGTCGCGCAAGCACGCCATATTATGAGACCAACCTCCTTTTAACACCCATTAGTGAAGAGCACATCACACACTGTCCAGCTCCTCAATGCTTAATATTTATAGGTGCTACAAATATGTCTCAGTGAAATGTTCCTTTTCAACTTAAAATATGAATCCTCTTGTAATCTTCATTACTATACAACAAGCAAAGCAAAGCCCTCGAGAGTACCTTTCATGGGATACCTTGTTCATTTGTGGATCCCCTGCTGCATGCCATCAGACGACACCAGAGTCTCTCAAAGAAATCTACAACCAAGACCCAAGAAGCAACGATACCCTGCTACCCCCACCAATCCTCCCAGCACCTCACTTAGTCCTCATTAGCAAAATCTTGCAACCTCACACTTCACTCTCTCTCTTCGGAATCACCCACCAGGTCTAGTATACTAAATAGACTCCGACTCTACCCATCTTCTATTAATAACAACTTTCAATCCATACTTTGCAAGCTGAGGGCTGCCCATAAGGCCGACTTTCACCAGTCTACACCCATGACAAAGAACACAGAGTTTTCATATCGGTACACAGGTAACAGATACTTCTGCCCTCATCCATCAACGTCACAGGTTTTCTGCATCTTCCTTCCCGCTAATCCACTAACACCCCAACCATTTTGTTTACAAAGCCATGTGCAGCAAGGACACAATTACTGGCAGAAGGGCGCTATATAGCCCAACCATTTTGTTTACAAAACCATGTGCAGCAAGGACACAATTACTGGCAGAAGGGCGCTATATAAGTCCACTTACCTTACCCTCACATCACCATTCCCAGTAATCCGATGTTTTAGGTCCGTCGCACTGTAGGATGTAAAGCAGCAGTGCCATTGCTAGTAATCCACATATAGAGCCCTTACGTTTACCCATTCAATGCCTAAGTCATTCAGACCTCGTTTAATTTTTTGCATTATGGAACTTATAATTTTGCTTTTCCAGTTTAAATTCATGACAACTCCCAAAATTCAAGAAAACAAACAGCACTGAATAACCTACTTTGCATGGAATCAGGAAACCTTAGAGGTCTTCGCAAACTGTAGCCATTAGGCCATGCAGAATTTTCAAGTGTGAGCCAGACATTCAGTCCTGTTTTTCTAGGAATTCTGGGACTTGTAGTCCTATATTTATTATGGAAAAAGACAAAACTATAATTCCCATACTTTGTCATGAATGGCACGGGGAAACCTGAGAGCTCTGACGCATGTAAAACGCCAAGGCCATTTCCAGTAAACCACATGCTATCCTTGCACAGCATGTAAAGCACCACCATCAGTCACAGTAATCCACATGTGGTAGCGCTCTCATCATATAAAGCAACATCATCATTCACAGTAATCCATATGCTACAGCCCCCACAGCATGTAAAGTACCATCATCACTCACAGTACACATGCTGCAGACCCCACAGCATGTAAATCACCATCATCAGTCACAGTAATCCATGTGTGGTAGCCCCTGCATTGTGTAAAGCACCATCATCAGTCACAGTAATCCGCATGTGGTAGCCCCTGCATTGTGTAAAGCACCATCAACAGTCACAGTAATCTACACGCTGAAGCCCCACATCAGGTAATGCCTCCCAACCCTTCACACTAATCCACATGTTGTTGCCACACAGAATGTAAAGCATTATAAACATTCACATTAACCCATATGAGGCTCCCCCGACAAGTAAAGCACTGTAATCATTCACAGGAATCCACACGCGCAGGTGCCCACAGCATGTAAAGCACCATCATCATTCACAAGAATACACATGATGGGCCCCCCACAGAATGTAAAGCACCATCATATTGCAAGGTAATCCACATGTTGTACCGGCATAGCATGTAAAGCATCCTACCCATTCACAGGGATCCACATGCTGCAGCCCCCACAGCATGCAAAACACCATCATCATTCACAGGAATCGATGTGCTGAAGGCCCCACAGCACGGAAAACACCATCATGTTGCACAATAATCCACATGTTGTAGCCGCCCACACCACATGTAAAGCACCATCAGCAATCAAAGGAATCCACATGCTGCAGCCCCACAACATGTAAAGCATCATCATCAGTCACAGTAACCCACATGCCGCAGCCCCCACAGCATGTATAGCATCATCATCAGTCACAGTAACCCATGTGCTGCACCCCCCACAGCACGTATAGCCATGCTGTAGCCCCCAAAGCATGTAAAGCACCATCATCATTCACAGGAATCAACGTGCTGAAGCGCCCACAGCATGTAAAGAATCATACCCATTCACATTCATCTACATGCTGTAGCCCCCCACAGCATGTAAATCATCATCAGTCACAGTAACCCACATGCTGTAGCCGCCCACAACATGTAAAGCGTCATACCCATTCACATTACTCCACATGCTGTAGCTGCCCACAGCCTGTAAAGCATCATCATCACTCACTGGACTCCCCATGCTGTAGCCCCCACAGCATGTAAAGCACCAATATCATTCACAGGAATCCACGTGCTGAAGCGCCCACAGCATGTAAAGAATCATACCCATTCACATTAATCCACATGCTGTAGCCCCCCCACAGCATGTAAAGCATCATCATCATTCACAGGGATCCACATGCTGCAGCCCCCACAGCATGTAAAGCACCATCGTCATTCACAGGAATCCACGTGCTGAAGTGCCCACAGCTTGCGAAACACCATCATCATACACAGTAATCCACATGTTGTAGCCCCCCACACTACATGTAAAGCACCATCAGCATTCACACAAGTCCACATGCTGCAGCCCCACAGCATGTATAGCATCATCATCAGTCACAGTAACCCACATGCTGCAGCCTCCACAGCATGTATAGCATCATCATCATTCACAGGAATCCCCATGCTGTAACCCCCACAGCATGTAAAAAAACATCATCATTCACAGGAATCCACGTGCTAAAGAGCGCACAGCATGTAAAGAATCATACCCATTCACATTACTCCACATGCTGTAGCCCCCCACAGCATGTAAAGCATCATCATCAGTCACACTAACCCACATGCTGTAGCCGCCCACAACATGTAAAGCATCATACCCATTCACATTACTCCACATGCTGTAGCCGCCCACAGCATGTAAAGCATCATCATCATTCACAGGAATCCCCATGCTGTAGCCCCCACAGCATGTAAAGCACCATCATCATTCACAGGAATCCACGTGCTGAAGCACCCACAGCATGTAAAGAATCATACCCATTCACATTAATCCACATGCTGTAGTCCCCCCCAACAGCATGTAAAGCATCATCATCATTCACAGGGATCCACATGGTGCAGCCCCCACAGCATGTAAAGCACCATCATCATTCACAGGAATCCACGTGCTGAAGCGCCCACGGCATGTAAAGAATCATACCCATTCACATTAATTCACATGCTGTAGCCCCCCCCACAGCATGTAAAGCATCATCATCATTCACAGGGATCCACATGCTGCAGCCCCCACAGCATGTAAAGCATCATCATCAGTCACAGTAACCCACACGCTGAAGCCCCCACAGCATGTAATGCATCATCATCATTCACAGTAATCCACATGCTACAGCCCCTACAGCATGTAAAGCACCATCATTATTCACAGGAATCCATGTGCTGAAGCACCCACAGCATGTAAACGAATCATACCCATTCACATTAAACCACATGCTGTAGCCCCCCGACAGCATGTAAAGCATCATCATCATTCACAGGGATACACATGCTGCAGCCCTCACAGCATGTAAAGCATCATCATCATTCACAGGAATCCACGTGCTGAAGCCGCCACATCATGTAAAGAATCATACCCATTCACATTAATCCACATGCTGTAGCCCCCCCACAGCATGTAAAGCATCATCATCATTCACAGGGATACACATGCTGCAGCCCCCACAGCATATAAAGCATCATCATCATTCACAGGGATCCACATGGTGCAGCCCCCACAGCATGTAAAGAATCATACCCATTCACATTAATCCACATGCTGTAGCCCCCCCACAGCATGTAAAGTACCATCATCAGTCACAGTTACCCACATGCTTCAGACCTCACAGCATGTAAAGCACCATCATCAGTCACAGTACACATGCTGCAGACCCCACAGCATGTAAAGCACCATCATCAGTCACAGTAATCCACATGTGGTAGCCCCTGCATTGTGTAAAGCACCATCAACAGTCACAGTAATCCACACGCTGAAGTCCCACATCATGTAATGCCTCCCAACCCTTCACACTAATCCACATGCTGTAGCCACACAGAATGTAAAGCATTATAAACATTCACATTAACCCATATGAGGCTCCCACAACAAGTAAAGCACTGTAATCATTCACAGGAATCCACATGCGCAGGTGCCCACAGCATGTAAAGCACCATCATCATTCACAAGAATACACATGATGGGCCCCCCACAGAATGTAAAGCACCATCATATTGCAAGGTAATCCACATGTTGTACCGGCATAGCATTTAAAGCATCCTACCCATTCACAGGGATCCACATGCTGCAGCCCCCACAGCATGCAAAACACCATCATAATTCACAGGAATCGATGTGCTGAAGGCCCCACAGCATGCAAAACACCATCATCATGCACAATAATCCACATGTTGTAGCCGCCCACACCACATGTAAAGCACCATCAGCAATCAAAGGAATCCACATGCTGCAGCCTCCACAGCATGTAAAGCATCATCATCAGTCACAGTAACCCACATGCTGCAGCCCCCACAGCAGGTATAGCATCATCATCAGTCACAGTAACCCACATGCTGCACCCCCCACAGCACGTATAGCATGATCATCATTCACAGGAATACCCATGCTGTAGCCCCTAAAGCATGTAAAGCCCCATCATCATTCACAGGAATCAATGTGCTGAAGCGCCCATAGCATGTAAAGAATCATACCCATTCACATTAATCTACATGCTGTAGCCCCCCACAGCATTTAAATCATCATCATCAGTCACAGTAACCCACATGCTGTAGCCGCCCACAACATGTAAAGCGTCATACCCATTCACATTACTCCACATGCTGTAGCTGCCCACAGCCTGTAAAGCATCATCATCATTCACTGGACTCCCCATGATGTAGCCCCCAGAGCATGCAAAGCACCAATATCATTCACAGGAATTCACGTGCTGAAGCCCCACAGCATGTAAAGAATCATACCCATTCACATTAATCCACATGCTGTAGCCCCCCCACAGCATGCAAAGCATCATCATCATTCACAGGGATCCACATGCTGCAGCCCCCACAGCATGTAAAGCACCATCGTCATTCACAGGAATCCACGTGCTGAAGTGCCCACAGCATGCGAAACACCATCATCATACACAGTAATCCACATGTTGTAGCCCCCCACACTACATGTAAAGCACCATCAGCATTCACACAAATCCACATGCTGCAGCCCCACAGCATGTATAGCATCATCATCATTCACAGGAATCGATGTGCTGAAGGCCCCACAGCATGCAAAACACCATCATCATGCACAATAATCCACATGTTGTAGCCGCCTACACCACATGTAAAGCACCATCAGCAATCAAAGGAATCCACAGGCTGCAGCCCCCACAGCATGTAAAGATTCATCATCAGTCACAGTAACCCACATGCTGCAGCCCCCACAGCAGGTATAGCATCATCATCAGTCACAGTAACCCACATGCTGCACCCCCCACAGCACGTATAGCATGATCATCATTCACAGGAATACCCATGCTGTAGCCCCCAAAGCATGTAAAGCACCATCGTCATTCACAGGAATCCACGTGCTGAAGTGCCCACAGCATGCGAAACACCATCATCATACACAGTAATCCACATGTTGTAGCCCCCCACACTACATGTAAAGCACCATCAGCATTCACACAAATCCACATGCTGCAGCCCCACAGCATGTATAGCATCATCATCAGTCACAGTAGCCCACATGCTGCAGACTCCACAGCATGTATAGCATCATCATCATTCACAGGAATCCCCATGCTGTAACCCCCACAGCATGTAAAACACCATCATCATTCACAGGAATCCACGTGCTGAAGAGCCCACAGCATGTAAAGAATCATACCCATTCACATTACTCCACATGCTGTAGCCCCCCACAGCATGTAAAGCATCATTATCAATCACAGTAACCCACATGATGTAACCACCCACAACATGTAAAGCATCATACCCATTCACATTACTCCACATGCTGTAGCCCCCCACAGCATGTAAAGCATCATTATCAGTCACAGTAACCCACATGCTGTAGCCACCCACAACATGTAAAGCATCATACCCATTCACATTACTCCACATGCTGTAGCCGCCCACAGCATGTAAAGCATCATCATCATTCACAGGAATCCCCATGCTGTAGCCCCCACAGCATGTAAAGCACCGTCATCATTCACAGGAATCCACGTGCTGAAGCACCCACAGCATGTAAAGAATCATACCCATTCACATTAATCCACATTCTGTAATCCCCCCCAACAGCATCTAAAGCATCATCATCATTCACAGGGATCCACATGCTGCAGCCCCCACAGCATTTAAAGCACCATCATCATTCACAGGAATCCATGTGCTGAAGCGCCCACAGCATGTAAAGAATCATACCCATTCACATTAATTCACATGCTGTAGCCCCCGCCACAGCATGTAAAGCATCATCATCATTCACAGGGATCCACATGCTGCAGCCCCACAGCATGTAAAGCATCATCATCAGTCACAGTAACCCACACGCTGAAGCCCCCACAGCATGTAATGCATCATCATCATTCACAGTAATCCACATGCTACAGCCCCTACAGCATGTAAAGCACCATCATCATTCACAGGAATCCATGTGCTGAAGCGCCCACAGCATGTAAAGAATCATACCCATTCACATTAAACCACATGCTGTAGCCCCCTGACAGCATGTAAAGCATCATCATCATTCACAGGGATACACATGCTGCAGCCCCCACAGCATATAAAGCATCATCATCATTCACAGGAATCCACGTGCTGAAGCCCCCACATCATGTAAAGAATCATACCCATTCACATTAATCCACATGCTGTAGCCCCCCCACAGCATGTAAAGCATCATCATCGTTCACAGGGATACACATGCTGCAGCCCCCACAGCATGTAAAGCATCATCATCATTCACAGGGATCCACATGGTGCAGCCCCCACAGCATGCGAAACACCATCATCATTCACTGTAATCCAAATAGCAACCAGCCGTAAAAATGTTGTTGCTAATAATCAGATTGTACCTTCACCTTTTCTCCCTTCTGCAGCAGCCGGATACCATCCCTTCTGCACCCCTCTCCCTTTAGCTCCAGATAATGGGCTGGCTGCCTCACCCCTGCAGCCAAATTCCCTAATGCATCCTCTGCTTACAGATTTTTGTCCCGGATGCACACGTCAGCCGCCCCCAGCATCCCTCCTGCCACACCCTTATGCCTCCCTCCTTCTGCCTAGCTTCCGAGCTCCACTCTGTCTTGCTGTAACCGATCTTCCCCTAGGTTGCACTCCTGTCCCTCAACAGCCTCCATTCAATCCATCGTTCATGCCTTCGCCTCCCCTCCGTCCACCTTCTGTCCACTCCTGCCATCTCTTAGTCAGCCAATGCGCCCTTTAGTAGCCCGATTCTTCCTCTGGTCCTCTTATTGGACATATCTCCCCTGCATCCCATGTCCCTCTTTTATAGCATGTGACCTCTCACGATCACTCCCTGTTAATTTGTCACTGTTTCCTGCTTCCCTTCATTAGCCAGAAGTTGACAAATAAGTTTGCAAAGTCTATTGGGGGAGGGGGGTAGAGGGTGGATCCATTACCAACCGTAAATGCACTGAAGAGCCAAAATCAGCCCTAACCCATATCAGCCTACATGGGGAAAAACCCTGGTTTCCCATAAACCCAGTCCACCACTGACTAGAGTGCATCCAAAAACTCACACCTAGTGTAGAGGAAGTCCCAAGTACAGCCTGCCCTCCAACCGTCCATTTCGAAGTACCAGGAACGGTCACGCTGAAATATGTGACGTATGATGAGCAAATAAACCAGCAGAGAGCAACAGTCGGGCTCTGTCCAGTACCCAGCAGAAGGACAATGCCTATTGAAGTACCAGTACCTAGGAAGCCATGGACAATAAGGTACCCATTGAGAAAACCATATCAACAAATGAAACAAAATGAAGATCGTCTGAGTACAGTCCTGGAAGAGGCCAAAAAGGTCTTAATGGAAGACGAATGGTGACGGCACATGAACCCGTACTGACTCACATATAGAAGAAATGATGACCAGAGAATGACATAAAGAGACCAAACGCCATGAACAAGGAACATTGTGAACATAAAGTGAAAGGATGATGTCAAATATAAGAAGCTTAAGATGTAAGCATGGTGAAGATATTCAACCAGTTTACGCATGTACATATGCTTGGAACCGCAAGAAAACTAAGAAAATCTTGCGGCTTGCTATGCTTAGTAGAAAGATAGTGCGGTAAGCACCACTATACATTATCTACCTCAAAAGAAGCACATTATATAAGTATATTGCCAAATTGCACAAGAAGCAGAACTAACCAAAGGATACTAAAGGCCACACAAGGAGAGCTTTGTATTTAGCAAAATCAAGAATAAGCGGCAGAAATGAAACTCAGCAGAGGCAAATCGTACCAAGAAAGCCAAGGGCGTATCAATAGAATAGACAAACAGGCAGTGATCCCGAGCACCCAGAGAGGAAACATGCGAACAGTAAGTGAAAAAGAGTTAGCGCTTTGGCAAGAAGTGTATGCCTTAGAAAAAGTAAGGGAAAGGTAACGGAGGGAGGCGGGAAAGCAAAATGTAGTCAAGAAGTAGAGTAGGATGTATATATATTTATATATATATATATATGTGAGGAAGGAAATAGTGACTTAAAGGGTGATTAAAAGTAGTAAAAGAGGATAACGGGGAGGACATCGGAGAAGAGAGGGGATACCGGTGAGGACACCCGAGAAGAGAGAGGATTCGCCTAATTCCTACGATTTAATATAGCGGCTAGAAGAAACTTGCATCCTGAGTCCTGAATAGAAGAGGAACAAATAGGTCACCACAGCGGTTGAAGACGCCTTTGAAAGGGATGAGTTTAAACTCCATGTCGGGGTAATATTAGAGGCAGAGGTCTGTGTAACCAGCTGGAGTTTGTCTATTCTGTGAATGTCTGTCTTACGTGTTATTTGTTGTGACATCATCGGACGAAATTTTTCCTTTGAGAAACTAGCATAAAAATTACACGATTGGATATTTGAAACATTGTAGAATACAACCTGATGTTTATTGAGTAAAATAAAAGATATCAAAGTATGTGGAAAAACGGGATTGGAGCTTGCGACGATTGGTGCTCGCTCATATTGTTGGAATTGTTTAATTAACAAAAGACATTAACAAGTGTTGTATAAAGAGAAATTAAACAGATTTAAGCATGGAAGACATGACTCCATTAGTACACCTGTGCAAACAGTTGCCGAAACATGCACCTAAGCTGAAAAAGTACAGTGCAGAATGGGTAAAAGGAACCGTGAACAAAATGTTTATACCATGGCCCCAGGGTGGATCGTTATCTAAAACGGTCCTACAGCACATGACGACATATTTGCACGCCACATACCCGGGCAAACATGTATACAAATGCCTAGCTGGTCTAGAGTTGTGGAAAATGTACCAACAGGATAAGGAGGAGGAACCGTCAGTAGATTGGACACTTAATGTATGCACAGAGAGGGTGAGATGCCCACAGTGCCACCCGCCCCATCTGAAACGAAAATTGAAGGCAATAAGGACGAAGTGTTATACCCGCTAAGAGAACTTAAAGCAGCTACAGGGTATAGCAACCCGGCATATGAGTCACCTACGCAAAGTAGTGATGAAAATCTAGACAAGGATAAAGATTAAGATATCACCTCCAAACTCCTGAGGGACAAGGAGAGACGCGAGGACGAGAGAAACGACCAGGCACAAGCAAGTACATCTCTCAACACAGAGAGAGAGGGTAAAAGATGGAAGGGAAGTGAGGATAGTACTGATGAGATAGCATTCACACAGAACGAATGGATGGGAGGTCAGATTTTATTGAAACTCGATGGTAAAGGCAAAGATGATATGAAGCAAAAAGAGAAGCTAGATGACTTACAGAGGAAAGAGAAGGAAAAAGAAAAAGGATTAAGAGATGAAAGAATATGGAAAAAAGATAGGCAGAGACGAGAGCAATTATATCGCGAAGAGCAAGAAAGGCAACGCGATCGTAAACAGAGAGCAGCAAATGATCAGGACAGAAAAGAGCAGAGAAGGATAGAGGAAGAACAAAGGACACGGGAGAAAAGAATAAAGAGGCGAAGGGATGAGGAAATCCGAAGGGCAAATGAACATAGAGATGCAAAGAAAGAGGAAGAAGATAGGGTCAGAGAAGAAGCGAGGAAGCGCAGAGAATTCGATGACAATGTACAACGTAAGCGAAGGCAAAGAGCACACAATATTGAATATCTGGAAAGGGAGGTTAAAAAACCTGAGCCAGTAGTAGATTGGGAAGATACAGAAGAATTCTTTCCTGAGTACGATTCAGTACCAGGCATGTCTAGGGCAAATATTGAAGATGACTTCGACACCAGAAGCACCGGAGAGACGATCGATAGAATATATTATGAAATGGTGCTAGAACAAATACCCCAACGGGAGGGGGAAGATGAGCGCCTGGAAAGCACTCAGCATTACGAGACTGAGGATGTCTCCCGAAGTAGTGGAAATAGAGAACTGTTCCTAGATAGGTTGGAAATAAGTAGGAACAAAGAGGATACAAGAAGTTGCACGAGTTGGGCACAAACAATGTCCGACGCCGAAAGAGAGGAGCATGAGGAAAAGGAGGAAGAGAGAAGATGCGAAAAGCGATTCTCAGCAGGAAAAGGGAAAAGATGGTCAGATTCTAGTGGGTCCGCACCGAGGGCATCAAAATCAGCTCCACAGACCGACCGATGTGAAGGAATATCTCACCGTCAGAGGGGGTTGTCTCCACCACCCTATGTGAGCCAGCTAAGGACACTGCCAGATAGGTGGCGATGCAGGAACATTACTCCTGCAATAGATAGAAGAACAATGAGAGAAGAGAGCGAGTGCTATGCGTCCCAATTTCCGTTGCTCGACAAAGGTGGAACCAGACCACAGTATATTCCATGGCCACACATGGATCGGGAAAACCTGAAAAATAAGCTTCTAATGTTGACATCAGGAGCCGGAAAATGGATTCACGAGCTAGAAAAAATGACCGGAGGGAACACGTTAGCTATAGGGGATATCAGAGGTCTCTTAATCGCCATACTTGGTGATAGAGCAGAGGAGGTGTGTACAGGAGCAGGTTACCCTGGGTGACCACAGTTAATACAGCGCATGACGGAGCTCCATTTAACAATTGCAGAGCCGCGGTTTGGAAAGCATTATGATTGCTGTATCCAGATACTTCCAACATGGGAGCTATCATGACTCGGAAAATGAAGGAGTCGGAAGACCCTTTGATTTACATCCAGAATTTCCAAGACACGTGGGTACTCGAGACTCGGAATCTTGAGGAGAAATCTATACCTGTGTTCTACCATATATTATGCCAAGGGCTGCCAGATCCAGTACAGAAGCAGCTCAAGAAATTGGTAGGTATCGAGGCCAAACCATGGTCTGAGATAAAGTTGACCATAGGACACTCTTAAAGGCTACTGCAAGAAAAGAATCGCAAAAAAGAAGCTGCACGAAAGGGTGAAGAGGCAAAATTAGTGCAGAAGAAATTGTCAAAATATGCCCTTGAAGGGGCAATAATAACTAGCACAGACGGGTTCTACCCCGGGGGAAGAGGATTTAGAGGAAGAGGATGGCAGAATAATCAGGTAGGTTTTCAGAATAATCAAGGAGGCTTTCAAAACATGCAAAATAGCAATCAAGATATGTGAAATGGACAAATAATTAGACCGCCGCCAATTTGTTGGTTGTGTGGGATGTCAGGGCATCTAGCACGCACATGCAGAAGTCAAGGCATGATGCAAAATGACCCAGGAACAAGAACAGGTATGGTGAATTCACCTGTGTCTTTACAGCAGGGAGGAAATGGAGCTGCCCAGAATCACACGGTGCAACAACAAACGTCAGGAGCACAGCAAAGCTCGCAACCTCAGAATTTGATGAGTTTTCCACAAGGACAGTCTCAGCAGTCGCCAATGCAACTGTCACAGACAGTAAGTGCAGGACAGGCTGCAAACCCTGGAATGAGGAGTAACTTTGGTGATGAGGGAAGTCCATTCGCACAAGGTGGGACAAAATTATATATGGACTAGGACATCTCACTGGGAACCCTGATGTGTTCTATCCTATCAGTGATGCCAGACCATCACCAGGAACCAAGGGTGAATGTCGTTATAGGGGATAAAGAATATTTCTTCTTAGGTGACACGGGTGCAGTACGTTTGTGTATATGTGAAGGCAAAATTTCCTTGTCTGGCGATGCTATAAATGCTCAGAGTTTCACAGGAACTACAAGCCGTGTTCCTTTTACAGATGCACTTTCTGTTTCTATAGGAGAATGTGATATGAATGTACCGCTATTATATTCACGACAAACCCCAGTAAACATTTTGGGTAGAGATCTAATGACAAAGTTAAATATGTCAATCTCTTTCAGGGAGGAGGGCATAGTATGCTCAACTCCAGGAATGCACTATGTGAACGTGTGTGAAATGATTAGAGCATACACAGGACACACAGCTATGAGGTCTGTACCATTAGAGCCGAAATATTCACGTATGGAATATGTGTGCTGATGGCAGGGCTGCCATGCCTTGCTGAGAAAACCATGAGAACCCCAGATGAATTTCTGTTTAGGCCAAGAATACTTATGCACGAGGAAAAGGGACAAGTATTTCCCTTGGTGATACACACAGCTGTGATACGAGGGAAAATGGCTTTGATTGATGGTTGTGATGATGAAAGCCAACAATGCTGCACAATAATTGCCATTGAAGAAGGGCACATATTGACTTATGTCACTGATGACGATCTGTTTGACGAGCAAGCAGATAGGGAGAAACAGCAGTTGAGGTAAACCTCACGTTTTGGGTGCAAATGATCAAAAGAGAAGTGCCTCAGAGAATGATGTTGGCACAGAACCATCCTAAATATTTCGAGGACGACATGGCCCAGGTGCCTGTCTCAGTGTGGACCAAAGGCCCCTATGACGTAGGCTTATTGAAAGGAGTCGGAGAAGTGAAAATTAAACTGAAGCCAGGAGCAATTCTTCCAAAAGCACAACAATATCCCATATCCAGGGAGGCAGATGAAGGTATTTTTAAGACAATTTCGGTTATGATGGAATAGGGCATCTTAGTGACGTCAGATTTGTCATGCAATACTGCAGTTTACCCTATCAAAAAATCAAAGGGAGTGTCTTGGAGGCTAATTCAAGATCTGAGGCCGATAAATTATATTGTGGATGCCAAGTTCCCTTTAGTCCCTAAACCGGATACAATTCGATGTAACATACCTGTTGAGGCAAAATATTTCACAGTGATTGATTTGAAAAATGCCCTTTTCTCAATCCCATTACACCGGGACTCGCAAGATCTGACGTCATTTATGTTCCGACAAATGCGTCTGAAAAGCATGAGACTACCCCAGGGGTACTGTGAGTGTCCTTCTATTTTTAACAGAGTCCTGCAGATGGACCTAAGCAATATTGCATTAGAAAGTGTTTTCTTACAATATGTGAATGACATCCTAATTTGCAGCACTACAGAGGAGAGATGCAGACACGATTCTGTTCAGCTATTTACTATATTGGCTGAAAAAGGATATATGGTTGACAAAGAGAAGTTACAATATTGTCAAAAAGAAGTTCTATACATAGGTCAGTTGATCTCGCAGGAGGGGAAAAGGGTTACCCCAGAAACGGCTGAAGCCATACTGAACATGGCTAAGCCACACACGATACAACAGATGCAGAGCTTTTTAGGCCTTTGCAATTATGTCAGGGAATGGGTCTTCGACTACAGCTCATATACCAAGCCTTTGTTACAGGCCCTAAAGAAGGCACAGGTGACGAAAGAAAGGATTGAATGGTCTGAGACCATGGAGGAAGGATTTGCTGAACTCAAGAGAGCCATTTGCACGGCACCAGTTTTAGGGATTCTCAATTATGCCGAGGAATTTTACTTGTTTTCACACACGAATGGCAGCGTTATGAAGGCAGTGCTCACACAAAGAACCACATTGGAGTTAAAGCCGCTGGCATATTATAGTGGAAATTTGGACCCAGTGATGAAAGGCCATTTCCCGTGCAACCAAAGTTTAGCTGCTGCAGCGTTCGCCATCGAGAAGGCTACAACCATTGTAATGGGATGCTCAATGACATTGTATGTCGAGCATGCGATGTTTGCTATTCTAGAGAAACTGAAGGGCACATTGACATCACAGAGAGCTTCTGCGTATGAAGTGATCATGTCAAATCCATCGATTAAAATAATCCATTGCTAGTCATTGAAGGAGAGCCAATACATGACTGTGCCAATTATGAAGAATTCTATGATGAAATTCCCAGAGTAAAACAAAATGCACTGGCAGAAGGAGAAATTGTATTCTTCACAGTTCCTCGAGAATCGATCAAAATGATGGACAATGATATACAGGCGCCGCTGTGATGAAACACGCAGCAAATGGAGAATTTCGAGTGCTTCTTAGTGCACGATTACCATCTCATTATTCTGCACAGGCTGCAGAAATTTTAGGGTTGATACCCGCGATTTAGAATCACGCAGACCAGGAAGTAACAGTGTACAGTGCCTCCGCCTATGTGACATAAACAGTGCACGCAGCCCTATTGGATAGGCTGATTAAAGCACTACAGCTCCCGGTGGGCATAGCAGTCGTGAAATGCGCCCCCCACACGAAGGGAACAGATCATGGATGTGGAAGTCACAAATGTAAATGAAAACATTATTGTCACATGGATTGAACCTGAAAGCTACAATAATATGGGACAAACCCAGTTAATGGAACTCCAAGGAGAGGCACCACAGGAGGAGAAAAACCTTTGGAAGCGGTGAAGGTGTTCTTTAAACCCCTCTGAAAGCTTTTGCCAACAAGAAAGCACTGGTAAACCAGTAATGCCTATAGCCCTGTTAAAAATAGCACTGGAGCAGTTACACTATCCAGCACATATGACAAAAGAGAATCTAGCAGCAACACTCGCTGAAGACTGGTTCATACTGAACTTAACCAAGCATGTTGCATTTTTTATGGTGAACTGTAGAATTTGCCAACAGTTCACAGCTGGGCACACATTAAAATTATTATTATTATTATTATTATTATTATTATTATTATTATTATTATTATTATTATTTTAAACTACAATTTTAACATAAAGAAAACACTTTTGTTTCAAAATTCCATTCCTTCATTACATGTACAGTAATTGACATACAGTTTGCACTTCTGAAACATCCAAGAGGACAGAATAGATGATTAGGTCCTTTTCTCAACGTTTCATCAATCTGTTGTCTAGAAGACGGTCAAACCAGACTTACTTCTGAGATACGGGACAAAGGAAGAATAGAAGACAACTTGGTGAGCCCACAAGATATCTACTTTGTGGTACTCAAATTAGAGAGGGAACTTCAGAAGCGCGTTCAAATAGTTTACAATGGCACAAACGTGTATGATGTTGTTGCCAGAGGAAATCAGACACCACCAAGCCAACATGTCCCCATCTAGGTGTCCAAATTGTCCCAGATGTAAAGAGCATAAATCACAAGTTGCCTGGCAGTCCAGAATTAAATGTTTCAAAGATTCAACTGAATGGAAGCAGAAGCGGCATTGGTTGTTTTTTGTAAGAGGATTTTTCCTTTGCCATAGAATGTCCTTCGATTTCAGGATGTTAAGTCAAAATCTAAGGAATTGCTCACGATAGTGTCAAGAATAGCATCGTGTCAAGTAAGATGGCTGAGAGTTTAATTTTTTTTGTTCATTGCCTAGCCAGTTGGATGAGGCCAGTTTTTCACATTTTTCTAGGCTGACAATCCATGGCCAGGCTTCAAATTTTCTTTTAGCATGTTGTGGCCGGGAGAACAAGTCGAAATTACTAATTGCTGCAGCATCGATTCATTCTTGTACTCTTGATTGCCATGGATCCAGCAGGCAGCAGTGTTTTGGATCATGACTGTTTGAGAATATGTGACAGGCTGGTGTTCTACTATCCACACTCATCTTTCACATGAGCGAGATGGATTTCCAGATCATGTGACTAAACAGAGAGTTCAGTGATCGTTCATGTCGTATAGATATGAGTGCAGCACATTGCGGTAGGTTAAGGGCGCGTCTCCAAAAGTTGCCTTCAAGTTGGTTCCAAATTTGCTCATTAATGTTCCAGCTTGCTTCTGTGCAGAACATTAATATTGGCACTACCTTTTGTAGGTAGAACATTAGAATTGGTGCTAGAGAAAATTTACCAAAGCTTTTATTTAGTTTTGCCACTTGAAGAGCTAATCTTGAGGACTTCAGTTTTAGATCTTTGACCCATTGGTCCTTGCAGATTGAGTTGTTAAACTGAATTCCCAGATAGCGAATGGAGTTGACTGAGGACAGTGGCTGGCCACCAACAGCCCACTTAAAAGCTCTGTCTTTTCTACTAGTCGCAGATCCAATTGACACAATTTTCATTTTGTCTGTGTTTATTAAGAGTTTGTTAGTAGATAAATAGTCGTAAAGACAGAGAAGAAGGCGTTGTAGGCCGATCTGAGTTCTGTCCATCAAAACCAGATCATCTGCATAGGCAATATATCTTACAGGGATCTGGTTTATTTTCGTCGGAAAACAATGAGCCAGGCCAAGATGAGTGGGAAGATCCGCCAAAAACAGTTTAAATAGATCAGCTGCAAGGGGGCATCCTTGCTTGACTCCCCTCATTGTTGGAATATTGGCTGATAAATCTCCGATCTTGTTGAGACGTACTCGAATCGAAGTGTTCGAGTGAAGAGCCATTATGGGATTGAGGATATTGGCAGGGCAGTTCCATTTATGCAAATTTGACCAGAGCAGGTCACGATTTATACCGTCAAAGGCTTGCTTCATATCGATGAAGGCTAGATGAATTTTATAACTCATTTTCAGGGCATCGAATTTCAAAGTTGTTAGTATTGAAAGGTTTACGTCTACTCCTACCCCCTTTGAGAAGCCAGTTTGACGTGCATCAAGAATACCTGCTTGTTGAGCCCAATTTACCAGCTTCAGTCTTCGGTTGGAACCAAAGATTTTACCAATTGAGTCCAAGAGGGCGATAATTTTCGGGGATATCCCAGCTGCTCTTCTTATGTATCGGAACCACAATTGCAGTTAGCCATGACTCTGGTAGTTTGTTACAGTTTGCAATTTTCTTGAAAAGACACTCAATGAAGGGAGCCCACAGCAATATGTTTTTTGACAACGTGATTGCTCGAGTGATATCAGCCTGTGACATTTCTATTGTACACTGTAGAAAGGTGTTTGCACCAAATATCACCTGAGATGGTATTCTGGGTTGAATTTAGGCTGTTTACATAGCCCATGTTCAAGATTTGCCAGATATCGCGTGTGTTTTTCGTTATCATGAACTTCATAATTAATTCTGCACGGTCTTGCTCAACAATAATTCTGTGAGACATTGCCCAATTTCTGTAGATCGCTCTTCTTGCCTTTACTTCTTCAGACAATTTGGGACTTGAGATGTTTTTTTATTTTTTTATTTGTCGCAAGTCTCTTCTTAGCTCTTTCTTTTTGTCATGCATCACCTTACTAAACAAGTGTTTATGACATTTATGTTGTTGTGTTGGGTCATTGTTACCTGTTATGTAAGTCGATAGAAAAGGGGTGCAATCCACGCTATTTGCCGAACTCAGAAGCCTTTCAGTTAGACAGCCGATCTGATTCACGCTTAACCGAAGGCGGTTACCGCCAGTGTTCGCCTCCACTGGTAAGGTGTATAAAGGAGCAGAGGCTGAGGCAGCCAAGTTTTAGCAGCATATGGTCGATATTAGACATTTTTTGAGAGTGGAGAGTGATGACCTTCGACTCGAAGTTCCTTGAGACCCAGAAGTAGTCAATAATGCTGTGCGATGGCTCTCAGTGCCAAGTTGATTGCACAGGGATGTCGCCTCTAACTGCGCCATTCAGCATCACACAGTCGCGCATTTTCATTACATTTTGACCATCTTTGCTATTTCTCACCAAGATCTTCATAGGCAATTTGACTGTAACTTTGTTTTTTTGGGTCATAGTTGAACCATGAGAAATTTAGATCTCCGCAACATATGATTGTCAGGTTATTATGCCTCAAAATTGCGTCATCCATTAGAGAGCATATAGCATCAACAAAGACCTTTTCATTGATTTTAGCAGGATTCCAGTAACAATTGATAATCAGAAGAGATGATTTTGCTGCAGAGTTGAGGCTCATTGAGTGCATGATTGAACCTTGAACAAATGGATTTGGGTTTTAGCAGACCGGAGTAGACCAATTTTGAGACAGACGAACCATGGTCAATAGGCCTGCACTTGGACGACCTTGTGCATTTTTTATTGCCTGGTTAACTAGAATGGTGTAACTGTCTCTCAAGGGCGCTTCAAGAAGCCATGTCTCTTGCAGGCATATTGCAAACACATCTTCAAGTGGTACATTGAAGCCATGGTATAAGTGGTGAAACCCACAAGTGTTCCAGGAAAGAATGGAAGTGGGTGCATCATGAGGTCTCAATCATGGCTATTTCTGTGTGTGTTGTCTCAAGCGGTTTGCTTGTTTGCCATTTGAGTGACTTGAGTGATCATGTACAGCAGCAGAACTCAAAATACTTCGTAGTTGTTTCACATTTGCTGCCTTTTTTGCAGCTGAATTGTTGGCAGGACTTACAAAGTTGTTATTCCGGTTATCTGTCTCAGGTTCAACAGAAATGTCGAAACCAAACATCATTAAATCGTCAGCTGCTTTAAGTATTGTATTATGGACTCCAGCTGACTCAATGTGAAGCAAGACTGCGTCAGAGCTTTGTTCGTTTACATATTCAACGATTTTAATGTCGTCAGAGTTGATCAGGCGCAACGGCGGTATGTGTTTGAACAGCCTCAACACGTTTACGCGATTGAGATTCAACTCATTATGGTCTCTGTGAATATTTTGTAGTCTTATTTTGCAGCTGTAGTTGACAGCCCTGTTTGATTTAATTTCTTGTGACCTTGGTATGAAGCGGTTTAGCTGCTTACATTGATTTAATGTCAGTTTCGGGTTTAGGCTTGGACCAGCCACGGTGGGTTTTGCAGACTCCCTGTCTGCACTGGCCAGACTTGACATTTGGACCTCTTGCTGCTTCCTGGGTTGTGCTGCTCGAGAAGTGGGGCCGTAAGGAAGGCCGGGTTACTTCGCCGGGAGTTTGAGACTTTTCCTCATCCCCAGAAGTTGAATACGTGGATAAATCACATAAGTCAGGTGAGGCTGATTTCACTGAGGTAACAGATAGCCGGTCGTCCGAACTTATGCGTCGCGGTTTTGTTCCAGGTTTCAAAGGTAACAATTGACAGTTTTTTTTGAGATGTTGAGAGTTTCTGCCAACTTCAACGTTAGGCTTGAACAGGCCCAAACGAGGTGGTGTGGTGAGATCCTTATGAAGCTTTCAGTAGATGAATGGGTTGATGGCTTCAATTTCTTTGCTGTCATAGTAGGCTTTGCCATCCCTCACTGGGGCCAGTGGCTTGGCAGTCAAAGCAGCTACTTTCGTTTTTGGAAGGGTTCCCACTGCTCCTGTTTTGGCTGGGCCTGTGAAGATGCCAAATGAGGAAAATGGATTTACTGGTAATTCAATTTGTGATACAGCTTGTAGTGTTGGCCCCTCATCATTTGTAGGGGCATCAACAGCCGCAGCAGGCAGAATATTTTCTGAGGAGGCTTGCAAATGGGCAGCATCAGATGAAGATTGTGAAGGGGCCTCTGCAGATTCTTGGGCGCTTGAGGTTACATTGGATGGATCTGCTACGCGATTGTTTTGCGCAAGATTTAAGTCGGAGATCTGTACTCTTGAGTTCGTAGCAGGAGGCTTGGATATTGGGCTTGATGATGTGGCAGAGGTCGACTAAGGCACCTTAAGAATTTTTGGGCTGCGGGCTGAATTGGACATATGCGCCAGCTCTTTTAACACATCCAAGAGACCTTTTGTTAGGTGCTCGTGTCTCTCCCTTGATCACAAATAGTTTTGTTCATTGCAGGTGGATGGTGAAGGTGGAGGTGGCTGAGAGTGAGAGTTTGAATGAGATAACTTCACTGGATGGGAAGGATTGGCTGCTGGTGGTTCTTCTCTGTATGTTGTTTTTGACAATGCTTGCCCAAATCGTTCAGAGATGTAAAGAATGCTTTCTAGTTGTCATCTCTTCTCGTTCAGCCATGATCATAGATCCCTTGAGCTCTAGAACCATCAAAGAAGGTGGATCAGTATAAGCATAGACTTGTGCAGTATTCTTTTTTTCGCCAGTACTGCATCTCCCATATTGATCAGAAGATGTTTTCTATCTATGCTGATCTGCATTCACTTTCATCCTCCCCTTTTAGTCAGCATCTCTTTCATATATTATTTCAGCATTCAGGAAACCAGCCCTACTCCCTTCAGTCAAGGGATTCATGTTTGCATGGCCCTGCCAAACGTTAGATCCAAGGTGCACTGCTTGGATGTGCCATGTGCTGCGTTGCTGTAGTCGCACAGCAGTTAACACAAGCTCTGTGAGAGTGACCCACCGGCGAGGTGACATCTGAGGCACATTCATGAGACTGCAAATGAAATGCTCTGTTAAACCTTATGCTCGAGACCCCAGAGGTGTGAGCATACAGTGCCTGAAACTAAGATAATCTGCAAATAATGGGAAATGATAGATCTGTCTTGACATATGGGTTTCAACAATAGCTCAAAAGCGGCACAACTTTATTGGCAGTGTCAGGTTGGAGAATTGAATCTGGTGTAAGGATTTAGCAACGTATTATGGTCTCGATTCGCTAACATTCACAGTCTCAGAGATAAACCAGCAGTATTTTATTTATTTATTTATTCATTTATTTATGTAGTTCAGAAATGGAACTATTTCCATAAAAGATAGAAGCAACCATTACATGGCTAAACAAGCAGTGTGGGTTGTTGGCATGCACTCACAGTCTTAGGGATGAAGTGGAATTCGTTTTGGTACACATTCAGGTACAGTACAGTACAGATATGTTCACCCTCTGGCTGGGGTGACCTTTGGTCTTCACTTCAGGGCATGAGAACAGCACACTCCTACCAGCAAGTCGTTATTTCCCCTTTGGCTTCCATACCAGCCGGAATACCCCCACCCCCTCACGCCCCCATCCCTTGCCAGAGCATTACCATGCGCTTATTAACAAGCAGTTCATCCTGCTTGCTAGGGCTGTTGTCAGGCTGAAGTTATCACCTGCCAGACTGGGATCTCCCCCCTGAACATGGGCCTTTCGAAGGGTCCAGCTTCTGTGTACTCTTCGCTCTCTCTCCTGCCAGGGTTGGAAATGTGTCTGCATATTTCACTTTTCCTCTGGCCTCCACCAGGACCTGGGATATAGCTCTCAGAAGGCTAGTGCTTTTCTTCCTTGTGATTTGGTTCTTCTAGCAGCTGCATCGCAACCCTCAGCAGCGTTAATGGGTTCTCTTGCTCTGGCTACACCTTCTCCCTCCTGGACCATTGTCCTGACTGTGCTGTCCCCTGTTCCCCCATACAGGGATATTATATGTGGCTTTATTAGCATGACTAATAATCCCATGACTTGCTTTACCTCTGACTTTAACCTATGATTGGCCCCGGCCCACGCTGCCTCTCTGTCTATCATGCGTTCTGAGGTACACAGGTTGTGAGCCTTACGTATCCTGCCTTTGTGATTGGTTTCGTCCTTCCACCTCTGGCGCTGTCTGAGGATTTATGACCTCTGGCTGCCATTTTGAAGATGAGCGATCTCTTAGTCGCACAGTGCTGCCAAGATCTGCATCTGTCTCCAGCGTTAGGGGTGAGTGTGCCTAAACCAGGCCTTGGGGAGAAGGATGTCTGGGGCTCCCGCAATCTCCCTGGGTTTGGAGCTTGAGTGTAAGTTATGCCACCCCTTTCTCTCCTACTCTGATTCAGGTGCAGCTGGAGGGGGTGTAAACAAAGCAGATTAGAGCAAGGGCATCTTGTGCATGTGCAGTGATGGGAACAGCAGGTATCTTTCTCACGGTTTATAGTCATAATGTAGAAAAAAAAATTTCGACTTACAAAAATGTAGAAAAAAATGTAGAAAACAATAATGTCAAAAACCTATACATATAATGAAAAGAGTCCATTTTTAGAAAAAAAAATGTCGAAAAAAATGTCAATTAACACTATCAATAAATAAATAAACAAGAAGAGTATAATTTACTAGGGGGGGTTCCCCCCCAAACCCCCTCACCCAACACCCCCCGGCCAACCCCCCCGACCCCTCCACCACCCTCTCACCCTTCATACTCAACACATTTTAATTATATATATATTTATTTATTTTGAAAAATTCGAAAAAATGTAGAAAAAATTAGACATTATTGTTTTTCGACATTATTGTTTTCTAAAATAAAATTTCGACATTTTGACTTTCTACATTATTGCTTTCTACATTATGACTGACCACCCTTTCTCACATGTAGTTCATCCAGAGCAGTGGGATGACTGACTCACGCTTTTATTTCTGGGAACCCTGGGGTCTGTCAAGCACACAAGGTTGGACACTGAGGAGGGACTCTGGGTGGCCCCCTGTATACTGCCCCCGAGAAGCTCATCATTATGCTTAGGGTCCCTCCAACCTCCATTCCTAACTCCTGTAATGTGCCTTCATCACAGAGCCAGTATGCAGCAAGAGATTGGTTTCCCCATAGGAGAACACAAAAAGAAGGACTCTGAAACAAGTTCTTTTTCGCTGAAAAGAGAGGGTACCCCAAAACCTGAGGCTTCAAAAAGTTAGTAACACATCTGGGGCTTTTTGATTAAAAACCTTAATAGGGCATAGACAGAATTCCGGATTGATGCAGGCAGCCACTCTGGCAGCAGAGGGCGGGGGTGATTTGAGGCCATCTTGGCAGGTTTGACAAAATAAGAGCATTGAAAGATCTTTCATAATTCACATTTCTTTTAGCATGAAATACTCAGATAAGCTGTCCTTGAGTTTGTTTTACATGTTAGTCCTCTGCTCATGTAATTCAGATATAATGGAACATAGATAAGAAATCTCCATACAGAGCATCAACATTCCCTTTTTCCTCTTCAAAACGTCCAGAGTCATGTACCGCAATTTGCGGTACTGTAATTAGCGCCTTCCCCATTCCCATTGAGCCCTATGGGGCAAAAATGGGAATGGGGAAGGGCAATAGTGGAAGGGGGAATTACCGCCCCGCCAACCTTGGAATGGGGCGGTAATTCCCCTTTCCGCCAAGGCGGTGCCGGTATTTTACCGGCATGATCCAATGCGCTAATAGCGCCATGGTTCTCCGCCATCCGTGTAATGAGGCCCTTAGTCTCTTATCAACAAGAGACATGTGGCCCCAGATCACTACATTCAATAGTGTTGAAATAAAGCAGCATTTGAAGAGGCATGGGCCGTATGAGTAATGTTGCTGCAATTGCTAATTTGGGAAAAACCTGATTACCGTTACTGCCAATAGATAATGGGCAAAATCCACCCAGTTGAAAATAGAATATCAGAATGGTAGTGCTAATCACCATTTTTGGAGTCCATAGGCACCATGGGGATTTTGGAGGAAATACCACGGGCAGTAATTCTGCCATGTGACTCCAGTGTTCAGTCATTCTACTCCTGCCACGTTTTTATTGCACTGACATACTCCTGATGAACACAATGAGCCGATGGCATGGCCCGGACAGCCAGGTGCTGCCGCTGTTTCTTTCACAGCGGTGTCAGGTATAGAGCTGTTGCGTGATTCACAAATGATCCTCCTCAGACCTGATGTTTAGGAACGTTTTTTGTAAAAGGCCAGCTGAATGCGGCACCTTAAATTTTCAAACTAATGAAAGACTTAAAATGCAGAATCCTTTGCCCTGAATGACATTCCTCAGCTTTAATAAACACAAGGGATACTAAAATGGGACCTGAACACTGTGCTTGATATGCATTGCATGTTTATCGTGTGAACAGGGTGAACGGGTGCGATGCAGTGTCTCACAAGCTAATTTATCAGTTCAGTGCCATTCACTCGGTTTAATAATTCCTTTCTATTTATTACTAAACTGGTGAAAATGTTCAAAACGGACATCACTTGCAACATAGGTGGCACTGCAGGCCTGCTCTCCAATCTTAGTTGCAAAGTGCCTACATGCCTTTTTGCGCGCTATACAAATGTCAAAATAAATAAATAAAAGTCTTGCAAGACTTTGTCCTCTGTTGTCGCTCTATTTCTTTTGCTTGTGGTAGTCTGGGATGCACGTCCCTGTCCAGATGGCACTGGCACAACCTCTTCAAAAAAATCTGTCCTGTTCCGAAGGGAGACAAAACTGCTCCAGGCCCCTGTTGCAACCTGCATTCTGTGTACCCCATCTGCACAAACACGGAAAGGTCCCCGAGCAGGAGGTCACAGCACCGGTATCCCACTTCCATCACAAGTGTCCTGCTTCAGAAGGAAAATGGCCACCTTGTTGAGGGAGTTCCTGCCCCATTTCTTTATTTCAAACATGCATCACACTATGAACGGATCCTGTCCTTACAATGCCTGCTGGTAGACTGTACTGCTTCTTTTCCGCAACTTCTTACATAATATCCCAAGATCTAAATTCTCAATGCGTGATTAAATCCCCGGTTCCCTCCAGACATGACACATTCTAGGATATGACATGACAGAGACCAGAACTAATATGATTCCACAAAGAATGCTACAATCCCCTAAAAGTATGGTAGGGGTCTACAACATGTGGCTCTCCAGATAATCTGCACACGGGCTCCCAGGATGCCTCACTGGTGAATATGCTGGCTAAGGCCAATGGTAGCTGCGCGCCAACGGTTGTAGATCCTTCACCTAGGGTAGGCCAGAGGACCACCAACCACTACCGGACCAACATAGTAACCTGGCTATTGTAGGCTCAATTATGTAACCTACATGATCTAATCATCTAATAATCAAAAAGGGTACAGAAAGATCATATGATGTCCATTATCTAACTAGCCCTTTTCATCCGAGATTGATTCCTTGAAGAAATGATTTACTGATAGATCGTTTCTGAAAAAAAAATACAATTTTGTTCAGGTGCCTAATATACACAATTCTCTGTTCTGATTGTATTTTTCTTGTTTGTCATATACTGGAACAGCAACATAACTTCAGTCAAAATCAAATGCCTCTCGTAAGTGCCAAGTACAAACACTTGTTGACAGAAATTGACAAATGTAAAATTATATACGATGTTTTATATGTCAAAACTAAATTGAATGAAAAATTCACGAGGATTGTTATGGTTATTAGGAAATGATCACATGAAAAATATGCTGTTAGTGAAAAACACAAAAGAAGCAATTTTATGAATTGCTCAATTCTTTTGTTGCCAGCGGGGACAATATAACTCTGAAAAACGCATTCAGCAACGCAGTAAAAATCTCAACTACAGATCGAGAGAGAGCACACCAAGGCAGAGAGGAGACAATCTTATGAACACCCAAGGCATCAAGACTAAGATTAGACAGAAGTGAAATGATTGTCATTTTATTTATTTATTTTATTTGACATTTGTAAAGTGCGCCGAACCCGAGGTTATCTGGCGCTAGTTTTAGTACAGACATGAAACAATAATTACAATAATTACAGTTTTGGCAGCATGGCATCCCTAAGTGCAGTGCAGTACAGCTGAGAATTCGTAGACACAGTAACGGGGGATATGGTTCGGGTAGTATGCCTAGGTAGTGTGCGAGTTGGTTTATAGGTCTTGCGCGAGATGCCACATTTTCAATATTTTGTGAAAGGATATTTATTTATTTATTTATTACATTTGTTGTACACCCAGACGCTGAGGTATCATGGCGTAGTTACAGACAATGGGTAATGAAATCTTCAATTAAAAATGGACAATAGTAAATAATATAAGTTAAATTACATACAATTTATATACAAGTGAAGGTGGAGATCAGATAGTGGTAAGTAGGGGATAGGTATAGGTTAGTATTGGTTGAATAACCAAGTTTTCAAAGTTTTTTTGAATTGGTATGAAGGGTCTATTTTAAGGGATAGAGGGAAGGCAGTCAATTGTTTGGCAGCTACAACAGGTAGGCTTCGACCTTCTGCCTTTTTCCAGTTGAATTTTGGGATGGTAAGAAGGTGCAAATTGGTTGAGCGGGTGGGTCGGTTGGACTGATGTTTGGTAAATTTGTTAGCCAGCTATTTGGGGGCGGAGTTGGTTAAACACTTGTGGGTGATGGAGAAGGTTTTAAACATGATGCGATGATGCACTGGTACCAGCTGGCCTTTCATCTGGCCAGGGAGATGTGTTCTTTTTTAGGGATATTTAGTGACGCTCATAGTGCATTATTTTGGATGATTTGTAATTTTCTGACGTTGCAAGTTGCCGAGCCTGCAAAGAGGGCGTTTCAATAGTCCACTCTGGATACGATAAGAGTTCTTGCCAGCATGACACAACTTTCAGGGGTAAGGAAGGGTCTGGAATGTTGATGAGTTTGGCAGTGCAGGCTGCCGATGAGGCTGTTGTATTTACTTGTCTGGTTAGATATAAGAATGAATCCATATAAACCCCTAAGGTTTTTACATCCTGCAGGACAGGGATGGAATTCCTGTCGATCATGAAGGATTGTAGTTGTCGTCCAGTTTGTTTATTCAGGTTTGTGACCCTACTAGTAGCAGCTCTGTTGTTACATCATTAAGGCAAAGTTTGTGTTTCGCCATCCATTCTTGGATGATTTGATATATTTTGTTGAGGGCATTGGTATCCGTACTGTAGTTGCCAGAAATAGGGAGGAGGATCTGCGTGTCATCCACTTAGTTGGCATGTTTGTCCATAAAGTCAGAGTGGTTTTGTGAAGATGTTGTAGAGTGTTGGTGAGACACGTGAGCCTTGAGGCAGCCCACACAGGACTGGGGCCTGGGGTGGTGGCAGCTGGTTTAGTGAAGACCCTCATTGTGCGGTTGGAGATGAAGGACACGGTCGAGGCTGTAGCGTTAGTGGAGAGGTGGGCTGATGAGGAGAGGCCTTGGCATAGCATTTTGTCATTCACTAACGTGGATTCTTTTTTGAATTCAATCCAGATTGCCTCACCATGTTTGGCGCCAAGAAGCTATACCTAGTGTTGTCTGCCCAGCCACATTCTATAATTCTCCTGATTCCTTTATCTATTCCTTTATCAATTAAGCTATCTTTGAACAACTCTAAGGCTAGTGAAAACTTCAGCACTTGGGAATGCTGTAAGTGAAAAGAAGGCTGCACCGGAGAGAGAACCCAAAGTGTAATCAGAATGCCTGATGGGCACCTCTTCTGTGTGAAATATAGGCAGCACGAAACCCAGGTTTAATGGTAGATTAAATGATGTTACTTTATGAGACTCAGTACTGATGGATAAGATATTTAAAAGCATTGACCAACATTTTTCCCAAGATTTACACGTCTTTAGAAAGAATATGTGGATTCCCAAACCTCCTGAGAGGAGCAAATATGAGTTTGACATTTTCCCTTTGCAAGTCAGAAGCCATGTGACTAGACCTGGCAGTGAAACTGACATCTAGACTTTGGCTCAGATGGATTGGGGATGCCAACGGTAAATTGAAGAACCTTCTATTTCATGAAACAGAGCAATTGCTTCTTTTTTTAAACCAAGTTTATTTTTGGGTCGAAGGCATACAGGTATTTTTAACACAACATTAGCCATCAATAATTATTTAGGTTCTACATTTTTCTTGTGTTCATGTCTTACAGTTCGTAGGAGTTCGCGTTGCCTTTAAGGATTTTCAGTTTCCATTTCCCCCCCTCGCCTGCTCATCCCATCCCTCCATCCTCCTTCCCCCTATAACTCTCTCCCCCAACTTTAATCACTTTAATCACTATTTTACACTTTAGAGTTCAGTCAATTTAGAATCTTTTCCTGATGTTAGTATCTCAACGTCTTTATGTCTGGAAGAATTCAGATGACATGCGTGTTCCAGAGTAGGCAGGGCTTGAAGAAGTGAGCTTCTCTGTCCTGCACATGTTCATGGAATGGGTTCCAGGTAGTTAAGAATCTTAGATATTGTCCAGTACTGATAGCACATGTCTTCTCCATAGCCATTACTTCCCAGATCTTGATTCACCACCATGCTGAGATTGGGCCCTCTGTTTTTCCAGTTTTGTGCAAGGGTCATTCTTGCTGCTGATAATAGGTGAGTAATGAGCTTGGCTGTTGTTGCTGACATTGCATATTTACCTTCTATAGGGACCCCTAAGAGAATTGTTTTCGGAGACCTCGGCAGGTCCACCCCTGAAATGTCCTTTATGTGGCTTAGTATTTCCTTCCAATAGGCGATGGCTTTGAGGCATGTCCACCACATATGGAATAGGTCTCCCTTCTCACTGCAGTTCCTCTAGCAGTTTGGTGAGTATGACTTTGTGATTTTATTAATGCGGTTCTGGGACATATACCATCTGAGGGATAGTTTGTAAGCGGATACCTTTATCGTGGTGCATCTGGAAGTGACGTGTGCGTTTGCCCATATTTGGTTCCATTCCTCCTCCGTTAGTGGCTCTTGCATATCTCTTTCCCAGTTCATTTTGTATTTGAGATTGTCGGTCGGGTGGTTGTTGGAGAGCAGTCTGTAGAGTCTGGTGACCCCCTTCGCCATGTTGACTTCCTGCAGCGACACTTCTAGGCCTGATGGCATTCTCGTGCCCGCTCTCTTCACCGTTGGGTGGGTTATCCAGTGCCTTATTTGTGCATATATATAGCGCTCATTTTCTCCTATATTGAATTTCTGCTGGCAGTCTGTTAAGAGTAATGGAGAGCCGTCTTTGTACATGTCTTTCAGGTATATAGTCTCAGCTGCTGACCAACCCGCCTAATACTCTCGTTGAAGACCCGGTGTGAAATTTGGGTTGTGCATCAGCGGCGTGTATGGGCTCATTCCGCTCGGAATGAGTTTCTTCTTCCGGGCTTTATCCCAGCTTTGCAGTGACCATTTCGTCATTTCTAACAGCGCACCTCTATTCTTTCGGTTTTCTTTCCTCAGGCTCAATAGGCTTATTAGGGGGGCCTAATGAGGCTGTTTGTTCGATTCTACACCATCATTTATGGTTCTCTGGTTTTGCCCACCTCAACATTGGTGCTAGTTGTGCTGCCAAAATGTATCTGTCCATTTCTGGGACTCCCAGGCCGCCCAGGAGGGGGGAGAGCATTAGGATTTGTTTCTGGATCCTGGGTTTCTTGCTGTGCCATATAAATTTGAACATCGCGTTTTGCAACTCTCGGTCCTTGGCTGGCGGTATGGGCACTGGTAGTGAACTTATTACATAAAGGAGACAAGGGAGAATGGTCATTTTGACAGCTGTGATGCGGGCAAACCATGACAGCTCCTGAGATTCCCATCTGAGCATGTCTTCCTGTAGCTGTTTCCACAGCGGGATTATGTTTGCCTGATATAGATTGTGTGGTTCTCTGGTAAGGTGGATCCCTAAGTATTCCAGATTTCCCTCCACCCAGCCCATCGGTAATGTCCTGTCCAATGTCTCAGTCTCTTCTCTCCTTGCTGTTATGTTCATGGCTTTTGATTTGGAGAAGTTTATGGAGAACCCCGAGACCTGCCTGAATTCCTCCAGTTGAGCCATCGCTCTGGGCATTGTATTTTCTGGGTCTCCCATGAAGAGCATAATGTTGTCCACGTACAACGCTATTTTGTAGGTTTCCCGACCAATCGTAACTCCTCTGATGCTAGCATCCTGTCAGAACTGCATTGCACATGGCTCCATCACCATCGCGAAAATCAGAGGGGAGAGAGGACAGCCCTGTCGCGTGCCCCTTCTGATCTTCACAAACTGTACTCTGTCCATTGATCCTGAAACTTGTCGAATGGTGTTGGTAATTGGCAAGCACCATCTTGGTAAATTCTGGGCCACAGACGAAGCGCTCCAAGATCTGTTCCAGATAGCACCAGTCCATTCTGTCAAAGGCCTGTGTGGCATCCAGAGCTGCCACTGCAAATGACTGTCGTGTTCGTCGACGTGCATCTATGATGTCTATTGCCCTTCTGACATTATCTTGTGTGTGACGGTCAGTGATGAACCCCGCTTCGTCGTCGTGTATTATGCTCAGCAGGATTTTCATTAGGTGAGTTGCTATAATCTTTGTATAGATTTTTGCGTCGGTGTTCAGCAACGCTATGGGACGATAGCTCGCACAGTTGTGGGGATCTTTACCTGGCTTCAGGGGCAATATCGTTATAGACCTCCCCATATCAGGCGTGACCGTCCCCTCTTCTCTGATTGTAATGAATAATTTTGTCAACGGGCCAAGCAATTGTGTGCGGAATGTCTTGTAATAACCGTTGCCAAGACCGTCTGGGCCTGGAGTCTTGTTTACTGGTAGTGCTGAGATGGCATCGCTGATCTCTTGTGCCGTAATTGGATTCCCAAGATTAGTTCTGTTTTTCTCGGCGATCTGAGACAGCGGGAGAGTATTGATGTAGGTGAGTTGGCGTTCTGGATCAAGGATCTTGCTGTTTAAGAGTTCCTCATGAAATCGCTTCAGTATTTCTTTTTTGTCAAGCTCTGCTGTGTGGGGTTTTCCATAGACGTCGTTTAGTTGTACTATGTAGTTCCGGGTTTTTTGCTTTCTCAATTTCGCTGCCAAAAAACGATTTGCCTGGCCCCCATGGATATAATAGGATTGTATTGTTTGTAGCAGTGACTGGGCGATCCGGTCCGCCGTGTGATTCTCCATTTGAGCTCTGATTTTCCAAAGCACTTTTAGGGATTTCCTCGAACCGTGGGCTTTGTGTTGGGCTTCTGCAGCTTTCACCTCCTTTTCTAGTTGGTTTGTCACCAATGTTCTTTCACGGTAGTATGCTGCTGCTTGTGACATGAATTCTCCCCTGATTACTGTCTTTCCAGTGTCCCATATTACCCCCAGACCGTTTCCCTGTTGTCGTTTTCTTTGAAGTAGTTGTTGATGGTGGTCTCCATATGGGCCCTTAGCGCTATGTCCTTCGGGAGGATTTAGTTTAGTATCCAGGGTGCTTTTGCTCTGCTCCCTTCCAACCCCCAATCAACACACACCAACACTGGCACGTGGTCTGAGTGATATTCCACTCCTATTTCTACTTCAGTTATTTGCGAGACTTGTGTTGTGGATCCTAGGATCATGTCTATCCTGGAGTATCCGAGGTGGATGGCTGAGTAGTGGGTGTACTCTCTCCTGTCTCCGTGGAAGAATCACCAAGTTTCAATGGGCCTCATTACGAGAATGGAGGTAATGAAAAAAGGAAGGCGGAATGGTAATAGCGGCATCGTTAACGGGTCTGGGGCATTCCGGCCCGACAACCCGCCAATACCAGCACCGCCCGTACCGTGCCCCCTCATACTGGCATGTGTGCGTACACGCGCCCCTTTGGGGAGCAAATACCGGCATGCCAGTAATAGGAGGACATCACAACCCATGCGGACATGCAAATACCAACATCCTGAATGCGGTAATCAGGGGCTGCACGATGCCGGCCATACATGCATCGCGGACCACCCGCAAACAGCAATCAGCAATCAAGCCAACTGCCACAGGTGCACACAATCACCACAGGTGGACTCAATGGAGTCTGGACCCGTATAAAAGGAGTACACCCACACAGCACACCCCCTCCTACACCAAAATGCAACCACTAGCTGTTGCAATCATGGCACTGGAGGACATGCCTATACTGCTACAACTACAGCAACAACAGCAACTACAACAACAACTACAGCAGCAACAACAGGCATCACAGAGGAGACGCAGGAAGAGAAGGAGAGTGAGACAGGCACAGCAATTACCACCAGTGCAGCCAGTAGTCCCTCGTAGGCAGCCACCAATCCCTCGCATCAGACCGAGTCCATTCAATCTAAACCCATACCAGATCCACACCCTGTACCGGTTGGACTGCGACACCATCACCACCATAGTGGACATGATAGGCAACGACATTGCCAGCCTCATAGAAATATGCACTGCCATCCCCCCGCTACTAAAGGTGGTGTTTGTGCTCCACTTCCTGGCCACAGGCACCTACCAGCACACAGTGGGCCAGCTGCATGGCATTTCACAACCATTATTTTCACGCATGCTGACCCAAGTGCTGGATGCCCTCCTGAAGCACGCTAGCACACACATATCCCTACCACGGACTGCCCAGGAGATAGACAACACCAAAGGAGGCTTCCATGCACTGGCAGGCATGCCCAATTGTGTTGGTGCCCTGAACTGCAACAATGTAGAATTGGTAGTCCCCCATGCCGTAGAGGCGGTGTACTGCAATCGCAAGCAATACCACTCCATCAATGTGCATATGGTATGTGACTCCAGCAAGATCATCACACATTGCTGCGCCCGATTTCCCGGATCAACACATGATTCCATGGTGCTGCATAACTCCACGCTACCCTGTCACATGGAGCGACATGCTGGACCATGTGCCTGGCTGCTTGGTGAGTTGCCTGAGTGGGCCATGGCAGTGCAATGGGGTAGGGATGTGTTGCGATGCATACCCCACCTGGGTGGAAATGGGGGGGGTGCATAACCCACCTGGGTGGGAATGGGGGGATTCATACCCCACCTGGGTGGGAATGGGGGGATGCATACCCCACCTGGGTGGGAATGGGGGCAGGTGCATACCCCACCTGGGTGGGAATGGACGGTGCTTGTAGAATGCACGCAGAGCTAATGACACCTGACCTGAACTTCCCAACCCCAACATGACACATCATTGGCACACATCTGACCATTAACGCATATCAATGACCACATGGGAGACGCATGACCTGACCACCATGTGTATGTCAAGCAGTACATGAATAAACAGGATCGCTACTGTGCCAATATGGCTAGTGTGGCCATGCACAGTGTAGAATATGCAGCATAATTGGGAGGCTAAACATTGTTGTACAACCACAGTACATCCGCCTCATCTCACCCTGCATCATCTATTGAACACCATCCAGACTACCACACCTAATAGGAGTATAGTATGCATCTAGATAACATCTGTGCATACGTACAGGGACATGTGCATGTCCACACCACATAGCTGCAGCCATGACTGTGCTTCCTGAAGGTGGCAGCTCAGAGTGACACATACCTATTTGTATTTGCTTGCGGGTGATGGAGGATATCCCTTGAGGCCGTGGCTACTTCCCCCTGTGTGGAACCCGCAGAACAGCCCTGAAGAGGAGTACAATCGGGTTCACACCCGAACCCGTGTCGTGATTAAGCAGACCTTTGGCCTGTTGAAGCCGCGATTCCGCTGCCTAAGCAGGTCTGGTGGAGCACTCCTTTATAGGCCTGAGAAGGTGGCAAAGATCACCATGGCCTGTGTCATTCTGCACAACATGTGCAACCGGAGAAATGTACCACTGCCACCTGACATTGACATGCATGCACCGGGTGAGGATGATGAGGATAGAGACGAGGTGAAGCAGCACCCCGGCCAGTACGTGATGCACAGGATGGCCATGCAGTACGCCAATCACTGATTCACGAATACTTCTGAACCACAGGGACTATGATAGACATGTGTCAGTGACACACTGGGTCCATGTGGACATGCTCACAGGGAATGTTGGGAGTTGTGCACTGAACACCGTCATACATTAAATGGATATACACGAAATGAACAGTGTCCAGGCATTGAATGTTTTTTCTCACAACGGGTGTATTGGTTCAAACAGCTAATATGTGACAACCTCCACCCCCAACCCCCCAGTGAACTCCCAAACCCCCCAGTGAACTCCAAAACCCCCCCAGTGAACTCCCAAACTCACCCAGTGAACTCCCAACCCCCCAGTTAACTCCACCCCCCCCAAATGCTCCCATTCACCCCCAACAACATGTGTCTGTCACACTCACCTGCTTACTCTGCGGGAGCGAGGGGTCCCTCTGTGACTATTGGTTTCTTCCCTCCTCTACTGGAACAGGGCAACCTGTCAATGCAACACACACAGGGTCAGTGTTCTGCTATATACCCTGAGACCCCCCGCTTAACCTCGGGTATCTGTGTGCTATGGGTTGATTTTGGGCTCACCTGTGTAATTAGTTTATTGCGCTCTCCATCCTGCGGATCGCAGGGGCACCGAGTTGTTGATCTGTGCTGTCTGCGAAGAGTCTTAAGTCCAGTTACTCCACTGGTTACAACGATATTGATAGTTCTGTGAAGGATCAACTGCCGAGCTGGACTTGAGATGAGGTTCTTTACCAAGTCAGTTCTGTTGTGCCGGGACCCAATTGCTCCACTGGGTTGGCTAGGAAATCCTGCGGGAGTCCAGACACTCCACTGGGAGAGTAGTTAAGTTCTATGGCCACCCAGTTACTCCAGTGAGCTTGTGAAATGTACAAAGTCACTCGTAGTCTGCCCTTAAGATCTGAAGACTAGACTCTGCTATTGAAGCAGGTTGAACAGTTTGATGCAAGACGCTGTCCTTAAAATGCTTAACTCACTGTTTTCTCTTTTCTCTTTGCAGGATGTCGCCGGGATACCGACAGGTTCTGCATCTGAAGCGGATTGAAGAGTTCAAGAGAGGCGGCGCTCCCAAGAAGAGTCAAGGAGCTGCGGTATGCCTAGAAGAGTTCGAGAGAAGTGGCGCTGCCAGGAGGAGTTCCGAGACCTCGGAAGCCGGAGTTCGTGGATTGCTGAGGTAACGTGTCCTCTTCTTTTTTCAGGAAGTTCTGAGGATAAGAAGAAGCCGCACAAAGCCGGAGCAAGAGGAAGACGAGGTGAGTGTGTGTACAGATTCCACATGAAGCACAGGATAGCGTCTGCGCGTGGTTTATATAATCTACTGCTCCCAGAGACTAGAATGCTTATATCAGATCTTCTTTCTATGGCATACCAACATGTTGGAAGGGTCGGAAGTAAATGAACTTGAGCTAAGTCCTGTGACCAGTGCGAGTGGAGTGAAAGGTGTGCCCAGCCCCCAGTGCTGCTGCCTTTGATGTACTTCGCCAGACCCTCACCCAAATAGCCCCTGACTGCACAGGTCAGACTCCCTTATGACCCCAGGGCTTAGTAGCTGAAAGTCCTAGACTAGCACCCATGACAGTTCTCCCCCTCAAGGCCCTCCTCAAAGATGTTGTCTCAGATCCAGGTTTGGAGGGGTTGTCCCGGTGGTACTTGCGTAATAACTGAGGAGCATGGATGTTCTCACGGGGCTCCCAGGACCTATCTTGTGCCCCATACCCCTTCCAGTCCACCAAATAGTATAACTTTTTCTCAACTACTTTAGAGTCTAAGATTCGTTCAACTTCATACTCCGGTTTGTCATCAACGAGTATCGGGGCAGGTGAAGTTTGCAACTGGGTTCCTGGACGCACAGGTTTCAGCAGAGAGACGTGAAAGACCGGGTGTATCCGTACATGGGACGGCAGATCTAGTTTCATGGCTACAGGAGATATTGCTGCCTTGATTGTAAAGGGTCCTAAAAACTTAGGGTGGAATTTTCTTGGCCCACTTAGTGTGATGTATCTGGTATCTAGCCAAATGGAGGCGCCCGCCTGGTAGTTGGGAGGTTTGCTGCAATGACGGTCAGCGTGCCTCTTCTGGTTTTCTTTGGCTGCCTTTAGATGGGTGCTTGCCTTTTCCATTGCCTGGGTGATTCGGTCGTGAAGGTTCTTTGCCGCTGGCATCTCAATAGTTTCAGGGGGGTCATACACTGAAGTCTGTGTGTCAAACTAGAAATTATATTATGCCTCCTATTGCTATGAATATATGTATATTGGCCTACGCCAAGCTGCTAACAAGCTGCTTATAAACTACATGTGAATAAACTCGCATTGCAAGGTCCTGACCTTAGAAACCATGTAAACTGTCATTTTGGGTCAAGCCGCCATTTTAGGTTTTCTTGCTCTATAAAGTCACCATGTGAGCTAAAATGGTAGCCTATGTTATTCAGAACAGAACTCGATTGTCATGACCTCTGTACAGCTAATGTATAACTTGCCTGCAGGCCACTTGTTAGGGTCATGAGCTTAGACCTTGTCCTTCTGCTGACCTGTGTGCAATGGATTACCTGTATCACCGAAACTTATCTATAATTGAATGAGAGCACCTGCTTAACTATATTATATAAATTAAGTCCCGCATTGTAATGTTAGGCCTAGATCATACACTAATATACATATAGATGAGCAGATGAACTAGATTTGACCTGGCAAGGGACCCTAGAGCAGTAACTTATTTATGGAATGGTTAACCCAAAGGAGGGCTGAACAGCAGGCTTGAAATGTATAAAAACCTGACTGTTTCAATGAATATTGGCACTCACTGAGCACACCGAACCACGCCGGAGTTCGCTGTGTTGTACTGAGGGTCGATAGCTATCTGAATTTTCTTCTGTTCTTTTGTAACTGGATTCAGTATAAAATAAAGTACTTTGTATGTTCCTTTGTAACCTGTGTTTGGTGTGTTTCCTTTTTGGTTACCCTGCCTCATATTATTTCCTTGTTTCCACACGTGGATTCCACCCATCTAGAACATAAAAAGGACTCAGTTGGGTGGAGGAATGTTCCGAATTGTTGTAGGCGTATTCTGTGATCCATAAAAGGTCTACCCAAGCTTGATCTGTTTGGTGCAAGAGACAGTGGAAATATTGATCAAGAGTTTGATTTGTGCGCTCTGTCTGTCCGTCGGTTTGGGGGTGGTGGCTGGTTAACAAGCAGATTTCCACTCCGGCTAAGGCACAGCATCTCCTCCAAAATTGGGCCATGAAATGACTGCCCTTGTCTGATATCACCACAGACGGGAACCCATGCACTTTGACTACCTGTTCCAGGAATACTTGTGCTAACTTGGGGGCTGAAGGAACCCCTTTTAATGCCACAAAATGAACCATTTTGGAAAACAAGTCAACAACCACCAAAATAGTATTGAAGCCAGAAGTGGGGGGTAGGTCTGTGATGAAGTCCATGGATATGGTGTGCCACGGTGCGGGTGGAATAGCGAGAGGCTGTAGTAATCCTGCAGGTTTCTGCCTTGTTGCCTTATACTGCGCACAAACCCCAGGGGTATTGACAAAGGCGGCAATGTCGTCTGCCATGTTGGCCATCAGTAGGATCTCTTGACCTTCTCCATGGTTTTAGTTATTCCTGGATGACCCTGAATAGCAGAACTATGGTAATTACTGATCACCTGGTCTCTTAAAGTCTGTGTTGGTAAAAAGAGGCGGTCTTTATAGTACGGCAGGCCGTCCTGAATGGAATACCATATTCCCTTCTTCTCCCATTCTTGTAATTCTATAGTTGACACATTGTCCTTGACTGCCTCTTTCAGCTCTTCTAGGGGCAAACCGACAACTTCACATAGCCCCAGGATCTTAAGGCCAGGAATGATGTCCACTGGATCTGGGTTAGAGTTGCCGTTTTTTACCCCTGGCTGGTTGGTAATCACAAAATCATATTCCGCTGGAAATAGAGCCCAACGAAGCTGTCAAAAAGAGTGGGCCTTAGTGGAGCGCAGGTATTGTAAATTTCAATGATCAGTTACAATCATGACTGGATGTCTAGCACCTAATAAATAGTGTCTCCACTCCTTAAGTGCATCCTTAATTGCTAGGAGTTCCTTGTCTGTCAGAGTTCCTTGTTAGTTCTGCGGGGGTAAATTTCTTTGACCAAAAGGCGACTGGGTGTAAGCGGCCGGTTTCTGGATGGCGTTGTGAAAGGACTGCCCCCATTGCAACACTGGAGGCATCGGTTTCGAAAATTTTCCGTGAGTTCAGCCTGTGAGTGTTGTACAATGGGGACCAAGGTGAATTTGTTTTTCAGAGCTATGAACGCTTCTTCGGCCTGTGGTGTCCACTCAAACTTTCAGTGCTTCCGAAGCAAGGAGGTGATTGGATAGACCACCTGTGAAAATCCGGGTATAAACCACTTGTAGAAATTCGCAAAACCGAGAAAGCTTTGCACTCCTTTGAGCGATGTGGGGGATGGCCATGTAAGGATTGCTTCCACTTTTCGGTTCCATTCGTATGCTTTGTGGTGTTAAAACAAAGCCCAGGAATTCCACTTCAGTAACATGGAATGAACATTTATCCAGCTTGGCGTAGAGATGGTTTTGCCGTAACTTGTGGAGGACCGCACGTACGTGGGTTATATGTTCTTGCAGTGTGGCTGAGTAGATGAGAATATCGTCAATGTACACAACAGCGCACACGCCCAGCAGCTCGCACAGAACATCATTCATGAAATGTTGGAATGCCGCCGGTGCATTGCATAGTCCGAACGGCATTACCTGGTACTCATAGAGGCCGTACCTTGTTCGAAAAAAGCGGTTTTCCCCTCGTCGCCTTCTTTAACGCGTACCAAGTGGGAGGCCCCTCGGAGATCCAGTTTTGTGAAAACCTGTGCTTGTCTGACCTGGTCCAGTAACACCGGAATTAAAGGCAGTGGGTATCTGTTTTTAATCATTACCTGGTTTAGGTCGTGATAATCTATGCATGTTCTCAGGTCCCCCTCCTTCTTGGGCACAAAGAAGAGGGGAGAGGCTGCCGGTGACTTTGAAGGTCGTATGAAACCATTTGCCAAATACTGGTCTAGATAGGTTTTAAGGTAGGTGTTTTCCTTTTCCGTTAAGGAGTAAATCCGACTACATGGGATTTGTGCCCCTGGCACCAGGTCGATTTGACAGTCATATGGACTGTGCGGGTGTAACGTGTTGGCCTGTTCCTTAGCAAATACATCTTGGAAATCATAGTACTCGGAGGGTAATACTCCCACCATTCCTAATACTGAAACACCCCTTGGGACAGTTAGTGGTGAACGACCTCCAGTGATCCCCTCTTCATAACAGTGTCGGCATTCGTCTGGAAAGAGCAGGGTTCGAGCACACCAATCAATGTGAGGGTTATGGGTTTCCAGCCAGGGTATGCCTAGAATCAACTGGAATTGTGGAGCTGTGATCAGGTCAAATGAGATCTGTTCTCTGTGGCCGTTTTGACAACGTAGAATGATTGCTGCTGTACGAGTGACCGGTCCTGACAGTAATTGCGTCCCATCCACCGCCATAATGTTCTCTGCCATGTTCTTTGATTGATTGATTGCTATTTTATTTCTATCGTGCTCGTACACAAGTGTTTCAGAGCGCGACAAGGCAAAGGAGGGGAACAGGGGAGAACAAAACAGCGATCTTACTAGGCCCAGTGACTTTGAGAACGCGCAAGTGCATGGGAGAGGGGTCAGGGGAAAAGTGCATGACAGGGGGGAGAGGTGGGAAGTGCGAAGCAGAGGAGAAACAGATAAATAACAATAAATAAATAATAAAGGCAACAAACAGTGGTAATGCAATAAATAAATAATAAAGGCAAAATCCGATCCTCTTTGCCAGTTCAAGATCCATGTAATTCCCTATAGCGCCGCTGTCCACAAACGCTTCAAGAGCGTGCATCTTAGAGGGATGGGATTGGTTGACCAAAACTACTGGGAGCACGAAATGAGAGGCCTGACGTCCTGGTTTAATGCTCGAGAAACCGGCCTCTAGGTTTGCAAGGCGTTGGAGTTTTCCGTGTCTTCCTTCTCGCCATCAACGACTCCTACCGTCTTCCGAGGCGGCTTAGCCAGACAATTCCGAAGAAAATGGCCTGATTGACCGCAGTACAAGCATAACTGCTCTTGGCGGCTTCGGTCTCTTTCCATTTTAGTGAGAGGCCCACGAAGGACTCCCAGTTGCATGGGTTCAGGGCGGTCAGTTGGTGGAGTGGGAACTGCGGTTTCTTTGGGGTGCACGAAGAAGGGCCGGTTTTCTGACCGTGAACGATCAGTCTTACGCTCTTGTAATCTGTGGTCCAACTGAATGGCTAGGTCGATGTATTCTGCGCAGCCTGCTGGAGGATTCACTACCTGCACAAGTACATCTTTCAGTTCTCCCCGCAAACCTCTGTAGAATAAGGTGACTCGCTTTTCCTCGGGCCAGTTTGTGTCAGCCACCAGACAGTTGAAGGCTGGTACATAGGCCAGAAGGTCTTGACTACCTTGCCGAAGGGATAACAATTCATAGTCCAGAGCTTGCCCCTGTGCCTGTTGGGCAAACAGTTTCTCTGAAAGCCTGGAAAGTCCCGTAGTAGTGGGTCATCTCTGTTCACCAACCGCACAGACCAGTCTGCTGCATGACCCCCCAAATACGACAACACGAAAGCTACCTTTGACTGATCGCTTGGAAAAACCCCAGGTCGGCAGAGGAAGTGCAAACGGCACTGATTCAGAAAAACCCCGAACTTATTAGGATCCCCAGTGAACCTTTCAGGGGGTGCCATAGGAATGTTCCCAGGAACCACAACTTGCACTGGGGCACCTACTGGTGCCAAGGGAGGAGCCAGAACACCACCAGGCAATGGAACCTGTCCAGCCTGAGATTGCAACACTTGGCAGGCAAGCTCCTCGGTTCTATCTCTGTTCACTACCAATTCACGTCGCAAGGCACTAGTTTCAGCTCGAGCAGCATGGACCACTGCACGTAATTCACCTAGGAGATGTGCTAAACGATCCACCTGTGAGGTCTCCATCGCTCGGGCAGAGATAGTTTCTTGTGGCTTCGTGTTCTGTCACACTCACCTGCTTACTCTGCGGGAGCGAGGGGTCCCTCTGTGACTATTGGTTTCTTCCCTCCTCTACTGGAACAAGGCAACCTGTCAATGCAACACACACAGGGTCAGTGTTCTGCTATCTACCCTGAGACCACCCCCTTAACCTCGGGTATCTGTGTGCTATGGGTCCATTTTGGGCTCACCAGTGTAATTAGTTTATTGCGCTCTACATCCTGTGGATCGCAGGGGCGCTGAGTTGTTGATCTGTGCTGACTGCGAAGAGCCTTAAATCCAGTTACTCCACTGGTTACAACAATATTGATAGTTCCGTGAAGGATCAACTGCCGAGCTGGACTTGAGATGAGGTTCTTTACCAAGTCAGTTCTGTTGTGCCGGGACCCAATTGCTCCACTGGGTTGGCTAGGAATCCTGCGGGAGTCCAGACACTCCACTGGGAGCGTAGGTAAGTTCTAGGGCCACCCAGTTACTCCACTGGGCTTGTGAAATGTAAAAAGTCACTTGTAGTCTGCCCTTACGATCAGAAGACTAGACTCTGCAACTGAAGCGGGTTGAAGAGTTCAATACAAGACGCTGTCCTTAAAATGGTTTACTCACTGTTTTCTCTTTTCTCTTTGCAGGATGTCGCCGGGACGCTGACAGGTTCTGCAACTGAAGCGGATTGAAGAGTTTGAGAGAGGCGATGCTCCCAAGAAGAGTCCAGGAGCAGCGGTACGCCTAGAAGAGTTCGAGAGAAGGGGCGCTGCCAAGAGGAGTTCCGAGACCGCAGAAGCCAGAGTTCGTGGATTGCTGAGGAAACGTGTCTTCTTCTTTTTTCAAGAAGTTCTGGGGATACGAAGAAGCCGCACAAAGCCAGAGCAAGAGGAAGACGAGGTGAGCATGTGTACAGATTCCACACGAAGCACAGGATAGCATCTGGGTGTGGTTTACATAATCTACCACGCCCTGAGACTAGAATGCTTATATCAGATCTTCTTTCTATGGCATAACGCCATGTTGGAGTGTCGAACGGGAAATCATATCATTGTTACACTCACCTGCCATCCACAGGGACGCCACCCACTTGGGTTACTCGCTGGTATGCTTCTCAGCTTTGTCTTGATGTGGTCTGCGGTGAAGGTTCTGCCTTGTGGTAGAATTAGGCGTGCTCTCCGTCCTGCCTTCTTTGCGGGGGCACGTTGTCTTTCATGGGCGAGTGCGGTCCAGTTACTTCACTGACGCCAGCCCGTTTGATATTGTTCAGGTAGGTCTTATTGCTGTTCTTTAGTTTTGTTGCTATCCTGCATGCCTTTCTTTGTTTAAAATGTCTCTTTTTTTCTCCCTTAGGTATGCAGAGCTTCAGCGCGGCGAACTGGCTTGGTTGAGCCCCGCTGGTAAATGATGGTGCATTAAGAGCGCTATGACGCGGTAAGTAAGCGCTATGCGCAGCGCTGCGAAATCTTGCCTTTGCTAACCTGTGTTTTCCTTCCTTGCAGGTCGCGGTGTTCTTCAGCGCGAGTGGAATGTCTGGAGTGGTGCCAGCCGAGAGGCGACTAGCCAGGTAAGCCTTTTGAGCAGTTTGTAATTTGTAAATGTCTTTACTGCTTTCTTTAATGTTGCCTCTATCTTCCTCTTTCAGGTCGTTCTGTCCGGGAGGCGTGCAGATTCGAGGAAGCTGTTCTCAGTAGCTGCGAGTGTTTAAAGATGAAGACTGCAGGTAAAATGCTGCTGCTAATGATGTTCCTTTTGTCTCCTTCCAGGTTCTGCTTCTCCGAGGTTCGAGGGAATAGCTGGACACGGTGAGTGTCACGTTGCAAGCTGCAAAGTAACGCGATGCGTATTGTCTTGCTTGGGTGTGGTTTAAATAACCCCAACACAATAGTCCAGGTAAAGTATTACCTAGGCTACTACACCCATAACACTAGACCGCATAGCTTGGTCCCTAGGAACCAAGCTATGTGGATGCCTCCATGTTGGCTGACAATACAATAAAGTATTTCCCAAGCACATTGTTTTTCATGGTGTATGAGCCTGGCGCCATTGGAGCCAGGATTGGCACCCTGAGGGCTTTTGAAGAGGATGCCAGGCTCTAGAGGCCCGAGTCTTGACTCCACCTGGCCAATGGGTTTGCCAGAGGAGGTTTTGGGCGAGGGTCGTGACAGCACTCCCCCCTAAGGCCTCTCCCACGGTGTTCCTTCTGTCTGGCCCAGGTTTAGTTGGGAAGTTCCGATGGTATTTCCTTATTAGACGTGGTGCGTGGATATTCTCTCTGGGCTCCCAGGATCTATCTTGTGGTCCAAATCCTTTCCAATCAACAAGATAATATAGCTTGGTCCTAGAGTATTTAGAGTCCAAGATATCTTTGACTTCGAATTCTGGTTCTCCCTCAACAAGTATGAGCTTAGGTGGTGTCCCAATCCGTGTGCCGGGTTGCATTGGTTTCAGGAGGGACACATGGAATACCGGGTGGATGTGTAGATTAGGTGGTAAATCTAGTTTCACAGCTGCTGGGTTGATAATTGCCGTAATGGTATAGGGTGCTAGGAATCTGGGATGAAAGGTCTGGGTTCCCTTGATGGGTATGAATTTAGCGGCTAACCAAACTTTGTCTCCTACTTGATAATCAGGGGCCTTTTTCCGGTGTTGGTCGGCAAATCTCTTTTGTTTTTCTTTGGCATGAATAAGGTGTTCCTTTGCCCTTTTGAAAGCCTGAGTAATGGTTGTGTGTAGAGTCTTTACCACTGGCATTTCCAAGCTGGCTGGAAGGTCTAGTTCAGAGGTACGTGGATGTCTGCCATAAAGGGTATAGAAGAGCATTTGTCCCGTGCTTGAATGCAAAGAATTGTTATATGCATATTCAGCTATCCATAGTAGGTCTTTCCAATTCCTTTGTTCGTGGTGCAGCATGCACTGTAAATATTACTCGAGTGTCTGATTGGTTCTCTCGGTTTGGCCGCCCATTTAGGGATGGTGACTGGTAGATAGCCGAACGTCGATCTGCGCCATTGCACAGCATTTTTTCCAGAAGTTTGAAACAAACTGGCTGCCTCGATCAGAGACCAGAACCGAAGGGAAGCCATGTAGCTTAACCACGCCCTCCAGGAACACTTTTGCTAAAGTGGCTGCGTCTGGGAGGCCTTTGAGAGGAATAAAATGGGCCATCTTCGAGAATAAGTCCACAACTACAAGGATGGTGTTGAACCCTTGGCTTGGAGGTAGATCAGTGATGAAGTCAAGGGAAAGAGTGTGCCATGGAACTGGTGGAATTTCCAATGGTTGTAGGAGACCAGATTTTTTTTTTTCTGTGATTTATTTTGTGCGCAGACACCGCAGGACTGAATATACTGAATGATGTCCTTACGCCAGGTAGGCCACCAAAAGTTCTCTTTCACCTTAGCTAGGGTTTTGGCGATCCCAGGATTCCCTTCGATCCGTGAATCGTGACAGTTTGAAATAATATGCTGTTGTAATTCCTTCTTGGGTACATATAGGCGATCCCTAAAAAAGGGTAGATGGTCCTTGATGGTATGTTGTTCTCCTTGAGTTTGCCATGCGAGGTAGGCATCAGGATTCATTGTCCGTTGGATTTCTTTTCGTAGTTCTGCTTGTGTTAAGGCTGTCGTGATACCCAAGAGTTTGTCTTCAGGTATAATAGGTACTGGGTCTGGAGTTGTATATACTATTTCATCTATGCCCATGCGAGATAAGGCATCCGCCTTTACGTTTCTGACTCCTGGTCGAAATGTGATTACATAATCATATTTGGCGACGAAAAGGGCCCCCCGTAATTGGCGCGAGGACTGGGCCTTGGCTGTTTTGAGATATTGCAAGTTTTGGTGGTCTGTGATGACTGTAATGGTGTGTCTGGCCCCCAGAAGGTAGTGCCTCCAGGCTTTAAAGGCAGATTTGATAGCCAGGAGTTCCTTGTCTGTGATGGCATAATTAATCTCTGGAGGTGAGAACTTTTTCGACCAGAAGGCCACAGGATGTAGCTGGCCGGTTTCCGGGTCTCTCTGTGAAAGGACAGCCCCCATTGCGAGACTGGATGCATCAGTTTCAACGACATAAGGGAGGTCTGGACGAGGATGTCGCAGGATTGGAGCAGAGGTAAACCTTTGTTTAAGTCCTGAAAGGCTTCTTCTGCTTCTTCGGTCCAAGCAAACTTTTTATTGTTTTTTCATAATAGCACTGTGATTGGGTGCACAACCTGAGAGAAGTCTGGGATGAACCGGCGGTAGAAGTTCGCAAAGCCCAGCATGCTTTGTACCCCTTTGAGAGATGTCGGTGAAGGCCATTTCAGAATGGCATCTACCTTGTGCACGTTCATTCTGATGCCTCCTGGAGTAAGGATAAAACCAAGAAATTCTACTTCGGTGACGTGAAAAAAGCATTTTTCAAGCTTTGCAAACAAGCAATGTTGACGGAGCTTGGTGAGGACTGAACGAACGTGCCCGACATGATCTTGTTCCGAGGCTGAGTATACTAAGATATCGTCTATGTACACTAAGGCGCACATCAATTAACTCCCTTAAGACATCATTCATGAAATATTGGAATGCCGCAGGAGCGTTGCATAACCCGAAGGGCATGACTTGATATTCAAACAAGCCGTACTTAGTACAGAAGGCAGTTTTCCATTCATCTCCTTTTCTGACTCGGACCAGGTGGTACGCTCCTCGAAGGTCCAATTTGGGATAAATCTGGGCATCTTTAACTTGGTCTAGCATCTCAGGGATAAGTGGCAAGGGGTAGCGGTTCTTCACGGTGATCTGGTTCAATGCACGGTAGTCAATACAGGTTCTCAAGTAACCTTCCTTTTTCGGTACGAAGAACAAAGGATTGGCTGCGGGTGTCTTCGAAGGACAGATAAATCCGTTTGCAAGGTACTGGTCTAAATAGGATTTCGAATTAAGGTTTTCTGGTTCTGTGAGAGCGTAGATCCTGCCGCAAGGGATTTGTGCACCAGGAACAAGGTCGATCTGACAGTCATAGGGCCTGTGCGGCGGCAATGTATTGGCTTGGTCCTTTCGGAAAACATCCTGGAAATCATGGTATTCACTTGGCAAGGTATTAGTTGCTCCCAGGGTTGATACTGTCGCTCCTGGAGTCATGGGGATAAAGACGTCGGGTTTCTCCTCATGGTAATAGCAGGCAGGGGAGCAGTCACCGGGGAAGGTTAATTTTCGTGCCCGCCAGTCTATCAAAGGGTTGTGAGCAACCAACCATGGCATCCCTAGTATTAGCCTGAACTGAGGTGCCTTGATGAGATCGAATGAAATAGACTCCCGATGTCCGTCCTGGCACAGCATGGTTACCCTGGTTGTGCAATGGGTTTCTGGTCCGGAAGCGATTTCTGTCCCATCCACGGTGGTTACCTTGTCCATAGTTGGCTTAGAACACAAAGGAAGCCTCATCTCTACTGCCAGTTCTTGATCAATATAATTTCCAGCTGCTCCGCTATCGATGTATGCTTCAACAGCATGCATTCTTGACGACTGTTGGTGGTTAATTAAGATCACTGGTATTGCAAAGTGCGAGGTCAGCAACTCTTTCTTCTCACTCGACAAACTGACCTCTATGTTTGTCGAGCTTGGTAGTTTTCCGATTCCTTAGCTTCATCCTTCTCTGTGGCCCAGACTGTTCTTCTTGGGGGTTTTACTGAACAGTCCTTCAGGAAATGTCCTGGTTTCCCACAATACAAACAAAGCTGTTGTTGTCTTCTTTTGTCCCACTCTTGTTTTGTTAATGGATGCCGTAGCCCTCCAATCTGCATAGGTTCTACAGCATTTTCAGGTACACGGGTGTGTTTTCCCTTGGTCGAACATACACGGTCCGAGGGTCCGTCTTAGACCGGTCTGCCTTTCGGTCCTGCAACCGGTGGTCTAGCTGCACAACCAGATTTATGAATTCTGCACAGTCTCTGGGTAGATCAACCACCTGGGCTAAGACGTCCTTTAATTCGCCTCGTAAGTCTCGATGGAATAACGTGGTTCTTTTGTTTTCTGGACACCTAGCTTCGGCAACCAGTCTGTTGAAGGTAGCTATGTATGTTAACAAGTCCTGATTCCCCTGTCGGAGGGACAATAGTTCATTGTCTACTGCTTGTTCCTGGGTATGGCGAGCAAAACGTTTTTCCATTTCTCTCTAGAACCCCCCAAAGTCATGTAATAGAGGATCGTCATGGGTTACCAATGGCACCGACCACTCAGGTATGATAAGACAAAAGCTACCCGAGCTTGGTCGTTTGGAAATGCTCCAGGCCTACAAAGAAAATGAAGGTGGCACTGATTGATGAATGCCACAAACTTCCGTGGGTCGCCTGAGAACCTTTCTGGTGGTGCCAGGGGCACTGTTCCAGGTAACGTGATCTGTACCAGAGTGGGTGGTATGGTGGGGTTTTGCATCGTTGGATTGCTTCCAGGTAGAGGCGTCTGTCCTGCCTGTGATTCCAAGTATTGCCTGCTAATCTCTTCAGTGCGTTCTTTGGTCACTATTACGTCTCTCCGGAGGGCATTTGTCTCTTGTCAGGCAGAATGAACCTCAGCACAAAGCTCTCCTAGTAATTGGGCCAATTAATCCGTGACCATATATTAAGCACAATGTTGTGTAAAGACTAAACGTGAACACTTGTTGAACTACATTGTATTAAAATATGTACTAAGGCTTATGTTAGATCCGAGAATATGCTGTTGCTATTGTGATGTGTTGAACATGTAAATTGAAGGTGATCCATATGCATATAGTTGGGCAAGTCAGAGGTGAACTCGGCACGAACCCTAAATTGGGATTTATTAACATATATAGGGGCTGAACATCTTGTTACAAAACTGTATAAAAGGTATGAATATTCTGATGTACAGTCCCACTCACAAAACACACCGAACAGGGCTGGTATTCGCTGTGTTGTACTGAGGGCCTGATAGCTATCTGTTACTTTGTCCTTTGAAAACTGTTCAGTTGTAGAATAAAGATCTGTGTATCTTTGTAAACCCGTGTTGGTATATTTCCTTTTGGGGTACTCAGCCTCGATATCTTCTTTTTGCTTTCACAGATGGCGCCCGAATAGGGACCCTCAAGATTGATGCCAGTTCGTTGAAGGTTGATGCGGCTATCGGACTGGGATTGGACAGTGTAAAGCAACATCTCAGCAGCGCTGCACGGCCCGATCCCTGGACGTGAGCACGCAGTCCGAGTCGGCATCTTGACGAGGGTCAACATATCGAGGCGAGCAGATTTGCCGAAATCACCAAACACGAGGTAAACTTTGTTAGAAAACTTTGAAATCCGATCAGACCTCCTTAGGATTTCATCAGGTGAGTCGTGACCCGATTCTTAAGTATCCTAATAATTTGCTTTGGCGTATTGCACTCGCGAGTACAATTATTGACCAGGTAACACCAGTATTCTGACATGCCTGGGAAATTGTCTTCCTGCTTCAGGGCGTTATTCCGCAGTGACAGACAATCTGTGGAACTTAGCCGTCCGGCGCCACAGGAGGGGTCTCCGGCGTTTACTATGTACTTTAAGCACTGCATTGGTAGTATAGTGTTTAATGATATTTGGCACAGACAAACTAGACATGCTTCCGAACTTCAGTGGCCAATCAATGGTAGTTTTGAGATTCCTCGTATTGAATACTTAGAATCCATTTTATTGAAGAAAACGGCTAGACTTGCAGCATTTGACGTAAAACAGAATTGGAAGAAAGAAGCTTTAAAGCAGCTCAAGAGTAGGGAAAAACATGCGCGCCGTCATAAGACGAACGCTGAAAAAGCGTTGTTATATGACCAAAATAAACAGTCTGAATCAGCTAGGAATATGGATAGGGCTTTCTCACTTGGTATCCAGAAGATCTATCCCTCTAAAGACTTTCATGTTTCTGACAAACTTATTGATAAATTGTTAAATGAACGAAGGCCTGGTGCCACTGTGCCACCTCTGTATGTTCCTCTTCCTGCTGTTATTCCTCCTCCTGCTCCTCCTATAGCTCCTCTTCCTCCAGTTGTTGGTCCTCCTTTTGTCTCTGCTCCTCCACCTGCTCCTCCACCTTTACCTGTTGCACCAGTGATAGCACCTCTGCTGAACTTGCCTACTCCCCCTCTTCCAAGCGATTCTACACCGCTTGTAGTAGATCAGGGAGCGGGATCGAGGGTCGTCACTCGCAATACTGTGTCTCCTCAGAAAAAACATGAGTTAATTGCGTGGGCTAAGCATTGCATGGACAAGGGTGATCAAGATAATGTTTTTGCCACACTTTCTAATACAGACAGTTTTCCTGAGAAAAACGTTTTTATTGAAGGATTAGGGATTCATTTGTGTGTAATGTGGGACAGCAGGTTAACTAGTATGGACCTCCCACATGGATTGAGGGATCTGAATACTTTAGCGTTTTCTAGAGACACTGCGGAGAAAGTGCAAGAGCATGTTGAGAGGGTACTTGAGTATAGAAAGGAGTTGGAAAGGTTACAGAATGAAGATGAAGATTTAGTTTGGGTACTATGTTCGTGCAAAAACGGTTCCTTCCTTGTCATAAATCGATAACTGAGGTAACATGGATTTGCACAAAAGACGCGATTAGATGGATCTCAGACACATCGATAACTCCCGTTGAAGTATATGACACGTATAGTCAGTATACGCCAGAAATGCAGAGGAAAGTGATACAGGTAATGGTAGAATACCTACAGGATGAATGTGTAAAAAGAAAGATTTGTTGTCCCGCAGAGTTATTGGGTGTCTATAAGAGAGCTGTTTCGTTTGACACTTCTTCAGCTGCTTTAGCGCTCGATTTGGCTCTGTTACTTAGTAAGCTTTTGGAGTTGCCTACTTCTCAGTTGCCTATGAGAGAGGTTCCTCTGACACTTGTCCCAAAAGTTGAGGTTTCAGCAGACATCGGAATGGGTGTGCAGGCATATGAAATTCCTGCACACTATGTATCACAGTTTGTTCACGTCCCATTCTCGAGACAGGAAGTGAACACCATTATACAATCTATTACCAACATTAGGAAGAATCCGACAGGGTTCTACAAAGAAATAGAGTCTGTTTTGCAATCCTCAGTATTCACTTTAAGTGATATTGATCTGTTATTTCCTGTACTCCTGCCTGTAGATTTTTGGAAATAGATTAGAACTATAGACGATGTAGCAGGGCTAGGAGACACATCAACTAACATAATTAGACTTGATGGAGAAAGGCCAGCTGACGAAAGGCCGCCTCAGGTGATACTAACTTTACCTGATAGAATAGTTGCGAAACTGAAAACTATGATTCCTGAAAAGAGAATTATTTAGGACAAGCTTACTGCCTGTGTTCAAGGGAAGTCTGAGGGTGCTACCCAGTTCTTTAATCGGTTCAAACGGGTATTTTCAGATTTCAGTGGACAAGACTTAGGCACAGAGTCTGGGAAGAGATTGTTTGTAGACAAATTTGTGCGTGGATTGCTGCCTGACATCCAGTGGCAAATTATGTCTTCTGAGAGCGCTTGGCAAGCAAAGTATCAATCGGAAGTACTGCACATGGCTCAGTACTATGAGAATCGTGTCAATAATGAAAAAGAAAGTGTCGAGAAGAGAAAAGGAGATTTAAAGACAAAAGTATTATTGCAGCAAAGTGTTAGAGGCCCTAGAGCGGGTAATTCACAATTTAGAGGTCAGTATGTTCCACAAGGAAATGCGCCCTTGGGTCCTGTAAACATTAACCAGTGTGCCTATTGTAGGCAAGAGGGTCATTGGCGTGCACAATGCCCGATCCTCCGACAGAGGTCAAATAACACGTTTGGGAATATGGGTAGACGATCCAGAGGGACCTGGTAGAGGTCAGTTTTCACAGGATTCACAGCAACCTTTTTAACAGGACAATCAGGCATCAAGTGTGGATACTAGAAACATGTTTGACCATCCTTCTGCCGCTTACCTCTCTGAAGAACTTCCTTTCAACGACATTATGTTTCGCTAGGATTGCCCGAAGCAGGGTTTGGAACCAACGCCTATTCCCGTTAATCAGAAAGGTCCCTACGTTGAAATGATAGTGGTAAATAGGAAGCATCTATTCTTGATAGATACAGGGGCACAGAAGTGTTCCATTGATCATTCGCGGTTTCCAAACATTCTACTGTCAGGGCAAACTAATGTTTCTGTAGGGTTTTCTGGCACACCAGTTGTCTGTCCGGTTTCTTTGCCAGTACCTATTTCTTTGGGTCCGTTTACAGACCATTGTCCATTCCTTTTGACTTCGAATTGTGGAGAGAATTTGTTGGGGTTGAATCTGTTGAAGGAATTAAATGCAGTAATTTATTGTTCTTCTGATGGAGTGCGTTTGACGATTTCACCCCAGCAACTTTCTGTCTCTCAATTCTTGACCAGACCTTTGCCGCTGGAATTTAGTGATGTTACAGAGTGTTTGTGGGCAGTTGACGACAATGATGTCGGTGTTTTGCAAATTGAGCCTGTTAAAATTGTCTTGAAACAAGGGGTAAAGCTGCCATGTACTCCACAGTATAAGATTTCGGTTGATGGTGAGCAAGCTTTGAAATGCATCGTCTCCGATTTTGTGCATCGAGGGGTGATTGAGGAGATTGCAGGTAGTTTGTGCAATAATCCGATTTTGCCCGTGTACAAAAAAGGCGATAATGCAATTCTTTTTTATTTTATAATTGATCTGCGTGCCATCAACAAGATTGTCGCTCCACATTTTCCAATTGTGCCTAATGTGACGACGATATTAACTATGATCCTGGCTTCAGCTACTCATTTTAGTGTCATGGATCTAAAGAATGCCTTCTTTAGTATCCCTATACATAAGGACAGTAGATACTTGTTCGCGTTCACCTTAGGGGGACGCTCGTTTACTTTTACCCGTGCTCCGCAAGGTTACATGGAAAGTCCTAGCATGTATAGTAGGGCTTTGAAAGAGCAGCTCGATACCCTTGAGTTGCCCTCTACTCAATATGTTGATGACTTGCTTTTAGCTGCTGACTCAGAGAGCGCTTGCAAGGAGGGCACTGTGTTGTTGCTTATTCACCTGGCTAAACATGGACATAAAGCTTCGCTTAAAAAATGTCAATATTGTTGTCAGGAGGTCGCCTATTCAGGCTACCTCCTGTCAGAGGAGAGAAGAAGGTTGACACCTGAACGGATAAAACTCATTTCTAGCATGTCTGTCCCAAATACACAGAAGGAAGTTAGAGCCTTGATAGGTATGGCTTCTTACTATAGGCAGTGGATCCCCAACTTTTCACTAGTGATTAAGCCGATGTTGGCTCTGACGAAGAAGGGCATTTCTTCGCCATTGCTGTGGAACATGGAGCACCAGCGTGCATTTGATTTGCTCAAGACTGCATTGCGCTCGGCACCGGTTTTGGGCACACCAAATTATGAAAAGGCCTTTGTGTTGTATGTACATGAATGTGATGGATGTGCTTTGGCTGTATTAACGCAGGAACATGGAGGCAAGAATAGGCCGTGCAGCTATTTTTCTTCCGCCCTTGATCCTGTAGCATGCGATTTGCCAAGATGTTGGTGAGCCGCCGCTGCTGCTGCTGCGTCTGTAAAACAGAGCGAGGGAATGGTCCTAGGCCATCCTTTAACCTAATGGTACCTCACTCTGTGGATGTTATATTGAACAGAACTCAAACGCAACACCTCACTTCCGCACAGTTAACGAGATATTAATTGATCTTGTTTGAACCACACATACAAATTAAGAGGTGTTGTGTTCTTAATCCGGCTGAACTCTTACCTTTTCCGTAAGGTACGGCTTGCAGTGACGAAGAGTCACATGATTGCCTTTAAACTACTGAACAAGAGACAAAGGGTAGAATTGATATGAAAGATACTCCTTTGAACAATCCACAAGGGGAGCTGTTTTGCGATGGCTCCTGCTTTAAACTCCCAGATGGTACATCCACAGCTGCTTACGCAATCTCTACATTGAGCACGGTCGTGGAAACCAAGAGAATCATGCATAACTCCACGCAGGCAGCAGAGATTATAGCATTGACCCTAGCCTGTGAACTTTCCGAAGGGCTTACCGTGAATATATACACTGACAGTCAGTATGCCTTTGGGGTGGTTCACAACTTTGGGAGACTTTGGTCAGAAAGAGGGTTCTTGACTTCACATGGCACAAAAATCCAGCATGGCTCCTTGATAGTACAGCTACTCTCAGCGCTCGCACTCCCTACTCAGCTAGCTATCGTAAAATGTGCAGCGCATCAGAGGATTGTAGATGATGTAGGAAAAGGGAACGCTTTTGCTGATCAAATATCTAAACAGACTGCCACTGATCTCTCTTCAGACATGTATATTTTAAGGGATGCCACAAATGCCTGTACTATGGATGAGGGTATTGATTCCGTAAGGGATATCCAAGCCGATGCCACGCTAGAATAGTCTAAAAAATGGGCTGAGGGCTTGGGGAAACTTGATGATGATGGCTGTTGGGTGGACAGAGTTGAAGGGAAGTGGGTACTTCCCGACGCGTACATTATGATGATGGTTGTCATGGCTCATGGTCCCACACACATATCTACTCGTAAATTCACTAAAATGTTGGAAAAAGTATGGGTAAATGATAAAATCTCTAAAGTAGCTGAACGTTTTGTTCAGGAATGTATGATTTGTTTGCAGCATAAAGTGGGAAAGGGCACATCAACTACTAGGGGTAGTTTTGGTCCACTTTCTGTTCCCTTTGAGCTCATCCATTTTGATTTTATTGAGATGGAACGGTGCAATAATTTAAAGTATGTGTTAGTCGTCATCTGTGCTTTTAGCAAATGGGTTGAGGCTTTTCCTGTTAAAGACGCTACAGCCATGACTACTGCAAAGACTATGTTAAAAGAGTACTTCCCGAGATTCGGGCTACCAAGAGTCATCTGGTCGGACAATGGTCCACATTCTAACGCTGCTGTTATTCTGCAGATATGTGCGGGATTGCAGATCGATAAACGGTTCCATTCAGCCAGACACGCTCAGAGTGCTGGATTAGGAGAAAGACACAACGGCATCATCAAAAACAAGCTTGCTAAGACGTGTGCCGGCTCCAAACTAAAATTGCCGGACACCTTACCAATCGTGTTGTTATCGATGCAAACAACCCCTCAAACTAAGACTGGGCTCTCTCCCTTTCAGGTGGTTATGGGAAGGCCTGCTAATATTTGGAATGTTCCGAAGTGTCGTTCTTTGCAAAATGTTGAAAATTTACTTCTTTCAGATTACTGTAGCCAGTTGACTAAAAATTTGTATTTGATTCATCACCAGGTGCGAGAGGCTTTCCCTGTACGATACGAGGATCCCAGTCACAGCATGCGCCCTGGGGATTGGATCCTCGTAAAAGCCTTCGAGCAATCTTCTTGCCTCGCACCTCATTGGCGGGGCCCCTTCCAAGTCCTACTGGTCACACAGACGGCGGTGCGGGTGGCAGGCCGGAAAAATTGGATCCATGCGACGCACACCCAGTGCCACACGATACAGAAGAAACAGAACCCCTCACCAATGCTGCAACCAACGATCCTGAAGCAGTAAACGGCATCGAAAGTGTGTCGTGGATTCTCCCTGATCCTGTGAGGTCTGGGGAAACAGCCATTTCACCCCACACTCTCTAACCATTTTGTTTCCGGAAGCGATCCCCAATTGTGCCTCTGACATTGCTTCCGCTCATTCACCGCTTCCAGTGGGAAGTGACAACACGTTGTTCACGGATCAATCAGTACCACGGATCACAAGGTACAATCTGCGCCCAAGGAAATAGACTTACGGCACGGTTCGGCTGTTCTCTCAGAGAAGAAAAAGTCATCAAGGGCTTGCCTTTTTGGCCCCATCAATTATTTATAAAGGGATTCTGTTGGCTAGGGTTTTGGAAGGACTAAGAAGACACTCGGCCTGGAGGTCGCCAGCTAAAAACATTGGTGCGTCCGTTTGAAGACTCCAATGCCTGCAACCGCTCCCGCTCATATGGAAAAGGGAAAAGACTGTGTGACCAGCTACGGAAATGAACATTTAACTGTTTGGGCTCCGAAAACATATTCCTATCTTGTGATAATGTTAATTGGTTTTATAATAGTTATTGTTTTAGGCTTCTGGTATCTAGAAGAAGTACATCCGCTTGATAATTTGTTGCCGACTGAAAATGTAGCTACTGTTTCTACTCCTTTCGTGCATCTGCACACTCTATCTCCTAGAGACTCTCAGCACAGACAGAGATATCATAATAATACACTATTACTCATCATGAATGCTACACATGCCATCTTTAACAAATCTATTTGTTGGGTCTGTTCACATTTACCGCAACACAGGGATAAGGGGCTAGGTTGGTATATCCACCCTTTGGTGGCTTCTCTTAGAGCACTATTCTTTGGTGGTTGGAATGATAGCATCTCAGGGAACTTCGATGGGACTAATTTGAACCAGTTTGAGAAACATGTTCTGGCTCCCTTGGGATGCTCGCTCTTTGCAAATAGGAGTAAGCTCAATGTTGCTTCTATTAGGCTTTCCGATAGACTATCCTGTCGTTTTCAATCCTTGATCTCTTTCAAGATGGCTCCTATAGGCAATAAGGACGCCACACCTCCTTCCTACACTGTTAACCATAGCCCCGATTCAGTTTCTTTCTGCATACAGAGGAATGGTACTCAGTCAATTGGTGATTTTAAAGGTTGCGCCAACATTGCAAATTTGACTGGTGAGGACAGACCTTTGTATGTAGGCGAACCTGTCTACTTTGTTTGTGTTAATGTAGCATTTCCATGGTTACCCAGGGATTGGCAGGGAACTTGTTACTTAGGAATCCTGATACCCTGAGTATTCATAGCCGGTACCGTAGAGATTTCAAAGGCTTGTCCACGGCGGGACGTGAATGCCGACACTCCAGCACAAGTTCTAGGTGACGTAGCAAAATCCTTTGTGCCATTTTGGGGGCAAATAATGAACTCTGAGGATATCAGGAGACTAGCGAGAGTACTGGAGAGAACCATCAACCGGACCACTGACATACTCTATAATATGACTCTAGAACAGAAAGCAATAAGGCTAGTAGCACTTCAGAACTGGATGGCATTAGATGACATCCTGGCTGAACGTGGATGGGTATGTAAATTGGTGGGGTCCGCTTGCTGTGTTTGCGTGCCAGATTCCTCCCCAACTATATTCAAGGCAATACATAATCTGCATGTCCTAAGTTCAGAAGTGCATGTTCCTGAGGGAAACTGGGATCTTAGTGCTTAGTTTTGGGACTTCTTGCAATCTTGGGGTTGGAAGCTACTTTCGGTCTTGCTGATCATTTTAGGAGTTGTGTTGTTTCTTTGTTGTTGTATACAATGTCTTCCTGGTATATGTTCGATGCTAGGGGGATGTTGCGCACATGGGATGGGTACATTAGGACGCAAGGTATATGCCCCAGACAAGAACTCCAATGAATATGTGTTGAAAGAAATCTTAGTAACTGATCTTATGGCAATTGATATCTCCGATAGCGATTCAGGGTGTATGGACGTTAAGACGTGGAGTTATTTGTGAAGTGACCAGAAGTAGTTTAGCGCTTGGCTTAGGCCAAAAGGATGGTTTGACGAACGGGAAATCATATCATGCCTCCTTTATTGTATATATTGGCCTAAACCCAGTCGCTCTGCGAAGAAATCCGCGCTTCAAGGTTCTGACCTTAGATCGATTTAGCTGCCATTTTAGGTTCATCCGCCATTTTGATTCTCACTCCAAAGTCACCCTGTGTTCTAAAATGGTGGACAGTGTTCTTCTTTTAGCAACATGGCCGTCTTGCCCTCTCTATGCAAGTAAATGATTAAACTGCCCGTAGGCCAAATGTTAAGGTCATGTACTGAGACCTTGTCCTTCGTTGACCTGTGGATAAAGGATTACCTGTGCCAACGATACTAATCCGTGAACATATATTAAGCACAATGTTGTGTAAATACTAAAAGTGAACACTTGTTGAACTACATTGTATGAAAATATGTACTAAGGCTTATGTTAGATCCGAGAATATACTGTTGCTATTGTGATGTGTTGAACATGTAAACTGAAGGTGATCCATATGCATATAGTTGGGCGAGTCAGAGGTGAACTCGGCACAAACCCTAGATTGGTAATTATTAACATATAGAGGGGCTGAACATCTTGTTACAAAATTGTATAAAAGGTATGAATATTCTGATGTACAGTCCCACTCACTACACACACCGAACAGGTCTGGTATTCGCTGTGTTGTACTGAGGGCCTGATAGCTATCTGTTACTTTGTCCTTTGAAAATTGTTCAGTTGTAGAATAAAGATCTGTGTATCTTTGTAAACCCGTGTTGGTGTATTTCCTTTTGGTGTACTCAGCCTCGATATCTTCTTTTTGCTTTCAAAGGAGGGGTCGGAAGTAAATGAACTTGAGCTAAGACATGTGGCCAGTGCGAGTGGAGTGAGAGGTGTGCCCAGCCCCCAGTGCTGCTGCCTTTGATGTACTTCACCAGACGCTCACCCAAATAGCCCCTGACGGCACAGGCCGGACTCCGTTATGACCCCGGGGCTTAGTAGCTGAAAGTCCTAGACTAGCACCCATGACAGTGTCCCACTCCCATTGTCCGCCCACACTACTTGCGAGACTTTTTGCTGTCTGGGGGCAGCATTTTGGTGTGCCTTGCACTCCTTCTGGTAGGACGCACAGGGCTGGTGGGGACTGAGGAAGCAGGTGTTGTGGCTGATGAGGAGTCGGTGGCAATTTCCACGCCTGCTGCAAGTCGTGGCTGCTGCATCTTTCTGAGTTTCTCTGGCTCCTCCGAGACGGAGGAGCCTGGAGGAGCCTGAGGAACTTAGAAAGAAAAACCGCAGCGTTTTCAAACACAATAACGTTGTATTTATGTTTGCGGTCGCTTCAAAAGCTACCGCATACATAAATACAACATTTTTAAAGCTGCGGTTTTATTTCAAAGTTTTCCGGGCTCCTCCAGCACGGAAAACTTAGAAAAAAAACCACAGCTAGTGTTTATTTTTATTTAAAAAATAGCACTTACCGAGATGCAGCTGCATCTTTTCTGCCTATAGTCTCCGGTCCCCGTCCTCCGCCTACAGCACCAATGAAGGAAAAGCTACCCAGTGGTAGCTTTTGTTTACTACACCTGGCTGGCATTAGTGCTGCAAAAGCCAAAGCGAGCACAGCGACGGGCATCCATTTTACAAAATGGATGCCCCCATGTGCTTTCTTTGAGCTTGATTTGCTCAAAATTTTACATAGGGACTTGGAAAAAAAAATTGCCAATCGATTACTTTTAATATTTACTATCTATTTTTGAAATACAATTTTTTGGGTGAACCATCCCTTTAAGACTAAACAATTTTTTTTTAGTAAGTCATAGAACGGTTTTCGAATTAAAGCATACAAACTTAAAATGTTTTATGACAGAAATCTGGTCAAGCATTAGCTTAGCAGGACAATACCTGCAGAAGAAGTTGAAACAGCTAAGACAATCTCAGATTAATCATATGAATAAGTACGTAAAAAGAGCTCCTCACCCTATAGAGTGGGATAAATTACTTTGCATCATCCTTCCTAAAATTCACATTCACAAATCCTACAATTTTAGTGACAAGCTCCTATTTCTGAAGAAATGGCTAAAGTCATTATTTCCTTTAGCAACAAAACCACTGTCCGGAATAGATTTAATCTTTGATCCTAGGAGAAGTTTACATAAATACTGTGTCAAATTTTCAATACTCGAATAGCAATTTTGGGTAGTAAAGTCAGCAGCAGAAGAACTGACCGGGTCCTCATCCAAATGCCAAGTAATACTAAAGACAAGTTGGATTTAAAAATGCACTCTGGATAAAAGGTGCCAATATTGCACTAGGATTTTAACAAACACCTAGGAATCTGTCATACCTTATTTGATTAGACCTGATCAGTGTGGCTTCGTTCGGCAAAGATAAACTTTCCATAATGTAAGGAGAGCTGTGAATGAAATCCACATATTTAACTAAAATATAACCTATTTGCAGCCTTGTCTCTTAGTGGTGAAAAGTGTTTCACTACTTCAATTGGTATTTCCAGACAGACACTATAGAAACATTCAAATTTGGCCTCAGCATAAGAGAAAGAATTCAATCAAATTGTGCCAGGCCCACAGCTAGTATCAAAGTCAACCACACTTTCTAAGAGTCCACCTGCCTCACCAGAATTGACTGACGTCTGCTTTTGTCTTCAATCATTGTACACCCTCACAAAGAAGCCTTCCACCAATTGAATTAGACAAGATTAAAATAATGAACTCACCTTTTTGACCGAAAGTAAAATGATTGAAATGTCTTTTGCTGCATTTCTTAACGCATTTTTGTTCTACAATTGTTTAAATGGTGGGTTTGGGGGCAGTAGGCGAGGGAGGGTTGCATTAAAATAATTCAGTGAAAAAAGAATTCAACCTTTTTACTTTTGGTCCAAAAAATGCATTGTTCTAACATAGAAGGGACAATATTCAGGGTTTCTCAGCTAATGGTAAAGAAAATATAAAACAACACTTTTGAAATGTCTAGGAGATAATTTAAGTAAAACGAAACAAGCACTGCTTAAATCGAATGTCCATCCATTTCTGTTGAGCATCTTATGCAGATGGCAAACATTGGAAATATAACAGATTGGCGGTATAATAAGCAAAAGGAGAAATATAGCCCCTAGGATCCCCCATGCATTTCCAGTACTACCAGTAGTAATCCTCATTATTCAGAAACGAGATTTAGCAAAGATTTTTAATTTTATATGAGAAGGGCGAGGCCATACTTTGCAGGTAATATATTAATTCAAAACCCTTCACATATGAAGCCGTATCCGACATAGGGCTTTATGAGGTGAGGAAGGATAGCCCAGGGGCAACGCGTTTGTCTTGGAAGCAAGACTTCACAGTGCCACAGAGATTCGAATCCCAACCCTGCGCTTAGAAACCAAAGCGCTGGTATTAAGCGTGTTATAAATGAACAATTAAATTAAATGTACTGGAAGCTCATTCGAGGGTTGCTAGCCTATAAACCCTGTTTGTAAGTAGAACAAAGCAACATACAGTGCCCCTTAAGCAACATTCCCTAGTCCTCAATAGCAGGGAGTTTTATATATTGCAAAGCTCTAAATCCAGACCTTGAAACTTGTATAAAGCTTGACCATAAATGGTGTACATTACTGATGAACAAGATCTTAGTGGTTAGCATTGCTTGTTTTCTCAACATATGTAGACCCCTTCTAAGATTTTGTCTAGCAAGTGAACATGATATTAGTCTCAATTGACAGTTCATGAAATGGTTTATTGTATATTAAGGCAATATAGTAGAACATGAATAACAACCAACATTTCTCTGTATGTAGATTCTTGGCTGTAGGAATTGCAACGGGCATCATACGCCACAGTTTACTCCTCTTATCCCGGTATAATATACTTACTAATACAATCTGGATTTGCTTTGTATTTGTGGATAGATTTGTTTGAGTGGTCTAGAAATAATGTGGTATGCGTGTGTTATTCATCTGTTTGCCAACCGATAAGAAGACATGATAAAGAGTATTTGTAAAAATAAAATTGTGTCCAACTGATGAAGCAGAACATGGAATGGGATATCAGATTTGCAGATCTGGTAAAAGTGGAACTCCAAATGCAGACACAAGGAGAGGCAGGAAGAGGCTAGGTGGGATTACATGTTTTGGGGGACCCTAGGGTCAGGAATAAATGAGGTTTTCTCTGTGCCATTAAAGACATGTTTACCTCCCAAAAAACATCATGACCAGCTGATGGCGGCAGAAGCAAGCAGGTCAACAGTGTGGGAGAGGGCAGTGTCAGAGGGACAGCTGCATGCCCTGCACCTCACATATACACCTCTCATGTTTCCACACATAGTGTATAGTCTTCTTCCACAACCCTGTGTTGGGCGTGACCAATGATAGGTCATGGCAAGAGCCAGCTTTCCAACTCTTGGAGTGGTGGCTCCAGGGGCATAGGCAGAATCCCCATTGCAGCGCCCCTCACAGGTTCATCAATTTCCCTGCACCCCAACTTTTCTTCATTTTTCCATCACCCTTAAATAACAAACGCCTTGAAAAACGGTCAACATTCGCACTAACAGCATAAATAAGGAGAAACATGGGAATCACAGTGCAGACAGGCATGTTTTCAAAAATCCGAGGGGTAGCGTAAGTGACATCATAACTTTTCAACCCAAATCATGTCATAGGATGAGATGCCTCTTGACCTTTGATTCTTTTGACATCACAGTATGTCAAATCACTGGTGACAAAAGAAAGTAAGTTTACGAGTATTAAAATAAGAAAGTTACTAAGGAAGACAAAAGGCTATTTTAATTTACATCCATATATTCTCTTAATGGTGACTGGACATGCCAGGAGTATAGCCGTGATACGCCAGAGGCAGGATTGGCAGAGCCGTTATTAGCATGGGGACTGGCCTTCATTTTCCAGTAGAGTCTTATAATGATATGATATGATACGGCATTCATAATACACCTACACAAGTGTTTCACTGTTGCACAGTAACGGCCTTCTTATGCCATTGAATGCCTCGTGTCAGGTATAATGAACATAGGGAAATTCGGGTGTATGTGTTTTAAACAAGGTCACTTTTCTCGTTTGCACATTACTCGTACATTATGCCCTGGGATCGTTTTGGTCGAAAACACATTTTTTGAATGGGTGCTTCCTCCACCAATCCCCATCTAACACCCCCATCCACTCCCATCACCTCATTGTTTACATTTTGGCATCTACCTCCAAGTTCCCTGAATGAAACCCCAGTTTGCCTTGCATTCAAGCTGCCAGTCGTGTGTCAGACCACATACTTGCACCAAGAAACTACATATGTATTAGATATTAGAAGTATAAAATATATATAAATTTAATTATTCATAGCTTTGTCGGTCTTGTACCATTTGAGCATGCAATTCCAGGCTTTGTGAGACCTGTACAGACACTAGACCCATAGAAACTGGCTACTGGTGAAATAACCTCGCCTAAATATGAGAGTGGACCATGGACCATCTAGATAAAGGTTGCATGGCTTCCAAGAGACTTTCATTTGGGGAGTCTGGACTTGATTTGACACTTATTTTTAGCTTAGTAAAGGAATGGACCATGTCCCTGCTGTGTACTGATCCCGGGCGAGCAAGACCAGCTACATTGGCACCCAAGGAGAGGCCAAGGGCGACAGCTGGCTACCCCCGGCCATACATCTGCCCCCGCACTGCATCAATTCCCAAATCCCAAGCTGGGTGCTCAGAAGAGGGGAAGATCATGAAATGCGTCGGAGAGAGATGGGGCTGCAAGGGTGCTGGTGCCCAGATATGGGGGTTTCAAAACCAAGACCTCCCCATTTCATTCTGCTTCCTATCGCTGCCTCAGCACATTCCGGACTACTCTTCGTAGGTTTTGCCGTATGCAGTTAATGGGCCTCATTACGAGGTTGGAGGTAGCCATGGCGCTATTAGCGCCAGGGCTGCCTCCAAAAGCCTACCGACTACACCCTGGTGAATGGAGCAATTACCGGTCCATTCCAAGGTTGGCGGGACTGGTAATTCCCCATTCTCCAGGGCCCTTGCCCATTCCCATTTGAGCCCCAATAGGGCTCAATGGGAATGCGCTAATAATGGTACCGCAATTTGCGGTACCGTTATTAGCTCCATAGTCCCTTTGCAGGACCCGTCCTTAACGCCTGGAAAAACCAGGCGTTAAGGCAGGACCCGCAAAGGGAACTTGTAGTAGGGCGCCCTTACTGGTGCCAGTAATCCCTTACCGCCCGCCTCGTATTGAGGCCCAATGTCTGTAGGGCTGCATCAAAGATACCACCTGATAGAAGAGAGAGGCCGCATTTCTACTGGGTCCGAACACGTTATTATCCCTGCATTTAACCAACCAGGTACAGCAATTTCAGGAGTAAGCTAGAAGTCATGTCAACATCCAAAGACACTGTGGTTGCCATCTCTGAAGCCCCTTTGCACTCGTGTGACCCAGGAAGAGGAATTGGCCCACAGTTACATTTCGCTTTCCATTATTCTTTGCTGTAAACTATCTAAGTAGTATATGCAGGGGCATTTTTCAGCAGCATTTCTAGTAAGAAGGACTTATAACAGGTATTGGGTCACTAACATTGGACAGAACTGCAAGCTGCTCAGTGAATTAATTCTACAAAGTGCCCCCACATTGTCCCAGGTAATTGGCCTACTCTTCAGGCATTGCCTTATTGACCAATAGATGAGCCCGAGCCTGGGTGGGAGGTACCGTAAAGGGAACACACACCAGTGCTAAGGAGAAGGGTACACGAGACAAGGTTCACACAACAGAATAAATAGTGAGGGATGGCATTGGGGGAAACTATGTATTAATTCAAATGGAACTGTAAAATAACTTAAAAAGCAAGAACGAGAATGTGCCATGTTATTTTCCATCTAACGTCACTGATTTCCTGGAATCGTAGGCACTACAAATAGTTAATAAAGTGACTTAAGACTTCACTGCCAGGCAGACTCCTTGCCTTCCTCTGGAGAAGACCCTGGGAAATACCTGGTAATGGTGTCATTAGCAAATCCCTGCTGTGGGGGGCCTGGAGGAATATTCCTCGCTCTTTCTGGAAAAACAGGCAACATATGGAGACACCGCCCCTACATGCTCGGGGTGCGGGGAGGCGGTGGAGGCGTGGGGGAGAGTGCTTCAGACCCGAACCATTTCTGTTCCTTTACATCAGTGATTTCATGGTTCATTTTCTAACTTTTGTAATCTGACACCGTCATCTTGAATGTCTGTTTGTTTTCCACACTGACTTAGCACTCAATATCCCCAAGCGTGTCTCTTAGCGCTATGGCCCAAATCGATCTACCAGAAGAAGAGATTTTCTTAGTCTGCCTTAAGCATGGGACCAGCCCGATGCCCTGAACAGAGAGCTGGCGCATTTACTGACTGATTGCATTTCCAGAGGTGGTGCTACATTCTATTTACAGGTTCTCTTCCCTGCCCACACCTGAGATTCTAATTTCATGTTGTTTTCTTTTCTTTGCAAAAGGTCATCGAGGTCAAGAGAATGAGGAATAAGGATTTGATGAAATGGATTCCGCTCCGAAGATGTACAAGGATGAGCAATGGTAAAATGGCCCCCTCAGCCCTCACACTTCTACCAACCCAAACACAAAGTAATCATAAAGGTAAAACAGGGACAGCTGCGAGGTATACCTCCTTCACCTTTTGTGGTAACGTGCGCCGAGGGAAGGTTATGCTCTTAAGAGGGGTGTGAAGATGAACCAGTTGTGACCCAGACAACAGTATGACAGTCCAAAATAAAGGGACTGTCCAATCAAGGTTCTATACAAATATGTATACTGACTGTCGCCCACCTTGCTAAACATATACATCAGACCCCTGCTTGACTTGTTGGATGCCCTGTGTGTACAGGATACGAATTATGCTGATGACACCCAGGTCGTCCTTGAGCTAAGCGGGAAATAGGAACAGGATTTGGCTGCCATAAATAACATCTATGACGCATTGCAAGCATGGAGGGCAAACAACTCCCTTGCCTTGAACTGTGACAAGACCAAGCTCTTGATTGTGGCCTCCCGAATTAATTTAAACAGACTGGTCCCAGCTCACACAAATTTCTGCATTGTGGGTAACATCATCAATATGTCTAAGAAAGTTAAAAACACTAGGGGTTGTTCTTGATGATGAGTTGACCAGGAGACTGCATGTTTCCTCCTGTGGTCTCATCCCCAAGCCACTTAATGACATCTACCCATTCCTCACTATCAAGAACTGCGTACTTCTGCCCTCTGCGCTAATAATCTCCAGACTGCACTATTGCAACAGTCTTCTAGCTGGAACAACACGCTCAAACATTCAAGCACTCCAGATTGTACACAATAGCGCAGTCCGGACTATTCATGGCATGTGTAAATGCGCTCATGTGTCCGATGCACTTTGGATGTTACACTGGCTGCCTGTACAATATAGGATCACACACAAGATCCTGACATTGTCATTCAAATGTTGTACCAATGCTTTGGGGGGACTTCATTTGACATCCAGGCTCCTCTTCATTGGCACTCCGTCCCCGGGCTTTTAGGCCTGACTGGGAATCTGGCATTATTTAAGAAGAAGATTAAAATGTATCTGTTCAACCTCAATCCAGGTTAAATTCTGAACTCCCTGTTTTCCTGCGCAATTCCCCTGCCTGACACATTTTATTTTTTGTCTTGTTTCTGTCTGTTGTTCATGTGCGCTCCGAGGCCTATTGGCACGTGGCGCGCAATAATTCGTAAAATAAAGAAATAAACACACCATCTGCAAATAGAACAAATAGAAAATACTCTTCAAAAACCAACTCCAAAGGAAGAACAGAGAAGATTCAACATACTGGAGACAGTAGCACTCTCAGTGCTATTCTAGGGGTGGTGGGTAAAACACTAGCCATGAAAAGTATATATCTTGTATCAAAATAGGAGCAATCGTGACTTATCTATTCTCTACGGTCCAAGAGGACCGAGGTGGCAGTTCAGAGTCAACAGTACTTGGATTCAGTTCTTGGTGGGTTAATGGATTCAGAGCCGGTGTTGAATGTAGATGCAAGCGGATCAAGCTCAGTTTGGGCACATTGGATCATGTGGGCCCAAGCAGCAAGCGGGGGTTGTCCAGGGATGAAGCCTTGTGCTCTGTGCAGTAGAAGGGTGGCTCTCAAAGATGCAGGTCGGGGAAGTCACAGGAATGCTTCGCAGAAGGCCAGGCCGAGTCAGGCGTTAGCCACCGGGAGGGGTTGATAAGTGACACTCCAGCGAGTCAAATCAGTGGTCGAAGTTTTGTCAAAATGGTGATCTTGGGTACGTTGATGTGCAGATCGATGAGGTGGTAGTTCAAGAGCTAGCTGGATCAAGCCATGGTTGTGAGTCAGCGTGTGACTCGTCAGTGATTCTGTTTGGGTCCCGTCATTGAGCAGTCGCTTCAGGCCTACCAGGTGATCAGCTTTGGCTAGAACACAAAGCAGGGTCAAGCTGGTTCAAAGTGCAAACAAGTTTGAAGTAGGGGAGTAGTGCAATATCCAGTGCCAGTGACTTCCCTCTAGTTCCAGGTGTGATGGACACAGAGTGACTGGTTCAGTGGTGTAGAACAGGGAGCTTCGGCTGGTCTGGCCCTCCGGTTGCTGTGAGGCCTCCTCAGGGGGACTCAAAGACAGGCTGGTTCCATTTGAGGTCTGCTCTCCCAGCTCTAGGAGAATCCAGTGCAGAGTGGTAGGTCCTGGTCTACAGCAGAGGTGACTCCAGGTGTGCCCTGCGAGTGGAAAGGGATCAGATCTTCCTTCTGTCTTGGATGATTCCTTCTTCACCTCCGACTGAGGGCTCTGGAAAGAACAATTTCCCAAAAAGAGGTCCAATGAGTTCTTCAGAGTGAATCTACTGCCTTAAAGGACCCAAACTAATCTGAAAAAAGGGTGGGAGACGACTTCTTTTAAAGGCAAAGGTCCTCAGGTGATTGGACTAAAGTTGGCCTACCTTAGTGGTCCAAACCCTGCTCATGAATGCAGCGGACTTTGCCCTTCTAATGTCACATCCAAAGTGCTTTTGGAAGTGGATGGGACAGAAAAGGGAGAGAGGCAAAGAAAAACGAAATGGTGGGAGTCTCCTTCCATTAACCATAACCCTCCTGCCTATCGTAAACCCCCCCCGCTTCCTTATTCACTGAGAACAAAGACCTTTAGGACTCAGCACCCTGGTTTGAGGCTTCTCCTTTTTAATGGGTGTGCGGCTCCGATGCCTGGGCTAACGACAGCTGCATGCTGAGTGGCTGTCTAGGGCAGAGGGTGTTACCTGCCCTCACAAAGAGATCCAAGGGGAGGCCTTCCCTCCAGGTTCCTGTGCTGCCATTTGACTGGCTACACCCGGCTGACCAATGTTGTTTGCAGGTCAGAGTCCCGATGGTGATACAGATGTAATGTTAAAGAAACAATCCAAGTGTATGTTCTAATTATGCAGTGGTCAAAGTGGGAGGGAGTGGTTGGGAGTGGTGCTCCTCTACTATTTTTTGTTAAGTTTTATTGTTCCTATACTTTTATTTAAAAAAGAAATAGTTCCGGAATGGTTTTGTTTTAAAATAGTAGAAGTGTAGTAAGAAGTTGAATCTTGCACTTTTAGTTTATTGCACTGAACGGTATCTTCAGCAGCAGGCACAAATGTTTAGGTTTTTTTATTGTGTGTGTGATGGGGCGTGGTGATGGGATTTGTTGGTGGCGGGGGCAGGCCAGTAGGGAACCTAGTTTTGCTACTTCTTTTCATACACTTCGACCACTGTAATTATGAAGAGTGAAAGCAAAGTAAAAATACAGGGGAAGAGGAAAAAGAACAGGTGCAAGGAGACAAGCAAGATTCTGAGCTCGGCATACTCATGGCCATATTGGTGCAGCTAGATGCCAACTTCTCTTAAAAAAAAAAGAAGAGAGTTTTTGGCACAGTTCAGGAATTGGATTGATGCGAGGAAGGGACAGAAGGTAAAGAAAGTTCCTTCAGGATAGTGAACAGTTCCCACTGAGTGTTATTAGCCATTTCAATACGAGAGGAGCTAAATGAGTGGTTGGCCTCCAGGAGAATTATTTTCTAAAAAAGGGAGTTGGAGCAAATATACCGATCTAGACTCAACATCTTATGATGGCTTCCAGGCCCCTTCTCCACAGTTAGTGGCAATCTTAACAAGTAGCATGTTAGATTAAACTACTTAGAGTGCCAGCGCTTGGGAGCACAAAGAATATTTATGACACTAAAGAATCATGGATAAAGGAAGGAGAGGCAAGTGATAAAGGAACCGGCACTGATCTGGCACTGGCAAAAGGAGCGGCAAGGGATGCCAGGAGAGATTCTTCAAAAACCAGAGGCATCAAGTGTTTCCAAGGTCAAGCAGTCAGAGGAGAGAGGTAGAGGTCAAGGGTATAAACAGAAAATGGTCCCAGAGACCAATAGGAGATGGAGGAGCTGTTTCAGTAAGATTGGTGGTGCTAAGCATCAGCTTTAAAGCATGACCAGCATGTTGTCATGTTGTCTCATTCTGTGTATCCTCCAATAAGGCCTGAACAGTGTCACTGCTAGGGGAGATGCACTGCGTCCCCATATACTATATTCATTGTCCGGCTGGAACCAGGACCAACGCTTAGAGGTTGAATAATTAGAAATGCATAAAATCGGTACATGGCCACTGGTTGGTAGGACCCAGAGATTTTGTTTTGAAACTATTCTTCATGTGTGAAGGGTGGCTGAGGACCGCCTCTGTTGGAGTATATCTGAGGGATTGGGTAGGGTTGACTTTTTTTTGCTTTGTTTGAGGAAAAACAGAAATTGCTGTTGTACAATAATGCTCTGCAACTCAAGACAAAGATGCTTACCTTGCACCGATGTCCTGCAAATCCTTCCGCACTGACTGTGCTTTCAGCAGGAAGCAAGCGTTATTATGTGCAATCAGTGCCGACTGGATTATGACACCAGCCTTAATTCAATAAAATGTACAATCCAAAAAGAAAAGCAAATCCAAACCCGGTAAAGGAATGTCTACTACAGCCGTAGAAAAATAGCCAGTATAATGTCTTCGATAAGTTTTTGCTTGCAGGTGATCTGCAAAGATAGCCGGGCTGGGACCCAATGTGCTTTACAAGATGTTCTCAGTTATCGCTCACACTCTCAACAATAAGATATACTGACATTTTTTGGGGCGGTTGCTATGTTTCATGTCACCTTAGCCATAGGGGCAAGGTGACATGACAGGTTCATTTTGCTGGGGTTCAGTATCACCACTCGTAGTGCGTAGAGTGTCTTGATGGTGTTGGAGACTCTGGTGGAGCTGCAGCAACGAGAGTCTGTTTACCATCTTTTCTGAAGTGTAGGCGGAGTTAACTGCAAATCATTGCACCCGGACACGGAGCGTTGCGGAGTGCGTAGAGTGTGTTGATGGTGTTGGAGTCTCTGCAGGAGCTGCAGCAACGACAGTCTGTTTACCATCTTTTCTGAAGTGGAGGCGGAGTTCACTGCAAATCATGGCACCCGGACGCGGAGCGTCACGGAGTGCGTAGAGTGTGTTGGTGGTGTTCGTGGTGCGAGGCAAGGTGAGGCGCAACGGAGATAAGAGCACTGTAGACACTTTGGAATCCCTTGCTACGCCATCGTTGGACGATCCCCTCTTGCTACACCCTTGTTTGTCAAATAATGACTTCACTCGGCAATAGAATTGGTGCTCGTGGGACTGAGGGACCAGCGTCTCCGTCGCCCCCTGCATCTTTCTATCCGCAAACATGTTTGCATCATAGACGATGCAAATCTGCGATTGAACAACGTCTTTTGCAGGACAATCAGGAAATTGTACTCTCCCAAGAACCACCATGCCCCCAATCTCTCCCTGCTGAGCGGACTCAGTGTTTGTTATCCACAATCAGCGATTTGCGTTTTAGTGAACCAATAAAGTCTAACCTCCCAAAAACTGTAATTTTACATCACAACCAACCATCTCAAACCTCCTTACCTATGGCCGGGGTGGATGGTCCTGTTGGTCCCGCTGATCGAGGGAAGGTGGTTCAGGAGTCACTATTGGGCAGAGCTGAGGGGTGATGTCTCGGCGTGGGGGCTGTGTGCCCGGGCGTGGAGGCGGCCGTGGTATTGCCTGAGCCGGAGTCGATGAATGCCCCTGCAGAGTTTTGTTTGGAGGAGGAGGAGGAGCAAGACTGTCAGGGTCCCACCTGCGTTACGCAGGCGGAGGTGTGTGGTTCGGCTAGCGGGGGACTGTTTGGGTGTGGCGGTGAGGTGACTGCGCCACCTAGTATCCCTTGGATCCCACGAGATTTGGATTTGGAGGGTCCGGTCAAACCCACTGTTGCCCTCGTTCGAGGACAGGATTTCACGGGGAGCCTTGAAGGGCATTCTGAGAACTCCATACAATGAGGGAGTGGCCATGAGGTGGGATCCATTGCATTTATGAGAAGCTCGGAGATGGACTTCTTACAGCCCGGAGTCTTCAAATTAGTGGAGTCTAGTCTGTGCCTTAACCATGTGTTGGCTCCACAAAGTGGCTTTGTGTGTGACAGTACTAACAATTCAATTAAAGAGAATGGGAAAGGAGCACTGCAAATGAAGGGAAGGATGTCCCTTTTAATCCATCTGATAATCATATGGATCTGGGTGATAATGTTATAGAACAAGATTCATTAATAATTGCATGTGACTCCCCCGAGCATAATGATCACTTTTGTCCCCTAAAGGAGGTATCAACAAACGGATTGCTTGATGAACCTCTGCCTGAGGTGAACAAACGGTCCTCTTTGGCTGTTGCTGATCAACTAATTGTGGACCTGGCGACTTTAAAATAAGAGACTGCAGTTTGAAAGAATGGCTAGAATCTTCTATCAGTGATAATAACAGTGAATATAATTTATAAAAGAAGGGGGGGTAAATATTTTGAGAAACACTGTACCCTCCAATTGAAAGAAAGAGCGAAAGGCCAAATATCTGGCACACTAAAGAGGAGGCGAGTTGAAGTGAGCCCTCAAAATTATATATTGAGCTCACAGAAAAGATTACCTGATGAGCGCCCGAATTTAGAGAAGGGGGAAAAAGCGATTTTTTCTTCTAATATACAATCTCGACTTGATGATGACAAAATGGAGTCATCCTCTGATGAGAACTCTTGTGACTCGTCTTTTTGTGGAAAGACCATTCCCAAAAATTAGGAGAGGCACAAATCAAAGAACAATGAAGACCAGTTACTTTAATGATTCAACAAATGTATCAATAGAGAACCTCTGCTCTGAGCTGGTGCCAAGAATTTCACTTGCGGTGACAATAGCTACAGCACCGTTTTCTAAAATGTATGAGCAATTTAATGAGAGCTACAGAGATCAGAATACTCTGTTAGCAATGCTAAACACAGAAATGGCTAATATTTATTTGGAAATGCTAGAAATGAAGTTCCAATCACACAAGGACTTTCATTAGAAACGTCCAATGCTCTACTGAAAGAACATTTACGAAATTCGGTCGAGGACAAAAGACTACTTGCTAAGGTTGCTCAAGAAGCACTATTGATCTTGAAACATACCAATTCTAATTGTAGAAAATCCAGTCATGTTAGTGAATGCAGGACGAGTGCATCAGAATCTTATCATTGCCAAAATGTGTCTCAAAAAACTCCAGCTGATACAGTAGGTAACTGTAGGTTACAGGCTGTAGTCCCAAATGAAGTTTTATTGGAGTTGTTTGGTCCCTCTAGTGTGGATCCATCAACACAAAATGTAATTACTGAAAAGGAGCAAACTATAGACCAGCATTTGGCACTGCTTGATAAGCATGTTTTAACAACTGTTAACCCAAATTCGTGTGCCATATCTATCCATTGTATAGGAGTAAGACCACCACTTGTAGACGTAGTAACACATTTACAAACAACTGAAACGTTATCTACAAAAGATGTAGAATCAACTGGTGCTACTGCCATGCTGCCTACTAATAGCAAAAATGTAAGCGCTGAAGATCAACATATGTCAAAAGAGTTGATTCCAAAACAAGTTGGAAGTTATCCGATTTTCGAAATGAAAACACAGAAACCATCTGAAAGTCTGTTGTGCCCCAAACTAAAGCAAGGGAAGTGCAAGAAGATAACCAAGAATATGACAAGTCATAAGAGAATTACTGGAAATGGTTTGAGAAAGTTCGTTAGAAACTTAAAATCTTCAAGTCTGACAGCCATGACAGTGTTACCGACAAAAGGGGTCGAGGCTGCTACCGAAGAGGTGCAAGCAACAATAGAGGTAACTGAAAATGAAAGTCCTTCTACCTATGCCTCCAGTAACATTGTGGAACCTACAATGGATCTAATGAATCTATCAACTTATGAAATAAGTGATGAAGAAATGAGTGGAAGTGAGGAGAGCTTTGAAGGAAATAAAGAAGGTCGGAAAGGGTCCAAGGAAACAAATGGTGAGCAACCAGATGACATCGTAAACTCAAAACAATCAACAAATATACAAAAGGGATGTAAAGCAAGAACAGTCGAATTAATGGCCTCACCGAGTAATGGAGGTACAGATCCTATACATTTTGGAAAAAATGATTCATCCAGTTTTCTAACATTGGAAGAAAGAAGGCAAATAATGCATGGAAAATTACGAAAAGGGGTTGCTGCCTCCCGGGAGAACGAGAAAATAATCAGGATGGGTCTAAGAGAAGAAACAATCTCCTCTAGAGTGACACAACAATTACTATCAAATCAGACTATTAAGTCAACTGAATGGAAAAAGACAATGAAGGATGATGGAAAAAATGAGAGAATTGAGTCTTGTAAACTGTCTCAGCAAACAAAAAACGAACATGACAGTAAGAAAAAGGGGAAATCAAACTATTACATTGCTCTAGAAACGAGTAATAGCTTAAATGATGGACTAATACTGAATAGGAACAATATAATTAGTCTGTTCCAACATATTCCGGAGCTGAGATCAATAGTATCGAGTGACATTAAAACAGTTGAATTTGTCAATGAAATTAAGACAGATCGAGTAATTCTACAAATACACTCGAACTATAAAAAGGATCAAACCTTGGAAGGAGAGATTGCCTTAATACGTCTGGGATTAAAAATAGCTGAAATAATTCCTGAGCTCTGTAACAAGGCCAAATCATCAACCGAGGAAAGATCAGAACAACTTATGATGCAAATAATAGAAAACGGGGCTCAAAACATGACAGAAAAGGGAAAGGAAAACGTATCTCCCATAGCCGAGAAAAAAACTGCAATTTAGCGCTCAGAGGAAAGCGATAGGAACGTTAGAGAAATCATGTCAAACATGAGGCAAATTAAGATAACAGTGCCAATTGAAGAAATCAAAAACTTACGAGCTGATTCTACTGACCATAAAGATCTGAATTCTCACTCAGACAATTGGGGCTGGATAGCAAGTGCCCTAATCTCTAATAAATCGAGTTAATGCCTAAAGCGGTCAAAAAAAGGATATGCTGGAAGTTGGGTCCTGGAATACAAGGGGATTCCTCCATTTATTCCAAGAGCATCATTGGAAGTTATGGAAGTGGACATATTGTGCCTACAAGAAACATGGCTTTCGAACCTTCCAATGGTCGATGAGCATGAAATAGCAATGAATCAAGCGATCAGACATCAAAAAGGTAGACCGATGTCTGGCTTGTTAACTTTGGTTCACAGAAGATGCGGATTTCGAATAACTGAGTCCCATAATAAATCACCCTATATTCAGGTATCTATACTTGATCGAGTGGAAAAGGAAATTGATCTTGATCAAAGGCTACATTTAATTAACATATACTGGCAACCAAAAGGAACTGGGACTTGGACCTTTGCAGATATGTTATGTGAAGAAATTGATAATATAATGTCAGTAATAGAAAGGCCTAATATCATTGTGTGTGGAGATTGGAACATTGACCTGGTTGCATTACATGATTTAGCTACAGGGCCGCAAAAGGTACTACAATGTCCTACAAAAGTAAAACTAGCAACCCACATACAAGAGGAGTTGAATAGTCGAGAATTTCAGAGACTGAATGGACTTGCACCAGGCGACATACCATCGAATCCAACTTGGAAAGGAACAATCAAAGATCAGTGCTGGATTATATTTTTGTCTAAAGTCGATTATTCAAAAATATAAAGTATTTAAAGGTCCACGAAATGCAAAATAGTGATCATGACTTAGTAAAGATTGGGATTAGAAATCAGCAGTCCCACAAAGATCAAGGTACATTTGCTCATAGGCTTGAAATAGTCCCTGGTCGGAATCGTTTGAGACTAAATACCACCAAAATAATGGAATTGACAAAATGTGTTGAAAGTAAGAGTGATATAAACTATTTACCATTCTTGGAACAATATAGAGAAGTATAAACACATAATGGAAAATCTAAATTTAAACAACGTCATATTTTGGATTGAGAAATTATGACAAAAAACGCGAACTACGACAGAAGATACGTTTTCTGAAAGGTAAGGAAACTAAGAATAACAGAAATGAATTGCTGAAAATTAAGAGGTCCTATAATAACTGGATAAAAAGTCATAGAAGATTAATGCTTCAAAAGGATCCTGAGATAAAGCAACAATGTTTGTCGAAGAAAACAACTAGAGAATTTTGGTCTTTAATAAATAACATTGAAGCCCAACAAGAGGCACTAATAAGTAACATGGTAAGCGAAGCCAATTGGATCCAACACTACACAGAACTGTTCAAGAGTCAGGATCGAACAAAAAAAGTAACTTTTGACGAGGATATACCATGGAATCTAATCATTGACAAATCTGACATCCTAGATAACATCAAAAGACTAAGTTCTTCACGGGCGTGTGGACCTGATGGTCTAACAAACTACATGTTAATACAAAACCTGGATGAGTGGGCTGCTTTTTGCGAATCTGTCTTTAACATCGTTATTAAATAAAAACAAATACCAACATCTTGGAAGAGTGCCATAATCATTCCAATTTTCATAAAGGGGATCCGATCGGATCCGAAGAATTATAGACCTATTGCACTCTTAGATGTTGTGGGTAAGATCTTTGCAACACAGCTACAACAATAGCGTGGATTAAAAACTCAGGAGCATTCGACATAAGACAATCAGGATTCATCAAAGGTGTCGGCTGCAACCTGAACTTATTCATGATTAACTTATTGAAAATGGAAGCAATAAGAACAAATGAAACCATCTTTGTAGCGTTTGTAGATCTTGCACATGCTTTTAACGCAGTGGATCACAATCGGCTATGGGAAAAGCTAAAAAATAAAAATTGTCCAGAGGGCCTTATCCGTGCAATAAAACAATTGTACATGGATACGAACATAAGAATTCGTCTGGATAGAAAGGGCTCACTTTCAAGTGCAATAAATACTGAACGAGGTGTGAAACAGGGCTTCCCATTGGGTGCAGTCCTGTTCAACTTCTTTATTGCCGATGTGGGAACATCTTTTGATGTAATAGGTCGTTCTCACCAAAAATTAACAACATTAAAATTGAGTGGATGCTGTATGCAGACGACATTGTTCTTATAGATTTAACAGAGATTTGTTTGCAACGGAAATTAATGGCTTTGCATTCATATATTAACGAGAATGATATGGTAATTAACAGTACAAAAACGGCGGAGATTATAGAATTAAAGAATTTACATGGACAAAACAGAGTCCGGAAAGTGAACTTCCAATGGAAGATCGGATCCAACACCCTAAGAAAAGCAAGCCAAATAAGATATCTCGGAGCCATAATAAGTGCAAATATTAATGATGGACCAATAGCGAGAGTAATAAAGGCGAAAAGTAAACAACTGATGGCGCAAGGTTTACTCATTAATAACATTTTTTGCAAATTTAGCTTAAAACCGGTCTTTGATTTTTATAAGCTTAAAGTGGTTCCATCTCTAATATATGGTGCTGGACTGCCTTTGGATGTACTTATAAGGTGTGGGAAACCTGCAAACATCTTTTTTGGACAAAAATCCAGCACCTGGGATTGGAGTTCCAAAAGCTTGCATTAGGTACGAGCTGGGATTTACATTGATTACAGCTAAAATCATATGGAACTCTTTATCGTTATATGGTAAAATAATGGATCCAAACTCCGTACCGCAATTCCAAATACTTAAAATGCATTTTGGAACAAAAGATCAATCAACGCAAAACCTGTCGGTAACAAATTGCAAAATGATTCTTGAAACGCTTAATATACCTTAAGAAACATTGTGGTGCAATCCCAATAAGGTAAGATAAAGCTATGGCAAAGGGATTGGCTCGAAACAGTTCAGCAGAGGTCACTACTTAAATGTATGGAACTTGTACCTATGTGACTTTATCTCGATTTTCAGTAGATTGTTCTAATTTTAGAGTCCATCTCCCCGATGGTTTGCACGGCTTTTTGGGCGTTTGGTGAGAGATTGTCTTAGAACTAGAGGACTTTATTGCATGATGTTTATTTCCTTTAGGACTGTCCTCTCGTAGATGATTCCGAGATGAAGTTTGTGAATGGTATCGGGGGGTCTCATGAGAATCTGAGAACTGTTTAGAGTCTGTCGAGGGTCAAGTACGCCTTTGCAGGCCGGGTTTGTTGGTGTTGTAGCTTATCCTATCACTCTGAGACGGAGCAGGATCTCTATTTTTTTTTGTTGAGACTGCCTTTGTCCTGGTTAAAGTTGACAGTTCGATCTTCTTTTGACGTTCTTCTAAAGTCATGAATGGTGACTGATGATGTCTGTTTTCAGGGCTTGTGGTCTTCGAAGGGGTCTTTGTATGCAACGCTGCAGCAGTGGGGTTGTCTGACGATGGATTCCATTGGCCTGGTGGCATAGGGGAGGTTGCTTCGTCATGATGTTTTGAGAGGTTCATCAGGTCTGTAATGGGCTCAGACTCCTCTGTGGGTTTTGTTGAGATCTTAAGATCTTGGTTCGCAAGTGAGTGAAGGCAATTCAGAAGGTCAGAGTCTTGTTGTGAAAGGTGAGTTTGGGGGATAAGGTGAGTTTGGGATTCAGGAACTGATTTGTCTACTTGAGCCGTCGTTTTTATAGAAGATGCTTTTGTGTTGGGTGCTTCCAAGGTCAGCAGAGGGGTGGCATGTATTGATTTCGCAGCAAAAATTGAATAAGGTTGATCTGGTTGGGCTGCTGATATTTTATTTGGATTTTCTTCCTCGTCGATCACCAAAACAATATTGGAGGCCGATCCGTTTGTGGTTTGAGACGATGTTGGTGGCGCTTTTTTGTGAGCCAGTTTTGTTTTAGCACAAGGGATAGGGATCTGTGGGGTACAGGACGTCAAGTCAATCGGAGGTGCATGTGCGTTCGTAGAGCAGTTTAGAAGAGTTCTTTTCTCCAGGCGGGTCAATGTAGTTTCTATTGCTTGAAGGCGCGCATCTATGGCCATCACGGTTGGGGGTGATGGGTTTCTTGTTTCGTTTTGAGCAGTAATGTGGCCTTCTAGGAAGATGAGTTTGGTGTGAATCATCGCCTGTAAGACGGTGTGGTCCTTTAGAGTATCATACAGCGATTCATATAGTTTGGTGAAAGGGACCAGGGCAATGGATAATGCCGACATATATGAAAGTAAGTCTGGCTTTTTTGATGATGATTCTTCACTGGATTGTTAGTTAGGAATTGGAATCGTCTTTTTATTAGCACTGAGCGAAGTGTTTCCTGGTTTGTCTTGTGAAACAGATGAGAGTAGTGGTGACGGAGAAGGAAAGGATTCGGCCCCCAATTGTTGTTTTCTTTGGTCAGATGCCTGGGCAACAGCGTCATCAGCAGAATGAACGGAAATCGCTGTGGGAGCCAGGAGATCCCTTAGATGTAGTACAGGGCTAGACGTTTGGGGTACCGCCGGATCTAGGCCAAAAACAAATTCAGTAGGTATAAGGTGCGTGGATGTTTGCCCAAATGTGAATTTGTTTTCCAGGTTTTTTTCGGACTGTAATCTTTTTCCTGGAATAGGTCGTTTGAAATTGAGAGGATCTGGTCTAGGAATTAGACAGTCCTCGGTTCTTCTTAGTTTGCTTGATGGCTGTAGATCGAGAACAGCATCGAGGAGTTCAGCATCAGTAAGCTCTGTCAATGAGCTAGTGGGGTTGTTAGCTTGGTGTTTTTTTTCGAAGAATTTCACCAAGGTTTCCATGGGAGAGAGAACCGGTTTCAAGGTCTTATCTTTGGCTGATTTATTTTTGCTTAAAGATTGCTTTAATTTTGTGTCTTTGCTTTGTGATTTGCGTAGGTTTGTTGGATTTTGTTTGCCAATTTTGAGTTTTAAAGTTTTCTTTCTTTTCTCGGAGGTTCGAACAGGGGATGACCTGGGGCGTTTCTTTGCGTTTGCTGTTTGTACTTCCATCGATGCAGTAGGATGTAGCGAGCTCTGGGGGCGGGGCTCGGACGTCTCAAGGGAGCCACACGCGCCCGGGTCTGATGACGCCTCTCGGGGCGTGCCGCACTCGTCAGTCGCGTGCGGCTCTGACTGCCGCTCCACAGAGACCGCCTTTTCCTTCGCCTGAGACGGGCTCTGCGTGACGGCTCCAGCCGCCTCAGCGTGTACCTGGGCAGAGACGCTATGGGAGGCCGAGGTAGGTGTTTCGTCTGGGGGGGCCGAGTGCTCCACTTGCGGGCCGGTCATCTGATACTCTCGCTCCTCGTCTGGGTCCCACGCTGTCTGAGTGGTGGGGGCGGCAGGAGCACACCCTCGTCCTTGCTGTGCCTCAACAATCACATCGCCATCGGTCGGAGATCCGAGCACAGCCCCGCGAGCATAGGAACTCGCCCTCCCGACTGCAAACACATCTCCCCCTCCGGGGACAGATGGTAAGCGAGCAGGCGGGGGCGAGGTGTGCTGAATGGTGTGCTTTTCGATCGGCATATTTTTAAGAGGCAGCGGTAGGAGCGGGTCAATTAGGGAAGGGAAAATTGCTTTTTTGAGCAGATGTTTGCAAAATGTCATTTGATGTAAGGAGAGGATCTTCTCTCAGTTGGCGTGTTGGAAGTTTGAGGGTTTTTTTCCCGACTTTTTTCCCACAAGTTTTTAAGGATTTAGCTGTGTTTGCCAGCGTCTTCGTAGTGTCAGGAAGTTCAGCCAGCAGAAATGTATCTGAATGTTGGCGGGGACGCCAGCTTCGTAGCCGTCCATTTTCCTCTTCCTGTGGAGCCACGGGAGAGGCAGTCATACCAGTCACGACAGCCATGAGTGCTAGACTGCCACTCTCCGCCACTCCGCGTCCGCTCCGCGGTATGGAAGGGTAGTTGTAGTAGATCAGCAGGCTCCTCCTTCAGAAAGGAATGGACAGGGTGAACAGACTCAGCAGGTAGGGATGACTGCTAGACTGCCACTCTCCGCCACTCCGCGTCCGCTCCGCGGCATGGAAGGGTAGTTATAGTAGATCAGCAGGCTCCTCCTTCAGAAAGGAATGGACAGGGTGAACAGACTCAGCAGGTAGGGATGACTGCTAGACTGCCACTCTCCGCCACTCCGCGTCCGCTCTGCGGTATGGAAGGGTAGTTGTAGTAGATCAGCAGGCTCCTCCTTCAGAAAGGAATGGACAGGGTGAACAGACTCAGCAGGTAGGGATGACTGCTAGACTGCCACTCTCCGCCACTACCTATAGAAGCTAAAGAATACAACAAGCTTGCAAGTTACTTAGTAAAGTTCCCGGACAGAATCTTTCTTGATGTCTTTTTAAGGTCAGGTTGAACCAATTTGAGAGTAAGGAAATATTAAGACAAAGGAACAAAATATCATCAAATGCCTTAACTTGTATGCTTTGCAAAAATGCTTTAGAAACCTTGAAACATCTTGTGGCCTTTTGCCCTGCTCTACGAGAAAAAAGATCTTTAACCTTTGGAGAAGAAATTGGAAAACGAACAACCTGGGACTGTGAAGATTGGTGGTCAGAATTATTTGAAGGATCTAATAACAAACTGACATATGCCTTGATCTATTTTTTAGATCATGTGAGAAATGCTCTACAAATTGTTGACCAATGAACTTAAATTGTGATGAACTAATGCTGATTAGCCCTATACTTAGTGATTAACTTACATGATTACTTGAATATTTAACTTGATGTATTAAACGTAAATTGTTACTTAAGGAAAAGTAGTGAATTTCTAGGAGAATTTGAGGAACTGTGGTGAGACGAAGATTCTTGGATTTCAATTTTCATACCGTTTTTCTTTCTGTTTTCTGGTCTGGCTATTTCTTTCTCCTTTTTTAAAAGTTTCTAATAAACTGTATACAAAAAAGTATCACCACTCACCCAGGCACAGATTCACTGAAGTTATATGTCAACAATATTGGTTGCTCTTCCTCTATGTCTTGGTCAGTGTCATGAGCTGCTACACTCGGGGCATCAAAGAACTTGAAAAAATTGTTTCTATCAAAGGGACATGGCATATACTAGGAACATCTCACATCTTTTGACAAAAATGTTGTGTACATGGGATCATACCAAAATAAAGAATGCCAACATTTTGGAAGGCCAAAATACCAAATTTCAAGAGCCCCATTTTACCATAGTTATATGTAGGGGCGGGGATGGGTTAGGTTAATAAAATGGTAGAGGGGATGAGGCTGCGGGGGTCTACGCCCACATATGTATGCCGTAAAATGGGTTTAAAAACAATCCGAAACTTAATTTGGTCTCCATTGTTTCCACGCCGGTAATTACTTTGAAGTGATTAACTTTGAAGTAATTACTTCGAAATACTTCGAATACTGCATGTAGTTGTGGGTTAAGACCTCCAAGATGATTCCTTGCTTGTGGCACACAGCTGGCACATCTGTAGGCAGAAACGTGTACTGGGTCATTTTCTATAGGGTGGTGCATTAAATGGAGGCATAGAAGGTGAGGCATAATGCTTTTAAACCTCCATTTGACGCTGTGCCCACTTTTCGTGCATTTCCAGGCTATAGGAGAGGCACACACTGGCGTTTGCACATTTGGTTTACTTTCCTCCTTTGTCTTGGAAGGGCACCTGGTTTTATCCCCTTGTGAGATTTTCATGAAGGTGTAAAACCATTGGAGTCCAATGGAATACGCCTTAATTACACCTGCTAAAAAGCAGGTTGATTCTATAGGAATCCATTACAAAATTCTGCCTGCAAAGAGTAATTTGAAGGTGATGTTTGAATTTTTACACAACGGTACATAAACGTGAAGAGTATACACGATTTGGCCTTGTTTTACTCTTCACAATTACACTCTGCTTTGTAAATGTTGAAATTGAATGCAGGCAGTGGTCGAAAGGAGCGGGAGCGGTCGGAAGCGGTGCTCCTCTACTTTTTTAAATTACCTTTTACAGCTCCTATACTTTTATTTTAAAAAGAAACCGTTCCGGAATGGCGGTCTTTATAGTACGGCAGGCCGTCCTGAATGGAATACCATATTCCCTTCTTCTCCCATTCTTGTAATTCTATAGTTGACACATTGTCCTTGACTGCCTCTTTCAGCTCTTCTAGGGGCAAACCGACAACTTCACATAGCCCCAGGATCTTAAGGCCAGGAATGATGTCCACTGGATCTGGGTTAGAGTTGCCGTTTTTTACCCCTGGCTGGTTGGTAATCACAAAATCATATTCCGCTGGAAATAGAGCCCAACGAAGCTGTCAAAAAGAGTGGGCCTTAGTGGAGCGCAGGTATTGTAAATTTCAATGATCAGTTACAATCATGACTGGATGTCTAGCACCTAATAAATAGTGTCTCCACTCCTTAAGTGCATCCTTAATTGCTAGGAGTTCCTTGTCTGTCAGAGTTCCTTGTTAGTTCTGCGGGGGTAAATTTCTTTGACCAAAAGGCGACTGGGTGTAAGCGGCCGGTTTCTGGATGGCGTTGTGAAAGGACTGCCCCCATTGCAACACTGGAGGCATCGGTTTCGAAAATTTTCCGTGAGTTCAGCCTGTGAGTGTTGTACAATGGGGACCAAGGTGAATTTGTTTTTCAGAGCTATGAACGCTTCTTCGGCCTGTGGTGTCCACTCAAACTTTCAGTGCTTCCGAAGCAAGGAGGTGATTGGATAGACCACCTGTGAAAATCCGGGTATAAACCACTTGTAGAAATTCGCAAAACCGAGAAAGCTTTGCACTCCTTTGAGCGATGTGGGGGATGGCCATGTAAGGATTGCTTCCACTTTTCGGTTCCATTCGTATGCTTTGTGGTGTTAAAACAAAGCCCAGGAATTCCACTTCAGTAACATGGAATGAACATTTATCCAGCTTGGCGTAGAGATGGTTTTGCCGTAACTTGTGGAGGACCGCACGTACGTGGGTTATATGTTCTTGCAGTGTGGCTGAGTAGATGAGAATATCGTCAATGTACACAACAGCGCACACGCCCAGCAGCTCGCACAGAACATCATTCATGAAATGTTGGAATGCCGCCGGTGCATTGCATAGTCCGAACGGCATTACCTGGTACTCATAGAGGCCGTACCTTGTTCGAAAAAAGCGGTTTTCCCCTCGTCGCCTTCTTTAACGCGTACCAAGTGGGAGGCCCCTCGGAGATCCAGTTTTGTGAAAACCTGTGCTTGTCTGACCTGGTCCAGTAACACCGGAATTAAAGGCAGTGGGTATCTGTTTTTAATCATTACCTGGTTTAGGTCGTGATAATCTATGCATGTTCTCAGGTCCCCCTCCTTCTTGGGCACAAAGAAGAGGGGAGAGGCTGCCGGTGACTTTGAAGGTCGTATGAAACCATTTGCCAAATACTGGTCTAGATAGGTTTTAAGGTAGGTGTTTTCCTTTTCCGTTAAGGAGTAAATCCGACTACATGGGATTTGTGCCCCTGGCACCAGGTCGATTTGACAGTCATATGGACTGTGCGGGTGTAACGTGTTGGCCTGTTCCTTAGCAAATACATCTTGGAAATCATAGTACTCGGAGGGTAATACTCCCACCATTCCTAATACTGAAACACCCCTTGGGACAGTTAGTGGTGAACGACCTCCAGTGATCCCCTCTTCATAACAGTGTCGGCATTCGTCTGGAAAGAGCAGGGTTCGAGCACACCAATCAATGTGAGGGTTATGGGTTTCCAGCCAGGGTATGCCTAGAATCAACTGGAATTGTGGAGCTGTGATCAGGTCAAATGAGATCTGTTCTCTGTGGCCGTTTTGACAACGTAGAATGATTGCTGCTGTACGAGTGACCGGTCCTGACAGTAATTGCGTCCCATCCACCGCCATAATGTTCTCTGCCATGTTCTTTGATTGATTGATTGCTATTTTATTTCTATCGTGCTCGTACACAAGTGTTTCAGAGCGCGACAAGGCAAAGGAGGGGAACAGGGGAGAACAAAACAGCGATCTTACTAGGCCCAGTGACTTTGAGAACGCGCAAGTGCATGGGAGAGGGGTCAGGGGAAAAGTGCATGACAGGGGGGAGAGGTGGGAAGTGCGAAGCAGAGGAGAAACAGATAAATAACAATAAATAAATAATAAAGGCAACAAACAGTGGTAATGCAATAAATAAATAATAAAGGCAAAATCCGATCCTCTTTGCCAGTTCAAGATCCATGTAATTCCCTATAGCGCCGCTGTCCACAAACGCTTCAAGAGCGTGCATCTTAGAGGGATGGGATTGGTTGACCAAAACTACTGGGAGCACGAAATGAGAGGCCTGACGTCCTGGTTTAATGCTCGAGAAACCGGCCTCTAGGTTTGCAAGGCGTTGGAGTTTTCCGTGTCTTCCTTCTCGCCATCAACGACTCCTACCGTCTTCCGAGGCGGCTTAGCCAGACAATTCCGAAGAAAATGGCCTGATTGACCGCAGTACAAGCATAACTGCTCTTGGCGGCTTCGGTCTCTTTCCATTTTAGTGAGAGGCCCACGAAGGACTCCCAGTTGCATGGGTTCAGGGCGGTCAGTTGGTGGAGTGGGAACTGCGGTTTCTTTGGGGTGCACGAAGAAGGGCCGGTTTTCTGACCGTGAACGATCAGTCTTACGCTCTTGTAATCTGTGGTCCAACTGAATGGCTAGGTCGATGTATTCTGCGCAGCCTGCTGGAGGATTCACTACCTGCACAAGTACATCTTTCAGTTCTCCCCGCAAACCTCTGTAGAATAAGGTGACTCGCTTTTCCTCGGGCCAGTTTGTGTCAGCCACCAGACAGTTGAAGGCTGGTACATAGGCCAGAAGGTCTTGACTACCTTGCCGAAGGGATAACAATTCATAGTCCAGAGCTTGCCCCTGTGCCTGTTGGGCAAACAGTTTCTCTGAAAGCCTGGAAAGTCCCGTAGTAGTGGGTCATCTCTGTTCACCAACCGCACAGACCAGTCTGCTGCATGACCCCCCAAATACGACAACACGAAAGCTACCTTTGACTGATCGCTTGGAAAAACCCCAGGTCGGCAGAGGAAGTGCAAACGGCACTGATTCAGAAAAACCCCGAACTTATTAGGATCCCCAGTGAACCTTTCAGGGGGTGCCATAGGAATGTTCCCAGGAACCACAACTTGCACTGGGGCACCTACTGGTGCCAAGGGAGGAGCCAGAACACCACCAGGCAATGGAACCTGTCCAGCCTGAGATTGCAACACTTGGCAGGCAAGCTCCTCGGTTCTATCTCTGTTCACTACCAATTCACGTCGCAAGGCACTAGTTTCAGCTCGAGCAGCATGGACCACTGCACGTAATTCACCTAGGAGATGTGCTAAACGATCCACCTGTGAGGTCTCCATCGCTCGGGCAGAGATAGTTTCTTGTGGCTTCGTGTTCTGTCACACTCACCTGCTTACTCTGCGGGAGCGAGGGGTCCCTCTGTGACTATTGGTTTCTTCCCTCCTCTACTGGAACAAGGCAACCTGTCAATGCAACACACACAGGGTCAGTGTTCTGCTATCTACCCTGAGACCACCCCCTTAACCTCGGGTATCTGTGTGCTATGGGTCCATTTTGGGCTCACCAGTGTAATTAGTTTATTGCGCTCTACATCCTGTGGATCGCAGGGGCGCTGAGTTGTTGATCTGTGCTGACTGCGAAGAGCCTTAAATCCAGTTACTCCACTGGTTACAACAATATTGATAGTTCCGTGAAGGATCAACTGCCGAGCTGGACTTGAGATGAGGTTCTTTACCAAGTCAGTTCTGTTGTGCCGGGACCCAATTGCTCCACTGGGTTGGCTAGGAATCCTGCGGGAGTCCAGACACTCCACTGGGAGCGTAGGTAAGTTCTAGGGCCACCCAGTTACTCCACTGGGCTTGTGAAATGTAAAAAGTCACTTGTAGTCTGCCCTTACGATCAGAAGACTAGACTCTGCAACTGAAGCGGGTTGAAGAGTTCAATACAAGACGCTGTCCTTAAAATGGTTTACTCACTGTTTTCTCTTTTCTCTTTGCAGGATGTCGCCGGGACGCTGACAGGTTCTGCAACTGAAGCGGATTGAAGAGTTTGAGAGAGGCGATGCTCCCAAGAAGAGTCCAGGAGCAGCGGTACGCCTAGAAGAGTTCGAGAGAAGGGGCGCTGCCAAGAGGAGTTCCGAGACCGCAGAAGCCAGAGTTCGTGGATTGCTGAGGAAACGTGTCTTCTTCTTTTTTCAAGAAGTTCTGGGGATACGAAGAAGCCGCACAAAGCCAGAGCAAGAGGAAGACGAGGTGAGCATGTGTACAGATTCCACACGAAGCACAGGATAGCATCTGGGTGTGGTTTACATAATCTACCACGCCCTGAGACTAGAATGCTTATATCAGATCTTCTTTCTATGGCATAACGCCATGTTGGAGTGTCGAACGGGAAATCATATCATTGTTACACTCACCTGCCATCCACAGGGACGCCACCCACTTGGGTTACTCGCTGGTATGCTTCTCAGCTTTGTCTTGATGTGGTCTGCGGTGAAGGTTCTGCCTTGTGGTAGAATTAGGCGTGCTCTCCGTCCTGCCTTCTTTGCGGGGGCACGTTGTCTTTCATGGGCGAGTGCGGTCCAGTTACTTCACTGACGCCAGCCCGTTTGATATTGTTCAGGTAGGTCTTATTGCTGTTCTTTAGTTTTGTTGCTATCCTGCATGCCTTTCTTTGTTTAAAATGTCTCTTTTTTTCTCCCTTAGGTATGCAGAGCTTCAGCGCGGCGAACTGGCTTGGTTGAGCCCCGCTGGTAAATGATGGTGCATTAAGAGCGCTATGACGCGGTAAGTAAGCGCTATGCGCAGCGCTGCGAAATCTTGCCTTTGCTAACCTGTGTTTTCCTTCCTTGCAGGTCGCGGTGTTCTTCAGCGCGAGTGGAATGTCTGGAGTGGTGCCAGCCGAGAGGCGACTAGCCAGGTAAGCCTTTTGAGCAGTTTGTAATTTGTAAATGTCTTTACTGCTTTCTTTAATGTTGCCTCTATCTTCCTCTTTCAGGTCGTTCTGTCCGGGAGGCGTGCAGATTCGAGGAAGCTGTTCTCAGTAGCTGCGAGTGTTTAAAGATGAAGACTGCAGGTAAAATGCTGCTGCTAATGATGTTCCTTTTGTCTCCTTCCAGGTTCTGCTTCTCCGAGGTTCGAGGGAATAGCTGGACACGGTGAGTGTCACGTTGCAAGCTGCAAAGTAACGCGATGCGTATTGTCTTGCTTGGGTGTGGTTTAAATAACCCCAACACAATAGTCCAGGTAAAGTATTACCTAGGCTACTACACCCATAACACTAGACCGCATAGCTTGGTCCCTAGGAACCAAGCTATGTGGATGCCTCCATGTTGGCTGACAATACAATAAAGTATTTCCCAAGCACATTGTTTTTCATGGTGTATGAGCCTGGCGCCATTGGAGCCAGGATTGGCACCCTGAGGGCTTTTGAAGAGGATGCCAGGCTCTAGAGGCCCGAGTCTTGACTCCACCTGGCCAATGGGTTTGCCAGAGGAGGTTTTGGGCGAGGGTCGTGACAGCACTCCCCCCTAAGGCCTCTCCCACGGTGTTCCTTCTGTCTGGCCCAGGTTTAGTTGGGAAGTTCCGATGGTATTTCCTTATTAGACGTGGTGCGTGGATATTCTCTCTGGGCTCCCAGGATCTATCTTGTGGTCCAAATCCTTTCCAATCAACAAGATAATATAGCTTGGTCCTAGAGTATTTAGAGTCCAAGATATCTTTGACTTCGAATTCTGGTTCTCCCTCAACAAGTATGAGCTTAGGTGGTGTCCCAATCCGTGTGCCGGGTTGCATTGGTTTCAGGAGGGACACATGGAATACCGGGTGGATGTGTAGATTAGGTGGTAAATCTAGTTTCACAGCTGCTGGGTTGATAATTGCCGTAATGGTATAGGGTGCTAGGAATCTGGGATGAAAGGTCTGGGTTCCCTTGATGGGTATGAATTTAGCGGCTAACCAAACTTTGTCTCCTACTTGATAATCAGGGGCCTTTTTCCGGTGTTGGTCGGCAAATCTCTTTTGTTTTTCTTTGGCATGAATAAGGTGTTCCTTTGCCCTTTTGAAAGCCTGAGTAATGGTTGTGTGTAGAGTCTTTACCACTGGCATTTCCAAGCTGGCTGGAAGGTCTAGTTCAGAGGTACGTGGATGTCTGCCATAAAGGGTATAGAAGAGCATTTGTCCCGTGCTTGAATGCAAAGAATTGTTATATGCATATTCAGCTATCCATAGTAGGTCTTTCCAATTCCTTTGTTCGTGGTGCAGCATGCACTGTAAATATTACTCGAGTGTCTGATTGGTTCTCTCGGTTTGGCCGCCCATTTAGGGATGGTGACTGGTAGATAGCCGAACGTCGATCTGCGCCATTGCACAGCATTTTTTCCAGAAGTTTGAAACAAACTGGCTGCCTCGATCAGAGACCAGAACCGAAGGGAAGCCATGTAGCTTAACCACGCCCTCCAGGAACACTTTTGCTAAAGTGGCTGCGTCTGGGAGGCCTTTGAGAGGAATAAAATGGGCCATCTTCGAGAATAAGTCCACAACTACAAGGATGGTGTTGAACCCTTGGCTTGGAGGTAGATCAGTGATGAAGTCAAGGGAAAGAGTGTGCCATGGAACTGGTGGAATTTCCAATGGTTGTAGGAGACCAGATTTTTTTTTTTCTGTGATTTATTTTGTGCGCAGACACCGCAGGACTGAATATACTGAATGATGTCCTTACGCCAGGTAGGCCACCAAAAGTTCTCTTTCACCTTAGCTAGGGTTTTGGCGATCCCAGGATTCCCTTCGATCCGTGAATCGTGACAGTTTGAAATAATATGCTGTTGTAATTCCTTCTTGGGTACATATAGGCGATCCCTAAAAAAGGGTAGATGGTCCTTGATGGTATGTTGTTCTCCTTGAGTTTGCCATGCGAGGTAGGCATCAGGATTCATTGTCCGTTGGATTTCTTTTCGTAGTTCTGCTTGTGTTAAGGCTGTCGTGATACCCAAGAGTTTGTCTTCAGGTATAATAGGTACTGGGTCTGGAGTTGTATATACTATTTCATCTATGCCCATGCGAGATAAGGCATCCGCCTTTACGTTTCTGACTCCTGGTCGAAATGTGATTACATAATCATATTTGGCGACGAAAAGGGCCCCCCGTAATTGGCGCGAGGACTGGGCCTTGGCTGTTTTGAGATATTGCAAGTTTTGGTGGTCTGTGATGACTGTAATGGTGTGTCTGGCCCCCAGAAGGTAGTGCCTCCAGGCTTTAAAGGCAGATTTGATAGCCAGGAGTTCCTTGTCTGTGATGGCATAATTAATCTCTGGAGGTGAGAACTTTTTCGACCAGAAGGCCACAGGATGTAGCTGGCCGGTTTCCGGGTCTCTCTGTGAAAGGACAGCCCCCATTGCGAGACTGGATGCATCAGTTTCAACGACATAAGGGAGGTCTGGACGAGGATGTCGCAGGATTGGAGCAGAGGTAAACCTTTGTTTAAGTCCTGAAAGGCTTCTTCTGCTTCTTCGGTCCAAGCAAACTTTTTATTGTTTTTTCATAATAGCACTGTGATTGGGTGCACAACCTGAGAGAAGTCTGGGATGAACCGGCGGTAGAAGTTCGCAAAGCCCAGCATGCTTTGTACCCCTTTGAGAGATGTCGGTGAAGGCCATTTCAGAATGGCATCTACCTTGTGCACGTTCATTCTGATGCCTCCTGGAGTAAGGATAAAACCAAGAAATTCTACTTCGGTGACGTGAAAAAAGCATTTTTCAAGCTTTGCAAACAAGCAATGTTGACGGAGCTTGGTGAGGACTGAACGAACGTGCCCGACATGATCTTGTTCCGAGGCTGAGTATACTAAGATATCGTCTATGTACACTAAGGCGCACATCAATTAACTCCCTTAAGACATCATTCATGAAATATTGGAATGCCGCAGGAGCGTTGCATAACCCGAAGGGCATGACTTGATATTCAAACAAGCCGTACTTAGTACAGAAGGCAGTTTTCCATTCATCTCCTTTTCTGACTCGGACCAGGTGGTACGCTCCTCGAAGGTCCAATTTGGGATAAATCTGGGCATCTTTAACTTGGTCTAGCATCTCAGGGATAAGTGGCAAGGGGTAGCGGTTCTTCACGGTGATCTGGTTCAATGCACGGTAGTCAATACAGGTTCTCAAGTAACCTTCCTTTTTCGGTACGAAGAACAAAGGATTGGCTGCGGGTGTCTTCGAAGGACAGATAAATCCGTTTGCAAGGTACTGGTCTAAATAGGATTTCGAATTAAGGTTTTCTGGTTCTGTGAGAGCGTAGATCCTGCCGCAAGGGATTTGTGCACCAGGAACAAGGTCGATCTGACAGTCATAGGGCCTGTGCGGCGGCAATGTATTGGCTTGGTCCTTTCGGAAAACATCCTGGAAATCATGGTATTCACTTGGCAAGGTATTAGTTGCTCCCAGGGTTGATACTGTCGCTCCTGGAGTCATGGGGATAAAGACGTCGGGTTTCTCCTCATGGTAATAGCAGGCAGGGGAGCAGTCACCGGGGAAGGTTAATTTTCGTGCCCGCCAGTCTATCAAAGGGTTGTGAGCAACCAACCATGGCATCCCTAGTATTAGCCTGAACTGAGGTGCCTTGATGAGATCGAATGAAATAGACTCCCGATGTCCGTCCTGGCACAGCATGGTTACCCTGGTTGTGCAATGGGTTTCTGGTCCGGAAGCGATTTCTGTCCCATCCACGGTGGTTACCTTGTCCATAGTTGGCTTAGAACACAAAGGAAGCCTCATCTCTACTGCCAGTTCTTGATCAATATAATTTCCAGCTGCTCCGCTATCGATGTATGCTTCAACAGCATGCATTCTTGACGACTGTTGGTGGTTAATTAAGATCACTGGTATTGCAAAGTGCGAGGTCAGCAACTCTTTCTTCTCACTCGACAAACTGACCTCTATGTTTGTCGAGCTTGGTAGTTTTCCGATTCCTTAGCTTCATCCTTCTCTGTGGCCCAGACTGTTCTTCTTGGGGGTTTTACTGAACAGTCCTTCAGGAAATGTCCTGGTTTCCCACAATACAAACAAAGCTGTTGTTGTCTTCTTTTGTCCCACTCTTGTTTTGTTAATGGATGCCGTAGCCCTCCAATCTGCATAGGTTCTACAGCATTTTCAGGTACACGGGTGTGTTTTCCCTTGGTCGAACATACACGGTCCGAGGGTCCGTCTTAGACCGGTCTGCCTTTCGGTCCTGCAACCGGTGGTCTAGCTGCACAACCAGATTTATGAATTCTGCACAGTCTCTGGGTAGATCAACCACCTGGGCTAAGACGTCCTTTAATTCGCCTCGTAAGTCTCGATGGAATAACGTGGTTCTTTTGTTTTCTGGACACCTAGCTTCGGCAACCAGTCTGTTGAAGGTAGCTATGTATGTTAACAAGTCCTGATTCCCCTGTCGGAGGGACAATAGTTCATTGTCTACTGCTTGTTCCTGGGTATGGCGAGCAAAACGTTTTTCCATTTCTCTCTAGAACCCCCCAAAGTCATGTAATAGAGGATCGTCATGGGTTACCAATGGCACCGACCACTCAGGTATGATAAGACAAAAGCTACCCGAGCTTGGTCGTTTGGAAATGCTCCAGGCCTACAAAGAAAATGAAGGTGGCACTGATTGATGAATGCCACAAACTTCCGTGGGTCGCCTGAGAACCTTTCTGGTGGTGCCAGGGGCACTGTTCCAGGTAACGTGATCTGTACCAGAGTGGGTGGTATGGTGGGGTTTTGCATCGTTGGATTGCTTCCAGGTAGAGGCGTCTGTCCTGCCTGTGATTCCAAGTATTGCCTGCTAATCTCTTCAGTGCGTTCTTTGGTCACTATTACGTCTCTCCGGAGGGCATTTGTCTCTTGTCAGGCAGAATGAACCTCAGCACAAAGCTCTCCTAGTAATTGGGCCAATTAATCCGTGACCATATATTAAGCACAATGTTGTGTAAAGACTAAACGTGAACACTTGTTGAACTACATTGTATTAAAATATGTACTAAGGCTTATGTTAGATCCGAGAATATGCTGTTGCTATTGTGATGTGTTGAACATGTAAATTGAAGGTGATCCATATGCATATAGTTGGGCAAGTCAGAGGTGAACTCGGCACGAACCCTAAATTGGGATTTATTAACATATATAGGGGCTGAACATCTTGTTACAAAACTGTATAAAAGGTATGAATATTCTGATGTACAGTCCCACTCACAAAACACACCGAACAGGGCTGGTATTCGCTGTGTTGTACTGAGGGCCTGATAGCTATCTGTTACTTTGTCCTTTGAAAACTGTTCAGTTGTAGAATAAAGATCTGTGTATCTTTGTAAACCCGTGTTGGTATATTTCCTTTTGGGGTACTCAGCCTCGATATCTTCTTTTTGCTTTCACAGATGGCGCCCGAATAGGGACCCTCAAGATTGATGCCAGTTCGTTGAAGGTTGATGCGGCTATCGGACTGGGATTGGACAGTGTAAAGCAACATCTCAGCAGCGCTGCACGGCCCGATCCCTGGACGTGAGCACGCAGTCCGAGTCGGCATCTTGACGAGGGTCAACATATCGAGGCGAGCAGATTTGCCGAAATCACCAAACACGAGGTAAACTTTGTTAGAAAACTTTGAAATCCGATCAGACCTCCTTAGGATTTCATCAGGTGAGTCGTGACCCGATTCTTAAGTATCCTAATAATTTGCTTTGGCGTATTGCACTCGCGAGTACAATTATTGACCAGGTAACACCAGTATTCTGACATGCCTGGGAAATTGTCTTCCTGCTTCAGGGCGTTATTCCGCAGTGACAGACAATCTGTGGAACTTAGCCGTCCGGCGCCACAGGAGGGGTCTCCGGCGTTTACTATGTACTTTAAGCACTGCATTGGTAGTATAGTGTTTAATGATATTTGGCACAGACAAACTAGACATGCTTCCGAACTTCAGTGGCCAATCAATGGTAGTTTTGAGATTCCTCGTATTGAATACTTAGAATCCATTTTATTGAAGAAAACGGCTAGACTTGCAGCATTTGACGTAAAACAGAATTGGAAGAAAGAAGCTTTAAAGCAGCTCAAGAGTAGGGAAAAACATGCGCGCCGTCATAAGACGAACGCTGAAAAAGCGTTGTTATATGACCAAAATAAACAGTCTGAATCAGCTAGGAATATGGATAGGGCTTTCTCACTTGGTATCCAGAAGATCTATCCCTCTAAAGACTTTCATGTTTCTGACAAACTTATTGATAAATTGTTAAATGAACGAAGGCCTGGTGCCACTGTGCCACCTCTGTATGTTCCTCTTCCTGCTGTTATTCCTCCTCCTGCTCCTCCTATAGCTCCTCTTCCTCCAGTTGTTGGTCCTCCTTTTGTCTCTGCTCCTCCACCTGCTCCTCCACCTTTACCTGTTGCACCAGTGATAGCACCTCTGCTGAACTTGCCTACTCCCCCTCTTCCAAGCGATTCTACACCGCTTGTAGTAGATCAGGGAGCGGGATCGAGGGTCGTCACTCGCAATACTGTGTCTCCTCAGAAAAAACATGAGTTAATTGCGTGGGCTAAGCATTGCATGGACAAGGGTGATCAAGATAATGTTTTTGCCACACTTTCTAATACAGACAGTTTTCCTGAGAAAAACGTTTTTATTGAAGGATTAGGGATTCATTTGTGTGTAATGTGGGACAGCAGGTTAACTAGTATGGACCTCCCACATGGATTGAGGGATCTGAATACTTTAGCGTTTTCTAGAGACACTGCGGAGAAAGTGCAAGAGCATGTTGAGAGGGTACTTGAGTATAGAAAGGAGTTGGAAAGGTTACAGAATGAAGATGAAGATTTAGTTTGGGTACTATGTTCGTGCAAAAACGGTTCCTTCCTTGTCATAAATCGATAACTGAGGTAACATGGATTTGCACAAAAGACGCGATTAGATGGATCTCAGACACATCGATAACTCCCGTTGAAGTATATGACACGTATAGTCAGTATACGCCAGAAATGCAGAGGAAAGTGATACAGGTAATGGTAGAATACCTACAGGATGAATGTGTAAAAAGAAAGATTTGTTGTCCCGCAGAGTTATTGGGTGTCTATAAGAGAGCTGTTTCGTTTGACACTTCTTCAGCTGCTTTAGCGCTCGATTTGGCTCTGTTACTTAGTAAGCTTTTGGAGTTGCCTACTTCTCAGTTGCCTATGAGAGAGGTTCCTCTGACACTTGTCCCAAAAGTTGAGGTTTCAGCAGACATCGGAATGGGTGTGCAGGCATATGAAATTCCTGCACACTATGTATCACAGTTTGTTCACGTCCCATTCTCGAGACAGGAAGTGAACACCATTATACAATCTATTACCAACATTAGGAAGAATCCGACAGGGTTCTACAAAGAAATAGAGTCTGTTTTGCAATCCTCAGTATTCACTTTAAGTGATATTGATCTGTTATTTCCTGTACTCCTGCCTGTAGATTTTTGGAAATAGATTAGAACTATAGACGATGTAGCAGGGCTAGGAGACACATCAACTAACATAATTAGACTTGATGGAGAAAGGCCAGCTGACGAAAGGCCGCCTCAGGTGATACTAACTTTACCTGATAGAATAGTTGCGAAACTGAAAACTATGATTCCTGAAAAGAGAATTATTTAGGACAAGCTTACTGCCTGTGTTCAAGGGAAGTCTGAGGGTGCTACCCAGTTCTTTAATCGGTTCAAACGGGTATTTTCAGATTTCAGTGGACAAGACTTAGGCACAGAGTCTGGGAAGAGATTGTTTGTAGACAAATTTGTGCGTGGATTGCTGCCTGACATCCAGTGGCAAATTATGTCTTCTGAGAGCGCTTGGCAAGCAAAGTATCAATCGGAAGTACTGCACATGGCTCAGTACTATGAGAATCGTGTCAATAATGAAAAAGAAAGTGTCGAGAAGAGAAAAGGAGATTTAAAGACAAAAGTATTATTGCAGCAAAGTGTTAGAGGCCCTAGAGCGGGTAATTCACAATTTAGAGGTCAGTATGTTCCACAAGGAAATGCGCCCTTGGGTCCTGTAAACATTAACCAGTGTGCCTATTGTAGGCAAGAGGGTCATTGGCGTGCACAATGCCCGATCCTCCGACAGAGGTCAAATAACACGTTTGGGAATATGGGTAGACGATCCAGAGGGACCTGGTAGAGGTCAGTTTTCACAGGATTCACAGCAACCTTTTTAACAGGACAATCAGGCATCAAGTGTGGATACTAGAAACATGTTTGACCATCCTTCTGCCGCTTACCTCTCTGAAGAACTTCCTTTCAACGACATTATGTTTCGCTAGGATTGCCCGAAGCAGGGTTTGGAACCAACGCCTATTCCCGTTAATCAGAAAGGTCCCTACGTTGAAATGATAGTGGTAAATAGGAAGCATCTATTCTTGATAGATACAGGGGCACAGAAGTGTTCCATTGATCATTCGCGGTTTCCAAACATTCTACTGTCAGGGCAAACTAATGTTTCTGTAGGGTTTTCTGGCACACCAGTTGTCTGTCCGGTTTCTTTGCCAGTACCTATTTCTTTGGGTCCGTTTACAGACCATTGTCCATTCCTTTTGACTTCGAATTGTGGAGAGAATTTGTTGGGGTTGAATCTGTTGAAGGAATTAAATGCAGTAATTTATTGTTCTTCTGATGGAGTGCGTTTGACGATTTCACCCCAGCAACTTTCTGTCTCTCAATTCTTGACCAGACCTTTGCCGCTGGAATTTAGTGATGTTACAGAGTGTTTGTGGGCAGTTGACGACAATGATGTCGGTGTTTTGCAAATTGAGCCTGTTAAAATTGTCTTGAAACAAGGGGTAAAGCTGCCATGTACTCCACAGTATAAGATTTCGGTTGATGGTGAGCAAGCTTTGAAATGCATCGTCTCCGATTTTGTGCATCGAGGGGTGATTGAGGAGATTGCAGGTAGTTTGTGCAATAATCCGATTTTGCCCGTGTACAAAAAAGGCGATAATGCAATTCTTTTTTATTTTATAATTGATCTGCGTGCCATCAACAAGATTGTCGCTCCACATTTTCCAATTGTGCCTAATGTGACGACGATATTAACTATGATCCTGGCTTCAGCTACTCATTTTAGTGTCATGGATCTAAAGAATGCCTTCTTTAGTATCCCTATACATAAGGACAGTAGATACTTGTTCGCGTTCACCTTAGGGGGACGCTCGTTTACTTTTACCCGTGCTCCGCAAGGTTACATGGAAAGTCCTAGCATGTATAGTAGGGCTTTGAAAGAGCAGCTCGATACCCTTGAGTTGCCCTCTACTCAATATGTTGATGACTTGCTTTTAGCTGCTGACTCAGAGAGCGCTTGCAAGGAGGGCACTGTGTTGTTGCTTATTCACCTGGCTAAACATGGACATAAAGCTTCGCTTAAAAAATGTCAATATTGTTGTCAGGAGGTCGCCTATTCAGGCTACCTCCTGTCAGAGGAGAGAAGAAGGTTGACACCTGAACGGATAAAACTCATTTCTAGCATGTCTGTCCCAAATACACAGAAGGAAGTTAGAGCCTTGATAGGTATGGCTTCTTACTATAGGCAGTGGATCCCCAACTTTTCACTAGTGATTAAGCCGATGTTGGCTCTGACGAAGAAGGGCATTTCTTCGCCATTGCTGTGGAACATGGAGCACCAGCGTGCATTTGATTTGCTCAAGACTGCATTGCGCTCGGCACCGGTTTTGGGCACACCAAATTATGAAAAGGCCTTTGTGTTGTATGTACATGAATGTGATGGATGTGCTTTGGCTGTATTAACGCAGGAACATGGAGGCAAGAATAGGCCGTGCAGCTATTTTTCTTCCGCCCTTGATCCTGTAGCATGCGATTTGCCAAGATGTTGGTGAGCCGCCGCTGCTGCTGCTGCGTCTGTAAAACAGAGCGAGGGAATGGTCCTAGGCCATCCTTTAACCTAATGGTACCTCACTCTGTGGATGTTATATTGAACAGAACTCAAACGCAACACCTCACTTCCGCACAGTTAACGAGATATTAATTGATCTTGTTTGAACCACACATACAAATTAAGAGGTGTTGTGTTCTTAATCCGGCTGAACTCTTACCTTTTCCGTAAGGTACGGCTTGCAGTGACGAAGAGTCACATGATTGCCTTTAAACTACTGAACAAGAGACAAAGGGTAGAATTGATATGAAAGATACTCCTTTGAACAATCCACAAGGGGAGCTGTTTTGCGATGGCTCCTGCTTTAAACTCCCAGATGGTACATCCACAGCTGCTTACGCAATCTCTACATTGAGCACGGTCGTGGAAACCAAGAGAATCATGCATAACTCCACGCAGGCAGCAGAGATTATAGCATTGACCCTAGCCTGTGAACTTTCCGAAGGGCTTACCGTGAATATATACACTGACAGTCAGTATGCCTTTGGGGTGGTTCACAACTTTGGGAGACTTTGGTCAGAAAGAGGGTTCTTGACTTCACATGGCACAAAAATCCAGCATGGCTCCTTGATAGTACAGCTACTCTCAGCGCTCGCACTCCCTACTCAGCTAGCTATCGTAAAATGTGCAGCGCATCAGAGGATTGTAGATGATGTAGGAAAAGGGAACGCTTTTGCTGATCAAATATCTAAACAGACTGCCACTGATCTCTCTTCAGACATGTATATTTTAAGGGATGCCACAAATGCCTGTACTATGGATGAGGGTATTGATTCCGTAAGGGATATCCAAGCCGATGCCACGCTAGAATAGTCTAAAAAATGGGCTGAGGGCTTGGGGAAACTTGATGATGATGGCTGTTGGGTGGACAGAGTTGAAGGGAAGTGGGTACTTCCCGACGCGTACATTATGATGATGGTTGTCATGGCTCATGGTCCCACACACATATCTACTCGTAAATTCACTAAAATGTTGGAAAAAGTATGGGTAAATGATAAAATCTCTAAAGTAGCTGAACGTTTTGTTCAGGAATGTATGATTTGTTTGCAGCATAAAGTGGGAAAGGGCACATCAACTACTAGGGGTAGTTTTGGTCCACTTTCTGTTCCCTTTGAGCTCATCCATTTTGATTTTATTGAGATGGAACGGTGCAATAATTTAAAGTATGTGTTAGTCGTCATCTGTGCTTTTAGCAAATGGGTTGAGGCTTTTCCTGTTAAAGACGCTACAGCCATGACTACTGCAAAGACTATGTTAAAAGAGTACTTCCCGAGATTCGGGCTACCAAGAGTCATCTGGTCGGACAATGGTCCACATTCTAACGCTGCTGTTATTCTGCAGATATGTGCGGGATTGCAGATCGATAAACGGTTCCATTCAGCCAGACACGCTCAGAGTGCTGGATTAGGAGAAAGACACAACGGCATCATCAAAAACAAGCTTGCTAAGACGTGTGCCGGCTCCAAACTAAAATTGCCGGACACCTTACCAATCGTGTTGTTATCGATGCAAACAACCCCTCAAACTAAGACTGGGCTCTCTCCCTTTCAGGTGGTTATGGGAAGGCCTGCTAATATTTGGAATGTTCCGAAGTGTCGTTCTTTGCAAAATGTTGAAAATTTACTTCTTTCAGATTACTGTAGCCAGTTGACTAAAAATTTGTATTTGATTCATCACCAGGTGCGAGAGGCTTTCCCTGTACGATACGAGGATCCCAGTCACAGCATGCGCCCTGGGGATTGGATCCTCGTAAAAGCCTTCGAGCAATCTTCTTGCCTCGCACCTCATTGGCGGGGCCCCTTCCAAGTCCTACTGGTCACACAGACGGCGGTGCGGGTGGCAGGCCGGAAAAATTGGATCCATGCGACGCACACCCAGTGCCACACGATACAGAAGAAACAGAACCCCTCACCAATGCTGCAACCAACGATCCTGAAGCAGTAAACGGCATCGAAAGTGTGTCGTGGATTCTCCCTGATCCTGTGAGGTCTGGGGAAACAGCCATTTCACCCCACACTCTCTAACCATTTTGTTTCCGGAAGCGATCCCCAATTGTGCCTCTGACATTGCTTCCGCTCATTCACCGCTTCCAGTGGGAAGTGACAACACGTTGTTCACGGATCAATCAGTACCACGGATCACAAGGTACAATCTGCGCCCAAGGAAATAGACTTACGGCACGGTTCGGCTGTTCTCTCAGAGAAGAAAAAGTCATCAAGGGCTTGCCTTTTTGGCCCCATCAATTATTTATAAAGGGATTCTGTTGGCTAGGGTTTTGGAAGGACTAAGAAGACACTCGGCCTGGAGGTCGCCAGCTAAAAACATTGGTGCGTCCGTTTGAAGACTCCAATGCCTGCAACCGCTCCCGCTCATATGGAAAAGGGAAAAGACTGTGTGACCAGCTACGGAAATGAACATTTAACTGTTTGGGCTCCGAAAACATATTCCTATCTTGTGATAATGTTAATTGGTTTTATAATAGTTATTGTTTTAGGCTTCTGGTATCTAGAAGAAGTACATCCGCTTGATAATTTGTTGCCGACTGAAAATGTAGCTACTGTTTCTACTCCTTTCGTGCATCTGCACACTCTATCTCCTAGAGACTCTCAGCACAGACAGAGATATCATAATAATACACTATTACTCATCATGAATGCTACACATGCCATCTTTAACAAATCTATTTGTTGGGTCTGTTCACATTTACCGCAACACAGGGATAAGGGGCTAGGTTGGTATATCCACCCTTTGGTGGCTTCTCTTAGAGCACTATTCTTTGGTGGTTGGAATGATAGCATCTCAGGGAACTTCGATGGGACTAATTTGAACCAGTTTGAGAAACATGTTCTGGCTCCCTTGGGATGCTCGCTCTTTGCAAATAGGAGTAAGCTCAATGTTGCTTCTATTAGGCTTTCCGATAGACTATCCTGTCGTTTTCAATCCTTGATCTCTTTCAAGATGGCTCCTATAGGCAATAAGGACGCCACACCTCCTTCCTACACTGTTAACCATAGCCCCGATTCAGTTTCTTTCTGCATACAGAGGAATGGTACTCAGTCAATTGGTGATTTTAAAGGTTGCGCCAACATTGCAAATTTGACTGGTGAGGACAGACCTTTGTATGTAGGCGAACCTGTCTACTTTGTTTGTGTTAATGTAGCATTTCCATGGTTACCCAGGGATTGGCAGGGAACTTGTTACTTAGGAATCCTGATACCCTGAGTATTCATAGCCGGTACCGTAGAGATTTCAAAGGCTTGTCCACGGCGGGACGTGAATGCCGACACTCCAGCACAAGTTCTAGGTGACGTAGCAAAATCCTTTGTGCCATTTTGGGGGCAAATAATGAACTCTGAGGATATCAGGAGACTAGCGAGAGTACTGGAGAGAACCATCAACCGGACCACTGACATACTCTATAATATGACTCTAGAACAGAAAGCAATAAGGCTAGTAGCACTTCAGAACTGGATGGCATTAGATGACATCCTGGCTGAACGTGGATGGGTATGTAAATTGGTGGGGTCCGCTTGCTGTGTTTGCGTGCCAGATTCCTCCCCAACTATATTCAAGGCAATACATAATCTGCATGTCCTAAGTTCAGAAGTGCATGTTCCTGAGGGAAACTGGGATCTTAGTGCTTAGTTTTGGGACTTCTTGCAATCTTGGGGTTGGAAGCTACTTTCGGTCTTGCTGATCATTTTAGGAGTTGTGTTGTTTCTTTGTTGTTGTATACAATGTCTTCCTGGTATATGTTCGATGCTAGGGGGATGTTGCGCACATGGGATGGGTACATTAGGACGCAAGGTATATGCCCCAGACAAGAACTCCAATGAATATGTGTTGAAAGAAATCTTAGTAACTGATCTTATGGCAATTGATATCTCCGATAGCGATTCAGGGTGTATGGACGTTAAGACGTGGAGTTATTTGTGAAGTGACCAGAAGTAGTTTAGCGCTTGGCTTAGGCCAAAAGGATGGTTTGACGAACGGGAAATCATATCATGCCTCCTTTATTGTATATATTGGCCTAAACCCAGTCGCTCTGCGAAGAAATCCGCGCTTCAAGGTTCTGACCTTAGATCGATTTAGCTGCCATTTTAGGTTCATCCGCCATTTTGATTCTCACTCCAAAGTCACCCTGTGTTCTAAAATGGTGGACAGTGTTCTTCTTTTAGCAACATGGCCGTCTTGCCCTCTCTATGCAAGTAAATGATTAAACTGCCCGTAGGCCAAATGTTAAGGTCATGTACTGAGACCTTGTCCTTCGTTGACCTGTGGATAAAGGATTACCTGTGCCAACGATACTAATCCGTGAACATATATTAAGCACAATGTTGTGTAAATACTAAAAGTGAACACTTGTTGAACTACATTGTATGAAAATATGTACTAAGGCTTATGTTAGATCCGAGAATATACTGTTGCTATTGTGATGTGTTGAACATGTAAACTGAAGGTGATCCATATGCATATAGTTGGGCGAGTCAGAGGTGAACTCGGCACAAACCCTAGATTGGTAATTATTAACATATAGAGGGGCTGAACATCTTGTTACAAAATTGTATAAAAGGTATGAATATTCTGATGTACAGTCCCACTCACTACACACACCGAACAGGTCTGGTATTCGCTGTGTTGTACTGAGGGCCTGATAGCTATCTGTTACTTTGTCCTTTGAAAATTGTTCAGTTGTAGAATAAAGATCTGTGTATCTTTGTAAACCCGTGTTGGTGTATTTCCTTTTGGTGTACTCAGCCTCGATATCTTCTTTTTGCTTTCAAAGGAGGGGTCGGAAGTAAATGAACTTGAGCTAAGACATGTGGCCAGTGCGAGTGGAGTGAGAGGTGTGCCCAGCCCCCAGTGCTGCTGCCTTTGATGTACTTCACCAGACGCTCACCCAAATAGCCCCTGACGGCACAGGCCGGACTCCGTTATGACCCCGGGGCTTAGTAGCTGAAAGTCCTAGACTAGCACCCATGACAGTGTCCCACTCCCATTGTCCGCCCACACTACTTGCGAGACTTTTTGCTGTCTGGGGGCAGCATTTTGGTGTGCCTTGCACTCCTTCTGGTAGGACGCACAGGGCTGGTGGGGACTGAGGAAGCAGGTGTTGTGGCTGATGAGGAGTCGGTGGCAATTTCCACGCCTGCTGCAAGTCGTGGCTGCTGCATCTTTCTGAGTTTCTCTGGCTCCTCCGAGACGGAGGAGCCTGGAGGAGCCTGAGGAACTTAGAAAGAAAAACCGCAGCGTTTTCAAACACAATAACGTTGTATTTATGTTTGCGGTCGCTTCAAAAGCTACCGCATACATAAATACAACATTTTTAAAGCTGCGGTTTTATTTCAAAGTTTTCCGGGCTCCTCCAGCACGGAAAACTTAGAAAAAAAACCACAGCTAGTGTTTATTTTTATTTAAAAAATAGCACTTACCGAGATGCAGCTGCATCTTTTCTGCCTATAGTCTCCGGTCCCCGTCCTCCGCCTACAGCACCAATGAAGGAAAAGCTACCCAGTGGTAGCTTTTGTTTACTACACCTGGCTGGCATTAGTGCTGCAAAAGCCAAAGCGAGCACAGCGACGGGCATCCATTTTACAAAATGGATGCCCCCATGTGCTTTCTTTGAGCTTGATTTGCTCAAAATTTTACATAGGGACTTGGAAAAAAAAATTGCCAATCGATTACTTTTAATATTTACTATCTATTTTTGAAATACAATTTTTTGGGTGAACCATCCCTTTAAGACTAAACAATTTTTTTTTAGTAAGTCATAGAACGGTTTTCGAATTAAAGCATACAAACTTAAAATGTTTTATGACAGAAATCTGGTCAAGCATTAGCTTAGCAGGACAATACCTGCAGAAGAAGTTGAAACAGCTAAGACAATCTCAGATTAATCATATGAATAAGTACGTAAAAAGAGCTCCTCACCCTATAGAGTGGGATAAATTACTTTGCATCATCCTTCCTAAAATTCACATTCACAAATCCTACAATTTTAGTGACAAGCTCCTATTTCTGAAGAAATGGCTAAAGTCATTATTTCCTTTAGCAACAAAACCACTGTCCGGAATAGATTTAATCTTTGATCCTAGGAGAAGTTTACATAAATACTGTGTCAAATTTTCAATACTCGAATAGCAATTTTGGGTAGTAAAGTCAGCAGCAGAAGAACTGACCGGGTCCTCATCCAAATGCCAAGTAATACTAAAGACAAGTTGGATTTAAAAATGCACTCTGGATAAAAGGTGCCAATATTGCACTAGGATTTTAACAAACACCTAGGAATCTGTCATACCTTATTTGATTAGACCTGATCAGTGTGGCTTCGTTCGGCAAAGATAAACTTTCCATAATGTAAGGAGAGCTGTGAATGAAATCCACATATTTAACTAAAATATAACCTATTTGCAGCCTTGTCTCTTAGTGGTGAAAAGTGTTTCACTACTTCAATTGGTATTTCCAGACAGACACTATAGAAACATTCAAATTTGGCCTCAGCATAAGAGAAAGAATTCAATCAAATTGTGCCAGGCCCACAGCTAGTATCAAAGTCAACCACACTTTCTAAGAGTCCACCTGCCTCACCAGAATTGACTGACGTCTGCTTTTGTCTTCAATCATTGTACACCCTCACAAAGAAGCCTTCCACCAATTGAATTAGACAAGATTAAAATAATGAACTCACCTTTTTGACCGAAAGTAAAATGATTGAAATGTCTTTTGCTGCATTTCTTAACGCATTTTTGTTCTACAATTGTTTAAATGGTGGGTTTGGGGGCAGTAGGCGAGGGAGGGTTGCATTAAAATAATTCAGTGAAAAAAGAATTCAACCTTTTTACTTTTGGTCCAAAAAATGCATTGTTCTAACATAGAAGGGACAATATTCAGGGTTTCTCAGCTAATGGTAAAGAAAATATAAAACAACACTTTTGAAATGTCTAGGAGATAATTTAAGTAAAACGAAACAAGCACTGCTTAAATCGAATGTCCATCCATTTCTGTTGAGCATCTTATGCAGATGGCAAACATTGGAAATATAACAGATTGGCGGTATAATAAGCAAAAGGAGAAATATAGCCCCTAGGATCCCCCATGCATTTCCAGTACTACCAGTAGTAATCCTCATTATTCAGAAACGAGATTTAGCAAAGATTTTTAATTTTATATGAGAAGGGCGAGGCCATACTTTGCAGGTAATATATTAATTCAAAACCCTTCACATATGAAGCCGTATCCGACATAGGGCTTTATGAGGTGAGGAAGGATAGCCCAGGGGCAACGCGTTTGTCTTGGAAGCAAGACTTCACAGTGCCACAGAGATTCGAATCCCAACCCTGCGCTTAGAAACCAAAGCGCTGGTATTAAGCGTGTTATAAATGAACAATTAAATTAAATGTACTGGAAGCTCATTCGAGGGTTGCTAGCCTATAAACCCTGTTTGTAAGTAGAACAAAGCAACATACAGTGCCCCTTAAGCAACATTCCCTAGTCCTCAATAGCAGGGAGTTTTATATATTGCAAAGCTCTAAATCCAGACCTTGAAACTTGTATAAAGCTTGACCATAAATGGTGTACATTACTGATGAACAAGATCTTAGTGGTTAGCATTGCTTGTTTTCTCAACATATGTAGACCCCTTCTAAGATTTTGTCTAGCAAGTGAACATGATATTAGTCTCAATTGACAGTTCATGAAATGGTTTATTGTATATTAAGGCAATATAGTAGAACATGAATAACAACCAACATTTCTCTGTATGTAGATTCTTGGCTGTAGGAATTGCAACGGGCATCATACGCCACAGTTTACTCCTCTTATCCCGGTATAATATACTTACTAATACAATCTGGATTTGCTTTGTATTTGTGGATAGATTTGTTTGAGTGGTCTAGAAATAATGTGGTATGCGTGTGTTATTCATCTGTTTGCCAACCGATAAGAAGACATGATAAAGAGTATTTGTAAAAATAAAATTGTGTCCAACTGATGAAGCAGAACATGGAATGGGATATCAGATTTGCAGATCTGGTAAAAGTGGAACTCCAAATGCAGACACAAGGAGAGGCAGGAAGAGGCTAGGTGGGATTACATGTTTTGGGGGACCCTAGGGTCAGGAATAAATGAGGTTTTCTCTGTGCCATTAAAGACATGTTTACCTCCCAAAAAACATCATGACCAGCTGATGGCGGCAGAAGCAAGCAGGTCAACAGTGTGGGAGAGGGCAGTGTCAGAGGGACAGCTGCATGCCCTGCACCTCACATATACACCTCTCATGTTTCCACACATAGTGTATAGTCTTCTTCCACAACCCTGTGTTGGGCGTGACCAATGATAGGTCATGGCAAGAGCCAGCTTTCCAACTCTTGGAGTGGTGGCTCCAGGGGCATAGGCAGAATCCCCATTGCAGCGCCCCTCACAGGTTCATCAATTTCCCTGCACCCCAACTTTTCTTCATTTTTCCATCACCCTTAAATAACAAACGCCTTGAAAAACGGTCAACATTCGCACTAACAGCATAAATAAGGAGAAACATGGGAATCACAGTGCAGACAGGCATGTTTTCAAAAATCCGAGGGGTAGCGTAAGTGACATCATAACTTTTCAACCCAAATCATGTCATAGGATGAGATGCCTCTTGACCTTTGATTCTTTTGACATCACAGTATGTCAAATCACTGGTGACAAAAGAAAGTAAGTTTACGAGTATTAAAATAAGAAAGTTACTAAGGAAGACAAAAGGCTATTTTAATTTACATCCATATATTCTCTTAATGGTGACTGGACATGCCAGGAGTATAGCCGTGATACGCCAGAGGCAGGATTGGCAGAGCCGTTATTAGCATGGGGACTGGCCTTCATTTTCCAGTAGAGTCTTATAATGATATGATATGATACGGCATTCATAATACACCTACACAAGTGTTTCACTGTTGCACAGTAACGGCCTTCTTATGCCATTGAATGCCTCGTGTCAGGTATAATGAACATAGGGAAATTCGGGTGTATGTGTTTTAAACAAGGTCACTTTTCTCGTTTGCACATTACTCGTACATTATGCCCTGGGATCGTTTTGGTCGAAAACACATTTTTTGAATGGGTGCTTCCTCCACCAATCCCCATCTAACACCCCCATCCACTCCCATCACCTCATTGTTTACATTTTGGCATCTACCTCCAAGTTCCCTGAATGAAACCCCAGTTTGCCTTGCATTCAAGCTGCCAGTCGTGTGTCAGACCACATACTTGCACCAAGAAACTACATATGTATTAGATATTAGAAGTATAAAATATATATAAATTTAATTATTCATAGCTTTGTCGGTCTTGTACCATTTGAGCATGCAATTCCAGGCTTTGTGAGACCTGTACAGACACTAGACCCATAGAAACTGGCTACTGGTGAAATAACCTCGCCTAAATATGAGAGTGGACCATGGACCATCTAGATAAAGGTTGCATGGCTTCCAAGAGACTTTCATTTGGGGAGTCTGGACTTGATTTGACACTTATTTTTAGCTTAGTAAAGGAATGGACCATGTCCCTGCTGTGTACTGATCCCGGGCGAGCAAGACCAGCTACATTGGCACCCAAGGAGAGGCCAAGGGCGACAGCTGGCTACCCCCGGCCATACATCTGCCCCCGCACTGCATCAATTCCCAAATCCCAAGCTGGGTGCTCAGAAGAGGGGAAGATCATGAAATGCGTCGGAGAGAGATGGGGCTGCAAGGGTGCTGGTGCCCAGATATGGGGGTTTCAAAACCAAGACCTCCCCATTTCATTCTGCTTCCTATCGCTGCCTCAGCACATTCCGGACTACTCTTCGTAGGTTTTGCCGTATGCAGTTAATGGGCCTCATTACGAGGTTGGAGGTAGCCATGGCGCTATTAGCGCCAGGGCTGCCTCCAAAAGCCTACCGACTACACCCTGGTGAATGGAGCAATTACCGGTCCATTCCAAGGTTGGCGGGACTGGTAATTCCCCATTCTCCAGGGCCCTTGCCCATTCCCATTTGAGCCCCAATAGGGCTCAATGGGAATGCGCTAATAATGGTACCGCAATTTGCGGTACCGTTATTAGCTCCATAGTCCCTTTGCAGGACCCGTCCTTAACGCCTGGAAAAACCAGGCGTTAAGGCAGGACCCGCAAAGGGAACTTGTAGTAGGGCGCCCTTACTGGTGCCAGTAATCCCTTACCGCCCGCCTCGTATTGAGGCCCAATGTCTGTAGGGCTGCATCAAAGATACCACCTGATAGAAGAGAGAGGCCGCATTTCTACTGGGTCCGAACACGTTATTATCCCTGCATTTAACCAACCAGGTACAGCAATTTCAGGAGTAAGCTAGAAGTCATGTCAACATCCAAAGACACTGTGGTTGCCATCTCTGAAGCCCCTTTGCACTCGTGTGACCCAGGAAGAGGAATTGGCCCACAGTTACATTTCGCTTTCCATTATTCTTTGCTGTAAACTATCTAAGTAGTATATGCAGGGGCATTTTTCAGCAGCATTTCTAGTAAGAAGGACTTATAACAGGTATTGGGTCACTAACATTGGACAGAACTGCAAGCTGCTCAGTGAATTAATTCTACAAAGTGCCCCCACATTGTCCCAGGTAATTGGCCTACTCTTCAGGCATTGCCTTATTGACCAATAGATGAGCCCGAGCCTGGGTGGGAGGTACCGTAAAGGGAACACACACCAGTGCTAAGGAGAAGGGTACACGAGACAAGGTTCACACAACAGAATAAATAGTGAGGGATGGCATTGGGGGAAACTATGTATTAATTCAAATGGAACTGTAAAATAACTTAAAAAGCAAGAACGAGAATGTGCCATGTTATTTTCCATCTAACGTCACTGATTTCCTGGAATCGTAGGCACTACAAATAGTTAATAAAGTGACTTAAGACTTCACTGCCAGGCAGACTCCTTGCCTTCCTCTGGAGAAGACCCTGGGAAATACCTGGTAATGGTGTCATTAGCAAATCCCTGCTGTGGGGGGCCTGGAGGAATATTCCTCGCTCTTTCTGGAAAAACAGGCAACATATGGAGACACCGCCCCTACATGCTCGGGGTGCGGGGAGGCGGTGGAGGCGTGGGGGAGAGTGCTTCAGACCCGAACCATTTCTGTTCCTTTACATCAGTGATTTCATGGTTCATTTTCTAACTTTTGTAATCTGACACCGTCATCTTGAATGTCTGTTTGTTTTCCACACTGACTTAGCACTCAATATCCCCAAGCGTGTCTCTTAGCGCTATGGCCCAAATCGATCTACCAGAAGAAGAGATTTTCTTAGTCTGCCTTAAGCATGGGACCAGCCCGATGCCCTGAACAGAGAGCTGGCGCATTTACTGACTGATTGCATTTCCAGAGGTGGTGCTACATTCTATTTACAGGTTCTCTTCCCTGCCCACACCTGAGATTCTAATTTCATGTTGTTTTCTTTTCTTTGCAAAAGGTCATCGAGGTCAAGAGAATGAGGAATAAGGATTTGATGAAATGGATTCCGCTCCGAAGATGTACAAGGATGAGCAATGGTAAAATGGCCCCCTCAGCCCTCACACTTCTACCAACCCAAACACAAAGTAATCATAAAGGTAAAACAGGGACAGCTGCGAGGTATACCTCCTTCACCTTTTGTGGTAACGTGCGCCGAGGGAAGGTTATGCTCTTAAGAGGGGTGTGAAGATGAACCAGTTGTGACCCAGACAACAGTATGACAGTCCAAAATAAAGGGACTGTCCAATCAAGGTTCTATACAAATATGTATACTGACTGTCGCCCACCTTGCTAAACATATACATCAGACCCCTGCTTGACTTGTTGGATGCCCTGTGTGTACAGGATACGAATTATGCTGATGACACCCAGGTCGTCCTTGAGCTAAGCGGGAAATAGGAACAGGATTTGGCTGCCATAAATAACATCTATGACGCATTGCAAGCATGGAGGGCAAACAACTCCCTTGCCTTGAACTGTGACAAGACCAAGCTCTTGATTGTGGCCTCCCGAATTAATTTAAACAGACTGGTCCCAGCTCACACAAATTTCTGCATTGTGGGTAACATCATCAATATGTCTAAGAAAGTTAAAAACACTAGGGGTTGTTCTTGATGATGAGTTGACCAGGAGACTGCATGTTTCCTCCTGTGGTCTCATCCCCAAGCCACTTAATGACATCTACCCATTCCTCACTATCAAGAACTGCGTACTTCTGCCCTCTGCGCTAATAATCTCCAGACTGCACTATTGCAACAGTCTTCTAGCTGGAACAACACGCTCAAACATTCAAGCACTCCAGATTGTACACAATAGCGCAGTCCGGACTATTCATGGCATGTGTAAATGCGCTCATGTGTCCGATGCACTTTGGATGTTACACTGGCTGCCTGTACAATATAGGATCACACACAAGATCCTGACATTGTCATTCAAATGTTGTACCAATGCTTTGGGGGGACTTCATTTGACATCCAGGCTCCTCTTCATTGGCACTCCGTCCCCGGGCTTTTAGGCCTGACTGGGAATCTGGCATTATTTAAGAAGAAGATTAAAATGTATCTGTTCAACCTCAATCCAGGTTAAATTCTGAACTCCCTGTTTTCCTGCGCAATTCCCCTGCCTGACACATTTTATTTTTTGTCTTGTTTCTGTCTGTTGTTCATGTGCGCTCCGAGGCCTATTGGCACGTGGCGCGCAATAATTCGTAAAATAAAGAAATAAACACACCATCTGCAAATAGAACAAATAGAAAATACTCTTCAAAAACCAACTCCAAAGGAAGAACAGAGAAGATTCAACATACTGGAGACAGTAGCACTCTCAGTGCTATTCTAGGGGTGGTGGGTAAAACACTAGCCATGAAAAGTATATATCTTGTATCAAAATAGGAGCAATCGTGACTTATCTATTCTCTACGGTCCAAGAGGACCGAGGTGGCAGTTCAGAGTCAACAGTACTTGGATTCAGTTCTTGGTGGGTTAATGGATTCAGAGCCGGTGTTGAATGTAGATGCAAGCGGATCAAGCTCAGTTTGGGCACATTGGATCATGTGGGCCCAAGCAGCAAGCGGGGGTTGTCCAGGGATGAAGCCTTGTGCTCTGTGCAGTAGAAGGGTGGCTCTCAAAGATGCAGGTCGGGGAAGTCACAGGAATGCTTCGCAGAAGGCCAGGCCGAGTCAGGCGTTAGCCACCGGGAGGGGTTGATAAGTGACACTCCAGCGAGTCAAATCAGTGGTCGAAGTTTTGTCAAAATGGTGATCTTGGGTACGTTGATGTGCAGATCGATGAGGTGGTAGTTCAAGAGCTAGCTGGATCAAGCCATGGTTGTGAGTCAGCGTGTGACTCGTCAGTGATTCTGTTTGGGTCCCGTCATTGAGCAGTCGCTTCAGGCCTACCAGGTGATCAGCTTTGGCTAGAACACAAAGCAGGGTCAAGCTGGTTCAAAGTGCAAACAAGTTTGAAGTAGGGGAGTAGTGCAATATCCAGTGCCAGTGACTTCCCTCTAGTTCCAGGTGTGATGGACACAGAGTGACTGGTTCAGTGGTGTAGAACAGGGAGCTTCGGCTGGTCTGGCCCTCCGGTTGCTGTGAGGCCTCCTCAGGGGGACTCAAAGACAGGCTGGTTCCATTTGAGGTCTGCTCTCCCAGCTCTAGGAGAATCCAGTGCAGAGTGGTAGGTCCTGGTCTACAGCAGAGGTGACTCCAGGTGTGCCCTGCGAGTGGAAAGGGATCAGATCTTCCTTCTGTCTTGGATGATTCCTTCTTCACCTCCGACTGAGGGCTCTGGAAAGAACAATTTCCCAAAAAGAGGTCCAATGAGTTCTTCAGAGTGAATCTACTGCCTTAAAGGACCCAAACTAATCTGAAAAAAGGGTGGGAGACGACTTCTTTTAAAGGCAAAGGTCCTCAGGTGATTGGACTAAAGTTGGCCTACCTTAGTGGTCCAAACCCTGCTCATGAATGCAGCGGACTTTGCCCTTCTAATGTCACATCCAAAGTGCTTTTGGAAGTGGATGGGACAGAAAAGGGAGAGAGGCAAAGAAAAACGAAATGGTGGGAGTCTCCTTCCATTAACCATAACCCTCCTGCCTATCGTAAACCCCCCCCGCTTCCTTATTCACTGAGAACAAAGACCTTTAGGACTCAGCACCCTGGTTTGAGGCTTCTCCTTTTTAATGGGTGTGCGGCTCCGATGCCTGGGCTAACGACAGCTGCATGCTGAGTGGCTGTCTAGGGCAGAGGGTGTTACCTGCCCTCACAAAGAGATCCAAGGGGAGGCCTTCCCTCCAGGTTCCTGTGCTGCCATTTGACTGGCTACACCCGGCTGACCAATGTTGTTTGCAGGTCAGAGTCCCGATGGTGATACAGATGTAATGTTAAAGAAACAATCCAAGTGTATGTTCTAATTATGCAGTGGTCAAAGTGGGAGGGAGTGGTTGGGAGTGGTGCTCCTCTACTATTTTTTGTTAAGTTTTATTGTTCCTATACTTTTATTTAAAAAAGAAATAGTTCCGGAATGGTTTTGTTTTAAAATAGTAGAAGTGTAGTAAGAAGTTGAATCTTGCACTTTTAGTTTATTGCACTGAACGGTATCTTCAGCAGCAGGCACAAATGTTTAGGTTTTTTTATTGTGTGTGTGATGGGGCGTGGTGATGGGATTTGTTGGTGGCGGGGGCAGGCCAGTAGGGAACCTAGTTTTGCTACTTCTTTTCATACACTTCGACCACTGTAATTATGAAGAGTGAAAGCAAAGTAAAAATACAGGGGAAGAGGAAAAAGAACAGGTGCAAGGAGACAAGCAAGATTCTGAGCTCGGCATACTCATGGCCATATTGGTGCAGCTAGATGCCAACTTCTCTTAAAAAAAAAAGAAGAGAGTTTTTGGCACAGTTCAGGAATTGGATTGATGCGAGGAAGGGACAGAAGGTAAAGAAAGTTCCTTCAGGATAGTGAACAGTTCCCACTGAGTGTTATTAGCCATTTCAATACGAGAGGAGCTAAATGAGTGGTTGGCCTCCAGGAGAATTATTTTCTAAAAAAGGGAGTTGGAGCAAATATACCGATCTAGACTCAACATCTTATGATGGCTTCCAGGCCCCTTCTCCACAGTTAGTGGCAATCTTAACAAGTAGCATGTTAGATTAAACTACTTAGAGTGCCAGCGCTTGGGAGCACAAAGAATATTTATGACACTAAAGAATCATGGATAAAGGAAGGAGAGGCAAGTGATAAAGGAACCGGCACTGATCTGGCACTGGCAAAAGGAGCGGCAAGGGATGCCAGGAGAGATTCTTCAAAAACCAGAGGCATCAAGTGTTTCCAAGGTCAAGCAGTCAGAGGAGAGAGGTAGAGGTCAAGGGTATAAACAGAAAATGGTCCCAGAGACCAATAGGAGATGGAGGAGCTGTTTCAGTAAGATTGGTGGTGCTAAGCATCAGCTTTAAAGCATGACCAGCATGTTGTCATGTTGTCTCATTCTGTGTATCCTCCAATAAGGCCTGAACAGTGTCACTGCTAGGGGAGATGCACTGCGTCCCCATATACTATATTCATTGTCCGGCTGGAACCAGGACCAACGCTTAGAGGTTGAATAATTAGAAATGCATAAAATCGGTACATGGCCACTGGTTGGTAGGACCCAGAGATTTTGTTTTGAAACTATTCTTCATGTGTGAAGGGTGGCTGAGGACCGCCTCTGTTGGAGTATATCTGAGGGATTGGGTAGGGTTGACTTTTTTTTGCTTTGTTTGAGGAAAAACAGAAATTGCTGTTGTACAATAATGCTCTGCAACTCAAGACAAAGATGCTTACCTTGCACCGATGTCCTGCAAATCCTTCCGCACTGACTGTGCTTTCAGCAGGAAGCAAGCGTTATTATGTGCAATCAGTGCCGACTGGATTATGACACCAGCCTTAATTCAATAAAATGTACAATCCAAAAAGAAAAGCAAATCCAAACCCGGTAAAGGAATGTCTACTACAGCCGTAGAAAAATAGCCAGTATAATGTCTTCGATAAGTTTTTGCTTGCAGGTGATCTGCAAAGATAGCCGGGCTGGGACCCAATGTGCTTTACAAGATGTTCTCAGTTATCGCTCACACTCTCAACAATAAGATATACTGACATTTTTTGGGGCGGTTGCTATGTTTCATGTCACCTTAGCCATAGGGGCAAGGTGACATGACAGGTTCATTTTGCTGGGGTTCAGTATCACCACTCGTAGTGCGTAGAGTGTCTTGATGGTGTTGGAGACTCTGGTGGAGCTGCAGCAACGAGAGTCTGTTTACCATCTTTTCTGAAGTGTAGGCGGAGTTAACTGCAAATCATTGCACCCGGACACGGAGCGTTGCGGAGTGCGTAGAGTGTGTTGATGGTGTTGGAGTCTCTGCAGGAGCTGCAGCAACGACAGTCTGTTTACCATCTTTTCTGAAGTGGAGGCGGAGTTCACTGCAAATCATGGCACCCGGACGCGGAGCGTCACGGAGTGCGTAGAGTGTGTTGGTGGTGTTCGTGGTGCGAGGCAAGGTGAGGCGCAACGGAGATAAGAGCACTGTAGACACTTTGGAATCCCTTGCTACGCCATCGTTGGACGATCCCCTCTTGCTACACCCTTGTTTGTCAAATAATGACTTCACTCGGCAATAGAATTGGTGCTCGTGGGACTGAGGGACCAGCGTCTCCGTCGCCCCCTGCATCTTTCTATCCGCAAACATGTTTGCATCATAGACGATGCAAATCTGCGATTGAACAACGTCTTTTGCAGGACAATCAGGAAATTGTACTCTCCCAAGAACCACCATGCCCCCAATCTCTCCCTGCTGAGCGGACTCAGTGTTTGTTATCCACAATCAGCGATTTGCGTTTTAGTGAACCAATAAAGTCTAACCTCCCAAAAACTGTAATTTTACATCACAACCAACCATCTCAAACCTCCTTACCTATGGCCGGGGTGGATGGTCCTGTTGGTCCCGCTGATCGAGGGAAGGTGGTTCAGGAGTCACTATTGGGCAGAGCTGAGGGGTGATGTCTCGGCGTGGGGGCTGTGTGCCCGGGCGTGGAGGCGGCCGTGGTATTGCCTGAGCCGGAGTCGATGAATGCCCCTGCAGAGTTTTGTTTGGAGGAGGAGGAGGAGCAAGACTGTCAGGGTCCCACCTGCGTTACGCAGGCGGAGGTGTGTGGTTCGGCTAGCGGGGGACTGTTTGGGTGTGGCGGTGAGGTGACTGCGCCACCTAGTATCCCTTGGATCCCACGAGATTTGGATTTGGAGGGTCCGGTCAAACCCACTGTTGCCCTCGTTCGAGGACAGGATTTCACGGGGAGCCTTGAAGGGCATTCTGAGAACTCCATACAATGAGGGAGTGGCCATGAGGTGGGATCCATTGCATTTATGAGAAGCTCGGAGATGGACTTCTTACAGCCCGGAGTCTTCAAATTAGTGGAGTCTAGTCTGTGCCTTAACCATGTGTTGGCTCCACAAAGTGGCTTTGTGTGTGACAGTACTAACAATTCAATTAAAGAGAATGGGAAAGGAGCACTGCAAATGAAGGGAAGGATGTCCCTTTTAATCCATCTGATAATCATATGGATCTGGGTGATAATGTTATAGAACAAGATTCATTAATAATTGCATGTGACTCCCCCGAGCATAATGATCACTTTTGTCCCCTAAAGGAGGTATCAACAAACGGATTGCTTGATGAACCTCTGCCTGAGGTGAACAAACGGTCCTCTTTGGCTGTTGCTGATCAACTAATTGTGGACCTGGCGACTTTAAAATAAGAGACTGCAGTTTGAAAGAATGGCTAGAATCTTCTATCAGTGATAATAACAGTGAATATAATTTATAAAAGAAGGGGGGGTAAATATTTTGAGAAACACTGTACCCTCCAATTGAAAGAAAGAGCGAAAGGCCAAATATCTGGCACACTAAAGAGGAGGCGAGTTGAAGTGAGCCCTCAAAATTATATATTGAGCTCACAGAAAAGATTACCTGATGAGCGCCCGAATTTAGAGAAGGGGGAAAAAGCGATTTTTTCTTCTAATATACAATCTCGACTTGATGATGACAAAATGGAGTCATCCTCTGATGAGAACTCTTGTGACTCGTCTTTTTGTGGAAAGACCATTCCCAAAAATTAGGAGAGGCACAAATCAAAGAACAATGAAGACCAGTTACTTTAATGATTCAACAAATGTATCAATAGAGAACCTCTGCTCTGAGCTGGTGCCAAGAATTTCACTTGCGGTGACAATAGCTACAGCACCGTTTTCTAAAATGTATGAGCAATTTAATGAGAGCTACAGAGATCAGAATACTCTGTTAGCAATGCTAAACACAGAAATGGCTAATATTTATTTGGAAATGCTAGAAATGAAGTTCCAATCACACAAGGACTTTCATTAGAAACGTCCAATGCTCTACTGAAAGAACATTTACGAAATTCGGTCGAGGACAAAAGACTACTTGCTAAGGTTGCTCAAGAAGCACTATTGATCTTGAAACATACCAATTCTAATTGTAGAAAATCCAGTCATGTTAGTGAATGCAGGACGAGTGCATCAGAATCTTATCATTGCCAAAATGTGTCTCAAAAAACTCCAGCTGATACAGTAGGTAACTGTAGGTTACAGGCTGTAGTCCCAAATGAAGTTTTATTGGAGTTGTTTGGTCCCTCTAGTGTGGATCCATCAACACAAAATGTAATTACTGAAAAGGAGCAAACTATAGACCAGCATTTGGCACTGCTTGATAAGCATGTTTTAACAACTGTTAACCCAAATTCGTGTGCCATATCTATCCATTGTATAGGAGTAAGACCACCACTTGTAGACGTAGTAACACATTTACAAACAACTGAAACGTTATCTACAAAAGATGTAGAATCAACTGGTGCTACTGCCATGCTGCCTACTAATAGCAAAAATGTAAGCGCTGAAGATCAACATATGTCAAAAGAGTTGATTCCAAAACAAGTTGGAAGTTATCCGATTTTCGAAATGAAAACACAGAAACCATCTGAAAGTCTGTTGTGCCCCAAACTAAAGCAAGGGAAGTGCAAGAAGATAACCAAGAATATGACAAGTCATAAGAGAATTACTGGAAATGGTTTGAGAAAGTTCGTTAGAAACTTAAAATCTTCAAGTCTGACAGCCATGACAGTGTTACCGACAAAAGGGGTCGAGGCTGCTACCGAAGAGGTGCAAGCAACAATAGAGGTAACTGAAAATGAAAGTCCTTCTACCTATGCCTCCAGTAACATTGTGGAACCTACAATGGATCTAATGAATCTATCAACTTATGAAATAAGTGATGAAGAAATGAGTGGAAGTGAGGAGAGCTTTGAAGGAAATAAAGAAGGTCGGAAAGGGTCCAAGGAAACAAATGGTGAGCAACCAGATGACATCGTAAACTCAAAACAATCAACAAATATACAAAAGGGATGTAAAGCAAGAACAGTCGAATTAATGGCCTCACCGAGTAATGGAGGTACAGATCCTATACATTTTGGAAAAAATGATTCATCCAGTTTTCTAACATTGGAAGAAAGAAGGCAAATAATGCATGGAAAATTACGAAAAGGGGTTGCTGCCTCCCGGGAGAACGAGAAAATAATCAGGATGGGTCTAAGAGAAGAAACAATCTCCTCTAGAGTGACACAACAATTACTATCAAATCAGACTATTAAGTCAACTGAATGGAAAAAGACAATGAAGGATGATGGAAAAAATGAGAGAATTGAGTCTTGTAAACTGTCTCAGCAAACAAAAAACGAACATGACAGTAAGAAAAAGGGGAAATCAAACTATTACATTGCTCTAGAAACGAGTAATAGCTTAAATGATGGACTAATACTGAATAGGAACAATATAATTAGTCTGTTCCAACATATTCCGGAGCTGAGATCAATAGTATCGAGTGACATTAAAACAGTTGAATTTGTCAATGAAATTAAGACAGATCGAGTAATTCTACAAATACACTCGAACTATAAAAAGGATCAAACCTTGGAAGGAGAGATTGCCTTAATACGTCTGGGATTAAAAATAGCTGAAATAATTCCTGAGCTCTGTAACAAGGCCAAATCATCAACCGAGGAAAGATCAGAACAACTTATGATGCAAATAATAGAAAACGGGGCTCAAAACATGACAGAAAAGGGAAAGGAAAACGTATCTCCCATAGCCGAGAAAAAAACTGCAATTTAGCGCTCAGAGGAAAGCGATAGGAACGTTAGAGAAATCATGTCAAACATGAGGCAAATTAAGATAACAGTGCCAATTGAAGAAATCAAAAACTTACGAGCTGATTCTACTGACCATAAAGATCTGAATTCTCACTCAGACAATTGGGGCTGGATAGCAAGTGCCCTAATCTCTAATAAATCGAGTTAATGCCTAAAGCGGTCAAAAAAAGGATATGCTGGAAGTTGGGTCCTGGAATACAAGGGGATTCCTCCATTTATTCCAAGAGCATCATTGGAAGTTATGGAAGTGGACATATTGTGCCTACAAGAAACATGGCTTTCGAACCTTCCAATGGTCGATGAGCATGAAATAGCAATGAATCAAGCGATCAGACATCAAAAAGGTAGACCGATGTCTGGCTTGTTAACTTTGGTTCACAGAAGATGCGGATTTCGAATAACTGAGTCCCATAATAAATCACCCTATATTCAGGTATCTATACTTGATCGAGTGGAAAAGGAAATTGATCTTGATCAAAGGCTACATTTAATTAACATATACTGGCAACCAAAAGGAACTGGGACTTGGACCTTTGCAGATATGTTATGTGAAGAAATTGATAATATAATGTCAGTAATAGAAAGGCCTAATATCATTGTGTGTGGAGATTGGAACATTGACCTGGTTGCATTACATGATTTAGCTACAGGGCCGCAAAAGGTACTACAATGTCCTACAAAAGTAAAACTAGCAACCCACATACAAGAGGAGTTGAATAGTCGAGAATTTCAGAGACTGAATGGACTTGCACCAGGCGACATACCATCGAATCCAACTTGGAAAGGAACAATCAAAGATCAGTGCTGGATTATATTTTTGTCTAAAGTCGATTATTCAAAAATATAAAGTATTTAAAGGTCCACGAAATGCAAAATAGTGATCATGACTTAGTAAAGATTGGGATTAGAAATCAGCAGTCCCACAAAGATCAAGGTACATTTGCTCATAGGCTTGAAATAGTCCCTGGTCGGAATCGTTTGAGACTAAATACCACCAAAATAATGGAATTGACAAAATGTGTTGAAAGTAAGAGTGATATAAACTATTTACCATTCTTGGAACAATATAGAGAAGTATAAACACATAATGGAAAATCTAAATTTAAACAACGTCATATTTTGGATTGAGAAATTATGACAAAAAACGCGAACTACGACAGAAGATACGTTTTCTGAAAGGTAAGGAAACTAAGAATAACAGAAATGAATTGCTGAAAATTAAGAGGTCCTATAATAACTGGATAAAAAGTCATAGAAGATTAATGCTTCAAAAGGATCCTGAGATAAAGCAACAATGTTTGTCGAAGAAAACAACTAGAGAATTTTGGTCTTTAATAAATAACATTGAAGCCCAACAAGAGGCACTAATAAGTAACATGGTAAGCGAAGCCAATTGGATCCAACACTACACAGAACTGTTCAAGAGTCAGGATCGAACAAAAAAAGTAACTTTTGACGAGGATATACCATGGAATCTAATCATTGACAAATCTGACATCCTAGATAACATCAAAAGACTAAGTTCTTCACGGGCGTGTGGACCTGATGGTCTAACAAACTACATGTTAATACAAAACCTGGATGAGTGGGCTGCTTTTTGCGAATCTGTCTTTAACATCGTTATTAAATAAAAACAAATACCAACATCTTGGAAGAGTGCCATAATCATTCCAATTTTCATAAAGGGGATCCGATCGGATCCGAAGAATTATAGACCTATTGCACTCTTAGATGTTGTGGGTAAGATCTTTGCAACACAGCTACAACAATAGCGTGGATTAAAAACTCAGGAGCATTCGACATAAGACAATCAGGATTCATCAAAGGTGTCGGCTGCAACCTGAACTTATTCATGATTAACTTATTGAAAATGGAAGCAATAAGAACAAATGAAACCATCTTTGTAGCGTTTGTAGATCTTGCACATGCTTTTAACGCAGTGGATCACAATCGGCTATGGGAAAAGCTAAAAAATAAAAATTGTCCAGAGGGCCTTATCCGTGCAATAAAACAATTGTACATGGATACGAACATAAGAATTCGTCTGGATAGAAAGGGCTCACTTTCAAGTGCAATAAATACTGAACGAGGTGTGAAACAGGGCTTCCCATTGGGTGCAGTCCTGTTCAACTTCTTTATTGCCGATGTGGGAACATCTTTTGATGTAATAGGTCGTTCTCACCAAAAATTAACAACATTAAAATTGAGTGGATGCTGTATGCAGACGACATTGTTCTTATAGATTTAACAGAGATTTGTTTGCAACGGAAATTAATGGCTTTGCATTCATATATTAACGAGAATGATATGGTAATTAACAGTACAAAAACGGCGGAGATTATAGAATTAAAGAATTTACATGGACAAAACAGAGTCCGGAAAGTGAACTTCCAATGGAAGATCGGATCCAACACCCTAAGAAAAGCAAGCCAAATAAGATATCTCGGAGCCATAATAAGTGCAAATATTAATGATGGACCAATAGCGAGAGTAATAAAGGCGAAAAGTAAACAACTGATGGCGCAAGGTTTACTCATTAATAACATTTTTTGCAAATTTAGCTTAAAACCGGTCTTTGATTTTTATAAGCTTAAAGTGGTTCCATCTCTAATATATGGTGCTGGACTGCCTTTGGATGTACTTATAAGGTGTGGGAAACCTGCAAACATCTTTTTTGGACAAAAATCCAGCACCTGGGATTGGAGTTCCAAAAGCTTGCATTAGGTACGAGCTGGGATTTACATTGATTACAGCTAAAATCATATGGAACTCTTTATCGTTATATGGTAAAATAATGGATCCAAACTCCGTACCGCAATTCCAAATACTTAAAATGCATTTTGGAACAAAAGATCAATCAACGCAAAACCTGTCGGTAACAAATTGCAAAATGATTCTTGAAACGCTTAATATACCTTAAGAAACATTGTGGTGCAATCCCAATAAGGTAAGATAAAGCTATGGCAAAGGGATTGGCTCGAAACAGTTCAGCAGAGGTCACTACTTAAATGTATGGAACTTGTACCTATGTGACTTTATCTCGATTTTCAGTAGATTGTTCTAATTTTAGAGTCCATCTCCCCGATGGTTTGCACGGCTTTTTGGGCGTTTGGTGAGAGATTGTCTTAGAACTAGAGGACTTTATTGCATGATGTTTATTTCCTTTAGGACTGTCCTCTCGTAGATGATTCCGAGATGAAGTTTGTGAATGGTATCGGGGGGTCTCATGAGAATCTGAGAACTGTTTAGAGTCTGTCGAGGGTCAAGTACGCCTTTGCAGGCCGGGTTTGTTGGTGTTGTAGCTTATCCTATCACTCTGAGACGGAGCAGGATCTCTATTTTTTTTTGTTGAGACTGCCTTTGTCCTGGTTAAAGTTGACAGTTCGATCTTCTTTTGACGTTCTTCTAAAGTCATGAATGGTGACTGATGATGTCTGTTTTCAGGGCTTGTGGTCTTCGAAGGGGTCTTTGTATGCAACGCTGCAGCAGTGGGGTTGTCTGACGATGGATTCCATTGGCCTGGTGGCATAGGGGAGGTTGCTTCGTCATGATGTTTTGAGAGGTTCATCAGGTCTGTAATGGGCTCAGACTCCTCTGTGGGTTTTGTTGAGATCTTAAGATCTTGGTTCGCAAGTGAGTGAAGGCAATTCAGAAGGTCAGAGTCTTGTTGTGAAAGGTGAGTTTGGGGGATAAGGTGAGTTTGGGATTCAGGAACTGATTTGTCTACTTGAGCCGTCGTTTTTATAGAAGATGCTTTTGTGTTGGGTGCTTCCAAGGTCAGCAGAGGGGTGGCATGTATTGATTTCGCAGCAAAAATTGAATAAGGTTGATCTGGTTGGGCTGCTGATATTTTATTTGGATTTTCTTCCTCGTCGATCACCAAAACAATATTGGAGGCCGATCCGTTTGTGGTTTGAGACGATGTTGGTGGCGCTTTTTTGTGAGCCAGTTTTGTTTTAGCACAAGGGATAGGGATCTGTGGGGTACAGGACGTCAAGTCAATCGGAGGTGCATGTGCGTTCGTAGAGCAGTTTAGAAGAGTTCTTTTCTCCAGGCGGGTCAATGTAGTTTCTATTGCTTGAAGGCGCGCATCTATGGCCATCACGGTTGGGGGTGATGGGTTTCTTGTTTCGTTTTGAGCAGTAATGTGGCCTTCTAGGAAGATGAGTTTGGTGTGAATCATCGCCTGTAAGACGGTGTGGTCCTTTAGAGTATCATACAGCGATTCATATAGTTTGGTGAAAGGGACCAGGGCAATGGATAATGCCGACATATATGAAAGTAAGTCTGGCTTTTTTGATGATGATTCTTCACTGGATTGTTAGTTAGGAATTGGAATCGTCTTTTTATTAGCACTGAGCGAAGTGTTTCCTGGTTTGTCTTGTGAAACAGATGAGAGTAGTGGTGACGGAGAAGGAAAGGATTCGGCCCCCAATTGTTGTTTTCTTTGGTCAGATGCCTGGGCAACAGCGTCATCAGCAGAATGAACGGAAATCGCTGTGGGAGCCAGGAGATCCCTTAGATGTAGTACAGGGCTAGACGTTTGGGGTACCGCCGGATCTAGGCCAAAAACAAATTCAGTAGGTATAAGGTGCGTGGATGTTTGCCCAAATGTGAATTTGTTTTCCAGGTTTTTTTCGGACTGTAATCTTTTTCCTGGAATAGGTCGTTTGAAATTGAGAGGATCTGGTCTAGGAATTAGACAGTCCTCGGTTCTTCTTAGTTTGCTTGATGGCTGTAGATCGAGAACAGCATCGAGGAGTTCAGCATCAGTAAGCTCTGTCAATGAGCTAGTGGGGTTGTTAGCTTGGTGTTTTTTTTCGAAGAATTTCACCAAGGTTTCCATGGGAGAGAGAACCGGTTTCAAGGTCTTATCTTTGGCTGATTTATTTTTGCTTAAAGATTGCTTTAATTTTGTGTCTTTGCTTTGTGATTTGCGTAGGTTTGTTGGATTTTGTTTGCCAATTTTGAGTTTTAAAGTTTTCTTTCTTTTCTCGGAGGTTCGAACAGGGGATGACCTGGGGCGTTTCTTTGCGTTTGCTGTTTGTACTTCCATCGATGCAGTAGGATGTAGCGAGCTCTGGGGGCGGGGCTCGGACGTCTCAAGGGAGCCACACGCGCCCGGGTCTGATGACGCCTCTCGGGGCGTGCCGCACTCGTCAGTCGCGTGCGGCTCTGACTGCCGCTCCACAGAGACCGCCTTTTCCTTCGCCTGAGACGGGCTCTGCGTGACGGCTCCAGCCGCCTCAGCGTGTACCTGGGCAGAGACGCTATGGGAGGCCGAGGTAGGTGTTTCGTCTGGGGGGGCCGAGTGCTCCACTTGCGGGCCGGTCATCTGATACTCTCGCTCCTCGTCTGGGTCCCACGCTGTCTGAGTGGTGGGGGCGGCAGGAGCACACCCTCGTCCTTGCTGTGCCTCAACAATCACATCGCCATCGGTCGGAGATCCGAGCACAGCCCCGCGAGCATAGGAACTCGCCCTCCCGACTGCAAACACATCTCCCCCTCCGGGGACAGATGGTAAGCGAGCAGGCGGGGGCGAGGTGTGCTGAATGGTGTGCTTTTCGATCGGCATATTTTTAAGAGGCAGCGGTAGGAGCGGGTCAATTAGGGAAGGGAAAATTGCTTTTTTGAGCAGATGTTTGCAAAATGTCATTTGATGTAAGGAGAGGATCTTCTCTCAGTTGGCGTGTTGGAAGTTTGAGGGTTTTTTTCCCGACTTTTTTCCCACAAGTTTTTAAGGATTTAGCTGTGTTTGCCAGCGTCTTCGTAGTGTCAGGAAGTTCAGCCAGCAGAAATGTATCTGAATGTTGGCGGGGACGCCAGCTTCGTAGCCGTCCATTTTCCTCTTCCTGTGGAGCCACGGGAGAGGCAGTCATACCAGTCACGACAGCCATGAGTGCTAGACTGCCACTCTCCGCCACTCCGCGTCCGCTCCGCGGTATGGAAGGGTAGTTGTAGTAGATCAGCAGGCTCCTCCTTCAGAAAGGAATGGACAGGGTGAACAGACTCAGCAGGTAGGGATGACTGCTAGACTGCCACTCTCCGCCACTCCGCGTCCGCTCCGCGGCATGGAAGGGTAGTTATAGTAGATCAGCAGGCTCCTCCTTCAGAAAGGAATGGACAGGGTGAACAGACTCAGCAGGTAGGGATGACTGCTAGACTGCCACTCTCCGCCACTCCGCGTCCGCTCTGCGGTATGGAAGGGTAGTTGTAGTAGATCAGCAGGCTCCTCCTTCAGAAAGGAATGGACAGGGTGAACAGACTCAGCAGGTAGGGATGACTGCTAGACTGCCACTCTCCGCCACTACCTATAGAAGCTAAAGAATACAACAAGCTTGCAAGTTACTTAGTAAAGTTCCCGGACAGAATCTTTCTTGATGTCTTTTTAAGGTCAGGTTGAACCAATTTGAGAGTAAGGAAATATTAAGACAAAGGAACAAAATATCATCAAATGCCTTAACTTGTATGCTTTGCAAAAATGCTTTAGAAACCTTGAAACATCTTGTGGCCTTTTGCCCTGCTCTACGAGAAAAAAGATCTTTAACCTTTGGAGAAGAAATTGGAAAACGAACAACCTGGGACTGTGAAGATTGGTGGTCAGAATTATTTGAAGGATCTAATAACAAACTGACATATGCCTTGATCTATTTTTTAGATCATGTGAGAAATGCTCTACAAATTGTTGACCAATGAACTTAAATTGTGATGAACTAATGCTGATTAGCCCTATACTTAGTGATTAACTTACATGATTACTTGAATATTTAACTTGATGTATTAAACGTAAATTGTTACTTAAGGAAAAGTAGTGAATTTCTAGGAGAATTTGAGGAACTGTGGTGAGACGAAGATTCTTGGATTTCAATTTTCATACCGTTTTTCTTTCTGTTTTCTGGTCTGGCTATTTCTTTCTCCTTTTTTAAAAGTTTCTAATAAACTGTATACAAAAAAGTATCACCACTCACCCAGGCACAGATTCACTGAAGTTATATGTCAACAATATTGGTTGCTCTTCCTCTATGTCTTGGTCAGTGTCATGAGCTGCTACACTCGGGGCATCAAAGAACTTGAAAAAATTGTTTCTATCAAAGGGACATGGCATATACTAGGAACATCTCACATCTTTTGACAAAAATGTTGTGTACATGGGATCATACCAAAATAAAGAATGCCAACATTTTGGAAGGCCAAAATACCAAATTTCAAGAGCCCCATTTTACCATAGTTATATGTAGGGGCGGGGATGGGTTAGGTTAATAAAATGGTAGAGGGGATGAGGCTGCGGGGGTCTACGCCCACATATGTATGCCGTAAAATGGGTTTAAAAACAATCCGAAACTTAATTTGGTCTCCATTGTTTCCACGCCGGTAATTACTTTGAAGTGATTAACTTTGAAGTAATTACTTCGAAATACTTCGAATACTGCATGTAGTTGTGGGTTAAGACCTCCAAGATGATTCCTTGCTTGTGGCACACAGCTGGCACATCTGTAGGCAGAAACGTGTACTGGGTCATTTTCTATAGGGTGGTGCATTAAATGGAGGCATAGAAGGTGAGGCATAATGCTTTTAAACCTCCATTTGACGCTGTGCCCACTTTTCGTGCATTTCCAGGCTATAGGAGAGGCACACACTGGCGTTTGCACATTTGGTTTACTTTCCTCCTTTGTCTTGGAAGGGCACCTGGTTTTATCCCCTTGTGAGATTTTCATGAAGGTGTAAAACCATTGGAGTCCAATGGAATACGCCTTAATTACACCTGCTAAAAAGCAGGTTGATTCTATAGGAATCCATTACAAAATTCTGCCTGCAAAGAGTAATTTGAAGGTGATGTTTGAATTTTTACACAACGGTACATAAACGTGAAGAGTATACACGATTTGGCCTTGTTTTACTCTTCACAATTACACTCTGCTTTGTAAATGTTGAAATTGAATGCAGGCAGTGGTCGAAAGGAGCGGGAGCGGTCGGAAGCGGTGCTCCTCTACTTTTTTAAATTACCTTTTACAGCTCCTATACTTTTATTTTAAAAAGAAACCGTTCCGGAATGGTTTCGTTTTAAAATAAAAGTATAGGAAGAAGTTGAAACTTGCCCTTTCAGTGCACTGCACTGAACGTTCCCTTAAAGCAGGTGCAAGTGTTTGGTGGTGTGTATTGTGTGTAGGAGGGGACATGATGATGAGGTTTGTGGGGAGTGGGTGCAGACCAGCAGGGAACATAGTTCCATTAGTTCTTTTCGTACACTTCGACCACTGAATGCCGGGGACCCAAAATAATGTAAGTACTAAAGTTGGCAGTACCCTGCATGTTAGTGTCAGCATTGGGTGACTATAAAAAATGAACTGCACAGTGGACTAGTGCTGGGTAAAATATTGGGGGTCATTACGAGTTTGGAGGTAGCCATGGTGCTATTAGCGCCATGGCTGCCTCCAAACTCGTGTCTGGATCCGGGTTCCTTTGAATGGGGACTTACCGGGTCATTCCAACCTTGGGAGACCCGGTATTTCCCCATTCAGGGAAGCCATCCCCATTCCCATTCGAGCCACCATAGGGCTCAATGGGAATGGGGAGGGAGCTAATAACGAGCCTGTTAATAACGGGCCCGTTATTAGCTCTGGGCCCGTTATTAGCTCCCTGGTCCCTTAGCGGCTCCCGTTAAGGACGGCTGATTTTACCAGCCGGCCTTAGTGGGACCCTCCAAGGGACCTCGTAATGCGGCGGTAAGGGGTTAACGGCACTGGCATCCTTATCAGCGCTGTTAACCCCTTACCGCCACACTCGCAATGACCCCCATTGATTTTGAAAAGTGTCTCCTGCAAGAAGTTGGAATTGGCTGCAGTGCAAGGGGTAATGGTAGGTACAGTCCTCTATGCGCTCCTTCACCTTCTTGTGTGACATCTTTTCTATATTCAGATGTTAGTCCTGGGCTTCACAGAAGAATGTTTTGAGGGGTAGGGGTGTCACTGAAATTTCTTTCGGGAAGAGAAGCAGGGCTTAGAAATTCCTCCTTGCTGCAGATCGAAGCTCAGTCTCTCTCAGTGAAATGGAGATGGGTGGTTTTATGAACTTCACTGGGTGGCATCTTTTTGATGTCATCAATCGGTCATGCCATGCTCCATAGAGTGAATGTATTAATCTAATGACACTTTCTGATGACGTAAGAACAGTCCGAACTTGTCCTCAATAAAACACCAACAAACTTACCAACGCTCCCCTGTGGCCCGCCCTTTAGTGAACTGAAATAAGCGAGATGTGCAGGCTGGGTAAAACGTGCAAAAAAACATCCCATTCTGCTTTAGATGTGATGAAGAACCTATGCCACTGACCGCTGGTTCCCACCCGTTTCCATAATTCAGTTTAAATGAACGTGTGTCGTGTCATACATACCCAGGGTCCCTCTCATACGGGGTGTGGGCAAACCGTAGCTGGGGTCCAAATGTGGGTTGTGGGCTCATGGAAAAGCAAGCACCCTGGGGTCACAGCAGTAATGTACTGGGCTTACTTTAAAAAATGTAACCCAAAACATTCCAAAATAATTCATGAATCTCATTCTATGGGAGGAGTTTAAGGCATCACTCTCTCCAAAATCCGAAGATAGCCTGAAGGGTTAGAGCACCTGTTGCTGCACGAGGTTGGAAACAGAGGATACACAGCCTCAAGGCAAGACACTCCCTGTAGACATGTGGAATTGTGAAGTATCTGATTAGAGGCCTCCCAGATGTCTGGCATTGCACCTTTGAGACTGTCTGCCTGCGATAAGCACTTGACTGGGACTGCTCTTACACGCTGCAGGAAATCCCCTCAGCAAAATCCCAATAGCACAGAGCTGACAGTTCAATGATGGAACTGAAAGATAAAATCCTCCAACGTTATGGGATTCCATAAAAAAAGCGGAAGAAACGTTCATGGGAAATGCATTTTTGATGTTCCGAAGTTTAGAGCACTGCAGAATAAATCCGCCTGCCATAAGTACCAGGGCATCTGGGAGTTGTACACGGTCCATAAAAACTGTAAATACAATCCCTTGGTTAGCCATTGCCATCAGGAAGCCATTGGCCAGCGTGGAACCTCATCATATGCATAAAGAAAGAGGATGAAACATTTGATCAGGGTCACCTTCACTGAGCCTCCTCATATGAGGGCTAATGTATGAGGTATACATTTGAACAAGAAGTTCAACCAATGAGGTTAAAACTCATTTTACAAGCACCAGACTGAAAAAAATGAGAAATAAACGCAAGCAGCATCATTTTAAATGAGGCAGAATGGTAAACCCGACCATAAAAGCAAGGCGTAATGCTTTTACGCCTTGATTTACCTTTCCGCCCAATTTCCCTGTAGTGACAAGACAGAGGAGGAGCGCCTGCATCCCTCCACCCTCTTGGCGGTACCTTTCGTGTCACTCCTGCGTGATATTTCCAAGCAGGCGTGAAATGAATGGATTCCTTGTTTTGCACCTGGTAAAAAACAAGGTGGATTCCATAGGAATGTATTAGTAAACGCCCCCTGCATGTGTGCACTCTGCTTTGACTTTCTTGCAAGAAAGATGAGAAAATAAAAGACTGAAAGTGAGTTTGCGTCGCTTTTACTCTTTCCTTCTCCCCTCTGCCTTGTAAATGTTTAAACTTACAGTCAGGTGACCCAACTGCATGCAAGTGCAACTGCTGGTGTTAACCATTTGCTTCGAGCTTTTACCCTACCATTTGCATTTAAAAGGACACCTTTAACAATGGGCGGCGTGGCAAATGGGGGCTTAAAAGCAAAGAGTAATGCTTTTACTCCTCCATTTGCCCACTGCTGCCCATTTTAAAGCACTGTCAAGGCAGAGAAGGGGCTTGAAGCGAAGTGGAGATCTTTGCTGTGCTAACCTCCTCCGCTTTGAGAGTGGACTTCATTGTTAAGCCTGCATAACATTAACATGCAGACATAAACCAAAAGGATTCCTGTGGAGTCTACTTCTAAAGAGCAGGCAGATTCCATAGGAATCCATTAGCAATTGCTGCCTGCCCAGCATCATTTGGGTAATTTAATAATCAGTTTCCCCGTCTAAAAGTTTAAAATGGCACGCAGTACAGATTTACCATATAATGACCGCCAGAGAAAGACAATACAGCCAATTTAGCATTTCTGCTATGCATTCCTCCTCGGACTTCAAACGCCTCATTGTTTTCCACCTCATAAGATTTTCATGCAGGCGTTAAACAAATGGATTCCAATGCATTCTGCCAGCCCTTAACACCTGTATTCCACAGGAATATATTTTAAGTGCTGTCTACAAATTGCAATTTGCAGCTGGCTGTCACATTTTTTTTACAAAACGGAGAGTATAATGAAAGTGCAAAGGAGATTTTACCATCTTTTTTCTCTTTCTTTTTTGTCCACAAAATATTATCAAACTGGAAAATTGCATGCAGGGAACCAAGCAAAAGACAAGTACTAACATTGGCACTTCCCTACATGTAATGTGCGCTTATTAAATAATTAACCTGTGTAAGTGCATGCAAAGTGAAATTTGCAGGTGGCAGTTAAATTGCTTTACAAAACATAGAGTAAAATGAAAGAGTATAGGTGACTTTGCCTGATTTTCCTCTTTCATTTTTCAATCCATTTGGTAAAAGTTGGAAATTGCATGCAAGTAATCGAACAGAAGGTAAATACTAAGATTGGTGCTTGCCTCCATGCAATTTACAATTTTTTATAAAATTACTCCGTAATTGGCCAGGTTTGGGGTGAGTGGGGGTTTTGAATTAAAGGGAGTAGTTTCCCTGGTCATGGTTTGGAGAGTGTAGGTGCGTGGGTTTGGAAGCAATGAGTGCACTGGTTTCGAGAAGGTTGGTGCACATTGTTGCAGAGAGTAGGTGCCCTTTTTAATATAGTAAAGAAGGAACAGTGTCGTTACCAGCTCTGGGGCATGATTCAGTTCACACAGTGTTTGAGGAATTCGACCATCCACACGGCGGGTGTGCCCTCGCCTGGGCTTTTTACATTTTTTATTAAATGATATTGATTGATGGTAGATCAACTTCTGGAAAATGTGTGGGGCTAATCCGCACACATTTATCTATGCTCACCGCACAAGATATGCATAGTCCTGTGTACTCTGGGTGGACACAGCCTACAGGCACAGTGCCCCCTGTCATATTTAGTTGGGATATGACAGGAGGAGTACACAATGCATCTCCAGAAGGGGGTGGACCAAATCACCCCCCTGCTATGGCCAGCCTGATTAACTAACAACGGGTCCATGGATCTGCACTGTTCATTCGGTGGGCCCTGCAGTTGGTGGCAGTGATTTTCATACCATTCAGGTGGTAATTCAAACAGGCCCACATGGGGCCTGGCTGCAGAAGTTAACAAAGGAGATGGGGAAACCCCAACAACCTTTCACATGCAACCGTGTTAACCTGAAGCCAGCTCCCACACTCAGTAAAGAATGACAGTGAACTGTCATGTCTGGGACTGCGTGTTTACAGTAGTTCACTCTGCATCGGGATGCCATTCATAAGGTACTAGAATTTGGTTTGCAGGAGCCAGAGAGTCAGTTCTTGCCACAGCTTCAAGGGAGACCTGCTTCTTTCATCAGGAACCACAGAGAACTCCATTAACCAGAGAGACCCTTTGATCCAAAACAGAAAGGAAGATGGGTGGGACTTAGTATAACATGTTTTCACCCCTTTACCTTTTCTGCTGCCAAGCACTCTGGTTATGACCTCACCTGTACAGGAGATTGTTGGTGGGGACCCAGGATTGGTTCAGTAAGGTAGGCTTAACCTACACCAATCCTTGTGTTCCATTTGGCTTTAAAAGAGGGCCAAGCCCTTCTTTTGGCAGATCATCTGAAGGCTTCACCAGAAACATAAGGAAGAACTCATCATTGGACCCTGCCTGAAGGTACAGTCGGCCTTACATCTTCCGCCAATGAAGGAAGGCCAGGACCTTCAAAGAGGGAAGTATGATCCTTCCCTTAAACATCTGCCAGGGAACAGAGGGAGATACTGAATCCAGTGGGCCTCCAGCAGCTCCAGAACTGGTACCCAGCCAGCACACATAGTGCCCTGCTAGGCTCTGCAGCAAGCTTCCTACCTGGGAAGTGGCAGAGAGTCGGAACCCGAAACCAAGGACAGGGCAGCTGCCTGCAACACACTCCTCAGCTTTGGGCTGTCTACCTTAAAAGACAACACAAGCCCAGTGAAGAAGCTGGGAGGAGTGCCACAATGAGCACCTATTGACGTCCTCCTTAAAGGACATTTTCGAGCCAGTCGAGTTTCTCGAGTTGCAATTGACTGCAACACTGACCTTTGTTACACCGCAGTCGTTTAAAAACATCCAAGGCATCTGGACCAGTGCTTCAGAACTGCCGACCAGCACAGAATCAACGATTCCTGACCCCGAGCCACCAGGTAGGCCAGCCTGCAGCTGTTCGTCAAGCTTTGCTTGCCGAACCATTCAGCTATCTGATACCCGCAGCTGACTCCCATCTTGAACTCTGTCACAGAAGCCTCCAAAGTGCCTGAAGCTGACTCGACCCTGTCGAGCACCAAGAACATCCACAGCACAAGGTACACTGTGGTTCTGTCCCCCTGGTTCTTCCCAGAAGGTCCCTAGAGTCATATGTAAGACCCATTGCTCCCTTTGTGCAAAGTCAAGAAACCTTAACAAACTGTTGTGGTTATTAACCACACAGACTAACCCCCTGTCAGTATCCAGAGTGCATCCCTTTTCCTTCTTTGAAACTGTCTGTCCTCTGCATTCCTTTACAGGGTGGGTTGTATTTCATAGTGTTGTTAGATTGTCTGTTGTGATTAATAAAGTAGATATCTTTAATACAACCTTGACTGGACAGCCCCTTTTATCATTGGGTAATAATTGTATTTTTGCTGTGTTGCAACTAACCAACGATCCACGACCTTTCAGAGATAAGCCTGCCGTTCTGTCCACGTTATCAAAATTGGACAAGGAGGTTTATAATTTGCTTGAGTTTCCAATCTGTTTGCATCCCTTCTGGTGTACTAGAGGTGTGGGGCTAATTGGTGGTGTAGACACCAATCTTTATCCCTGAACCACTGGTGCCTTGAAAATTGATTTCTCACACAGTGTGTGCACTACTTATTATTATTTTTTAAATATATTTGCATTACTCACTATAAACCCAAGATCCTTCTTCCCCCAAATCAACATATTTGTTACCTCTAAACAATTGAGATTAGTATCTACACATCAGGCCACCTACTCTCACAAAACAGGGAGCCTAGATCATCCAACTCAAGTCAACTATTCTTTCTAAAAGATCCCACCACCTCCTACAAACCAAGGGACCATTTGCCTTGAAATCAAGGTGATTTGGTCCCAGCGATGCTTGCACCTTGTGACCAAGATGGCCACTCCCTTTTGAGCTCCACGAACTTGCGACAAAAGGAAGAGGCCGCCTACTAATAGTACCCAGTGTGCTGGCATGTTCACTATGTGTTTCTACGCCTCAAGAAACAGAGCGGCTGCAGTCCACATTTTGACCCGATCCAGTGTCTTGCTGCCAACTTATTTGCAGAGCTGTTGGAATGTGGGAACATGCGTGGGCGTGCCACGCTATGGCACTGGCAGTGTGCAGACCTCTGAGGGTGCTGTGAGGCCCCAGCGAACAGTCCATCAAGGATGAGTGTGCTGGGGCTGTGCACGTTTCTGGCATGGCTCTGGCTTGTGGAGAATAACAGCAGCCTTGCCATGTGTTGGTGCTGGGCTGGGGGACATGTGAGGTGTGTGCCAGAGCGTGGAGGAGTGGGCAGGTTGGCTGCACTGTGGAACCTGGAACTGCTGGGGGTGTTCTGTGTGCCTGCCTTATGAGGCTTCCCAGGGGTGCACACCCAGCTGAGAGCTTGCCGCTAGAGCAGATGGACTCCATTACCTGATGGCGATGAAGTGGATGGATGATAAATCACTCTGGGAGCGTGCTCCTTTCATCTGCAGTGCCCCAATCAAGCCAATGTTGCACTGAGGCCTGATAACTTGGTTCTATTGTCCCTACAGAGCTACAGATTTTGTGCTTCCCTGTGCAGGATCATGGAGTGGGAGCTGAGAGCTGGGGTGCATGGGGTACTTTATCCTCTGTCGCTGCCAAAGTTTCCAAGACCTGCCTGGCTCATTTGTTGACAGGGTGGGAGGTGAGGATATTTGCTGTTGCACTGCAATCTTAAGTTGGTGGTGGGTTAGTGAATCTCCATATTGCCTCTGTGGTGTAAGGAATGAGGCGATTGGTACTACCATCCCAAGGGTGGTGGCTTTGTGCTCTCTGTCCAGTCACTTTGGTGTGACACGTGCCCCTTCCTGGTGTGGAAGTGCAGCTGTTGGATGCCCAAGGGAAATAAAAAGGAGTGTCGCCTGCAGTGTACGGAGAAGTTGGGTTTGGCACTGTGTAAGGGTACCATTGCGGCATACAGCCCTGTTGTGTCGGAGGAGGTGGCACTGTCAGCGGGTGTCCCGAGCATATCTGCAGAGTCTACTACCTCAACCCGGGAGCTGAGTATATTGCTCGCGGAGATGAAGAGCAGTTTTGCCTCCATCAACACCAAGCTGGATGGCATGGAATACAAGATGGATCGTATGCAAGAGTGCATAGAGAAGGAGAGCGGCCATATTCGGGAGACTGAACACAAAGCTTGAGGATACAAGCACTGAGGTGAACAAAGCAATCTGCATTTTGCAGCAAGAGGTGAAAAATATCTGTGAGAAGAACAAGGATTTGGAGACATGATCTTGCCGAAACAATATCAGGGTGGTGGGGATCCTGGAAGTATTCTAACGCAGAATATGGAAACATTCATGAAAACATTTATTAAAGAAGTCGTAGGGGACCTCTGGCTTTTCTACCCGTTCTTGATTGAGAGGGACCACCGTGTGTTGCTGCAGAAGCCCAGGCCTGGGCAGGTCGCGCTCCAGTTATTGCACAGCTTTTTAGCTATTATGACTGGGACACTATCCTGCACAGAGCACATGAACTAGGTGACTTGCAGTATAAAGAGGCCAGGCTATAATTTGATCTGGATTTTACACCAGCGGGCTAGAGGGCCGTGAGTCTTTTTTGGTAGCTAAACATTTACTTAGGGAGCAGGGATTGCAGTACTCTATTTTCTATCCTTCTATGTAGAGAGTCATCCACGAGCAACAGGACTCATTTCTTTTCAGACCCGGCTGAACTATACACCTTTTTGGCGACTTTACCAAAGAGCTGATTCAGTGGTCATGGGGGGTGGGATGCACTGCTGAACTTCTGTGCTCCTGTGCTACCTATCCATTGACAGAACGGACACAGTAGTTGGGTTTCTGTGTGTAAAGGGCTCTGGTTTCCTTGTTAATATAGATCACCATAGGATTATCTAAATGTTTATGTTACAGTGTGGGTCAGTTGCTTCAGAACCTAATAGATAATGGCCTCCTACTCAAGAGGGTCGCTCTTGTAGGCTGGGCCGATGAAGCCGTTGAGTCCCACGTTGCCGGGTAGATGCCCATGTTGCTGGTGTGGGATGTTTTGTGGCAGCGGTTCATGGGGGTTTCACTGCAGGTTGGAGGGTTGTGGATGGCCATGGCTGGGTTAGGGTTGGCTGTGGGGATGGGGGAAGGTCATGGATGGGGGAAGGTCATGGTTGGGGGCGTTTGTTCAAAAGGGTTCGCATTGCTCAGTGCTCTATGGGGCGTATTTGATTTTATTCTCAAGTCCTAATGTGTTGGTAACAGTCAGTGTGTGTTGCAAGGATGGCAACTGGGACGTTGATGCAGAAGCTGTGCACCCTCCTTAGTTGGAATGTGTGCAATCTTCATAACTATGCTAACATGTGCAAGATCCTGCCTTATGGGGAGCGACATAGGGCTAAGATCCTTATGCTTCGAGAGACTCATTTTGTGGGGAAGATGAACAGGGTTTTTGCTACATTTTTGGGTGATTCTCGATTTTATACCTCCTATTCTTCTTTTTCACATGGAATCTCGACCATTATTCACAAGCCATTGGGTTTCGACCACTGCATTCGGAGTGTGATCCAGGAGGGAGGTATGTGATTGTTTCAGGGAAGCATTCCTGATGGTTAGTTACGTTTGTTAATGTGTATGGGCAAAATATTGATGATCCTGGGTTCTACGACTCGCTCTGGTTCAACTGTCTGGCAATTTCACTCAGCTGATTGTGGCAGGTGATTTTAACGATACTGCAACCAGAGTTGGATAGGCCAACTCCTGGTATGAGGCCATTGTCATAGGCTGTCAGGATGATAGATGGGACTGGAAGATTTTAGTTACTAGATCTTGGAGGATGTTACACCCTGATGATAGGGATTTTTCCTTTTATTCTTCAGTTCACAACATGAGGTCGCATGTTGACTGCATTATGGTTGGACAGGATTGGGTTCATAATATAGTAGTTGCACGATGCTACCAAAGACGTTGTTGGACCACTCTTCGATTTGATGGAAGTTCATAATGACAGAGTTGGTAAGCAGTAGGCCGCACTGCCGTTTTAAGGGTCAGGCTCTGCTGGATGTGGTGTACCGGAGTGAGGTTCATGATGTTACTACAACATTTTTTGCTACTAATGAGGGGCCAGTGACTTCCGTTGGGATCCTTTGGGAGACTTATAAGGTGGTTTTGCAGGGGTGCTGTATCTCTTTGGAAAGTGGGGTTCTTGGGGCTATCCAGAGGAGTTTGGCGAGTCTCTTGAGACTGAGTTGAAAGTGTTACAGTCTGGAAGAACCGATTAGCCATCCAGCAATGGCCTGGCTGTGATAAGGGAAGCACTTGATCACTTTATAGAGGAGGCAGAGAGTTGCGTTTCCTGACTCAGCACTTAGCACAGCGATATGGTGAGTAAGGTCAGCCCGGCCCGGCAGGCACCTTGCTAGACTGGTGAGGGAGAGGCCAAACAGATTTTCTGTATTTTCTGGTATTCAGGAGGATGGATGGATGGAACATTCGTTTCGGCGACAAAAGTAATCCTTGAGGAATTCAGAGTGTTCTATGACAAAATGTATGTGGCTCTGTGGTGGACAGATCGAGAAACTATGCAGACTTTTGTTGGGGAAGCTAAGCTAGGGGGGTCTTCATGAGTCAGTTAAGGAGCTGTTGGGGGCCCCCATTACTGTCGCTGCGGTCCTGAAGGCAATTAAAGATGTTCCATCTTCTAAGGCCCCAGGATCAGATGCATTTACTTCAGTAGTTCCATGACGTTGTCTGAATCTAGACTGAAGTTCACATTGAAGGCCATTTGATTACAAATTGTAGGTGTGGTGTGACAACCATTTCCAGTCTCCTTGTGATACATAGTTGACCATTCCATCAGTGGTTGGTTTCTTTAGACTTGGTGTAGCAATAGCATGTTTCCATGCTTGGGGGGAGTACATGAGGAGGGAGAGGCATTTGCGAGGCTGAGGTTATGGGGACAGTGAAGGAAGTTCACAATGAATGATCCTCACGGTGCACCTACAAGTATTTGCCATTTTGATCGAAGCACATAATAACTATACCCACGTGCCTGATCCGGCTGAAAATGTTTATCACAATCATACATGACATGGAACAAATAGTCAATGGCACGCCACTACCAAATGAGGGACCCCAAGAGAACAGCGGGGCCATTTCCTAACCTATGCACGACATGATGTTATAAGTGACGCAGCCGAAAAACCCAGCTTAACCTTTCTAACCGATAAGCTTTCAAGAGCACTAAAACCTTACTAATATCGCAATGTCACAAAAATGTCACATGCACCAGGACATAAATACGTGCAGACAACGATTATGTATCAATATTAATTTACACCATGCCTTTGTTTAAGCTACAATTTTCTAGAGAGTTTGAAAATCAATAAAGAGATCTTTAAATGATTTCGCGAATTATTGATCTGAACACAAGGCTTATCCCTGAAAACTCCCTGTCAGGCTATTGAGTTGTGTCAATAGCCTGCCAATTAACCACAAATAAAGTTCCTTAACGTAGTCACTTGGACGCACAAACGCCACACAAAAATAAGTTACTGAATAAAATAGTCTCATAGCTCACTTTCATACTGCATTCATGGCCCTGAAAAATGTAGGCGGGCATCGTAACATTCGAAACTAAAATAAGCAGACAACCCAGCGCTGGCTTCTGCTACTCGTGGAGTGGCTCCTACATGTTTACAACAGTGGGGACTACTGAGCGGAAGAGGGAAGGCTGCTTCAACAACAGAATCGGCCTCGATAAATGTAAGACCAGACGTGTGACACACTCGCCTGGTAAACAACGACTGGCAAACATATGGCATACATTCACAGAATCCCTGGGGACCTGCTCAGGGACATGGCTAATGCATTCGTGCCTTTGACATTAGCAGACGACTATGCAATTACAACTGCCAATAGGGCAGCTGAGTGTGGTGGAGGGCGAGACGTGATTTTTAAAGAGAGTTCATCCTGGATTTAGTGCCCTGGGATGCAATATATCCTATTTTAACCTTTAACTTATTACATCAAAGTGGTTTAGTGCAACTTTAAAATTGCTTTACTACTGACCCGGGGACCTTCTTCTACTGGGTCTGTTCTTCAGTTCCGTGATGAAGTTTTCCCGTGCCATCCTAGCGTCTGCCCATGGATTCTAGAGTGGCACTGGAGAGCCCCCGTTGAGCAGAGCTGAGCACGGCGATGTGAGCCCTGTGTTCCCCAGGGAGCGAAGGGGGTCTCTGTACAAATTAACCTCCTCACCCGCTAAGTCTACTGCCTCCGTGTGCCTCTATTCTCAACATACTGTGCGATATGCCGACCATCTGTGGTTAGAATGGCATCTTATCGCTCTGATTAACATTTTTAATTAATGGTGGCTAATATGTCCACACCAGATGCGCAGTTGTTATGATCTAACTCTGAAGCCTTCGCTTTCCTGCAACGTATCATTTGTTCAATTCAGAATAAAAGGCACATCGGCGACTGAGATTCTGTTCTTGGATCTGTGACGGCAAAGGGAAAGCAATTCTCCAGACTGGTCTGATCGCAGGTATATTGGCCTCTCCTGGCTTTGAAAGTGACCTCATAAAGGAAACATCTGTCACAGTATCGCAGTGGAGCGGCTCTCAATAGACCGTGACTTCTGTGATGCTCAAGGTAATAAAGAAAGCTTCCGTTCCTGGAATGACATCCCTCCTTTCATCCATGGAAAATCCTTATAGTATACATTATTGCACATTTCTAGGCCTGTAGCGAGAGTAGGAACTTCAGACGTGTACATGAATTAGCATAGCCAATCGATCTGGCTTGCTTTAGTGTGTTGTGTACATCTTAATGTATTACTGAAGAGTGGATGGATGCCTGCTTAGGGTTTTGGGTCTGTCTATTTGGGCTTTTGTGTGTTTGTTTTGAATATGATGATTATACAGGACAGTTTTTTTCTTAAAGAGGATTTTTTTTAATGTTAAAAGCTCAGATCTAGCTCGAGAGCCGCATGATATGACAGGTTATTTATAACTTGCCCAATACACAGAAGGTTTCTAAGCACAGACCCGGGGATCGAACCTGTGTTGCTCCATGTCGTCTTGCTTCCAATGCGAGCACGTTGCCACTGAGCTATCTTCCCAAGACTTGTACAGGTTGTGAGTAGCCTTGGGGTGGCATCCTTTCACAGTAGCGCAGTACTGTGAGCTGCGGTCTATGCATCTACTGGGATTAGTCTTTGGTCAGGTGTTGTTTAAAAAGGCAACATTTTGAGAGATTTGCAAAACTGCAGAACTATGGAGGCATAATGAGTCAATATCGGGATTCAGTTCCCGAGGGTGGGTGTGTGACAAGAGAAGGATTGTTTGCTGGTTCTTCTCTTTGTGGACGAGCTGTGATTCGAGGTAGTTTGTCTATTTTCTGCATAAGGAGCGAGTGCCACCAGATATGTGGAGCTTAGCTGCCAGGTACACTGGCGTGTGACTCGTGACTGCTTTGTAAATCATACATACAGTCTTGAGCAGTATCATGGCTTGGAGAGGAAGCCAATGTAGTTTGTGTAGCATAGGAGGGATTCGGTCAAATTTCTCCATACTGATAAGATGTACTGCACCATGGTGGACTGCTTTTAGGGGAGCCAACTGAGAGGCTGTGAGCCATAACAGGAGGGCATTTCCCCCATTAATGTGCGAGACCACAGATGCCTGCTCTGTAGTCCGAAGGTCCGGTGGAGGGATGAAGGAATTGAATTTGCCAAGGGTGGAGATTCAGATATAGGCTGCTCTGCCCTTCTTGGCTATGACTTTCTGGAAGGACAGGCTGCTGGCACTGGTGAAGCCTCAGGACTTTGTTGAATCAAATGGTATTGAAATACTTCTAGGCGAATTTCATTGAGCCATTGTTGGACAAGTTGATATTTAGTGGGGAGCTAGGCCAATGAGGAAGGATTCAGTCTTGGATGGGTTAAGTTTGAGGTAGGCAGTTGACATCCATGACTGGATGATTACTAGGTAATCGCAGAGATGGCTGGTGTCCTCTGGACCTTTTACTCTCATGCACAACTGAGTATCACCCACGCATTGATAGATGGCTATGTCGGGATCTCTGAGGAGTGTTCCCAGAGGCTCCATATAAAGAGAATGGAGGCCACTGCAGGAGAATGGGAGTCGGTTAGAACACACCATGTTCATCTGGATGGTCTGGTGTCTGCCCGAGGGGTAGGAGGTGAATCAATTTAGGACAGTACCACAGGTTTGTTAAGAACAGTCTAGGGGAGCAGCTTTCTCAAATGACTTTGCACTGGAACTTCTTCCTATCACACATACTCTGTGAATGTGACACTAATCGCCTGCACATGCTCAGCACCATGAAACACGCATCACTGAATATATCTTTGTGCAATGGCTTTGTTGAGAAACCTACGGTGAAGCCATTGGGCAAACGAAAACTTTTCAGAAAGAGGATTGCTAACAACAGTTGACACAAACAGCTTACATCGGTGGCTTTGCAATGGCCTCACTTTGTAGCATGAATACTCCGAAAAAGGCACAGCAATCAACTACTCAGAGGCAACACAATGGAGCACAGAGTCATAGCAGAGACATTAGGCTGCAGCCACAGCACAGAGAACAAATGGGACAACAAAGCAAGTCCCTGTTAGTGTTGCTGAATGTGGGTGGGGATACAAAAAAAGATTGGCAGGCACTCTTTGCAATATTTTTTTGCACTGAAACTAGTTTGTGCACAGCAAGTTTGTCCTCTACTACTCCACTCCTGACAGTACCAGGAACGTCTCAGCTGCTCCTAGTGATGTGGCTGATGACTCGTGTCTCCAATGCCATTTGTGTTTTAAGGTGATGCCTCTCAACTTGCACAAATAATGAGTGTCCCATTATCAGAATGTGTTTGATGGAAGAGATGCTACGATCATTTACCGATAATGATCATTACACCTAGTCCTACTCTTCCTCATCACTTTACACAGCTCTCACCCAGTGCAACGCCTCATGGCTTTAAGATTGACTGTGAACCCTTAGTCAAAACACACATTGCCAAAAAGACATTTGTATGGCGCCTATACACAATGTTTCAAGGCACCACAAGACAAGAATGGGGTGTGGGGGGAGAACAACAATAAGTGGTCCTACTAGGTCTTGTGACATTCGGACCATGCAAGTGCAGTGACAATAAGTGCAGGGGGAGGGGGCAGGACCGGGAGCATGGGCTGGGATAAGGGAAAGGGGGAGGGGGAGGAGAGAAGTGCAGGAAAGATGGGGCTCCACGAGCAGTGCAATTGCTAAAGGGAGCCCAAGAGGGCAAGTGCTAGGGGATCCTGGGGTAGGTGTCAAACAGTGCGAGGACACGGGACCAGATTTAGGCTAGTCGGGGAGGGTGCATAGGGGCAAGTGCTGGTAATTGGTGCTGGAGAAGACTGGACAAGGGTGGCCTAGCCACTATAGGGCACATTAGGGACCAGCACCAGTCGCAGCGGCAGGGGGAAATTAGCAAGGGAGGGGGAAAGGGACGGATGAGGAGAGAAAGAAGGTCTTGAGAAGTTTCCAGAATTTAAGGACATCTGGCTTAAGTCTGAGGGTGGCAGGAAGGCCGTTCCAGTGGGAGGCTCCTGCCAAAGAAATATATCTACCACCCCATTCTCTACATGCAGAAACGTCTGATCTGCAGAGAGTTGGAGCTAGAGGAGTAGCAGGGAGATATTTTGTGACAGAAAGTTGGATGTAGCAGGGTCCAAGGCCCAAAAAAGCCTTGTGGATGATGCAGAGGGTCTTGAATTTGACCCTTGCAGCCACTGGGAGCCAGTGGAGAGATTTAGAGCTGGAGAGATGTCTTCCCTGGGCTTGAGGCCAAGGATACGTCTTGCAGCCCTGTTCTGGATTAGTTGAAGAAGGCACAGGGAGGAAAGCGGCAGATTGAGGAAGAGGCTGTTACAGTAGTCAAGCCTAGAACCAGAGCGGAGAGGTTGAGTTTCTGGGGACAGGTGAGGAAAGGTAGAATGCCTCTGAGGAGGTGGAGCTGAAAGTTGTCTTCTTGGCAAGGTCTGTGATGTGTGGAGAGAAGGAAAGAGAGGCGTTGAAGATGACCCCAAGATGTTTTGCCTCAAAAAAGGGTGAGGGGAGGGGTCCCAAGGAGGGCGGCCAGGGAGTCAGAGGAAAACAGGGATCAGGCTTCCCAATGAGAAGGATCTCAGTCTTACTGGCATTAAGGCAGAGATCATTAGCACAACACTATGCCTGTATGGCAGTCAGGCAGTCAGGAGGAGGGAGGGGGAAGAGAAGGTAGAGGAGGGAAGCTTAAAGAAGAGCTGAGTGACATCAGCATAACACTGGAAGTGAGGAGAGAAGGTGGCGATCAGGTGGGTCAGAGGGACAAGATAGATATTGACCACAGTGATAGGATAGAGCCCTGAAGGACACCACAGGTAGAGAGTGAAGCGGCAGAGAGGAAGGGCCCAATTGCACTTGGGAAGGTTAATTTGAAAGGAAAGAGGTCAGCCAGGACAATGCCTGGTCTGTGATGGCAAGGGTATCAGAGAGACGATTTATGCAGATGCCATGGTTGACCATGTCAAAGGCAGCGGAAAGGTTGAGAAAGATCAGAATGGAGGGAGAGTTGGCATCAAGATTTGAGAGCCGGTCTTTACGGATGTTCAGGAGAGAAATTTCTGTGCCTCTGGATGCTCTGAATCCAGACTGGTGGTCGTGGAGACAGCCAGCAGATTTGGTGTGGTGAGTCAGTTGGGGGATGACCAACTTCTGCAGGAGTTTTCCCAGGAAAGGGGTTATGGAGATAGGGCGATAGTTAGCCGGGCAGGAAGGCTCAGCAGATGTCTTTTTTTTAGGAGAGGGTGCACAAGAGAGTGCTTGAGTGGTTGCAGGAAACACCCTGTGGCAAAGGAATGTTTATGGAAGTCAGCCAAGGCAGGGTTGAAGGAGGAGATGTTGTCCATAGTACCAGTTTGAGCTCCTCTATTAAGTAAGTCAAGCATTCAATCCCTGCCCTGATGTATATTCAAGCCTTGAAGGTGGCAATGCCTCACTTGTAACAGTCACAGGTGCCACCTTGGCCCCTCTGTAAGCCATTCAGCATGATGCCACATGATTTATCAACAGATTAAGAACATTTGACCACACCACTCTCATGTTCAAGGAACTGCACTGGCTAACCCTCCAAGCATGCACCATGCTCAAGAATCCTGCTTCACCTACATACTCCGTACTCTTCACAGAACATTTTACTGATCGTGGGTTGCTCCACTGAACCCTAATTCTCCCCTCCAATGCTTCCCCTATAAGTCTCATCTCCTCTTCTTGCTCTGCACCCTTACATGTAACTCCGGGGGAACATCCCCTACTGTACAGCACACAATTGCTTCCCAGCTAGCTTTGTGTTTTATAAATCCCATACGTACCATACATAGTTTTGAAGGCCTTCCTACAGAACCTGTTTCCTCAAACCATATTTTATACCCACCACCATCAGAGGTATAAAACCCCCTACCACATAGAGAATTCGTAAGTTATATCAAAGGACCCGGGATGATCTGCCCACAAGGGTGAGAGAGGTGTGTGTAAATAATGTGACGAAGAAGAGTAGGATTAGGAGTAATGAAGATTACCAGTAAGCAATCCGACGAATACCTCTATGCCCTTCTTCATTGTCCCAGTCCTTACCTGTGAAGAATGCCAAATGTAACAGACTGGACAGCGACAGAATGCCAGACTGCTCAGAGGTTACTGTGAAACCATTTCAAGCTACCTTCAAGCCACCATGAGGAAATAATGGAAACCATGGGGGTTGTACCTCATGGACCTCAAGTACCCACTGAAGTGGATCAGAAACGGAGTGCATAAGCGACCGAAGGAAGTCCAGGCCACAATCCACCAGCACCCCCGTGGAGACACGACCTTAACGCAGCCCAGTAGGCTGCCAATCCTAAGTGTAACAGGACAGGATATCCAGTCGAGTCTCCAGTAATCTAATTTATGGGGGTGCAGGGGGGGCCAGAGATAAAAGTAGGGGGGCCATTTATGAAAGGACAATGTGTATACTTTTCCCAAATTGACACGGGCAAAGTAGAGCAAAGTGGCAAAGAGGAGGTAGAAATTGTGCATTTATACAGCAAGCAATACTTCTGATGCCAGGCCATCTAATGTAAGCAGAATGCCATGAATCATATGTCAGTAGTAATCATACTAGTTTTAATGTCGACCCAAAAGAACATGCAGTGCACAGCATTGGGTTGGGAAGTGCCAGAATATAAAACAACAGAATTAGTTGAAAGGTGTTAGCACCAAATGCCACGTTACTTCAAAGAAGTGTTGGTCAAATGCTGCAGGGTGCTATCAATTTACAGTAACCTGTGTTGCTCAGTTACGGGAAGTTGCTCATAAAAGTGCCAACCTGCCTGAGGTAATGTTTAAATGCGCCATGGTTCTCCTAAATATGTCAGTTTTCAGCGCAATGTGCCAGCCTACCAGTTAAGCATAATACTTCATCACAGTCAACATTATGCCAGTTCAAACAGTGACATGCCAGCCTTGTCCAAACCAACCCCCGTATGACATGTTCTGATGTAAATGCAGCCAAATATCCACCAATAATATCTTCACATGCCTGCACAGGCACTATATGTAATGTTTACCCGTGCAGTGGTCACAATAAAGTGCAAAGTGCAACTTCAAAAGGCCCACTAATTGATTGAGTCATCATGTGTAAATTAGAGCCCCAGGAGTCGAAACTCAAATGATGCAACGCACGGTGGAAGTCACAATACGTAAGGTATAGCCTCCCACACTATGTCCTGATGCGGCCGCCATATTGTAACTGCACATTCGGCATTCATACACAGATCACCGGAAAGCTGGGTTTTTTGACTGCTTAGTATTCCCAAGCAAGAGTAACATCTCAAATGTGCTACCTTGCTGGATTGTTTTATTTCAATAGAGAGTTTGGGAATTGGAATACAAAACCAGTGCTGGAAATTGACAGAATGTACTGGGGGAACTCACCCCCACCCTTCACGCATGGAGGAGGTAGTAGGTGAGGGGACAATTTCTAGGGGTGTGGGCAGGACTGAAGGTTGTAGCTAAGTGTTGAATAATGTGGGTGCTCTGAATATAGGATGCTGGCTGCTTTGCATAAAATCGAAGTGTATTTTAGGAACACACGAATGGCCACCAATTGTTCAAACATGCTTGTAATAGTAATCCAAACGAGCATTCCTTCTGAACATGCAATGAATACTTGGAATGCTGCCCATTTCATCTGCCAGAATAGTCAGTCACCATGACAGTAAAATGTGTGCAAAGCATGAGACAAATATACAGCTTTGGTGGCAGGTGGGTGAGTGGGGTGAAGGGCAGGTGGATGTTCGGTGTTCGTGGGAAAGTGTCGGTGAAGATGGATGCAGGGAGTTCAGAATGGAGGAGGGGGGAGGAGGTGATGCTGAATCGGTTAAGGATAGGGCATGTGGGGCTGAATGACTGTCTATTTCGTATAGGGAAGCGTGAATCAAGGGACTGTGCGGTGTGTGGGGTGCCTGAAACGGTGGGACATTTTTTGATTAGGTGTGAAAGACATGTTGCAGAGAGAGAATTGATGAGGGTTCGGTTGACTGCGTTGGGTGTGGCTGAGCTGAGCGGGAGGGTTTTGCTGGGAGGTGATGGGGAGAGAGGCAAGAGGAGGCGTAGTGTGATGTTGGATTTTGTGAAGCAGACGGGGAGGTGGGAGGAGTTGTGAGTTTAAATGGAGCTAAATAATAATTAGCGGGTACGGTGCACATCATCCTATAGGATGGTGAATCGCCTGCGTGGGTCTGCCCACGCCTCCGATAATTAAGAAGAAGAAGGACCGTGCTTTTGGTTGAGTTTGGGCTGTCCTGCGAACTTTCTCAGGCTGTTTGTGAATGTTGCACATCATACCGGCATTAAGAGTCGAGATTCCCTGCAGATTTCAAACGCACAGCAGACTTCTAATTCACAGCATTAAGGAGATTTGTGGAACAAGAAAAACCACTTCAACCTTTTGGGCTTTAAGTATACACAGAAAAGTGCTCTGGCAAGACGATTTTCGCAGGATCGCATCTCTGTCTTGTTTCAGCCGACTTCCTCTCCTGTATAAAACCCATTCCCAACTTGGTTTTTATATACCAAGCATCGCTGGTCAATGGGCCGGCTCTTGCCTGGTCCGAGATCCGGCATCACACTTCTCCCCGGATCTTGGATGCAGCCTGCCTCAGCCCTGACAAGGCTTTACCGTGCTCCCAGCATTGCTGAGGAACAGGGAGTGCTCCTATCCCCAGCCGTCATTCGAGTGGTTGCAGGCTTTATTTGCCCAACCTATTGTTTTTCTTCTGGCCTGAAAGGGACACCACAGGAATCAATGGGTCATGACTATCACTGGGGTGGGGTGCCATCGCGGTTAAAAGCAGGGGTTCTACATCATGCTAGGAACACCATTGTTTTTCAAATGTGGAGCTTACACTTTCAAATCAAAATAAAAAGTCATTTTCCAAAAATGCTGCTTAAACTTGACTTCACTAGTTTTCTTTTTGTCGGACTACCACACAGGTACCCTGCAATTTCTATGCCCCTTCCTTTGATGGTATATGCCACAAATAAATCCTTCTGTTGAGCCCACATTTGATTTTCACTGTAGGGGCATACATACCCCAGCTGTGCCCTGAATATAAGCAGCAGCCAGCCCAGCCCACCTCCTGGCCAAACACATTTTATAGCACGTGCTTTTATAAGGACTTGCAAAACGTCATACGATTAGCAACTAGTTTTCAACATATAACATCTCAACAAAAGTCTCTAAAACTGCTCAGCTACCCTGGTAGCCTTCCACTGTAGAGCTTATATATGGATCCTTTGATGTACTAAATTCACTGCCTGACCAACTGTATATTGGGTGAACCACTGCCATAGGAAGTTATTTACAATGGAATTGAGATATAATATAGTGCGGAGTTTGGAAAGAAGCAGCATGAAAGAAATTGCTCAATTTTCAAACTGTTATTCCTTTGAGCGGCGTGTAACTGCCAACTCACCCCTTCGGAACTCTGCCCCCACTCTGGCCCTTGGGGGAATCCCCCTTTACATTGTTTACATTTCCACCACTGAAATCCTAAACAGTCAATTGAATAAAAACAACACCAAAGCAGCACCTGCCAGATAGCAGCGTGGGTTGGTGAATGGCTTGGCTGGATTGGCGTTGTTTTATTTCAATAGACTGCTTGGGAATTGGGATATAAAACCCATTTCCAAATTGGGAATGGGTTTTATGTCCCAAGCAGTCTTTTCAAATAAAACCACACTAATCCAGCACCGTCAAGAAAAACTCTGACTGGGTCGTCAGCCATTTAGGTCCAGCTTTGCCCCAGAATGAAATGCATTCCATGTCTCGCAGCACCAGAACGTCCTCGTCCCCCGTCCTGACACCACGAGGACGTTCGGCTCCTCAAGCGTGATTAGAATCCCCAAACAAGACGAGGAGACAAACTGAGCGGTGGATGAGAATTACAGCCAAACACAACCCCTTGACCTTGACAGAGTCAAGAGCAACCCTCTGTCCTGTGGGGAGTCGTGGGAAAGGACAGAATCAGTATATTTGATTGCCACATAGGGTAATGGTGACCAGGCAAGGGGAACAGATGGGAAAGCATCCAGTAGACGAGAGGGTCCCGATAAGGATTGCATTCCTGTGGGGGAATCAAGGACCTCTCGATAGAGGTCCGCATTAGGTTAGGTAGGATATCTACTGGACCACTTGTTGAAAAGACTATAACCAAACCTCTCCCATTCATCACCGCATCACCCCCCAGGGTCACTGGAAGCCCTGCTGTCGCCATGGATCATGGGGAGGAGCGGCGCAGGAGAAAGTGAATAGGGAAGGAGAGATACTAGTCAGGGAATCTGAACCCCATGTGCCATGGGGCAGGACCTTCAAATGGGGATGCTAATAGAAAATATGGATGCCATGGCAACGAGTAAAGAGTGCTCTACCAGGATTACAAATGACACTGGCAGACAGACTTGCTCCTGCAGCTGGAGAAAGCCTGGGTGACCTGTCCCCGGGATCCAGGCCAATGCGACCTAGATGTAGGGTGGCGTAGGCAAAAAAGTCCTACCTTGAGTGGTGTTACTGTCCCATAACACATAATGTTGCCGGCATTGTTGTTTCAAATGCACTTTGAGTCTTGTTTTGCCATGTTGGGGACACCTGCAGGGTTCCTGCCATGATAAGGGACTCTTGTAATGTTGGAGTATTATTTAGAGTGCAGGCCAACCCTTCAGTGTCCACAGACAATTGACTGCACAAAGGAACCTTTGGAAGAATGCAGCGTGACAGTTGGAGAGTCAGAAAGGTGGGAGAAAGAGCAGTGGTTCGGCATTCAGCCCTGTGGGCTGGAGCCTCGGGGAACACCCATGGGCTCGAGAGGTGCAGATATTGAGTGGATGAGCTTTGGGTGGTGATGGAGAGGTGAATGTCCAGGAATGAGGAATCCCCACGGTGTGGCTATGGTTGGGGTGAGGATGTGAAAGCCCCGGGCCGCTGTGGAGTGGCAGCGTCCAGGTGAAGATGGTGTGTAGAGCACGGGAGGAGCAGGCGCAGAGCATGGTGGCACACTGGCCACCTGTGGAGGCGGGGAGCAGGTGTTGAAACAGAGTCACTGCAGTGTGTTGTGGCCTCTGTCTGGGCCTGGTGACCCACAGGTGGATTTAGGAGACTGGGTGCATTGAGTTTCAGATGCGCTTCAGCTGTGGCAGTGGCCACAGACCTAGGACAGTGCTAGGTGACACCAGCAGAGCAGGTCGTCCAAGTCCCAACCATGGAGGTGATGCAGAGACCTCACAGGGGCATAATGTCGGCCTGCCGTCTCTCTGATAGTGGCATATAGGAGAATGCGAATGCCGTGAAGCAGAGATTATGCCGCTGCGCGGTGCTTCGGGACCAGCCTGGTGGGGCTTGCCTGATGCTGGAAAAAAAGTTTGATAGGCAAATGCAGCATGTGCTCAAGGAAACGGATTAAGGCTGAGGCAGAACCGTTCACTTGAGTGCCACCAGGGCACCTGTCTAGGAAAAGAGGTGGGACCTCTCAGGGGAGTGCCGGCATCCAGCTGAAGTATTAGTGCCGGAGGATGGTGATGTGCAGTTCACACCAGCATGGGCTCAGAAGCCATCAAGACAACAAGGGGCACATGAGATGTGCATTTTATTTACTAATATTCTGGTAGTGGAAGTCTGCAGCTGTCAGACGGCTGTGTAATAATCACTGAATAAGGCCCTGTGGTAGAGCAGTGTAATAGTTAACTTTTGAGGGGGTTCCGTGGCGTTACTCTGCGCTCTCCAGGACTCCCTATCGTCTGAGAAGGAATAATGAAAGCACCAATGAGGTACTTTTGAACCTCATGGATGGTGGGGAGGTCTTTGGCCCATGAAAAGGAAGGGAGATGGCATTGAGTGTTCACTTCAGCTCAGTCTCAAGTTACCCTCTTTGGACCTTAAATTCAAGAACTGCTGAGGGCTCTACATCAGGGAGGTAACCTCTGCTTCCCTAGGCAATGAGAGTGCACTATGTCACCTCTTTGCATGAGAGCTAAGCCTGTCCAGGTCAGTTCAGGTCGGGTCAGGTGCAAGTCAGGGGATTGCGTGGTTTATTCTGACGCCTTAGGCTGATTTCGAGGTCTTCCTGTCAGTGGGGATATTCCCAGTCATACCCCTAACTTCAGTTCCAACCTCATGCGCTCTTCAAACGCTCTCCAGGATGTTTGGGAAAGGACTGTACGCTTTCCTTCATTTCTGATCTTGAACTTAATTCAACCATATAATGTACACAGAATTCACAAAAATCAACTCAACCTCCAACAAAATCTCACAAACATAAATTATTCACAATACACTGTTCTACAAAAGAGCTGCCAGATGATGTGCAAAAACTGCTCATAAATGTGCATCGGTGTGAAATGGTGTTAGTAACCAAAGGGCCTTTTGTGCAAGTAACATATTTCTATAAACAGCAAGTTATTCTTTACAATTCTTGATTTGTATCCATTTGGGCATGGCAAAACTACCAACAAAGTTTGTTTTGCAGAAATAATTAATGTTTCTGATCTAATTGGATGAAATGCATCTTCAATGGGATTTTATAGTCATTTTTTGTGTGTTCAAACATTACTGATTGGATGTATTTTCTACACTCTACTTCCGCTCTTTGAGGATGTTATAGAATAAGGATCTTTCGACAGAAGGTGTTTCGGCCATTCAGAAAAGATTGGCCCATCCTTTAGGGATCTTCCTATTTAGTGTACACTGGAGCCTTCATCAGGACATACAATTGATTTACCCCAAAATATTCCTTTCCATTCTGTAATACAACAAACATAACAAAAACCATTGAGTGAGGGTCCTTTGTGTATTACACACTTAACAAAAAGCTTGCCTAGACCACAAGGTGCTACTGACCTTAATCTTGTTATGCACTTGGGGAAAGCATTGACGTTTTCCTTATTTGCATGTGTTATTGTGCCAAGGCTGGCTTTGAGCTACATACACAATCTAAGCGCCTGACCAAAGATATGATAATACCTATTGTTGGGATGTTTAAAGTTGAAATAGCGACCCATTCTGGAAATGATAACCATGTATTGTGTGATCATTAGCTGAGGCCTGTAGCCCATCTCCTCTTGACGTCATGACTGTAGTGCAGGTTGAATACATTATCCCGTCTTCCGCAGCTGTTGTATGAATGAGGAGGTTTTGTTGTGGTCCCTCACTAGTATTGTGGGAAAGAGGATACCACCACCAGACAAGAGTTAAAATACCCTAGGCTACACTTACAACTCCATTGTCTGTTTAGAAAGTCAGAGTTCCTGGTGATGTCTGATACACACCGAGGAAGTTACCTCTGCACCAAAGAGAGCAGAGGGCCCTTGAAACCAGGGTCCTACTACCAGAATTCCACTGTGGATTGAGATCACCAAATTACTATTTTCCAGTTGCCAACAGATGTTGCCATACTTCTACATGTTTCTGTGTGAGCCAGATGCCTTGGTAGGGTAGGCATGAGGGCGTGTAGTGATCATTCCTCCCAGAGAGAGTGCCTACCTCCCAGTCAACGTGCAAGCACCCGATACCCTCTCAGGAGGATATATGTGATGTCCCGTGGATAAGTCATATGGAGAACATGAATAAGGCAATGCTCTCTAGAGGAGGAATTCTACCCCCAGAGCCATTCCAGAATTAAACATTCCAGGGAGTAGGTGTAGCCCAGCAAGAAGGACGGTGAGCAGGAGTGTTGATTCTAGGCCAAGATTGTCACTTGATCTCAAGAATAAAAGTCTCCCGTTGTTGGGCCTGGCAAAACCAGAATCCAGTATAGATGGAATATGATGCCTTTTGTAGCTCTCTGACACACCCCCCACCCCGACCCCCACCTCCAACAGGGGTTTGGGTACTGCCAGCCCAGTAGGGCTGTGAACCCATGTAAAGTTTTGCACACAATTCTAAAGGCTGATCTGTTCAATGTGATGGACACGGTGGGGAGGGGGTGAAGGGGTAAAATGAGTTGTGTTTACAATTCTATACAGTGAATGGTCTCTCCCAACTGCAGTGAGTTCTTAGTGCTACCACGTGAAAGCCAGATCCTCCATCCTTCTCACTTGATCAATTACACCATCTGTCCACCCCGGTCCAGGAGTGTGAATTTTGACCTTGCCTGATGGATCTCACAGTGGAACTCTGGGCCATATGCTCAGGTGGCTCCATAAACAAGTAAGGAACATCCTGACGCTCCTGCTGTGGGGTTTGTACTGGAAGACTGAGGCCATGGACACTCTGTCCTTTAATTGGTGTCTCTTCACCTGCAGACTCAGGGACTGAACTTCTCCACCCAATGTTGTTTTCCAATGTCCCTTTCAGTGATCTCACTGTTCCTAAGGAACCCTAGGATGGGCCTGGGGTTGATTAATGTAGGTCTAGATTCCTCAAATCTAATCCTTCCTGGCAGGGAAAGCTGATTTGTGGTCACACCTTCTCTTCTGTTTCGCAGTGGCAGGGGAACAGGAGGGGGATAACATCGCAGCCTGGATTGCTCGTCAACGTGTGAGGAGGATTTAGCACTTGCTATCCTCTTCTTTCACATCCAGGTATTCTGTCTGGCAGTGCTGATAGAACTCCTGCCAGGACTAGAACACTGTGCATCTACAGAAACGTGCTCCTGGAGTTAGCACTCCTCAGGGTGCCCTCACAAATGCTCATTGTGGTTGTGCTGTTCATTTATGGGGAGGAAGGTCTGTGGAGGCATGAGCGTTTGCCACCACACCCTTACCTGCATGTGGTGCAACCTTTTTGATAATACTTCTCTTCAGAGCTGGCTCCAATTGCCCCAGTCACCCAGCCTCCCATGCATAGAACCTCCTTGCCGCACTCACCAACCCACCAAGTGCTTCCTGTGCCTTGAGCATTCCAGTGGGAGCAGGCGATGAATGGAGCATGCAAACATCAATCTGTCAATGGGCGTTGCGCTCTGACTGCAACTCTGCGGTCTACCTGTGACTTCATGAAGGAGGCTGAGAAGCGTCTGCATAGCACCTCTTGCCAAGCACCTCTCTTGTATTCAAAGAACAGAGCACGGGTCCAAACATCCAACTGATCATGAAGGACGGGAAGAATGGTCCGACATGTCTCCCTTACTACCACCCCACAGCAAACTCACTATTTGTCCCATGTTCTTGGATGCCTGAGTGAAAGCCTGCATGTTACTCACCATCAGGCAGCACTGCCACATTGTGGTATGTTCTGGGCATGCTGCAGCACCGCTGTTGAAGCTCAATCCCTGCGCTGCGTTCCTGATGCAGACTTAGCAAGAGCAATTTGTGGTCACCCATCTGCTCTTCAAGCTGAATTACCAGAGTTCCCTCTCATACTCAGCTACGCCCAAATGTGAAGTCCTGCTACTATGTCCAAGTCTGGCACGGACCATGTGGGGCTTAACGCTAACTAGGAAGGTCTTATGTAGGGAAAAAGAAAGCCTGCCATGTAGGCCCCCAAAGGATTCATTGTCCAGAAGGACAGCAAGTAAGAAATGGAGGATTCTGGGTCGGATAAGGGTAGGGGTAGGATAAGATGGTGCATGATGGGTAGGAGAAGAGGGTTTTAAAAAATAGTAAAAAAGGCTTTTTGCCAGCTGGTTCTTATGGAAAGCGGACTATCTGCGGTAGCATTTTACCTTTATAAGGGGAACATCCTCCCCTTATTTGGTCCATCTTCAAGACATTTCCAAAGGTTTACTGTCAAAATGACTTCACACGCGGTCTTTGCAAGAGATCTCTGCATGGAAATAAACACATTTCCAGTCTATTCCTTACGATGCAGTACCTGCAAGTGATTAGTATCCTATTCTCAAGGTGGCATGGACAGGAGATTAGTAGCTCAGTCCTGCAGCATGCGTTATAGGGCACAGGCCTGGGAAGTCCCTGCAGAAAGCCTGCTCTCTGTACTGTTCATAGCATCTTCATTTCCCCATGTTTACTGTGGAGATGATTTTGGAGCAGTTCAGGTGATTTGAGACCCATTCTCAGAGCATATGTGATAAAACGAGACGCCGGTGCAAAGGCATTGGTGTAAACTGCCTGTCTGGACAGGATGCCATTGAGTGAAGGCGGGGTAGCCTAAATTCGTTTGACTTTTAGCAATACAATGATCAGGTTTCCTGTTTCTATGAGGGATGAGGGATTTCATTTCTGAAATAAGGGCCTGCTAATCAGACCCCCATGGATAATGCTCCATACCAAAAGCATAGTGCATCCATGTAGCTTTGCTGAAATCATGTCCTGACATCCCCAGTGCCTGTTCAAGGGTTACGTGGACATTCCTGCTGTTGCAAAAGGCAGAGGTGCATTATTAACTATATGCATCATTTGCATCTCAATACCAGCCATGTCTGGTTTTGAAATGGTGGCTACTGGCAGCACACAAGCATTTGGATGTCATATTAGTATCAAGCTTGATGAGGGTACTCGTTCATGAAATGGCTAGTGTGTATTAGATGCCTTGCCTGGGTGTACCCACAAAAACCATGTGGGACCCTGCCCAGGAAGCTTTCCTTTTGATCTCCCTGTGGAATGTCTTCACCTTCCCGCAGGAGAGGTCCCCAGGGAATCAGTGCTTCAAAGCCAGTCCTGGCAAGACAATGGCCTTCACACACCAGGGTGCAATTCACTGGAGTTCTTTTGAAGTAGGGAGCCAGAGCATGGAAGTGGCATTGGAGTAGCGCAGAGAAGAGATTTAGTCCAAGGAGAGGTTCCACAACTTTAGATTCTGCAATGGCTCCCTAAACTTCCTGCTCCCTTCCCATTCCCTGCAAACAAAGTACTCTGGGGTATGACATCAAAGGACACGTGTTATGGCATCCTGGATTGGACCTCTGACAACTGGCTTTCTTTGGACAGATCTGCTGTAGCCTTTTACCTCTATAAGTGGGGAAATCCTCCCCGTGGGTGATTCTTCTTTGGACTTTAAGGCAAAAAAGGTTCACCTGGATCTCTTAACTGCCTCAATACTGGTTTGGGCACCTTCAATGCCATCTAAGCTTCTGGAAAGGAGTTGCTGGAGTCATATTTGACCTCGACGCTTAATGGTATCTCCATCTTCGAGATTTACTCGATGCCAAGTCTTCATCTCCGCCATCTCTGCATATGAGGGTTTCCAACTCGCCACTGCCTCCTGGTCACCAGCTTATTCAAGCCCCAAGCCATTGCTGCTGCAGTGCCTCGATGCTGCGCTGAGTCAGCTGAGCCCTCTCGCCACAGAAGGCCAGTCTCTGCTTCTGCGCACCTGTGACCACCACGTCTTACACTGTCAAAAATCCAACATTGCCTACTGTCCCCAGTGTCTTTGACCCACAAGCCGTTACTGTTTCTGAAAAGCGCATCATCCTTGGAACCCTTTGCCACTGCTCCTCTACTTATTCCTAGATCGACCCACAAGGTGCCCATGCTCAGTGTTCAACACCAAAAAGAACATAAGGTATCTGAACTGACCCTCCCCACATGGTCCACATTAAAGAACCTTTGTGACTTTTAGGCTCTCTTCTCCACCTTTTGAAAGATATCTTCATGAATGCGACATTTTCCTGCTGAAACCTTTGCTTGAGCACCACTGTCTTTGAACCCACGGTGCCCTTTATTTTAAAGTCTGCTTTATCAGTGATTTCTCTTAGAGGGGTGGGCCAGTAGTGTTTGTATTATTTGTGGGCATTTTTCTTAGTTTATTTAAAAACCCTGTTTTTATAGAGCCTTGCTAGGACATTCATTTATTTTGGTATCAGAGTACTATACGTGTTTGTGTTACATCTGTGCCAGCTCCCAACTCTCCTGAAAGCATAACCTGCCCTCGGCCCATGTTACTGAAAGAGGCAAAGGAAGTACCCCTGTCGGCCTGCGCCTGTTTCCCTTTTATGATTGGGATCACTAATTGCTTAGTAGTAGGGTGGGGCTGACTAGGTGCTTTAGTTCATGCGCATCCCTGTGTTCCTGCAGAGCAGTAGTCATTTCGTCACATCATCTCTTGTACATTACTTTACAGCTGGCCTTTGCAAGATATCACAGGACAGAACAATATTTGCTTGTCTGGGCTCCATGGTGATGTCTCCAAACATGTGCAAGTGATTGATAATGCATTCTCAAAGTGTGTGTATGTGTCTGTGAATGAACCTGCATGTGTTTGTGTGTGTTCCTGTGTGCAGATTAATGTTTCAATCTCAGAGTATGAACCAGAGAGAGTGTGAGAATGAGAGAGAAAGAGAAAGAAAGAGAGAAGGAGTGAGAGGGAGAGTGAGAGAGAATGAGACAGAAAGAGAAAAAAAGAGAGAAGGAGAGAGAGAGAGAGAGAGAGTGAGAGAGATAGATACTGGTGCAAAGTCACCATTATGTTATTTCTCTGAACTGTTCTTAACAGTTGCACTTGCATCCATGCAAAGTTTCTGAAATGCGACCTGGAACATCTTTGCAAGAGATCAGAAATACATGTGTTAGCAAATGTGCTATCCTTCTATCTTGGAGCATGTTCAATTGCCTGGTTCTGCAAGGGAAGGGACCTAGCAACTGTCCAATGCATAATTTTGAAGTCATGCACGCTTTGCCCAACAGCTGACTGACAGCATAGTCTTTCTAAGAAATCTTTGCAGTAGCACTGAGAGAGAACCATCTCCGTTTCCGGAAGCACCTCAAGACCTTCCTATTTTCTTCTGCCTTCGCTCACCTGCTGATCTGTTCTCTCTTGGGACCGTACACCTGGTCACCCCCTGTCCTTCGGGCCCAGGTACCTGCTCATCCTGCCACCCTCCCGCACTGCCTCCGGGCCACCCCTTGCACTGTGGTCTGTATCTGTACCCATAGAGCCCCCCCTTCCTCTTCCTTCACTTATCAGAGCTACCCTGTCTGCTGCCTTAAACCTAGCACTTGCAAATTGCTGGTTGCATTACTACTGTTTGTTGCCTTTATTATTTATTTATTGTTATTTATCTGTTTTCTCCTCTGCTTCGCACTTTCCACTTCTCCCCCCTTCCATGCACTTTTCCCCTCCCCTCCTCTCCCATGCACTTGCGCGTTCTCAATGTCACTGGGCCTAGTAAAATCGCTGTTTTGTTCTCCCCTATTTCCCTCACTTGCGTTGTCGCACTCTGAAACACTTGTGTACGAGCGCGATAGAAATAAAATATCAATCAATCAATTTCTAGCGAAATGGCAAAAGGAACATGATTGTTGTCAGTCTACACATTCTTGAAATGTTGGGTCATAAAGAAGGAAGGGAAATGGAGGAAAATCTCCTGGATCATTATGAAAATAAAAATGCATTCTAAAAAACATCAAACATGTGTCCCCATATCTGATGAAGTGGCAAAACCTCAAGTAGGAGATCAGGATCCTTGCCATGCACTAAAAGAAATGCTGCCAGTGGTAAACTATAGCTCTGCGTGTATCACTGCTCCACTGCAGGGTCATTTTGGCAAATGATTGCAATTTTGCTAAACTGCCAGCGGCATGGAATTACAATCAGTGGTAAAAATTCCCAACAGCGATGAAAATGCGGCCATCGTAGCTCATATTTTGCTGCCTTTCCAGTAACTAAATAACCACATCCAGGGGTAAAAATGATTGGCAGTAAAAATTGCCATTTCCTGAGATATTTAAATTTCAGGAGCAAGCATGAGACACCTGCAGACCAACTACTCCTCTATAATATCCTGATTGCGTACTGTCAACATTACGCAATTAGGTTGTACCTGATTGCGAATCCAATGCCTTTTCGGCATCTAAAAGGGCAGCCCTAGCCTGCAGCTTGAGGTCAATTTGGGCCGTAGTTGCAAATAATCGCCTCAGGTTTAAGGCTGTAGATCGCCCCGGAAGAAACGCTGCCTGGTCTGGATAAATTAGTGGAATCACTTGCACCATCTGTCGAGCAGCTGGAATTTTGGCAAATAGTTTGGTGTCCAGATTTATCTGCAATATAGGCCTATATGAGCAACAGGATGGTGGGCCCTTGTCTGGTTTTGGAATCAGAGTAATAAACATCTCGCTCATAGTAGGTGGAAGGACGCCTCTCAAGAGCGATTCCTGCCAGACCCAGAAGAGATGTGGGACCAACTTGGGGACATACTCCTTAAAAAGTTCTGCCATCAAACAACAGTTCCTGGCATCTAAGAGGAGGGAGGCACATCTATTGCTTTAAGAATTTCAGTTGTAGTTATAGGCAAGTTTACAGATTCAGGGCGTTTTGACTAAGTTTGCGCATAGGCTTATCAATCAGATATTCAGATATTCCAGTCTCTCTTGCAGGTGGCATAGTGGTGTATAATTGCTCGTAAAACTTTTGGAAGGTTTTAACAATATTTTTAGGGTCCTTGAAGAGGACACTCTCATCATCCCAGATTGTAGATATATCAGTAGGTTCCCGTTGATTTTGTATCATGTGTGCTAGGAGGTGACCCGGCCGGCCCTCCTCATCGTATCTACAGGCCTTGACAGTGGCAGAAATATACCTAACCTCCTGGACTGCAAGTGACCGGAATTGATCTAATGTTATAGCATTAAAGGTAATTGCGCTATGAGATCGTTCTAAGTCCACCTCAGGGGACTGAATGTTGGTCTCTAGAGTATTCATGCTCCGCCAAATGGATTTTTAAACCTAACTCTACGACCCAATGCAAACCCAAAGAATATACACCTTAATGGCTTCCCCTACTGTGGATCCTGAGTGAAACAAGCCAACATTAGTCTCCGAGAACGTTACCATTGCCCTATTGGCATCACTCCTGAATGCCACCTTTGAAAGAGCGTGTCCTCTTCTTTTTTAAAAGTCCGGAGTGGTCTGACGTGGTCCTGGACAAAAGGCGATAATCCTTGACCTATGTAGCATCTTTATTGAAGTGAACACAAGGCCAATCCTAGATTGCATATCATGCACTGAGGAGTATAAACAGATACTCTCTGGGTTTCGGGTGGAGTGTTCTCCATAGGTCCACAAGACACAGGCCCTCCAGTCCCCTGTGAATCACCTGTGCAGACAGTGTAAGTATCCAGGGGGACGCATTGGACTTATCCAAGGATACATCGAGAATAGTGTTGAAGTGCTCGGCCCAAATAACGCGACTGTCAATGTATCTGAAGCATCTCTCTAGCAAGAGGTTATAGAATTATGGGCTGTCAATGTTCAGTGCATATGTGTTAACAATCGTGAGGTTGGTACGGGGGAAAGCAGCCAAGATTATCAAAAAAACGACCATTGGGGTCTGTCTCGTGTTTGTGTACCTTAAGACCTCATGTTTGAGACCTGCCTTCTATTGGTTCAGAATCTGGGGGAGCCCAGCATTGGGCAAATTCCATGAGGCTCTCGTGCAGGTGATGAAGTTGGAAGGGGGGGAGGTCTCTTCCGTGGTTTGTTCACGTAAATCCTTTTCTTGTGCCTAAGTATATACACCGACCCTGGCTAAGGAAACATACGTTGATAGCGCTTTAGGCATAGGAGTGCCACACTTGATATTGTGTACTGCTATCCTTGTTTATTGCAAGAAGTTCTAACTTATTTATCGTGTATTTCTCTTCTGTAAACTAATTGAGGACTTTTAAATGCTAGCTAAGTAAATATGGAATTAGGGTGCTTAATCGCGGATTTTTAAGGAACTAGAAATATAATAAATTTGTACATTTATATTAAGGTCAAAGTTTATGTCAAATGGGTGGATGAGTTTTAATTGTAGTAGATTTTCTTGTCCAATGGAGTCATGATTTTCTGTGCAATTTAATGTTGATGTATTTTGCCTGAAGACTTTACAGTTGAATAAAGGATTACCAATGAATATTTGTAGCCCCTTTGGGTACCCTTACGGACACCCAAAGGTGAGGTCTGCCATCAATTTGTCCCTTAGTCAACCTCGGTCCATACACTGATCCAGACAGTTGCATCGCTCTGGTGGTAGCATTATAATTGAATACAATGGCTGCACGAGCATTGCCATTTTGGCTTTCAGGAAGCCTTTAGTTACCCGAAGGTTCACAAAATGGAATCCTTAGTGTTATGAACCCATTATCCAGGCTTTTGTTGGTCTTGAGTGTGATTAGGAGCGGGAATTGACCATGTAGGGTAAGTCTTCTATTGAGATCAGACCGGAGGTAGTGACTGCAAGGGATGTATGTCTGGTATTCCTATGGAATCTACATCCACTGAGTTTGAATCTGCTGGATCCTTTATTTGATGATTCTTCTTTGTAGTGGGTACAATTTCCCCAGAGTTGAGGTCTGCAGTGGAGTGGCATGCTGCACTTCCTTCATAGGAAGGACTGTGACCCTTGACTTTGTTCACTATTGGTGAATCTTTGCTCTCAAGTCACTCAGTCGATGTTCCTTTGTCTGCATATCTTCTGTGGGTCACTCCAACCTCCTCTGTATTCACGGCCTTTTTGCTCTAGGGTCAGGGGCTTTGTTTGCTGACCATGTCTATCTGGCTCACAAACTCACCCTTCTCTGCTGCTGCTCCAAGGGCTACATTTTGCAGGCTCATCACAGGAACAACTCTTCATTTCTTCCTTGGCATCTCCTATTGTGGGTCTTCTTACCCACCTGTGGGGGTATGTTCTTTGCTTCTGTGGCTGCACGGCTCCTGTGTTGAGCTAGCCCACCCAGGATTGAACTAAACCTTCCCTATGTGTGACATCACTACTCCTCTCTGCAATTTCCCGTCCTGGAGAGTGGGGAGTGAAATTCTGATTGGACTTCCTCTGGTAGGACTTCATCTTTCTGGAGGTGGTGTTTGGGTTCAAAAAGTATATAGGGCACAACCTATGCAGACAACCTACATACCTACATATGTTACACTTGGCCCATTGATTCCTATGGGTCAATAGATTTAACATTGTTACTTGAGAGTAATTTTGTTTCTTAAGTCTGTGAGCCTCACTAAAAGTAAAATGTTACGCTGTGGACTTCAGTAAACATTCTATGCCATGGTCCTGTGAGTCTACTTTCTGTATTTTTACCATATTCTGAAAATATATTTTACTGTGCTACTTACCTGTATATCGTGTGGTAATTGTCTCTGCACAACTTTTTAATAAAGGTTATAGTTTTACAGATGAGAAAAAAAAAACAAATAGATAATAGTTGCTCCTGGAACAGTGCATGTGGTTAGTTACAAACATTCTTCATTCCATTGGTGACATGTCTCAACTTAAGGCCCTTTGGAACGTGCATATGTAATGGATGGGATTACACCAGAATAATTCTGGGTCCAAATAACTGGACAAACTCAAGAAGATGGCAAGATACTGTTTTATTAGCAATTATCTAAAACAGGGAGGTTACAACGAACATCAACGGACGTACGCCCAGTCTCTCAATGATTTCTACAAAAAATAAAATTCTTATACTTCATTATGTGTCAGAGTGACATCATACTACGTGGCAATAGTGAAAAACCTATCAAGGGTTGGTATTGGTTAAGGGACACATCTATATATATAATCATAATGGCGCTAGGATTGTTATTGGCTGTCCTTTATGAAGTGGACAACTTATGCATACCTCTTCAAACATGTAATTTAAGAAAACATTGTTACATCATTTTTCATTAGTCTTCTAAACTATAAGGTTCTTTGTTATACCGACTAATACAATTGGTTGGCATGCTTGTGCCATGTCTGGAACATTCGGTTCATTTAGCAGCATGTTAGCCCAGGTGCAGGGAGATAGGACATGAAGCTACGTCACCACACAATTAGCCCAGCATCTTTCATTACCCATGACTTCTGCCATGAAATTGTATTTGTACTTGGCCTTGCAGAGTTTTCTCCTCTTGGGAATGCATGGGTGTGAGGGCACTTGCTATCGTGTCTGGAAATCCAAGGTCGAGCTCTATTTCCATCTCTGGCTCACATGACAAGAGACCATGATCTGGTCCATTGTGCAGCTTTTAAATGCTCTAAATGAATTAAAACTTGGCATCCTTTGTGTTCTTTGTTGCACCTTAACGTGAGAAGATTCATCCTGCGCACACTCGTTCTCCTTCAGAGTAGATATCTGACCTCGATTTCTAGGATCTTGACTTCAGGCCAGACACTATCCTGCTTATTGTGCTAAGACACAGCTTTTCTTTCCCCCTTCATGGTTTCTGGCTTATTTATGTCATGATACCAATGTCCAGTTTCTGTACAATGGCGGTTTCGCCTGCATTCTATTCACTACTTATAGCTAGACTATACGATGACATGATCTACCATGCGTTTCAACGCCTGTACATTTATTGATCTTCTGTTTTCTGCAGTACTTTGTTAACATATAATCTTCTTCTTTTGCACACTGATAGGTCACTCAATTCGTTACTTCTTCATTTGTCCTCTAGGATCCGTACATTGTCTTCTGTCAGTATCTCTGGCCGTCATGCACACTTTCTTATGATGTCATCAGTTCATTGTGTTTGCTCTTTCTCATATTCCTTCAGGGAGTTCCTCCTGTAGGTTGTCATCACTTCAAGGCAGTGGTCGAAGTGGGTGAGAGCAGTTGGAAGCGGTGCATCTCTACTTTAAAAAAAAAAAAAAACGTTCCTATACTTTTATCTTAAAAAGTATAGGGCCTTGGTGCCCAAGGAGTATGAGACTCTTGGGCCTAGTGTGAAATCTTTTTTTCTTTTTCTTTTCTGTATCTTTCTGGGGAAAGAAGGTACCTCAATGACTTATTGGGACTCTGGATAACAAGAGAGAGAGGAAGTGATGGAAAGGACAATGTCATTTGAAGGAACTGTTTCAGACAGACCGGGGGTAGGGAGGGAGTGGGAGAAAATCATTCTGCATTGAAATTTTTGAAAATGCTAATAAAAAGTTTGCATGGAAAAAAGGAACCGTTCCAGAATGGTTTCGTTTTCAAATAAAAGTGTAAGAAGAAGTTGAAACTTGCACTTCAGTCCACTGAACATTCCCTTAAACAGCAGGTTTGTTTGTTTGGGGGTTTGGATTCTGCATGGGAGGGACATGGCAATAGAGTTTGTGGGAAGCGGGGGCAGGCTAGCAGGGAATATAGTTCCGCTACTTCTTTGTATACACTTCGACCACTGCTTCGAGGGTACATTTAATAGGGTTATCTCAACGGATATCTCCTTCCAAATACTCGCTGTGGTATTGGCACGATAGCTGGTGTCAGGCAAAGCACTGTCTCATGTCTCCAAAACAAAGGAGGTAGGGTGGCAGGATCACCTGTGGATGTATACATCTGCTCCTCTACATTTCCATAATGGACTAGAGGACGCAGACCCGCCAATACCCTTGCCCATTATGAAGGAGCTGAGCCAGCCCACAGTAAACACAGAGCGCTCCCCCAGCTGCTTTCTGATTCATGTGTTAGCTTAACATGGTTTCCCTTCAACAGTTTTTTTCCCCCTGCACACATGTTTTCCTTCCCCAGCCTTGCATGACCCATTGGGGATGCAGTCTGAAAAACTGAACCCTGTAATGTGCATGGGGTGCTTGCGCATCACCCCGCACGTTCAGACTGTCTGGAGGGTGATATGGTAGCGCTACTGGCATATATTGTGGGCAAAGGTCTCATAAAAATGCATTTAGAAATGCTCCTGTGCACGGTTGGTGACTGGCATCTATTGTTTGTTTTCACGAGTTACTCCACAAAACCAATTGCAAACTGGCTTTTTACTTTTTCACTTAAATGTGCACCATTTTAACCCATTATTCAAAAAATCTTCTTAGACGGAGAATCCCCATGAAACCCCCCCTTGGTGGGTTCTGTCGCCCTCGCTATGCATGTTCACTCTGGCATATTTTTGGGAAATATTTAAGCCCATCCAATTAAAAAAATTCAGTACCCTCCCCAGCTCCGTTCCAAGGTTAAAGTGAAGAACATCTTGACTGCCTTGCAGAACAGGCGCACACTGCACTGACGGTGTAGCTGTAGAATTGGCGAGGTTTGCTGAGAGATGCCGAATCTCCGCACAAGTGTATAGGGCAGGGCTTGAATTGTGCAAGCGCCAGAATCAGTGTGAACAGTCAGAGATGATGAGGTTAACTGGGGTGGGAATTAAGCAAGGTTATCTTCACAGAAAAGGCTCATCCTGTTAGATCATCCAACTGTGGTAAATAATTAAGGTATACAATGATGACATGGATGGTTATTCTATTGATGAGAAATGGTGCATAATTAAGGTAAACAATTATGAAATGGATGGATATTCTATTGATGGGAACTGGTGCATAATTAGGGTTAACAATTATGAACTTGATAGTTATTCTATTGCTGACAGATGGTGCATAATTAGGGTAAACCATTATGAAAAGGATAGTTATTTTATTGCTGACAGATGGTGCATAATTAGGGTAAACCATTATGAAATTGATAGTTATTCTATTGCTGTAAAATGGTGCGTAATTAGGGTAAACCATTATGAAATTGATATTCTCTTGCAGAGAGATGGTGCATATTTTGGATAAACATTTATGAAATAGTTATTCTATTGCTGATAAGAGTTGCATAATTAGAATACACAATTATGAAATATCTAATTCATTGCTTGAAGATGCTGCAATAAAAGTCACAAATGTAATGTAATGTTTCTGTATCTTATATAACGCAACTTCTGCCATTTTGGCGGCCTCTTGGACCTATGATCTAAAAGAGAGGAGGTGGGGAGGTTAGAAAAGAGGAGGGGCTATTTGCAAGTCCTGAGGTGCAGATTCTGCAGTACCCGCTGTATGTGCCAATAGGATTCTAGGGGAATTGGACATATGTTTTTATTTTTTGCCCGCGGTATAATGCTCTATTGTTTACTAACCGTGGTTATTCCCACCAGCCTGGGTAGGTGGGGAAATAAAACATGGAGAGATAATAGAAAAGATAGGAGTGGCCAGGCTGTTAGCGCTTTATGAGTGGTCAAGCTGCTGTGTGGGTCATAGATGGTTGATGTACATAGCTTCTGAGTCTGTCGTAGCTAGCTAATGTACATAGCTGCTGGGGCGTCATAGCTGGGTGGGTCATAGTTGGTTAATGTAGAGTGCTGTTGGGTGTGTCATGGCTCGTTATTAATGAATCACACTTCAGGGACGCCTGGCTATTCCCTGATCTTCCCAGACATTTAGACATGTCAAACAACACACTGATCACTTTGGTTGTGGATCGACCTAGGACCATTGACTTCTCCCTAGGCAAAAAACCTTTTATTTTACAACTTTATGTATCACAAATTCATTAAAAACATTCATACAAAACGATATACCTGGTGGTCAACAAGATTCTGACGTGCACAAGATTAGAGGGGTTTGCATGATTGTTGGAGCACAGGAATCCGCATGGGGAGAAGAAAATAGTTATCTCTGTCCTGATGAAGGCCGTTTAAGCCAGGGCTTATTTCAGCAGCTCACTAGGGCGAAAACACATCTGTGTCGACAGGTTTTTGAAAATAACTGTGTAACACACAGACACTGTTCATTAAGTCGAGTGGGAAGGCCGAAGATTTAAATAACCCCAAGTGTAATAGGAGGTGTTGCACTTTGGTGATGAATAACGACTATAAAAAAACACACACACCAAAAATTGCATGTAATGTTTCTGTACTTTACTCCTGTGTTTATGTGAGCACCCAAAATATTGTACTGGATTTCGTTTTGTATGAATGTTTTTAATGAATTTGTGATACACGAAGTTGTAAAATAAAAGGATTTTTGCCTTGAGAGAAGCCAATGGTCCCAGGTCGATCCAAAACCACCCTGATCAGTGCGTTGTTTGACATACCTGGTGTGGGATGTATTTACCCATGCATCCGAGCCCTACCTCAAAACTGTGCAGTACTGACATGGAAAACATCATGATGGCCAGAGCTTCCCAGAAAATGCCCAGGGAAGTGCATGAAGAATAGGCTGCCACTCATTTTTGCCGATGTTGTGGGCACAGAAGGACACTGCCTAAAACCACCATTGGACTACCCACACAGTAGTCTGAAACCATTGGGAATGGCAATGCTGATTGCCAAAAGCAAACCCATAACTGTTGGGAATTAATTTTCTTAAATCCCAAAAAGGGGTGCAGTACCAGTACTCACCACTATCCAAAAGCCGGCATTTTAAAACCACCAGATTTTACTTTTTTGTAGAAAACTGAATAAATGAACCCAAAACATGCCAAAGAAAGACTTACTGAGAGGTGGATCCAATGTAAAGTTATATTCTGAAGTGACTTGAAGGTTTATAACAAGACTGGCTGAGCTGTGGATTTCAGCAGTTTAAGTAAATTTGGACTGAAAGACATTAAAAATCTCAATGTTTAAGAGAAATGAGTGACCTACTTTTGAGTGTCACATAGGTTGCAATTGTTTAAATGTCATAGTTTTAAACTTAGAATCAGCATTCTAGCTGCATATGTGAAATTGTTAGTTTATTTGAATGCAGAAACTGGGGAACAGAAATGACATGTAGCTAAAAACTGGCTTAAAGAGATTCCAATTTGCCTGGCAACTACCCCCATCAGGAGTGAAACATGAGTCACAGCTGTGTTCCCAGGCCTAGCTGCCCTTTTGCTGCTCACACCAAAAGGGATATGACACTTCCCTGATTGAATTACCTGGGCTCTGCAGGAAATTGAACAAAGCCCTGTCTTGACTCAGGCAAATGTTTTATGGCGGGAGTCGTAAATGGAGATTTCTCCTGGAAGCACAGGGGAGGGGCACTGCCTGTGAGAGCAAGCTGGCTTGGCAGAACTGGAAAAACCAGAAATTCAACCTTGTGCTGGAGGAAAACCACACCCCTTTGGGGCCAGAACATAACTCTAAAAAGATGAATAACTCATAGAGCGGACTTGTGAAAATTATTTAAATGATACCATAATTCTTGTGATTTTTCTGCCCACATTTTAAGAGGTTTTTAGAACCGGTGGCATGTTCAGGGGGGTTTTAGCGGAAAAGAGGATATTACTCAAAATGTGTGCATGTGAAAACTCTGACACTTCATCAACTAATGTCCATACTCCTTGCGCACATGTGTGTAAATTTGGGGTAATGTCCGGTATTGCAAACCAGTTAAAAAGTGCAAAATATTGCCATTTCTGAATGCAAGCTCCCAGGAAGAGCAGAGTTTGAACAGGGTATACCTCCTGTAATGCATGATGGGTGCATATGATTTTAAAACAATATGTACCTCTGCAAATATGTATTTGGGTCAAATCTAGATTTGTGTGTAAGTTGACAGGAGGAGTGGACTTTCTGCAGGCTGTAAAATGACATCACTCTGACACAACTTAGCTCCCCCAATCAGGGGAGAAATGAAAGCTTGGCCAATGATAAGTGGAGAGGGGTAGGGTCTAGTGATGCTGCTCACACACACCCATTTTCAAAACACATAAAAGCAGAGAGACAGGACAGATAGGGACCTTCAAATCCATTTGCAGCTGGAAGCTCTGCCGGGAAAATCCATACTTTACCTCCATCAACTTCAGAGACCCAGACCAGACCAGCAGAGTAGAGCTGACCTGTTTGCAGAACCAGAGAGAGCTGAACCGGAGTGCAGTCCAAAACCTGACCAGATCCGTAGGAAGGCATATTTCTAAATATATTGTGAGTATATAGCAGAACTGTGCAGAACCAATCTCCTAGTTAAAATAATATAATTCTATCTATTTTAATCTAAGTAGAACTGCCTCCTAACTGTCACCTGTCATTTGTAAAGCTGTCACTTGTCATTTGCTAGTTGCAAGCTGCACTTGTCTTTTTGAACTTTAAAATTTCAATCTGAAAAACGACCTTTATTCAATCGCTCATATCTCCGCGACCGTTTGTGCTAGAGACTTGCAGTAACTTTCATCTGGAAGCTGAGATCCTAGGCTTTCATAGGACCCCAAAACGATATTGATAGCCCCTGTAGTTCTTCTGTAATAGCGCCCGGCGCATTCGTAAATTTTGCCGCGATTTGGAAATTTTTTCACGTGTAAAAATCTGCTGCTGCTTGCCTTTCAGTTGCCAAAAATTCGTTTAACCTGCTAGTTACACCCTAGATCCTTGCTAAAGTGAGCCTGGACTAATATTAACTTGATTTCACTCACCCTGAACCTCCTAGAGGGAATTAAAAGCATTTTAACATATTTTCACTCCATTGCCAGCACATATCAAAGCATTTGGGCCTGTGTTTTCAACGTCTGTAGTCTAAGTTGCTGGGTGAACTGAATCACATTTGATTGCATTTCTGAGAACTGTGTGCCTTCCTTCCATTTCCTTGCATAGCATAAAAGGGGGGGGGGTGAATTGTCCAAGAAAGTGATTACATTGTCGTTTGCTGAAATCCTATCAAGTTATTTTCTGTACTGCATTTCATTCCACATTGCATCTATTTGAAATCATAAAAGTATTGTTGCTATCTTATCCATTTCATGTCAACTCCTTAGTGATTATCAAGAAGTGTGCTAGTGCCAGATTCTCCGTTGTTAATCTTTATCATACCAGATTAAGTGTGATATCCAATTATTAATTTATTATAAAGTGTGATATAATATATATTGTTTAAGTTATCAAATAAACCTTTAAACTTGCAAAACAGAACTACTTCTTGGCTCAGTGGGGTCAGGAGGATTCCAAGAGAGGGGTGTTATATAGGGGTAGTCATCCAGAACGCATGAACTGGACATAAAGTTATATCAATAAGGGTTTTCATTCAGTATTATAGACTAGGCGTTGACTTAGCTGTAGTGTTGAATTGAATCCTCTTACAAATTGGGGGCTCGTAGCCGGGATTCTAGGTTAGAATACCACTTGTGCAGCTTAATACAGTGTGCTAACTGACGGGATACATACATCCAGTCGGATCACCACGCTGCCTTACGCTGTGAAGCATTCCTCAAAAGGGACACTCCAAGAAAAGTTCTGTTCTGCAAAAATAAAATACAAACTTCTGTAAGTCAGGACAGAGACCAATCTCTAGAATGACGACCTTAGTAGACATGAAAATAGCCAGAGAGCACCTCTTACATAAACTATTTGTGAGAGGTGAATGGACTGAACAGGGCCAGGATGCCTGGTTGCAGGCCATCACGCGACAGGTCACTGAAACAGGGTCAGACCTATGGAGAGATCAGGGTCCCCTACATGTGGCCCTGAGTGAACTATACATGGCTCCTAAAGCTAAGGATGAACAAGACAAGATGGTTAGGATAGCGGCATACCTGTACCTATATATGGGAGACATGCAGGAGAAATGTACGGAAAGCCAAGATCTGGCGAACAAGCGACAGATGGCGTTAGAGAAGGCCCGATCTGATCTGGCCTCTTCTGAGCAGAGGCTGCAGAGGAGCCAGGAGTCAGAAAATGATAGTAGGCAATATATCATTAAAATAAAAGAGGATATGGGCATCCTACAACAGGAAAAGACAGACCAGGATACCCGATTTCTGGCCCTGCAGAAGGAGCACCAAGACAGTTTGGACTCCTTACTGCAGAACCAGAAAAAGTTGGAGCAACAGATCAATTTCAACAGGGCATGCGCGGAGCAGGTAGTCACCCTGCAAAGCCAGCTAGATAGAGAGAAAGAGGAGAGCAATAAACTGATTCTGAAAGACCTGGATACCCAGGCAGAGTTTGATGAGGAGCGCCAAAAAGCTGGTGCCTTTCAACGACAGAGGGACGACCTGGCAGCACAGATGCAGGCTCTCAGTCAGGAAAGAGACACTTTAGGCCAGGAAGTCTGCCACTTAAAAAAGGAAATTGAAGAAAATCACCTGGCCATCCAGGGGCTGGGTGACCTCCAAAAAGAAAACCAGAACTTGGTAGAGCACACCAGAAGGGTGGAAGATGCTCTGGCAAGAAAGGAGCAGGCCAGTAGGGATGGGACTCAGGAGGTAAACCTCCTGCAGCAAAGACTGGCCCAGTTCTCCAGGACCAACCAGGAAGCACAGAGGGAAAATGAGGCCCTCTGTCAACACAATGATAGGCTCCAACAACAGGTAGCGATGCAGGAGAGACTGATAGAGTCTAGTAAGGCCTTGACTGAGGAACTGAAAGCACAAATGCAGACTCTTGCATTGCAACAGGGAGCAGGGGCGGATAGAGATGAGGTTCGCTGGGAAAGGGAAGCTCCGGAGCATAACCTCAGGAGCCCTAGTACCAGAGGCCCTCATACCTCTCAGTCCCTGGACTCTGCCACCCCCATGTTCCCTGGCGCACATGAGCACCGGGCCACAGGGATGGCAGACTACTATCCAGACAAAAGTATGGGGCTCATAGGCCAGTACCACCCAGGTATGGAGGGGCGGGCATCCGGGTATGGGCACCCAAGTACAGTACAGTTCAGTGGGGAACCCCAGGAGAGTAGGCCCCTTAAGGGCATCCTGAAAAACTCTGCCCAGTTAGGTCAGTTGGGGGGGTACCCATCAAATCCTGGCAGCAAGGAGGGATCTGAAGACTCCTCTGAGCGGTACAGGAAACAGGAGACCAGGTCCCCACATTCTGCCAGCCATTCCCAGGCTCGCAGAATCCGGGAAAACCTGGAAGATCTGACGGGAACCTCTGGGAGCAGTGCCTCTGAGTCAGAGGATGAATGGACAAGGGTTACCCGAACCAAAAAGGCAAATAAGGCAAAAAGGGCCTTGCTTAAGGACCCCTTAAAGCAGATTAAGGCGATCAGGAGCGTCATCACGCCTTACCATAAGAACGCTAAGTATTCTGTTTGGGAGCACTTAGAGTTGTTTGAGCAAATGATGGAGACTTTCCATTTGAAGGACAGCCAAAGCTGTATTCAATATGTAAGGTGGACCTTCTCCCCGGAATACTCCAGTTTCTTTGCGGGGCTGGAGGACCAAAATCATTTAAGATGGTCCACCTATAAGGCGGCCATCTTGAAACATTTTTCCATTCATAGAAATCCTCAAGAGGCTCGCAAGGCAGCCTACAATTTGCAATGTGGGGAGGATCAGGCCCCACAAGAATTTGTGCAAGAACTGAAACGTGCTTTTGCGCAGACCACCAGAAGGGTGCGCACAGACAGTAGAGAATTCATTAATACATTTCTTCATGCCTTGCCCAAATACATAATGACCCAGCTCGTGAGGGATTTTCACGAGAAAAGATCTTTAGACTGGGTCATTGAACAGGCTACCCGGATCTATGAGGTGCAGAAACCGGTGGAAAACAAAAACCAGCCCAAAAACCCCAAAACTAACAGCACCCCTGCTGCTGCCAAGGTGGCAGAGGTAAAGGTCACCCCCGTTTTAGAGTTGGAGATGGGGGGGCCTAAAAACCTACCTGCACCTAATAATGCTAGGCCCAGAAGGTCCTCGGGCCAGGCACAGACAGGGAGCCAGGGAGGCAGCCCCACAAATGGGGTCCCTCGCTCTCCTGATTATGTAAGTCCCCGTTACAAGGGAAATCGACCCATCCTGGGTTATGTGTGGACTCCTCCAGCCCAAGGGGGGGGATCCAGCCAAGCACCTAACCCAGGGAACTTCCCTCCCAACTTCCCACAGGAGGGCAGAAATTCTCCAAATCCTGGGCAGAACTTTTTCCCCAGGTATCCACCCAATTTCCAACCCCAAAATCATCCATCCTTCTTTCCCCAATTCCCTGAGCCCAGACAACCTAATCCGGGAGAGGGGAGGCCAAGGGTGGAGGGGTACCCAAATCTTCCCAATCCGGGGTATTACCAGAGAAGGGACAGCTACCCTTCCCGGGATCAGCCCAGGGGAGAAAACAGGGCCCCGTATCAGCCTGAGCGGGTTTCCCAGTTAGAGCGCCAGGTTCAAAACATGGCGCGGGATCTGGGTCACATACTGAGGGCTCAGCAGAACCCTCAGATCGGCATGCCGGCGCAGAACGCACCCAACTCTGGACCTGGTGCTCCAGAACAATGACGGGGGCAGCACCCCGATAACTCACCGGTTCCCAGGGAGGAGGCACAAGGGGAAGGGGGGTGTAAAGCCTTGGAGGAAGCTTCCTTCCTCACTTGTAAACAGCCCCTGGAAACCCAGGAACCGGAAACAAAATCTCCTGCCCCTGAAAGTCTGCCTTCTAAGGAGCAGAGGGGTGGTAGGAGAAACAAAAGACCCAAACAGACACAGTTTGAGGAGGAGGTACAGATCTTCCAATTTGAGGGAGAGGGATCCTCAGAGGATCCTGGGAAAAGGATCTTCTCCTTCAGAGAGGGGGGAACTCCTCCCAAAGAAAAATGGGTCCCTAGGGATGCAAATCCAGACTGGGGAGATGTGGAGACTGAGCTACCGCCGCCCACCATCTCATCCCAGAACCAACAGCAAGAAAATCCCCTGGTTCAAACCCATCCTGGTGACTGCCTCCAAAAAGGGGGGGGCGGCCCAGAACCGGAGCCAGGGGAACCCACAATGGCTCTGATCTTCAGTTGCCAACTTTTTCTTTCAGATTCCCAAGGCTCTCCACAGAATTCTGCCCAAATCTCTTCGGTAGCGATGTCCAAAACCAGAAAATTAGCCCACCAGTTGTCCAAAAATGTGCATTATCTGTGCCCCCTTGAGGAGAAGGAGGGAAGATACTATGCCCCGGTACAAGTACAGGGGCAGGGTACGATTTCAGCGCTGGTGGACACGGGATCTCAAGCCACCCTTGTGTCCAGAAGGGCCTTTGATGAACTGAATGCAGGAAGGGGAGAGAATTACCAAATTCCTCTCACCTCTCTTCCTGGACAACTGCAGAACTTTGACGGGAAGGAAATTCCCGTTGAGGGGACTGCAGACTTGGACATTAAGATCGGGCGACACAAGTTGAAACACCCGGTCATAGTAGTGTCTCCAGAGGGCACCCCTTGTTTACTAGGGAATGACCTCCTGAGAAGGTTGTCACCCCTAATAGATTGTGTAAACAAGGTCCTCTGGACCCAGACTAGCCGACCCATAAAATTAAAACAGAGTGTCAACCATGTTAGTTTAAACGGCACCTGCCACATGGTTGAACAAAAACCTGACCAAGTAGAATTTCACTTCCAGAATAGCCAAATTCCAGACGTGACAGTAATAGCAGTAGGACAAGAGACTGGTGGTGGAGGGTCCTCTCTATTTCTGAAAATCAACCTTCCTTCCAGTCTAAAGTGGTACTCCACGCTGGAAGGAAACACTCTGAAATTCTATACTAATCCACAATCAGAAACTCCCACTCCTATAGTCCAGAAAGATTTGAAATCAGCTCAGAGCCCGGCTGATATTCAGCAAATTGGAGAGCAGTTGTTCATACCTGTTCAGTTAAATGATGGGAAGGACTCTGTTCTCGCTCGAGTGTGTGTGAACAACGGTAAGAGCTTCATCAGCGAAGCCATGTTCCGCCAACTCCCAAAAGATCCAGCCATTCCCACCTTCAAACTGATAGACAAATGGGAAATGGACCTGGAAGCACCTAATTCCAAACATCTCCTGCCAAGCAGGTGTATGCTCAAAATCTCCATTGGCAACAAGAGCATAGTCCACAATTGTTGGGTCGTGCGAGACGTCACGGCCGCCTTTTACTTAGGCAGTGACATTCTCAATCGCTTTGCCATTAGTTTGGACCTAATAAACTTCAAAGCTTGGTCCCGATTAGCGGATAATCCCATGGGCTTTGATGATCCAGAAAAAGCATTTAGGTCAGCTCAATTGCTACCTTATGCAGTTGAAATTCAGATCAAAGAGGAAGTCACCATCCCAGAAAGGACCCGACAATTCTCCCTGGAAGTGAAAGTTAAAAGAGGACAACATTTGAAAAACCCTGATGCTTACATACATCTAAACGCTTCTCTCCAACAGCAAGGGTTGGGGGTAAACCCAACTCCATTAGTCAACATAGAACATGACACCATTCTAATAGAGGTGGATAACAGCGACTTAAAGAGTATTACTCTAGCCGCAGGCACCATTATTGGAATGGCGGTTGATGACCGACATTTTTCCATAGATTTCATAAATGAACTGTTAGGGCCAATCCCCAAGGACTGTTTTGACAGTGACAGTGATGACAATGCAACACCAGACAGGATTTTTACCCGGCATGGGGGGAACTTCCTGGTGTACACTTCTTGCCCTTATGGTAAGGAAGATGTGACTTGTGACTTCAGGAGGGATGAGGTGATTTTCCAGGTCCATGAGGGCTGCCTTTCCCACCTGAAGCCTCCAGTCCAAATCAGCACTCTGACCAGGGACTTCTCCACCCAGCTGGAGGAGGCCGCTGAGATAGCCAAACCAGAAGTCTTTCCAGGCTTCAGGCAGATGGTGGAAGAGAGTCAACCTAGCTGATGCCTGTGTGACTCTGGAACAAAAGCAAAAGTTGAAACAAGTTTTCTTGGATTTCCAAGATCTCTTTGCGGTAGACTCATATGACTGTGGCCGCACCGACATCCACACAACAACAATCGCCACGGACCCTGGCATGACTCCAGTGTTTGTGAAGCAATATCGTTTGCCTCTCGCATCCATGGAGTCCCTTACTGAAATAATTAAGAACCTTGAGTCCCGGGGAATAATCCGTCCAGTCCACAGCACCTTCAATAATCCGGTGCTGGGAATATTGAAGCCAAACGGCCAGTGGAGACTCTGCGCCGACCTCAGGGAGATCAACAAACGGGTCCATACTTCCCGATGGCCTCTGCCCTACATTGACCAAGGGCTGGCCCAGATCCAGGGGTCACAGGTATTCACTGCAATAGACCTGACCAATGGATACTGGACCGTGCCTGTCAGTAGGGAGGACCAATACAAGCTGGCTTTTACCTTTGGGGGCCAGCAGTACACATGGACCCGGACTCCCTTCGGATACCTCAACTCCGGCAATGAATTCAACATTTTCCTACATAAGGCCATGCCCGACCTGGGTGTGAGGGGTAACCTGGCTTATGTAGATGATGTCCTCATCAAAAGCTCAACTGTGGAGGAACACATAGCGGAGATCCGTTATGTTCTGACACAGTTGAGGGCCGCCGGAGCAAAACTTTCCTTTCAGAAAGCACAGTGGTGTAGAACCCGTGTTAATTTCTTGGGACATGAGATTACTCCTCAGGGCCTCTGTCCCCAGGAAAAGAAAGTGGAAGCACTTCAGAAACTGAAAGACCCCACAACTCTGCGGGAACTAAGGAGCCTCCTTGGACTGACTAATTACAGCAGAAAGTTCATTGAGGGCTACGCAGAGATCACCAGACCCCTGATTCATCTCCTGAAGGGGGGGGTTAAGTGGGAATGGGGTCCAGAACAAGCCGAGGCAGTAAGACAACTCAAAAGAAGCCTCTCACAAGCGCCCTGCCTAGCTTACCCTGTCAGAAACAAGGAGTTCTTCCTGGAGACGGGGTTCTCTAATACGTGCTTGACGGCAGTATTATACCAAAAGCATGACAAGGTCAATAAAGTAATCTCCTATGCGAGCAAAACTTTATCCTCTGTGGAGGAAAAATTCAACGATTGTGAGAAGGCACTCCTGGCGACGGTGTGGGCATTGAAGAATTACCGCCCGTTTATCCAGGGGGAACACATCATAGTGGAGACTCCACACCAGCCTCTGCAATATCTCCAAAGTGACAGAATCCGGGCCGGAAATGTGAGTAATTCCCGAATTACTTCCTGGATTCTGTCAATGCAAGGCTTTCCTGTGGAGGTCAGATATGGCCAAAACAAGAAGAGTCCCCTCGCGCAAGGTCTGGCTGACTTGCATGATTGTGCCAGAGAAAACTGTCTCGAGGACGAAAGTCTAAAAATCAAGGACAACATGGAGGCATACCTTAATTCCCCACACAAAGTCTTTGAAGAAGACAAGTGTGAGGGAATGCCCACTGTCTATGTGGATGGATGCTCTTACCATGTTGACAACAACGGGGAGAAAGAACTGGTGGCCGGCGTAGGGAATGCATGGGTGAATGAGTCCCCAGAACCCTCCGCTGGATACAAAATTGGTCCCCGAAGTAGTCAGGTGGCAGAATTGATGGCTGTGCATCAAGCCATCCTCACTGCTGTCCAGCATCAACTCCGCGAACTGGTCATAATCACAGATTCGGATTATGTACGGAACGGGTTTGTGGAGCACCTGGTTAATTGGAAAACCAGAGGCATGTTATGTGCTAATAACAAACCCTTGAAACATGGGAAGTTGATCCAAAACATTGACGATCTGGTCACCTCGAATGAGATGACCATCTATTGGAAAAAGATCAAGGGTCATTCCAAAGTAGAGGGACCAGACAAAACTGGAAACGACTTAGCTGATCAGCTGGCCAAAATCGGGGCCATCCAAGGGGATCTAATTGAGATTGAGTCCCTGTTGGGGGAAATCCAGGTCACTGCTATCACTAGGTCCCAGACAAATGCTCACAACGACCTTCCAATTGCACAATGGAGTAAGGAGACCCCTGATGCTGATTTGATTACTGCTCAGAAGGGGGATCCAATAATTGGTAAATTTTACCAGCACCTTGAGGACCCTGAGAACTTTCCCCTGACGGATACCGATTACATTGGGAAAGAGGACCTAAGAGTGTTGATGAAATGTCCAAAAATGTTCCGAATCCAAGACGGTTTGCTGGTAAGGCAATCCAAAGCTAGCCACGATCAGTGGGTGGTTCCTACCTCATTCCGAAGCCTGATGTTAAGTCACGCCCATGATGCGGCCACCCCGGTCATAGGGGGTTTCACACAACACTGGAAATCTTAAGAGAGGTTGCATACTGGCCACACATGGGGCAGGACCTCGACCAATACTTGAAGGGGTGTCTTGTGTGTGCACAATTTCAGCCATCATCCCTCACGCACCGTGCGCCTCTCCAAAAGAAGGGGATGACACTGGCATGGTCAGATTTACAAATCAACTTTGTAGGCCCTGTGATTCGCTCGGCTAGGGGGAATAAGTACATGTTGACTGTGACATGCTTGTTTACCAAGTGGGTGGAATGTCTCCCAGCCCCAAATTGCAAGGCAGAAACGGCAGCTGCCCTGATGATTAACCACATCTTTTCCCGTTTTGGTCTACCTCAAAGGATTGAGTCCGACAGAGGTAGCCACTTCACCAGCGAAGTAATGACAAAGATGTGGGAGATACTGGGGGTCAAAAGGAAGTTGCATATTGCTTACAGACCAGCTTCTTCTGGGGCAGTAGAGAGATATAACCGGACAATTGTGAGCATCTTAAAAAAGTTTGTGGCAGATTCTGGGCCAAGTTGGGATATCCGATTACCTCTGGTCCTAATGGCCATCAGATCTACCCCTTCATCTGCAACCAAAATGTCACCATTTGAGTTGATGACTGGGCGCAAGATGGTGCTTCTGCAGCATTTGCTCTACAGGACCCAAGAGCAGACACTGATAAATGCCTCCACTACTCATGAGTATGTGGAGAATTTAAGGAAACACCTTCAACATGCTTTTGCTTATGCTCAGTGGAATCTAGAAAGATCAGCTGATAGCATGAAGACCCATTATGACCTGAAAACTTCCAGGAAGGAATATCAGGTGGGAGACCGGGTCTATTTATACAACTTCCAAAGGAACCAGGCCAAGCAGCGCAAATTTTTGCCTACATGGAAAGGACCCTTTGAGATCATCGACAAGATCTCCCCTGTGGCCTACAAAATCCACATCCCCAAAGGTCCTTTGGCAGCGGGGGAAGACAAGTGGGTCCACATAAACCAGTTGAAATGTTGCCATCCCAGGCACACTCTGCAACAACTGGAGGAATCCTCTGGAATCCTAGCGGGTACTGTCTCAGACTAATTCAGTCCAACCATAAAACATACCACATCTAGTCTCTAAAATATTGTGATTTGCATGAAACTGTCTCTTAGTTATACTGTTTTTTTTTTCAAAAAAAGAATGTAATGTTTCGTTATGATGAAATGCATATGCTGCCCCACTATCTCAACAGTGGTGGAAAGACGTCTATGAGTAGGTATTGCCGCTTTTGCTTTATCATCCTAGGAGAGATGAAACCATGGAGAATGACCAAGGAGGATGACCCAGGGACGGGGAACGAAGATCCAATGGGCCCAGTGTACAGCCCAATATTCCCATCAGGACCGGCGAGGAGAACCGATCGATCCGACCGGATGGAGAAAAAGATGCTGAACTGTGCCATCTATTGGAAGAAGATGAGAACTACATCCCAGATCTTGCGGTTCCCACCAGTGAAGGATCAGATGGCCACCGCAAGAAGGGGGGCTTGTGGGATGTATTTACCCATGCATCCGAGCCCTACCTCAAAACTGTGCAGTACTGACATGGAAAACATCATGATGGCCAGAGCTTCCCAGAAAATGCCCAGGGAAGTGCATGAAGAATAGGCTGCCACTCATTTTTGCCGATGTTGTGGGCACAGAAGGACACTGCCTAAAACCACCATTGGACTACCCACACAGTAGTCTGAAACCATTGGGAATGGCAATGCTGATTGCCAAAAGCAAACCCATAACTGTTGGGAATTAATTTTCTTAAATCCCAAAAAGGGGTGCAGTACCAGTACTCACCACTATCCAAAAGCCGGCGTTTTAAAACCACCAGATTTTACTTTTTTGTAGAAAACTGAATAAATGAACCCAAAACATGCCAAAGAAAGACTTACTGAGAGGTGGATCCAATGTAAAGTTATATTCTGAAGTGACTTGAAGGTTTATAACAAGACTGGCTGAGCTGTGGATTTCAGCAGTTTAAGTAAATTTGGACTGAAAGACATTAAAAATCTCAATGTTTAAGAGAAATGAGTGACCTACTTTTGAGTGTCACATAGGTTGCAATTGTTTAAATGTCATAGTTTTAAACTTAGAATCAGCATTCTAGCTGCATATGTGAAATTGTTAGTTTATTTGAATGCAGAAACTGGGGAACAGAAATGACATGTAGCTAAAAACTGGCTTAAAGAGATTCCAATTTGCCTGGCAACTACCCCCATCAGGAGTGAAACTTGAGTCACAGCTGTGTTCCCAGGCCTAGCTGCCCTTTTGCTGCTCACACCAAAAGGGATATGACACTTCCCTGATTGAATTACCTGGGCTCTGCAGGAAATTGAACAAAGCCCTGTCTTGACTCAGGCAAATGTTTTATGGCGGGAGTCGTAAATGGAGATTTCTCCTGGAAGCACAGGGGAGGGGCACTGACTGTGAGAGCAAGCTGGCTTGGCAGAACTGGAAAAACCAGAAATTCAACCTTGTGCTGGAGGAAAACCACACCCCTTTGGGGCCAGAACATAACTCTAAAAAGATGAATAACTCATAGAGCGGACTTGTGAAAATTATTTAAATGATACCATAATTCTTGTGATTTTTCTGCCCACATTTTAAGAGGTTTTTAGAACCGGTGGCATGTTCAGGGGGGTTTTTGCGGAAAAGAGGATATTACTCAAAATGTGTGCATGTGAAAACTCTGACACTTCATCAACTAATGTCCATACTCCTTGCGCACATGTGTGTAAATTTGGGGTAGTGTCCGGTATTGCAAACCAGTTAAAAAGTGCAAAATATTGCCATTTCTGAATGCAAGCTCCCAGGAAGAGCAGAGTTTGAACAGGGTATACCTCCTGTAATGCATGATGGGTGCATATGATTTTAAAACAATATGTACCTCTGCAAATATGTATTTGGTTCAAATCTAGATTTGTGTGTAAGTTGACAGGAGGAGTGGACTTTCTGCAGGCTGTAAAATGACATCACTCTGACACAACTTAGCTCCCCCAATCAGGGGAGAAATGAAAGCTTGGCCAATGATAAGTGGAGAGGGGTAGGGTCTAGTGATGCTGCTCACACACACCCATTTTCAAAACACATAAAAGCAGAGAGACGGGACAGATAGGGACCTTCAAATCCATTTGCAGCTGGAAGCTCTGCCGGGAAAATCCATACTTTACCTCCATCAACTTCAGAGACCCAGACCAGACCAGCAGAGTAGAGCTGACCTGTTAGCAGAACCAGAGAGAGCTGAACCGGAGTGCAGTCCAAAACCTGACCAGATCCGTGGGAAGGCATATTTCTAAATATATTGTGAGTATATAGCAGAACTGTGCAGAACCAATCTCCTAGTTAAAATAATATAATTCTATCTATTTTAATCTAAGTAGAACTGCCTCCTAACTGTCACCTGTCATTTGTAAAGCTGTCACTTGTCATTTGCTAGTTGCAAGCTGCACTTGTCTTTTTGAACTTTAAAATTTCAATCTGAAAAACGACCTTTATTCAATCGCTCATATCTCCGCGACCGTTTGTGCTAGAGACTTGCAGTAACTTTCATCTGGAAGCTGAGATCCTAGGCTTTCATAGGACCCCAAAACGATATTGATAGCCCCTGTAGTTCTTCTGTAATAGCGCCCGGTGCATTCGCAAATTTTGCCGCGATTTGCAAATTTCTTCACGTGTAAAAATCTGCTGCTGCTTGCCTTTCAGTTGCCAAAAATTCGTTTAACCTGCTAGTTACACCCTAGATCCTTGCTAAAGTGAGCCTGGACTAATATTAACTTGATTTCACTCACCCTGAACCTCCTAGAGGGAATTAAAAGCATTTTAACATATTTTCACTCCATTGCCAGCACATATCAAAGCATTTGGGCCTGTGTTTTCAACGTCTGTAGTCTAAGTTGCTGGGTGAACTGAATCACATTTGATTGCATTTCTGAGAACTGTGTGCCTTCCTTCCATTTCCTTGCATAGCATAAAAGGGGGGGGGGGTGAATTGTCCAAGAAAGTGATTACATTGTCGTTTGCTGAAATCCTATCAAGTTATTTTCTGTACTGCATTTCATTCCACATTGCATCCATTTGAAATCATAAAAGTATTGTTGCTATCTTATCCATTTCATGTCAACTCCTTAGTGATTATCAAGAAGTGTGCTAGTGCCAGATTCTCCGTTGTTAATCTTTATCATACCAGATTAAGTGTGATATCCAATTATTAATTTATTATAAAGCGTGATATAATATATATTGTTTAAGTTATCAAATAAACCTTTAAACTTGCAAAACAGAACTACTTCTTGGCTCAGTGGGGTCAGGAGGATTCCAAGAGAGGGGTGTTATATAGGGGTAGTCATCCAGAACGCATGAACTGGACATAAAGTTATATCAATAAGGGTTTTCATTCAGTATTATAGACTAGGCGTTGACTTAGCTGTAGTGTTGAATTGAATCCTCTTACAAATTGGGGGCTCGTAGCCGGGATTCTGGGTTAGAATACCACTTGTGCAGCTTAATACAGTGTGCTAACTGACGGGATACATACATCCAGTCGGATCACCACGCTGCCTTACGCTGTGAAGCATTCCTCAAAAGGGACACTCCAAGAAAAGTTCTGTTCTGCAAAAATAAAATACAAACTTCTGTAAGTCAGGACAGAGACCAATCTCTAGAATGACGACCTTAGTAGACATGAAAATAGCCAGAGAGCACCTCTTACATAAACTATTTGTGAGAGGTGAATGGACTGAACAGGGCCAGGATGCCTGGTTGCAGGCCATCACGCGACAGGTCACTGAAACAGGGTCAGACCTATGGAGAGATCAGGGTCCCCTACATGTGGCCCTGAGTGAACTATACATGGCTCCTAAAGCTAAGGATGAACAAGACAAGATGGTTAGGATAGCGGCATACCTGTACCTATATATGGGAGACATGCAGGAGAAATGTACGGAAAGCCAAGATCTGGCGAACAAGCGACAGATGGCGTTAGAGAAGGCCCGATCTGATCTGGCCTCTTCTGAGCAGAGGCTGCAGAGGAGCCAGGAGTCAGAAAATGATAGTAGGCAATATATCATTAAAATAAAAGAGGATATGGGCATCCTACAACAGGAAAAGACAGACCAGGATACCAGATTTCTGGCCCTGCAGAAGGAGCACCAAGACAGTTTGGACTCCTTACTGCAGAACCAGAAAAAGTTGGAGCAACAGATCAATTTCAACAGGGCATGCGCGGAGCAGGTAGTCACCCTGCAAAGCCAGCTAGATAGAGAGAAAGAGGAGAGCAATAAACTGATTCTGAAAGACCTGGATACCCAGGCAGAGTTTGATGAGGAGCGCCAAAAAGCTGGTGCCTTTCAACGACAGAGGGACGACCTGGCAGCACAGATGCAGGCTCTCAGTCAGGAAAGAGACACTTTAGGCCAGGAAGTCTGCCACTTAAAAAAGGAAATTGAAGAAAATCACCTGGCCCTCCAGGGGCTGGGTGACCTCCAAAAAGAAAACCAGAACTTGGTAGAGCACACCAGAAGGGTGGAAGATGCTCTGGCAAGAAAGGAGCAGGCCAGTAGGGATGGGACTCAGGAGGTAAACCTCCTGCAGCAAAGACTGGCCCAGTTCTCCAGGACCAACCAGGAAGCACAGAGGGAAAATGAGGCCCTCTGTCAACACAATGATAGGCTCCAACAACAGGTAGCGATGCAGGAGAGACTGATAGAGTCTAGTAAGGCCTTGACTGAGGAACTGAAAGCACAAATGCAGACTCTTGCATTGCAACAGGGAGCAGGGGCGGATAGAGATGAGGTTCGCTGGGAAAGGGAAGCTCCGGAGCATAACCTCAGGAGCCCTAGTACCAGAGGCCCTCATACCTCTCAGTCCCTGGACTCTGCCACCCCCATGTTCCCTGGCGCACATGAGCCCCGGGCCACAGGGATGGCAGACTACTATCCAGACAAAAGTATGGGGCTCATAGGCCAGTACCACCCAGGTATGGAGGGGCGGGCATCCGGGTATGGGCACCCAAGTACAGTACAGTTCAGTGGGGAACCCCAGGAGAGTAGGCCCCTTAAGGGCATCCTGAAAACCTCTGCCCAGTTAGGTCAGTTGGGGGGGTACCCATCAAATCCTGGCAGCAAGGAGGGATCTGAAGACTCCTCTGAGCGGTACAGGAAACAGGAGACCAGGTCCCCACATTCTGCCAGCCATTCCCAGGCTCGCAGAATCCGGGAAAACCTGGAAGATCTGACGGGAACCTCTGGGAGCAGTGCCTCTGAGTCAGAGGATGAATGGACAAGGGTTACCCGAACCAAAAAGGCCAATAAGGCAAAAAGGGCCTTGCTTAAGGACCCCTTAAAGCAGATTAAGGCGATCAGGAGCGTCATCACGCCTTACCATAAGAACGCTAAGTATTCTGTTTGGGAGCACTTAGAGTTGTTTGAGCAAATGATGGAGACTTTCCATTTGAAGGACAGCCAAAGCTGTATTCAATATGTAAGGTGGACCTTCTCCCCGGAATACTCCAGTTTCTTTGCGGGGCTGGAGGACCAAAATCATTTAAGATGGTCCACCTATAAGGCGGCCATCTTGAAACATTTTTCCATTCATAGAAATCCTCAAGAGGCTCGCAAGGCAGCCTACAATTTGCAATGTGGGGAGGATCAGGCCCCACAAGAATTTGTGCAAGAACTGAAACGTGCTTTTGCGCAGACCACCAGAAGGGTGCGCACAGACAGTAGAGAATTCATTAATACATTTTTTCATGCCTTGCCCAAATACATAATGACCCAGCTTGTGAGGGATTTTCACGAGAAAAGATCTTTAGACTGGGTCATTGAACAGGCTACCCGGATCTATGAGGTGCAGAAACCGGTGGAAAACAAAAACCAGCCCAAAAACCCCAAAACTAACAGCACCCCTGCTGCTGCCAAGGTGGCAGAGGTAAAGGTCACCCCCGTTTTAGAGTTGGAGATGGGGGGGCCTAAAAACCTACCTGCACCTAATAATGCTAGGCCCAGAAGGTCCTCGGGCCAGGCACAGACAGGGAGCCAGGGAGGCAGCCCCACAAATGGGGTCCCTCGCTCTCCTGATTATGTAAGTCCCCGTTACAAGGGAAATCGACCCATCCTGGGTTATGTGTGGACTCCTCCAGCCCAAGGGGGGGGATCCAGCCAAGCACCTAACCCAGGGAACTTCCCTCCCAACTTCCCACAGGAGGGCAGAAATTCTCCAAATCCTGGGCAGAACTTTTTCCCCAGGTATCCACCCAATTTCCAACCCCAAAATCATCCATCCTTCTTTCCCCAATTCCCTGAGCCCAGACAACCTAATCCGGGAGAGGGGAGGCCAAGGGTGGAGGGGTACCCAAATCTTCCCAATCCGGGGTATTACCAGAGAAGGGACAGCTACCCTTCCCGGGATCAGCCCAGGGGAGAAAACAGGGCCCCGTATCAGCCTGAGCGGGTTTCCCAGTTAGAGCGCCAGGTTCAAAACATGGCGCGGGATCTGGGTCACATACTGAGGGCTCAGCAGAACCCTCAGATCGGCATGCCGGCGCAGAACGCACCCAACTCTGGACCTGGTGCTCCAGAACAATGACGGGGGCAGCACCCCGATAACTCACCGGTTCCCAGGGAGGAGGCACAAGGGGAAGGGGGGTGTAAAGCCTTGGAGGAAGCTTCCTTCCTCACTTGTAAACAGCCCCTGGAAACCCAGGAACCGGAAACAAAATCTCCTGCCCCTGAAAGTCTGCCTCCTAAGGAGCAGAGGGGTGGTAGGAGAAACAAAAGACCCAAACAGACACAGTTTGAGGAGGAGGTACAGATCTTCCAATTTGAGGGAGAGGGATCCTCAGAGGATCCTGGGAAAAGGATCTTCTCCTTCAGAGAGGGGGGAACTCCTCCCAAAGAAAAATGGGTCCCTAGGGATGCAAATCCAGACTGGGGAGATGTGGAGACTGAGCTACCGCCGCCCACCATCTCATCCCAGAACCAACAGCAAGAAAATCCCCTGGTTCAAACCCATCCTGGTGACTGCCTCCAAAAAGGGGGGGGCGGCCCAGAACCAGAGCCAGGGGAACCCACAATGGCTCTGATCTTCAGTTGCCAACTTTTTCTTTCAGATTCCCAAGGCTCTCCACAGAATTCTGCCCAAATCTCTTCGCTAGCGATGTCCAAAAACAGAAAATTAGCCCACCAGTTGTCCAAAAATGTGCATTATCTGTGCCCCCTTGAGGAGAAGGAGGGAAGATACTATGCCCCGGTACAAGTACAGGGGCAGGGTACGATTTCAGCGCTGGTGGACACGGGATCTCAAGCCACCCTTCTGTCCAGAAGGGCCTTTGATGAACTGAATGCAGGAAGGGGAGAGAATTACCAAATTCCTCTCACCTCTCTTCCTGGACAACTGCAGAACTTTGACGGGAAGGAAATTCCCGTTGAGGGGACTGCAGACTTGGACATTAAGATCGGGCGACACAAGTTGAAACACCCGGTCATAGTAGTGTCTCCAGAGGGCACCCCTTGTTTACTAGGGAATGACCTCCTGAGAAGGTTGTCACCCCTAATAGATTGTGTAAACAAGGTCCTCTGGACCCAGACTAGCCGACCCATAAAATTAAAACAGAGTGTCAACCATGTTAGTTTAAACGGCACCTGCCACATGGTTGAACAAAAACCTGACCAAGTAGAATTTCACTTCCAGAATAGCCAAATTCCAGACGTGACAGTAATAGCAGTAGGACAAGAGACTGGTGGTGGAGGGTCCTCTCTATTTCTGAAAATCAACCTTCCTTCCAGTCTAAAGTGGTACTCCACGCTGGAAGGAAACACTCTGAAATTCTATACTAATCCACAATCAGAAACTCCCACTCCTATAGTCCAGAAAGATGTGAAATCAGCTCAGAGCCCGGATGATATTCAGCAAATTGGAGAGCAGTTGTTCATACCTGTTCAGTTAAATGATGGGAAGGACTCTGTTCTCGCTCGAGTGTGTGTGAACAACGGTAAGAGCTTCATCAGCGAAGCCATGTTCCGCCAACTCCCAAAAGATCCAGCCATTCCCACCTTCAAACTGATAGACAAATGGGAAATGGACCTGGAAGCACCTAATTCCAAACATCTCCTGCCAAGCAGGTGTATGCTCAAAATCTCCATTGGCAACAAGAGCATAGTCCACAATTGTTGGGTCGTGCGAGACGTCACGGCCGCCTTTTACTTAGGCAGTGACATTCTCAATCGCTTTGCCATTAGTTTGGACCTAATAAACTTCAAAGCTTGGTCCCGATTAGCGGATAATCCCATGGGCTTTGATGATCCAGAAAAAGCATTTAGGTCAGCTCAATTGCTACCTTATGCAGTTGAAATTCAGATCAAAGAGGAAGTCACCATCCCAGAAAGGACCCGACAATTCTCCCTGGAAGTGAAAGTTAAAAGAGGACAACATTTGAAAAACCCTGATGCTTACATACATCTAAACGCTTCTCTCCAACAGCAAGGGTTGGGGGTAAACCCAACTCCATTAGTCAACATAGAACATGACACCATTCTAATAGAGGTGGATAACAGCGACTTAAAGAGTATTACTCTAGCCGCAGGCACCATTATTGGAATGGCGGTTGATGACCGACATTTTTCCATAGATTTCATAAATGAACTGTTAGGGCCAATCCCCAAGGACTGTTTTGACAGTGACAGTGATGACAATGCAACACCAGACAGGATTTTTACCCGGCATGGGGGGAACTTCCTGGTGTACACTTCTTGCCCTTATGGTAAGGAAGATGTGACTTGTGACTTCAGGAGGGATGAGGTGATTTTCCAGGTCCATGAGGGCTGCCTTTCCCACCTGAAGCCTCCAGTCCAAATCAGCACTCTGACCAGGGACTTCTCCACCCAGCTGGAGGAGGCCGCTGAGATAGCCAAACCAGAAGTCTTTCCAGGCTTCAGGCAGATGGTGGAAGAGAGAGTCAACCTAGCTGATGCCTGTGTGACTCTGGAACAAAAGCAAAAGTTGAAACAAGTTTTCTTGGATTTCCAAGATCTCTTTGCGGTAGACTCATATGACTGTGGCCGCACCGACATCCACACAACAACAATCGCCACGGACCCTGGCATGACTCCAGTGTTTGTGAAGCAATATCGTTTGCCTCTCGCATCCATGGAGTCCCTTACTGAAATAATTAAGAACCTTGAGTCCCGGGGAATAATCCGTCCAGTCCACAGCACCTTCAATAATCCGGTGCTGGGAATATTGAAGCCAAACGGCCAGTGGAGACTCTGCGCCGACCTCAGGGAGCTCAACAAACGGGTCCATACTTCCCGATGGCCTCTGCCCTACATTGACCAAGGGCTGGCCCAGATCCAGGGGTCACAGGTATTCACTGCAATAGACCTGACCAATGGATACTGGACCGTGCCTGTCAGTAGGGAGGACCAATACAAGCTGGCTTTTACCTTTGGGGGCCAGCAGTGCACATGGACTTGGACTCCCTTCGGATATCTTAACTCCGGCAATGAATTCAACATTTTCCTACATAAGGCCATGCCCGACCTGGGTGCGAGGGGTAACCTGGCTTATGTAGATGATGTCCTCATCAAAAGCTCAACTGTGGAGGAACACATAGCGGAGATCCGTTATGTTCTGACACAGTTGAGGGCCGCCGGAGCAAAACTTTCCTTTCAGAAAGCACAGTGGTGTAGAACCCGTGTTAATTTCTTGGGACATGAGATTACTCCTCAGGGCCTCTGTCCCCAGGAAAAGAAAGTGGAAGCACTTCAGAAACTGAAAGACCCCACAACTCTGCGGGAACTAAGGAGCCTCCTTGGACTGACTAATTACAGCAGAAAGTTCATTGAGGGCTACGCAGAGATCACCAGACCCCTGATTCATCTCCTGAAGGGGGGGGTTAAGTGGGAATGGGGTCCAGAACAAGCCGAGGCAGTAAGACAACTCAAAAGAAGCCTCTCACAAGCGCCCTGCCTAGCTTACCCTGTCAGAAACAAGGAGTTCTTCCTGGAGACGGGGTTCTCTAATACGTGCTTGACGGCAGTATTATACCAAAAGCATGACAAGGTCAATAAAGTAATCTCCTATGCGAGCAAAACTTTATCCTCTGTGGAGGAAAAATTCAACGATTGTGAGAAGGCACTCCTGGCGACGGTGTGGGCATTGAAGAATTACCGCCCGTTTATCCAGGGGGAACACATCATAGTGGAGACTCCACACCAGCCTCTGCAATATCTCCAAAGTGACAGAATCCGGGCCGGAAATGTGAGTAATTCCCGAATTACTTCCTGGATTCTGTCAATGCAAGGCTTTCCTGTGGAGGTCAGATATGGCCAAAACAAGAAGAGTCCCCTCGCGCAAGGTCTGGCTGACTTGCATGATTGTGCCAGAGAAAACTGTCTCGAGGACGAAAGTCTAAAAATCAAGGACAACATGGAGGCATACCTTAATTCCCCACACAAAGTCTTTGAAGAAGACAAGTGTGAGGGAATGCCCACTGTCTATGTGGATGGATGCTCTTACCATGTTGACAACAACGGGGAGAAAGAACTGGTGGCCGGCGTAGGGAATGCATGGGTGAATGAGTCCCCAGAACCCTCCGCTGGATACAAAATTGGTCCCCGAAGTAGTCAGGTGGCAGAATTGATGGCTGTGCATCAAGCCATCCTCACTGCTGTCCAGCATCAACTCCGCGAACTGGTCATAATCACAGATTCGGATTATGTATGGAACGGGTTTGTGGAGCACCTGGTTAATTGGAAAACCAGAGGCATGTTATGTGCTAATAACAAACCCTTGAAACATGGGAAGTTGATCCAAAACATTGACGATCTGGTCACCTCGAATGAGATGACCATCTATTGGAAAAAGATCAAGGGTCATTCCAAAGTAGAGGGACCAGACAAAACTGGAAACGACTTAGCTGATCAGCTGGCCAAAACCGGGGCCATCCAAGGGGATCTAATTGAGATTGAGTCCCTGTTGGGGGAAATCCAGGTCACTGCTATCACTAGGTCCCAGACAAATGCTCACAACGACCTTCCAATTGCACAATGGAGTAAGGAGACCCCTGATGCTGATTTGATTACTGCTCAGAAGGGGGATCCAATAATTGGTAAATTTTACCAGCACCTTGAGGACCCTGAGAACTTTCCCCTGACGGATACCGATTACATTGGGAAAGAGGACCTAAGAGTGTTGATGAAATGTCCAAAAATGTTCCGAATCCAAGACGGTTTGCTGGTAAGGCAATCCAAAGCTGGCCACGATCAGTGGGTGGTTCCTACCTCATTCCGAAGCCTGATGTTAAGTCACGCCCATGATGCGGCCACCGCCGGTCATAGGGGGTTTCACACAACACTGGAAATCTTAAGAGAGGTTGCATACTGGCCACACATGGGGCAGGACCTCGACCAATACTTGAAGGGGTGTCTTGTGTGTGCACAATTTCAGCCATCATCCCTCACGCACCGTGCGCCTCTCCAAAAGAGGGGGATGACACTGCCATGGTCAGATTTACAAATCAACTTTGTAGGCCCTGTGATTCGCTCGGCTAGGGGGAATAAGTACATGTTGACTGTGACATGCTTGTTTACCAAGTGGGTGGAATGTCTCCCAGCCCCAAATTGCAAGGCAGAAACGGCAGCTGCCCTGATGATTAACCACATCTTTTCCCGTTTTGGTCTACCTCAAAGGATTGAGTCCGACAGAGGTAGCCACTTCACCAGTGAAGTAATGACAAAGATGTGGGAGATACTGGGGTTCAAAAGGAAGTTGCATATTGCTTACAGACCAGCTTCTTCTGGGGCAGTAGAGAGATATAACCGGACAATTGTGAGCATCTTAAAAAAGTTTGTGGCAGATTCTGGGCCAAGTTGGGATATCCGATTACCTCTGGTCCTAATGGCCATCAGATCTACCCCTTCATCTGCAACCAAAATGTCACCATTTGAGTTGATGACTGGGCGCAAGATGGTGCTTCCGCAGCATTTGCTCTACAGGACCCAAGAGCAGACATTGATAAATGCCTCCACTACTCATGAGTATGTGGAGAATTTAAGGAAACACCTTCAACATGCTTTTGCTTATGCTCAGTGGAATCTAGAAAGATCAGCTGATAGCATGAAGACCCATTATGACCTGAAAACTTCCAGGAAGGAATATCAGGTGGGAGACCGGGTCTATTTATACAACTTCCAAAGGAACCAGGCCAAGCAGCGCAAATTTTTGCCTACATGGAAAGGACCCTTTGAGATCATCGACAAGATCTCCCCTGTGGCCTACAAAATCCACATCCCCAAAGGTCCTTTGGCAGCGGGGGAAGACAAGTGGGTCCACATAAACCAGTTGAAATGTTGCCATCCCAGGCACACTCTGCAACAACTGGAGGAATCCTCTGGAATCCTAGCGGGTACTGTCTCAGACTAATTCAGTCCAACCATAAAACATACCACATCTAGTCTCTAAAATATTGTGATTTGCATGAAACTGTCTCTTAGTTATACTGTTTTTTTTTTCAAAAAAAGAATGTAATGTTTCGTTATGATGAAATGCATATGCTGCCCCACTATCTCTACCAGGAGAGTAGGCCCCTTAAGGGCATCCTGAAAACCTCTGCCCAGTTAGGTCAGTTGGGGGGGTACCCATCAAATCCTGGCAGCAAGGAGGGATCTGAAGACTCCTCTGAGCGGTACAGGATACAGGAGACCAGGTCCCCACATTCTGCCAGCCATTCCCAGGCTCGCAGAATCCGGGAAAACCTGGAAGATCTGACGGGAACCTCTGGGAGCAGTGCCTCTGAGTCAGAGGATGAATGGACAAGGGTTACCCGAACCAAAAAGGCCAATAAGGCAAAAAGGGCCTTGCTTAAGGACCCCTTAAAGCAGATTAAGGCGATCAGGAGCGTCATCACGCCTTACCATAAGAACGCTAAGTATTCTGTTTGGGAGCACTTAGAGTTGTTTGAGCAAATGATGGAGACTTTCCATTTGAAGGACAGCCAAAGCTGTATTCAATATGTAAGGTGGACCTTCTCCCCGGAATACTCCAGTTTCTTTGCGGGGCTGGAGGACCAAAATCATTTAAGATGGTCCACCTATAAGGCGGCCATCTTGAAACATTTTTCCATTCATAGAAATCCTCAAGAGGCTCGCAAGGCAGCCTACAATTTGCAATGTGGGGAGGATCAGGCCCCACAAGAATTTGTGCAAGAACTGAAACGTGCTTTTGCGCAGACCACCAGAAGGGTGCGCACAGACAGTAGAGAATTCATTAATACATTTTTTCATGCCTTGCCCAAATACATAATGACCCAGCTCGTGAGGAATTTTCACGAGAAAAGATCTTTAGACTGGGTCATTGAACAGGCTACCCGGATCTATGAGGTGCAGAAACCGGTGGAAAACAAAAACCAGCCCAAAAACCCCAAAACTAACAGCACCCCTGCTGCTGCCAAGGTGGCAGAGGTAAAGGTCACCCCCGTTTTAGAGTTGGAGATGGGGGGGCCTAAAAACCTACCTAATAATGCTAGGCCCAGAAGGTCCTCGGGCCAGGCACAGACAGGGAGCCAGGGAGGCAGCCCCACAAATGGGGTCCCTCGCTCTCCTGATTATGTAAGTCCCCGTTACAAGGGAAATCGACCCATCCTGGGTTATGTGTGGACTCCTCCAGCCCAAGGGGGGGGATCCAGCCAAGCACCTAACCCAGGGAACTTCCCTCCCAACTTCCCACAGGAGGGCAGAAATTCTCCAAATCCTGGGCAGAACTTTTTCCCCAGGTATCCACCCAATTTCCAACCCCAAAATCATCCATCCTTCTTTCCCCAATTCCCTGAGCCCAGACAACCTAATCCGGGAGAGGGGAGGCCAAGGGTGGAGGGGTACCCAAATCTTCCCAATCCGGGGTATTACCAGAGAAGGGACAGCTACCCTTCCCGGGATCAGCCCAGGGGAGAAAACAGGGCCCCGTATCAGCCTGAGCGGGTTTCCCAGTTAGAGCGCCAGGTTCAAAACATGGCGCGGGATCTGGGTCACATACTGAGGGCTCAGCAGAACCCTCAGATCGGCATGCCGGCGCAGAACGCACCCAATTCTGGACCTGGTGCTCCAGAACAATGACGGGGGCAGCACCCCGATAACTCACCGGTTCCCAGGGAGGAGGCACAAGGGGAAGGGGGGTGTAAAGCCTTGGAGGAAGCTTCCTTCCTCACTTGTAAACAGCCCCTGGAAACCCAGGAACCGGAAACAAAATCTCCTGCCCCTGAAAGTCTGCCTCCTAAGGAGCAGAGGGGTGGTAGGAGAAACAAAAGACCCAAACAGACACAGTTTGAGGAGGAGGTACAGATCTTCCAATTTGAGGGAGAGGGATCCTCAGAGGATCCTGGGAAAAGGATCTTCTCCTTCAGAGAGTGGGGAACTCCTCCCAAAGAAAAATGGGTCCCTAGGGATGCAAATCCAGACTGGGGAGATGTGGAGACTGAGCTACCGCCGCCCACCATCTCATCCCAGAACCAACAGCAAGAAAATCCCCTGGTTCAAACCCATCCTGGTGACTGCCTCCAAAAAGGGGGGGGCGGCCCAGAACCGGAGCCAGGGGAACCCACAATGGCTCTGATCTTCAGTTGCCAACTTTTTCTTTCAGATTCCCAAGGCTCTCCACAGAATTCTGCCCAAATCTCTTCGCTAGCGATGTCCAAAACCAGAAAATTAGCCCACCAGTTGTCCAAAAATGTGTATTATCTGTGCCCCCTTGAGGAGAAGGAGGGAAGATACTATGCCCCGGTACAAGTACAGGGGCAGGGTACGATTTCAGCGCTGGTGGACACGGGATCTCAAGCCACCCTTCTGTCCAGAAGGGCCTTTGATGAACTGAATGCAGGAAGGGGAGAGAATTACCAAATTCCTCTCACCTCTCTTCCTGGACAACTGCAGAACTTTGACGGGAAGGAAATTCCCGTTGAGGGGACTGCAGACTTGGACATTAAGATCGGGCGACACAAGTTGAAACACCCGGTCATAGTAGTGTCTCCAGAGGGCACCCCTTGTTTACTAGGGAATGACCTCCTGAGAAGGTTGTCACCCCTAATAGATTGTGTAAACAAGGTCCTCTGGACCCAGACTAGCCGACCCATAAAATTAAAACAGAGTGTCAACCATGTTAGTTTAAACGGCACCTGCCACATGGTTGAACAAAAACCTGACCAAGTAGAATTTCACTTCCAGAATAGCCAAATTCCAGACGTGACAGTAATAGCAGTAGGACAAGAGACTGGTGGTGGAGGGTCCTCTCTATTTCTGAAAATCAACCTTCCTTCCAGTCTAAAGTGGTACTCCACGCTGGAAGGAAACACTCTGAAATTCTATACTAATCCACAATCAGAAACTCCCACTCCTATAGTCCAGAAAGATGTGAAATCAGCTCAGAGCCCGGATGATATTCAGCAAATTGGAGAGCAGTTGTTCATACCTGTTCAGTTAAATGATGGGAAGGACTCTGTTCTCGCTCGAGTGTGTGTGAACAACGGTAAGAGCTTCATCAGCGAAGCCATGTTCCGCCAACTCCCAAAAGATCCAGCCATTCCCACCTTCAAACTGATAGACAAATGGGAAATGGACCTGGAAGCACCTAATTCCAAACATCTCCTGCCAAGCAGGTGTATGCTCAAAATCTCCATTGGCAACAAGAGCATAGTCCACAATTGTTGGGTCGTGCGAGACGTCACGGCCGCCTTTTACTTAGGCAGTGACATTCTCAATCGCTTTGCCATTAGTTTGGACCTAATAAACTTCAAAGCTTGGTCCCGATTAGCGGATAATCCCATGGGCTTTGATGATCCAGAAAAAGCATTTAGGTCAGCTCAATTGCTACCTTATGCAGTTGAAATTCAGATCAAAGAGGAAGTCACCATCCCAGAAAGGACCCGACAATTCTCCCTGGAAGTGAAAGTTAAAAGAGGACAACATTTGAAAAACCCTGATGCTTACATACATCTAAACGCTTCTCTCCAACAGCAAGGGTTGGGGGTAAACCCAACTCCATTAGTCAACATAGAACATGACACCATTCTAATAGAGGTGGATAACAGCGACTTAAAGAGTATTACTCTAGCCGCAGGCACCATTATTGGAATGGCGGTTGATGACCGACATTTTTCCATAGATTTCATAAATGAACTGTTAGGGCCAATCCCCAAGGACTGTTTTGACAGTGACAGTGATGACAATGCAACACCAGACAGGATTTTTACCCGGCATGGGGGGAACTTCCTGGTGTACACTTCTTGCCCTTATGGTAAGGAAGATGTGACTTGTGACTTCAGGAGGGATGAGGTGATTTTCCAGGTCCATGAGGGCTGCCTTTCCCACCTGAAGCCTCCAGTCCAAATCAGCACTCTGACCAGGGACTTCTCCACCCAGCTGGAGGAGGCCGCTGAGATAGCCAAACCAGAAGTCTTTCCAGGCTTCAGGCAGATGGTGGAAGAGAGAGTCAACCTAGCTGATGCCTGTGTGACTCTGGAACAAAAGCAAAAGTTGAAACAAGTTTTCTTGGATTTCCAAGATCTCTTTGCGGTAGACTCATATGACTGTGGCCGCACCGACATCCACACAACAACAATCGCCACGGACCCTGGCATGACTCCAGTGTTTGTGAAGCAATATCGTTTGCCTCTCGCATCCATGGAGTCCCTTACTGAAATAATTAAGAACCTTGAGTCCCGGGGAATAATCCGTCCAGTCCACAGCACCTTCAATAATCCGGTGCTGGGAATATTGAAGCCAAACGGCCAGTGGAGACTCTGCGCCGACCTCAGGGAGCTCAACAAACGGGTCCATACTTCCCGATGGCCTCTGCCCTACATTGACCAAGGGCTGGCCCAGATCCAGGGGTCACAGGTATTCACTGCAATAGACCTGACCAATGGATACTGGACCGTGCCTGTCAGTAGGGAGGACCAATACAAGCTGGCTTTTACCTTTGGGGGCCAGCAGTACACATGGACCCGGACTCCCTTCGGATACCTCAACTCCGGCAATGAATTCAACATTTTCCTACATAAGGCCATGCCCGACCTGGGTGCGAGGGGTAACCTGGCTTATGTAGATGATGTCCTCATCAAAAGCTCAACTGTGGAGGAACACATAGCGGAGATCCGTTATGTTCTGACACAGTTGAGGGCCGCCGGAGCAAAACTTTCCTTTCAGAAAGCACAGTGGTGTAGAACCCGTGTTAATTTCTTGGGACATGAGATTACTCCTCAGGGCCTCTGTCCCCAGGAAAAGAAAGTGGAAGCACTTCAGAAACTGAAAGACCCCACAACTCTGCGGGAACTAAGGAGCCTCCTTGGACTGACTAATTACAGCAGAAAGTTCATTGAGGGCTACGCAGAGATCACCAGACCCCTGATTCATCTCCTGAAGGGGGGGGTTAAGTGGGAATGGGGTCCAGAACAAGCCGAGGCAGTAAGACAACTCAAAAGAAGCCTCTCACAAGCGCCCTGCCTAGCTTACCCTGTCAGAAACAAGGAGTTCTTCCTGGAGACGGGGTTCTCTAATACGTGCTTGACGGCAGTATTATACCAAAAGCATGACAAGGTCAATAAAGTAATCTCCTATGCGAGCAAAACTTTATCCTCTGTGGAGGAAAAATTCAACGATTGTGAGAAGGCACTCCTGGCGACGGTGTGGGCATTGAAGAATTACCGCCCGTTTATCCAGGGGGAACACATCATAGTGGAGACTCCACACCAGCCTCTGCAATATCTCCAAAGTGACAGAATCCGGGCCGGAAATGTGAGTAATTCCCGAATTACTTCCTGGATTCTGTCAATGCAAGGCTTTCCTGTGGAGGTCAGATATGGCCAAAACAAGAAGAGTCCCCTCGCGCAAGGTCTGGCTGACTTGCATGATTGTGCCAGAGAAAACTGTCTCGAGGACGAAAGTCTAAAAATCAAGGACAACATGGAGGCATACCTTAATTCCCCACACAAAGTCTTTGAAGAAGACAAGTGTGAGGGAATGCCCACTGTCTATGTGGATGGATGCTCTTACCATGTTGACAACAACGGGGAGAAAGAACTGGTGGCCGGCGTAGGGAATGCATGGGTGAATGAGTCCCCAGAACCCTCCGCTGGATACAAAATTGGTCCCCGAAGTAGTCAGGTGGCAGAATTGACGGCTGTGCATCAAGCCATCCTCACTGCTGTCCAGCATCAACTCCGCGAACTGGTCATAATCACAGATTCGGATTATGTACGGAACGGGTTTGTGGAGCACCTGGTTAATTGGAAAACCAGAGGCATGTTATGTGCTAATAACAAACCCTTGAAACATGGGAAGTTGATCCAAAACATTGACGATCTGGTCACCTCGAATGAGATGACCATCTATTGGAAAAAGATCAAGGGTCATTCCAAAGTAGAGGGACCAGACAAAACTGGAAACGACTTAGCTGATCAGCTGGCCAAAACCGGGGCCATCCAAGGGGATCTAATTGAGATTGAGTCCCTGTTGGGGGAAATCCAGGTCACTGCTATCACTAGGTCCCAGACAAATGCTCACAACGACCTTCCAATTGCACAATGGAGTAAGGAGACCCCTGATGCTGATTTGATTACTGCTCAGAAGGGGGATCCAATAATTGGTAAATTTTACCAGCACCTTGAGGACCCTGAGAACTTTCCCCTGACGGATACCGATTACATTGGGAAAGAGGACCTAAGAGTGTTGATGAAATGTCCAAAAATGTTCCGAATCCAAGACGGTTTGCTGGTAAGGCAATCCAAAGCTGGCCACGATCAGTGGGTGGTTCCTACCTCATTCCGAAGCCTGATGTTAAGTCACGCCCATGATGCGGCCACCGCCGGTCATAGGGGGTTTCACACAACACTGGAAATCTTAAGAGAGGTTGCATACTGGCCACACATGGGGCAGGACCTCGACCAATACTTGAAGGGGTGTCTTGTGTGTGCACAATTTCAGCCATCATCCCTCACGCACCGTGAGCCTCTCCAAAAGAGGGGGATGACACTGCCATGGTCAGATTTACAAATCAACTTTGTAGGCCCTGTGATTCGCTCGGCTAGGGGGAATAAGTACATGTTGACTGTGACATGCTTGTTTACCAAGTGGGTGGAATGACTCCCAGCCCCAAATTGCAAGGCAGAAACGGCAGCTGCCCTGATGATTAACCACATCTTTTCCCGTTTTGGTCTACCTCAAAGGATTGAGTCCGACAGAGGTAGCCACTTCACCAGTGAAGTAATGACAAAGATGTGGGAGATACTGGGGGTCAAAAGGAAGTTGCATATTGCTTACAGACCAGCTTCTTCTGGGGCAGTAGAGAGATATAACCGGACAATTGTGAGCATCTTAAAAAAGTTTGTGGCAGATTCTGGGCCAAGTTGGGATATCCGATTACCTCTGGTCCTAATGGCCATCAGATCTACCCCTTCATCTGCAACCAAAATCTCACCATTTGAGTTGATGACTGGGCGCAAGATGGTGCTTCCGCAGCATTTGCTCTACAGGACCCAAGAGCAGACACTGATAAATGCCTCCACTACTCATGAGTATGTGGAGAATTTAAGGAAACACCTTCAACATGCTTTTGCTTATGCTCAGTGGAATCTAGAAAGATCAGCTGATAGCATGAAGACCCATTATGACCTGAAAACTTCCAGGAAGGAATATCAGGTGGGAGACCGGGTCTATTTATACAACTTCCAAAGGAACCAGGCCAAGCAGCGCAAATTTTTGCCTACATGGAAAGGACCCTTTGAGATCATCGACAAGATCTCCCCTGTGGCCTACAAAATCCACATCCCCAAAGGTCCTTTGGCAGCGGGGGAAGACAAGTGGGTCCACATAAACCAGTTGAAATGTTGCCATCCCAGGCCACTCTGCAACAACTGGAGGAATCCTCTGGAATCCTAGCGGGTACTGTCTCAGACTAATTCAGTCCAACCATAAAACATACCACATCTAGTCTCTAAAATATTGTGATTTGCATGAAACTGTCTCTTAGTTATACTGTTTTTTTTTTCAAAAAAAGAATGTAATGTTTCGTTATGATGAAATGCATATGCTGCCCCACTATCTCAACAGTGGTGGAAAGACGTCTATGAGTAGGTATTGCCGCTTTTGCTTTATCATCCTAGGAGAGATGAAACCATGGAGAATGACCAAGGAGGATGACCCAGGGACGGGGAACGAAGATCCAATGGGCCCAGTGTACCGCCCAATATTCCCATCAGGACCGGCGAGGAGAACCGATCGATCCGACCGGATGGAGAAAAAGATGCTGAACTGTGCCATCTATTGGAAGAAGATGAGAACTACATCCCAGATCTTGCGGTTCCCACCAGTGAAGGATCAGATGGCCACCGCAAGAAGGGGGGCTTGTGGGATGTATTTACCCATGCATCCGAGCCCTACCTCAAAACTGTGCAGTACTGACATGGAAAACATCATGATGGCCAGAGCTTCCCAGAAAATGCCCAGGGAAGTGCATGAAGAATAGGCTGCCACTCATTTTTGCCGATGTTGTGGGCACAGAAGGACACTGCCTAAAACCACCATTGGACTACCCACACAGTAGTCTGAAACCATTGGGAATGGCAATGCTGATTGCCAAAAGCAAACCCATAACTGTTGGGAATTAATTTTCTTAAATCCCAAAAAGGGGTGCAGTACCAGTACTCACCACTATCCAAAAGCCGGCGTTTTAAAACCACCAGATTTTACTTTTTTGTAGAAAACTGAATAAATGAACCCAAAACATGCCAAAGAAAGACTTACTGAGAGGTGGATCCAATGTAAAGTTATATTCTGAAGTGACTTGAAGGTTTATAACAAGACTGGCTGAGCTGTGGATTTCAGCAGTTTAAGTAAATTTAGACTGAAAGACATTAAAAATCTCAATGTTTAAGAGAAATGAGTGACCTACTTTTGAGTGTCACATAGGTTGCAATTGTTTAAATGTCATAGTTTTAAACTTAGAATCAGCATTCTAGCTGCATATGTGAAATTGTTAGTTTATTTGAATGCAGAAACTGGGGAACAGAAATGACATGTAGCTAAAAACTGGCTTAAAGAGATTCCAATTTGCCTGGCAACTACCCCCATCAGGAGTGAAACTTGAGTCACAGCTGTGTTCCCAGGCCTAGCTGCCCTTTTGCTGCTCACACCAAAAGGGATATGACACTTCCCTGATTGAATTACCTGGGCTCTGCAGGAAATTGAACAAAGCCCTGTCTTGACTCAGGCAAATGTTTTATGGCGGGAGTCGTAAATGGAGATTTCTCCTGGAAGCACAGGGGAGGGGCACTGACTGTGAGAGCAAGCTGGCTTGGCAGAACTGGAAAAACCAGAAATTCAACCTTGTGCTGGAGGAAAACCACACCCCTTTGGGGCCAGAACATAACTCTAAAAAGATGAATAACTCATAGAGCGGACTTGTGAAAATTATTTAAATGATACCATAATTCTTGTGATTTTTCTGCCCACATTTTAAGAGGTTTTTAGAACCGGTGGCATGTTCAGGGGGGTTTTAGCGGAAAAGAGGATATTACTCAAAATGTGTGCATGTGAAAACTCTGACACTTCATCAACTAATGTCCATACTCCTTGCGCACATGTGTGTAAATTTGGGGTAATGTCCGGTATTGCAAACCAGTTAAAAAGTGCAAAATATTGCCATTTCTGAATGCAAGCTCCCAGGAAGAGCAGAGTTTGAACAGGGTATGCCTCCTGTAATGCATGATGGGTGCATATGATTTTAAAACAATATGTACCTCTGCAAATATGTATTTGGTTCAAATCTAGATTTGTGTGTAAGTTGACAGGAGGAGTGGACTTTCTGCAGGCTGTAAAATGACATCACTCTGACACAACTTAGCTCCCCCAATCAGGGGAGAAATGAAAGCTTGGCCAATGATAAGTGGAGAGGGGTAGGGTCTAGTGATGCTGCTCACACACACCCATTTTCAAAACACATAAAAGCAGAGAGACAGGACAGATAGGGACCTTCAAATCCATTTGCAGCTGGAAGCTCTGCCGGGAAAATCCATACTTTACCTCCATCAACTTCAGAGACCCAGACCAGACCAGCAGAGTAGAGATGACCTGTTAGCAGAACCAGAGAGAGCTGAACCGGAGTGCAGTCCAAAACCTGACCAGATCCGTGGGAAGGCATATTTCTAAATATATTGTGAGTATATAGCAGAACTGTGCAGAACCAATCTCCTAGTTAAAATAATATAATTCTATCTATTTTAATCTAAGTAGAACTGCCTCCTAACTGTCACCTGTCATTTGTAAAGTTGTCACTTGTCATTTGCTAGTTGCAAGCTGCACTTGTCTTTTTGAACTTTAAAATGTCAATCTGAAAAACGACCTTTATTCAATTGCTCATATCTCCGCGACCGTTTGTGCTAGAGACTTGCAGTAACTTTCATCTGGAAGCTGAGATCCTAGGCTTTCATAGGACCCCAAAACGATATTGATAGCCCCTGTAGTTCTTCTGTAATAGCGCCCGGCGCATTCGCAAATTTTGCCGCGATTTGCAAATTTCTTCACGTGTAAAAATCTGCTGCTGCTTGCCTTTCAGTTGCCAAAAATTCGTTTAACCTGCTAGTTACACCCTAGATCCTTGCTAAAGTGAGCCTGGACTAATATTAACTTGATTTCACTCACCCTGAACCTCCTAGAGGGAATTAAAAGCATTTTAACATATTTTCACTCCATTGCCAGCACATATCAAAGCATTTGGGCCTGTGTTTTCAACGTCTGTAGTCTAAGTTGCTGGGTGAACTGAATCACATTTGATTGCATTTCTGAGAACTGTGTGCCTTCCTTCCATTTCCTTGCATAGCATAAAAGGGGGGGGGTGAATTGTCCAAGAAAGTGATTATATTGTCGTTTGCTGAAATCCTATCAAGTTATTTTCTGTACTGCATTTCATTCCACATTGCATCCATTTGAAATCATAAAAGTATTGTTGCTATCTTATCCATTTCATGTCAACTCCTTAGTGATTATCAAGAAGTGTGCTAGTGCCAGATTCTCCGTTGTTAATCTTTATCATACCAGATTAAGTGTGATATCCAATTATTAATTTATTATAAAGCGTGATATAATATATATTGTTTAAGTTATCAAATAAACCTTTAAGCTTGCAAAACAGAACTACTTCTTGGCTCAGTGGGGTCAGGGGGATTCCAAGGGAGGGGTGTTATAAAGGGGTAGTCATCCAGAACGCATGAACTGGACATAAAGATATATCAATAAGGGTTTTCATTCAGTATTCTAGACTAGGCGTTGACTTGGCTATAGTGCTGAATTGAATCCTCTTACACTGGTTAATGTACAGAGCTGCTGCGGGTCACAGCTGGTTGATGTACAGAGTGTAAGGTGGAAGAGTGAGCGTAAAGTGAACTGTGGCACAGTTGTACCAGGATCTACTTATTCGGGAAACGGTTTGAGGAATATGAAGGTTGGGAAGGGAAGCGTTAAATGTATAGGGAGTTCTGCGAAAACCAAACTCTCTCTGGGTTATCTGGGTGAGACATTGCAGGAACGGCATTGACAATAGTATAATGTGTTGGCTGATAACGTCTGCACACAAACTGTTGATGAGATGGGCAGCTTCTTCTAAGGAAGCGCTCCACTTTCACAGCAGCATGCAGGTGAGAGTAGCGTTGACCTTACTCCCTAAAGATGTGCTCCTGGGGAATATGGCATTGGATCACCAGAACATGAGCCATTTTGGACGTGGATCCCACATAATGAGTCATTGCTGTAAACCTCATGGTAGGCGAATGATTACTGGCCGGTGTGTTGCACACAGCAAATGTCTTTGGCAACAGGAGGGCTTTTTGGAAAGATGAGGGACTTCTCCAGGGTATTCTCAGGGGCATGGGGAAGCCTAGCTAGTGTGAAAGAGTATGTGCAAAATATAGGAGACACCTTAACATGACACACGTACACACACATTCAAGCAAGAGGAACACAAAGTGATAACACTACTTGAGAGCGGGAAGACATGGGCAACAAACAACCTCTGTAGTACAACAAATCACAACCACAGCTAAATGCAGACACCAACAGGGAAGGCAGTCACAAAATCACAATTACAAACAGAGGAACCAACAACAACATCTCAAAAGGAAAGAAAAAAACTATATTAAGCGAAAAGTACACCACATGGGCAGGATTCACAGGTTGACAGTAGAGATAAAGTGCAGTAGGTAGAAAAAGTAGAACTGTTTACCAGTGAATATACTCACTCTACACTACAGAAAGCAATGGGGAGTGCTCACAGATGAACAACAGAAATATAAATCGAGGTGATTCGAATTATATCAATGAAAAGAAACGAAAGAAGGCACTAGTACTACTTAAGAGTACCAATTCTAAAATGCACAGCTCATTTAGACCAGGATGCTAAAGCTGTTATGCGTCATGCCTGGTCATTGGAGAAAGTAGGTCAAACGAGGATGCTGGGGTCATAAGGACCATCCTTGTGCTTGTTTGTTTGTTTGTTTGTTTGTTTATTTTATTTAGTATAGCGCTCCAGACCAAGGGGTAAATGGGAGTTTACGGACAAGTTACAAAGTTACAGTATACAAGCAGTTATACAATTGTGGCGGGAATATGCCATATATGGTATGTACAGGCAGGTAGAAGAAGCATTTCAGATTATGTACAATATATACAACAAGAACTAAGCTTATTCTATCTAAGGGTTTCCTTCTCCAGTAGCCAGCTAATGACTAATTTTCTGAACAATTGGAAGGATTTGACCAGTTCAATATTCAGTGGCAAGGTGTTCCAAAGTTGAGGGGCGAGGACAGTGAAGCTCGAGCCTCCCGCTCTTTTGGCGGTGAATCTGGGCACGATGAGGCTGAGGGTATTAGATGATCTGGTGACTCTTGTGTTGGGTTTAAGAGTGAGTTTGTTAGTCAAGTATTGGGGGGCTAGGTGGTTTAAGGCTTTGTAGGTGAGGCAAAGGGTTTTTAGGTCAATTTTCTGCTGAATGGATAACCATTTGCAAGATATTCTTGTATGGGAAATGTGCTCCCTCTTGGGAATATTTAGTGCTGCTCTCAGCGCATTATTTTGGAGGATCTGAAGTTTCTTGATTATAGCTTGGTTGGCACCAAGGTAGAGGCTATTACAGTAGTCAAGTTTAGATTGTATAAGGGCTCTCGCCAGAATGAGGCAACTGTTTGTAGATAGGAACGGTCTACAGGCCCTGATTAATTTTCCCGTGTAGGCTGTGGCTGAGGCAGTCATATTAACTTGTTTGGCGAGGTTGGTATTGGCGTCCAGGTAGAAGCCTAAAGTTTTCACGTTCTTCACAACTGGGACGATGTTACCATCTATGGTGAAGTTCGAATAATCAGGGCTGAGTTTCTGTAGATTATTGGGGGACCCGACTAGGAGGAGCTCAGTCTTCTCATCATCCAGACAGAGGCCGTGTGAGGCCATCCATGCCTGAATGATGGTGAAGATTCTGTTAATCCTAGTGGCGTCAGAGTTGTAGTTACCAGAGATGGTGAGGAGTATCTGGGTGTCATCTGCGTAATTGGTGTAGGTGACACCCAGGTGGTCCAGTTTGTCAAAGAGGGGCTTCGTAAAGATGTTATAGAGGGTAGGGGAGACGCAGGAACCTTGTGGGACACCACAGGTGATGGGGATGGGGTCAGCTGCAGCCACAGAAGAAAAGACTCTCATGGTTCTGTTGGCTAGGAAGGATTGAATCCACATGACAGCAGGGGGGGAGAAGTGGGAAGCAGAAGAGAGGTGGTTGCAAAGTATTTTGTGGTCAACCAAGTCGAAGGCTGCTGAAAGCTCTAGGCGGAGTAGGATAGCTGCTTTGTTTTTGTCCTTGATGTCATGAATCTGGCTTTTAAGGTCAACAAGGGCAGTTTCCGTTCCATGTTGAGGGCGAAAGCCAGATTGACGCAGGCCTAGCAGTTGATTAGACTCCAAGTAATCCTGGATTTTCAGATAGGCAACTCTGTCGAGGATTTTTAGCAGGAAGGGGACCGTGGTAATAGGCCTGTAATTGGTGGGAATGGCTGGGTCAAGAGACAAGTTCAAGGGTCAAGGTCAGCAGGCAATTAAGGTCTGTGCGGTGCTCAGCTGTGTGAGTGTAACAAATCAACTTCCGGGGCACCAGTGGTCCAGGGATGAATATCGGTTTCTAAACCATCAAGCCCTACACCTCCACTGCACCAGAAGGGATCTGAACAGATTGGCAACACAAGCAAATAATAAACCTCCTTGTCCAATTTTGGTAACATGGATGGAACGGCAGGCTTATCTCTGCAAGGTTGTGGATCATTGGTTAGTTGCAACACAGCAAAAATACAATTATTACCCAATGATAAAAGGGACTGTCCAGTCAAAGTTGTATAAACATATCTACTTTATTATCATCCAACAGACAGTTCTAGTCTACTACAAAATACAACCCATCTTGTAAAGGAATGCAGAGGACAGACAGTTTCAAGAGGGAAAAGGGATGCACTCTGGATACTCACAGGAGGGCAGTCGGAAAAGTAATTAATCACAATAGTTCAAGGATGCTTGGGTTCAGTACAAAGGGAACAATGGGTTATAAAATGTCACTAAGGGCAACCAGAGAAGGACAAGGGGGACAGAACCACAATGTACCTTGTGCTTGTAGAAGTTCTTGGTGCTCGACAGGGTCGAGTCAGTTTCAGTGTACTTTGCAGCACCTGCAACAGAGTTTAAGACGGGAGATAGCTACGGGTATTAGACGCCAAGCAGTTCGGCGAGTGAGGCTATACGGATGGCTGCAGGCTGGCCTATGCAGCAGCTCTGTTTCTGGAATCGTCTCAGTGCTAGTTGCTGAGTCTGAAGCACTGGTTGAGGTGTCTAGGATGATGTTAGCTTCGAGGGGCTCGACTGGCTCAAAAATGCCCTTTAAGGTGGAAGCTGGTTGATGCCTGTAAATGCACTCCTCCTAGCTTCTTCACTGAGCTTGTGTCGTCCTTTAAGGCGGACGGCCCAAAGTTGAGGAGAGTTTTGCAGGCAACGGCCTTGTCCTTGGTTTGGTTCAGAGACTCTCCGGCACTTCCCACCTAGGAAGAATGCTTGCGCAGCCTAGCAGGGCACTCTGTGTACTGGCTTGGTACCGGTTCTGGAGCTGCTGGAGGGTCCTTTTGATTCAGTATCTCCCTCTGTTCCCTGGGAAATGTTTGGGGGAGAGATCTTGCTTCCCTCTTTGAAATCCTGGTCTTCCTTCACTGGTGGAAGCTCTAAGGCAGATTGTACCATCAGCTAGGGTCGAAATGAATTCTTCCTATTACTCCTTGCAAGGTCTTCAGATGATCTGCCCAGAAGTGGAGCTCAGCCCTCTTTAAAGCCAAATGGGCCACAACGATTAGTGTAGGCTAATCCTACCTTAATGGACAAATCCTGGGTCTCCACCAACAATCTCCTGTATGCATGAGGTCATAACCAGAGTGCTTTGCAACAGAAAAGGTAAAGGGGTAAAAGCAGGTTATACTAAGTCCCACCCATCCTCCTGTCTGTTGTGGATCAAAAGGTCTCTCTGGTTAATGGAGCTCTCTGTGGTTCCTTATTAAAGCGGCAGGTCTCTATTGAAGCTGCAGCGAGAACAAACTTTCTGTCTCCATCAATCCACATACCCGTACCTTCTGAATGGGATCCCCCTGTGGGGGTTTCCGACTGTTAACACATAGTCCCAGACATGACAGGTCACTGCCCTTGATACTGAGAGGTGGGAGTTGGCTTCATGTTGACACGGTGGATATCAAAGGTTGTTGGGGATTTCCTGTCTTTTGTTTAGCCTCTGCAGCCAGGCCCCATGTGGGCCTGTTTGAAGTATACTCTATTAAAGTGTGAATTATGTTAGTTGCTGCCACCATCTGCAGTGCTTACACAAAAGGACAGGGCGGATCCCTGGAGCCCTTGATAGTTAATTAAGCTGGCCATGGCAGGTTGAAGGATTTGGTCCTCCCCCTTTCTGAGATGCATGGTGTGCTCCACCTTTCAGATCCCAACTAAATAGGACAGGGAGGACTGCACCTGTAGGCTGTGTACACCCAGCATACACGGGTCTATGTGCATGTCGTGCAGTGAGCATAGGAAAATGTGTGCAGATTAACCCCACACATTTTCCACAGTTCGATCTATCATCATTCAATTTCATATAAAATTCCCAAATTGCCAGGTGAGCGCACACCCACCGTGTGGATGGTCAAATTCCTCACAGTGGTTACTCAGGCCTCTGAACCAACATGGCAGCCCAGGGTGCAACATTGCACTGTAGGTACAGTCAATGAATGGTGTCTGAAGCTGCATTTGAAGTTAGGCATCTTAGACTGTTAAGTACTCAAGTCCTCTTATTACGTGTCAGTGTTACAGATTTGTTTCTGTTCTAGATACCCAATATTATTTTTATTAGCCATCCAATTTCCAGCAACTTTGTTTGAGCATCCTACCTCACTCTATCCATCAGCTGTGAACATGGATGCCTTGTGTCAAATACCCCGTTAGTGTATCAGAACCTGGGCACATCTGCCCCTGATAAACCACTAGTCACTCTGTAGTTATCAGGCCCTCTCGAATGATCAGTCCCTGTCAGTCCATAAGCCCTGTGGGTCCATATTCCCATGTGCCCATAAGTTCCTGACCATTCCCTTTGCCATCCCATCTCAATCAGTGCCTGCGTAGGCGCCATCTCTTAAACCTCCATGTTCCAAGCTCAAGTCCACATCTATTTCCCCATTAGAATCCGGCTCAGCAGCCTTTTGAATTATTTATTTAGACTGTTTCTATGAGTCCCACTGGCTCTATCAACCTCTCCATGTTCATCAATCCTCAGGGTCAATTGACTTAAGGGCTCCCCATGCACAATGAGTAAGTGGGTGCATACAGGGTGAGTGTAGACACCTTTAAGGGATGGATAGGTTTTTAACTGATTTGTTTTTTCTTGGTTTATTTGTACAGGTAATTTAATCCCCTGATGAAGGTTTACATAATCTGAAACACGTTGGGCTCATTTACTTCGGATCTATTACTCATGGATTGGAATTTTCCACAACAATCTATCCGAATTTTTGAATTACTTTTGAGACATTTAATGTATATGAATCAATGTCTGCATTGGGTGTGCTTCCTCCCGGCAAGATCCAAGGTTCAGTCTTTCATATAGTTTTGTTTCTGTACGTGCTGCCAGAGCACCGCAGTGGAGGGCAGCACCTTGGCATATGTCACACCTCACATGTGATTATGTGTGCATCTTGTGTAGTGCAGAGGTCCCATTTAGATTTGAGAATATTATGCGTCATGAATGAATTACTGAAAAACCCAATGAGATTAACTGGCTCTTTCCTTGACCACGAATTATGAACTCCCAATGACTTTGTTAATCTCTCCAGCCACCATTTTGCGCCCTTCAAAGAACTGTATCTCCTGCACTGGTCCTGCTTGACCGTGATGCCACCTTTGTGATGAACTGTTTCACAACCCCAGGGGACCTTATGCAATGACAGTGCGTCTCTTTTAGCAGTGCCATGAGCCAGAGTTCCCTGACATAACCACCACTTCTATTGTGCAGGTCCGGGACGCCAGACATCTCTTGCGATTGTCATTCTGTCTCTTTTCTTCTAACTCCTTTTGAAGACTCATTTCTAAGTCCACAGCGAACCCCTCACAATTTGGCCTATGAATATTTGCAGGTCACGGATTCAAACGTTCGGTAACCCTAAAATATGTGTGGGTCATTCTTAGAGGGATAAACAAGCTACTACCACCCACTAAAGTACTGCGATGCCTGCCCTCATCCCCAGTGGCGTCACTAGAAATCAGTATTATGGGGGCAAACCGGGGAGCAAAGCGGGGTGGTGGCACACCAAATGAGGGTCAATGGGCAAATTGGTTTAAATATACCAATATTTTATCAATCTGGTTACAAGATGTGTCATTAAGCATGTTCAGAGTAGGTTTAATGCAATAAACGTATTGCATCAAGTTAATATGCATCCTAAAAAGGTAACTCATGTTCAACAGTTGCAAAAATGCCCTTGCAGTCAGCAAGAGACTGCATTCTTTTACTTCAAGCAGACATCACTCCCAGCACAGCTTGAAGTAATGTGTAGGTCGAGGTGGTAAATAGCAGAAGAGATATCAATTCCGACTCACCTTTAAATAATAGCTAATCAATAATAGCCCATTTAACAGAAGAGAGGAACTCTCATACCTCAGTTTCAAATGATAGTCAAAGAAAATCTGTTTAATAGATGAAATATCAAATAAAGGCGCCAAGTACAGGGGGAAAGGAGGCAACTGCTCCCTGGGTTGTTTTGCAATGGTTGCAGGAATCTCAATTTGCCCCAGTAGAATTGTTCAGTTTTCAGTTTCTGGCAATACACCATAGATGTGGCTGGTGATTTTTTTAATTGGATGGGCATAAAAATGTCCCCCAAATATGCCAGTTTGACGGTGCGTAGAAAGGCAGTTCGAACCAATTAAGAGGTGTGGGGGGGGGGCTTCCCACTCAGAGAATATTTTTTCAATAATGGCTTCAAGTGATACAAAAATTGGTATTATGGCAAAAAGTTTGAAATTGGTTTTATACTGTAAAGCATGAAAAAATCCAATAGATGGCACCAACAGTGCAAAGGAGCATTTCACCAACACATTTTCAGGTTGCTTTTGCTCACAATATTGCCAGTATAAAACATGTTCACACTGGCTACGCCCATACATTTCCATGCTGGCTGCACCAATATGCGCCACTATTCCCATTTAAGCTCACATTCATGTTTGCTTTACGCATAATGCCAGTAATGATGCTATAATAAATCATGTCCACGCTTGTTCTTCCAAAATAAGGTAATATCCTCACGTAAGAAACATACTCCAGTTGGCTTTACCATTAAAAATGCCCTGCCACAGTATGAACATATGTCACAACTGGCTGCATTAAAATGCCATTCTAGCTGTATAATAAACTGTATCATGCTTGCTTTATCAAAGATGCCCAATACAAAATATAATGCCACAGAAAGAAATGGCCAGTTTTGCTACTACATAATAAGACTTACCATGCATGCTTTTTCAAAGAGGCCCAATACAAAAAGGCATGCCATAGTAAAACATGGCTAGACTGGCTGCATTCAAATGCCAGTCTAGCTACATAATAACACTTATCATGCTTTCTTTATCATAGATGCCCAGTAAAAAAGGCCATGCCTGCCGTCTGGTTCCCAAAGCACCTTGCACATACACAATGTTATTATGTGCACATGTAAGGTGCTGGGGGATAAAGGAGTAGCCATGGTATTTTGTGCTAGACATCTATTATCGATGGACAGTAAAAGTAAAAAAAATACCATGTCTGTCCCCCTGATCCTCCCCAGCGGCTCGCACGGGTAGTTGATTTTGGCTGATGCACATCCCCCCTCCTGCCAAAATAAGCACCACGTCCCAGTACAAACACACATGCACACACAACCTTCACATGCAGCATGCAGTCGCTCATTCACATGCACACCCATCATCATAGACTCACTCATTACACACAACACAAGCATACAAACATGCATACACACACACACATACACATCTTTAAATTAACATACTTTCTGCCCTGTTCCTGATGTGCCCTCCCAGCGCTCTACCTTCCACGTATCATGAACAGGAAGCAAAAAACGCTTCCTGGTTTATGCATATGCGTGAAAAAGCAAGAGCGCTGATGACAAAGTGGCCTGCTGTGTTTGTATGTGCGAGGATGCACAATAGCGCTTACCATCACACACACAAGCGGTTCCTCCGCTAGCATCCCCAATGGCTCATGCTATGTGGGGGAAGCAAAATGCCCCTGGCTTTGCATGGCTCATTGGATATGCAAGTCTGGGGTACAGAACTGTCAACCAGAAACCGCGTTTTCCTTTAACAGTTCAAGCCAGTCAAGGAGCGCTCCCTCAGAAGCAAAAAAGCAGCTGAGGGAGTGCTCAGTGTTTACACTGGGCTGGCTCCATGGTTCCTCCATGATGTGCAAGAGTGTCCGTGGGTCGGTGCCCCTCGCCCATTATGGAGAAGTTGCCACTGGTACAGCGTATTTGAACCTATGCACAGGGTCAATGGCTGGAGATTAAATGCTGCTGACTTTGAAGTCATGTACATGAACTGCACCGTATTTATTTATGTATTTTTTTATAACACTCTCAATACCCCAGTTTGGTTACTAAACGCGGATCCGGAATTCAAACCTCTGTTGCTCTGCGTAGTCTTGATTCCAAGACCAGCACGTTGCCCCTATGCTATGCTCCGGTAGAAGGCTACCAGGGTAGCCCAACAGGTTGAGTGACGGTTGCTAAAATGTTATATATTTAAAACTGGCTGTAAATCTTATGACTTTTTTTGCAATTCCTTAAAAAAATAAAAAAAGTACTATAAAATGGGTGTGGCCAGAGGATGGGTTGGGGTGGTAGTTTGCATATATTCAGGGTGAGGGTGGGGGCTTTTCTGCCCTCATAGTGAAAATCAAAAGCTGGCACCCATGAACCCACAGTTTAATGTCCTAATAACTGCTTTCAGCACAATAGAAGCATTTATGTGTGATTAAGCAGGTTGACAAGCATAGAATATTTTTTGAAATATATCCTGTGATAAGACACTAAGAAAGGGACACACAAATCACAGGTTATTTGTGTAGTAGTCTTACAAAAAACACATTTTAAAGAAAAGTAGTGGATGCAAGTTTTAAAGAGCATGTTTCAGTTAGGATAGCTTAGTGGCAACGTACTCGCCTTGGAAGCAATACTACACGAAGCAACACCGGTTCAATCCCCAGTCCACGCTTGAAACCTCTGGGTATTAAAGCTTGTTAGAAATATGCAACTAAGACAACAAAAACAAACAAATCTGTAACGGTGCCTTGATCCCCCCAGGCTGTGTGAGTCTTTTTTTCAGACAAGTTTAATATGCACATTTGGAAAACAATAGTGTGCCCAGGGTGTAGGTAACCTGCTTTAACATTGATGGCCCCCACCCCAGTGATATTCATGGCCCATTGATTCCCGTGGTGTCTCTTTCAGGCCAGAAGAAAGAACTCAGGCTAGGCAAATAGGACCTGAAAACGTGTGAATGACGGCTGAGCAAAGGCGGCTCCTGGAAAGAGTTTTTTGCCGGGGGAGGGGGTGGCAGGCCACCTGTTAGGGGGGGCAAAGCAGCCAATAGGGAGAGCAATAACCCCCTGTCCCCCGTCTATACTCACCCCACTGTTCCCCATGCCCCCCACTTCACCCAAGAAGTGTAACTTTTTTCTACTTCCAGTGCAATGTTCCCCATGCCCCCCACTTCACCCAAGAAGTGTAACTTTTTTCTACTTCCAGTGCAATGTTCCCCATGCCCCCCACTTCACCCAAGAAGTGTAACTTTTTTCTACTTCCAGTGCAATGTTCCCCATGCCCCCCACTTCACCCAAGAAGTGTAACTTTTTTCTACTTCCAGTGCAATGTTTCCAGAAATAGAAACATGTTTTAACGAGGTATGCCTGGCTCCTGTAGGGCAGGACAATGGGGCATGTTTCTAGGGCCCTGTGATGAATGGCATCTGCCTGAACTCCCCAACAAGGGCCTAATTAATAATGCTAAGTCACCCATCGCTACTTATTTATATATTCTTTTCCTTGCCTGAATCCCATACGTTTTCTTACCGTTGCAGGCCGTTTAGAGGTAATTCAGTTAGCAGTACAAGTATTGCACACATTTCAGATTTAGAGTTGGAGTATTCTCCCAACACCATAGTATATTGCAAAACAGCACATAGATTTGCCATATTCCATGCAGTGAGGTAAGGCACGGTAAGCCACCAACTTATCGATCCTGAGTCCAACTCTACCAGACTTCTTGTAATCTCTGCTCCACCTCTTTCACTATCCTTTTGCAATCTTGCTCTCCCTGTGCATCCTCTTGCTTCCACTCTCTCCTTTTGCTCTACTTGCATTGAATTATTTTCCCTGGACATCCTAGAAACAGTGCACACCGATTGGTTCAACACCAAACTGAAAGCCTACCTCCTTGTCTCCAAGTTACCCTCTTAACCTACCTCTCTTCTGCCTTCAAGCTAAAATGATTCCCTTGCCACTTACCTGCCTCTGTCCCTCACTTTCTCTGCCTCAACTCTAGCACCTCATCCATCATGGTCACATCCCCAATCAGAGCTAGCTATACCGCCTACCTGCACTTAAACATGTCTAATGTTGACTGTCCTTAATTTATGTATGTCCACCCATGTATTGTCCCCGGTAACTGTTCCATTTACTCCCCTCCACAACTTGCTCAGAATGTCACTCAAACTTACCCCATTATAAGAAGCTCACTGAATCCCATTAAATCTAATATCTATTGTACGCTCTTTTGTGTTCAAAAGAGCATTGCTCTCCCCTGTATATAAATATAAATAAATACATTTGGGTTCGATGATCATTAAAAGTTTGGCCAGGTACTATAAAATCCATCTATAACTAGGGTGCATTAAATAAATGCACCCACTCATTTGCTCTCAACTTTACCGTCTGATATCTTAGCGTCTTTGACTGGTGAAATTGTGGAGGAGTTGGGGTATCAAGAGTCAGAAGATGTGAGTACATACAGGTGTGAGCGAAGGGCTCTTACCATCCATATCCAATCGCTGTATGATGACTTCCAGTTCAACCTCATTTGGCATGTACCCCAGGGATCTCATGGCTGTTCCCAGCTCCTGCTTGGAGATGAAACCGTTCCCGTCTCGATCGAACACCTTGAACGCCTCACGGATCTCTATGGGCAAAAGAACGTGCAACTGTTTAGACGTTGAGGTTGTACACAAGGAGATACCATTTCCAGAAGGTGACCACAAATACACCAAAGGTGCCCGTCTCTTGAACAACCTGACATAACCCATGAGGTGGTGGACCATCTGCTAGAAGATGCTCAAGAGTCTCCTCCAGGAGCACCTTCTGCCAGATTCCCTTCATGATTTACTGAGTAGGACATTGACAAACAGATGGCTCTTCCAGCTGTGTGACCCAGCAAGTATCTAATCACCAAAGAAATAGTGTATACATGTGAACTCCACTAGATCCAACAAGCAAGTTCATGATGACAATCTCTACATTCTACTCTATCCCACATCGCGACCATGTCATGACAATACACCATGCAGCCTGACGCAGACAAATATTATAAACATATGTTAAATACTGAAGATGCAGAAAGTTGAGTCTGAAAGAAAAATCAGGTATAGCCTTCTCCCCATGACAGAAACCTACACTAAAGCCGGCATGTGTAATTAAACTACACTTACCATTGCCTCCCACCATAGGTCAGCCCTCCCCCTACATCTATCAATCCATTTTAATTGCCAGGTACTGATGTAATTTGCAAAGGTTATAAAGGCTTTCCAAACATTTTTAGAATTCCTGGATTATTCTAGGGTAGTATGTAACTTAAGAAGTTGCTAGCCTCACAGACTGCGCTTGATCTTGCATTTGTCACACTCTTGTGGCATTAGATAGGTGAATTTGTTCAATTTGTGAAATATATTCATTGATTAGAAACACACCTGGTAAGTGTTGATAAGTAGGGTTCCAAGTTTTAATATCAATAGATAAACAAATCACTTAAAACACGTTACATCAATCTGGCAATGTCAATTGTTCATTGCTAAGTGCACCCTAGTATTCCAGAGTACTTTACGTATTAGAACATATTCATATTATGCCAAAAATATATTGAACCTATTATACCAAAAAACACATTACGCCAACACGTGTTTCAACCTTCCTAGGTCGTCTTCAGGGCGTCTAAATTACAAACAATTAATCCAACGGATAACTTAAATAGATAAATCCTAATGTGAAAGTCTTTTCGGGTGCTGAGGCCGTGTATTTTCCGCTGACATCATTAACAAAGACTTATTGGTGATGAAACGTTACTATTTTAGCAGCAGTCAGATTTCCTGAAAAATGTGAGCAAAGTTTTGAAGCGAGAAATAGTTTACGTTCGCCTGCTGGTTCAGCAACCAGGGCACCATGGCAACGACACGAACCCATCGATGATTCATTCACTGCCCGAAGGCGTCAGACATCAGTCAGTATATTGCAGCCAAGCCGAACGCGGCAAGAAAACGTATAGCAGGCGAACGTAAACTATTTCTCGCTTCAAAACTTTGCTCACATTTTTCAGGAAATCTGACTGCTGCTAAAATAGTAACGTTTCATCACCAATAAGTCTTTGTTAATGATGTCAGCGGAAAATACACGGCCTCAGCACCCGAAAAGACTTTCACATTAGGATTTATCTATTTAAGTTATCCGTTGGATTAATTGTTTGTAATTTAGACGCCCTGAAGACGACCTAGGAAGGTTGAAACACGTGTTGGCGTAATGTGTTTTTTGGTATAATAGGTTCAATATATTTTTGGCATAATATGTTCTAATACGTAAAGTACTCTGGAATACTAGGGTGCACTTAGCAATGAACAATTGACATTGCCAGATTGATGTAACGTGTTTTAAGTGATTTGTTTATCTATTGATATTAAAACTTGGAACCCTACTTATCAACACTTACCAGGTGTGTTTCTAATCAATGAATATATTTCACAAATTGAACAAATTCACCTATCTAATGCCACAAGAGTGTGACAAATGCAAGATCAAGCGCAGTCTGTGAGGCTAGCAACTTCTTAAGTTACATGTTTATCAAGGTGACAGTGGAAAATCACCAGTCTAACCACACGGCTGCAGCTGTTTCCACTTTTGACTTATCTTAGTGAGATTTGTGAATATCTCAAGGTTGCGCATCCACACATTTTCTTGGGCCACCTTTTCCACACTACTCAATTATTCTAGGGTAGTGTTTGTTTTATTTTCAGAAAACCTATCGGAACATTACTTAATTCCCATTGAATTTGTTCCATGCATTATCGCACCAGAACGTCCAAGCGTACCGTGTATTCATAGATAAACACGTGTGACAGATTCTGGGAACAAGAAACCACAGCCTTCACCAAACTAGACATAGAACGAATCTAAAGGGGTTTTGTGTTGCTTGATTTACTTTCACGGTGTCCTTCCTACCAGTGATGTGTACTGGGGTACAATAAAATACCGTATTGCCGGATATACATTTAATACCATCACACATTATAAAAAGAATACTTACATTTGAACTTTTTAGAAAACTATAAGAACGCAGTACCTGACGTAAGATTTGTTGATCTAGCTCTCCTTCTCTGCACTCTTTCTCGCACTCTCTCCAACTTTCTCTGTCTCACTCTATGTCTCTTTCTCTGTCTGTGGCTGAGAGTCACATTGTCAGGTGCGCGGTTGATATAGCCAACTCTGTCATCACTCATAGCATTGCAACCAGAGAACCCCCGCCCTCCCACCCCCATCCCCACACAGATAGTTGAGCAGAAGGGGGTGCTGTGTTTTTAATGGTTCAAAGTTGAATGAGAGCAGTCGTGTCAGAGGCATCCCCCAAGGTGAGGTACAGCCTAATATTTGGAGGAATACGTTGTCATCGTGTGAGCCCTGCAGGAATGTAGCCATCACACTGAGGCCGCATTGACTCTAAGAGGGCGGTGACAGGGACTCATGAGGGCTCTGTGGAGGTGCTGGGGTTTTGACAAGACCGTATAATGGACCAGGTCCACAAATGCATTTGTTATGTGCTATGTTTTGTTAATTATTAGTGTTTGTAGATAAAATAATAAATGCATGGGCTCAGCGGCACTACCAACCATCCAGTGGCCAGCAAGCAAAATAACACATTGCTTTGGTTCTCAGAAGAAGCACACATTTTTCTTTAATCTGGGTGTGACCCTTTATAAGGAGGGAGGACAATCTTGTGGACAAAATGGTGCGTATTCTCTGCAAAAGAAGCAATTAAAATAAGAAATGATTTAATTGCGCTAACACTTGAAACTGTCTCTTTTTAAAAACATACAGTGCTCATTTCTACTGAACACTTCCAGCATATATTGCAGTTGTAATACGAATGTTACTTGTCTTTTTGAGTAAGCCACATTATCAAAATCTAGAATAACCAGATACATTGTTTTATGATTCCAAGATGGAAAGTATAGTACACTCATATTGTAATCCTTCAAAATACTTCAATGAGAAAGGGGAGGAAACAACAGCACCCATGAAGGTCTGTGCGGCTTTGTATGCAATCAAAGAGCATTTGGGAACACAGTCTGGTCTTTATAAATGAGAAATGTGTCTGCAATAAAATGGATGCATGCTTAAAACACTAATGTGTATAATGCGCATGGGGCTCAGTGTTCATTCATTTCTTCACATTCCTCACCCTAATATTAACGGGTTTGTAACCATGAAAGAAAGATACTCATTCCGACAGACATAGGCTTCACATAGGACGATAAAATGGCTGCAACATCCGTCACTCCATGGGAGTTTTAGAAACTAGTACTATCGAGCTGGAATGTTAGAAAAGGAGAGGTTGAGATCGGAAGCATGTCTCAGGTTAAGTATTGAAAAGGGTCTTCTCCAGACTCTCAGGTTAGTTTCCATATAAGTTACTCTTAATAATTTGGTTATAAGCTTACAGGTCAAGTCAACAAGTAGGGGTAGGACCTGCTAGTCTCCACCGCCCAGGCTACATCATTCTGACGTCACTGGGTGGAGCAGCTGAGTCAGAACATTCACACACATTCCACATTCGCATACACTCCACTGATAACATAACCACACACACACATACACACACACACACACACACACACACAATCACAGATAGTACATACCTCTCTTGCTTTACTGAACCTCCCCCCCCCACACACACACATCTCTTCCACTCTACACTAATGGACATCACACTCCACACACATCTGGCACACCTGTGGTGCCTCCAAACATTTGCCACAGCATCCATAACATCTGGTACACTATGGCGCCTGCTTTTCATTTTATTATACAGTCCGCAAACTCTGGCACACATAATTATGATGTCCAATGAAGAATAACAACAATTCATCCATAACATCTGGCACACATGCCCAATAACTACTAACAAGCTCTCCCATGCATTGGGCATGCAGTCGTGCGGCTATAATAATTGCAATGTGCTATGCAGTTCAGAGCATCTGGTACATTATTGCTGTGTGCACAACTTACAATAACACTCCATACACTACATTCTGCACACAACCATGTGGAGCCCAATTACAGTAGCATTCCACCCAATGCATCCGGATCCGGTGCACACCGGTGGTGCTCGGTTAGCTATATCAATGCATCCAGGACTTAGCCGACAAACCAACACGTGGTGCAGCCATAAACAAAATCTATAAGTCCATAGCTCAACTGGCACACACCCTCTTGGTGCCACCATATACAATCTAAACATATATACATACCTTCCATGGCATACGTCCCCCACAACGGTGGTATCTCAATACAACACACATAACCAAACCTACATGCACACCTTGAACGTAATGCCACACAGCACCGTTCCAAACACTACATGTCTACTTATAAATACACATATGATCACACAACCTAAACCATAGCAACATACCCATAACTTTTACTTGGCACACTCTGTACATCATGGCATTTGTATACAATATTGTTAAAATCCACACATTTCCTATCACCGTCCAATGTGCCTAACAAAACACACATGTAAACAATGGATTGAGTGCCCTAAAAGTCCTTGTCGAGAGACGTGAATCCCTCTACAACTCGGAACTGCATCGTATAACACTTTATGTTAGAGAACTCAAAACCTGCACGCCCTAAATGTCATCATTCATGTAAGAAATATCCAGCACATGACATCATTCAAAACTACACAAAAAAATGTTTTCCAATACGAATCCCGAACATACCGGTCACCCTCACCGCAGCCCATAAGTGACCAACTGGAAAGGTCCCTGAAGAACATTGTGGCCGAATAAGTACTTTATCTCGAGTATTAAGCATAGCTTTGCCAACCATACAGGGGTGTTGCTAGGTCTGGAAAAGATCCGGGGCGGCGCTAATGTCAGGACTGTCGGGACTCGGGGCTAGCTAGCCTTTTGGTTGTAGCCCCTGAGCTTCTATCTGGGGCTACAACCAATACAGCTATGTACAACGTCATCTAATGCACACCTGCAATGAAGATCCAACGTCATCATTGTTTACTATTCGCCTAAGTGGACAGTTCTCCGGCATTGTCCTATGACCTGCTGAGCTCTCTTATCACCTCCTCCTCTCCTTTACGGCTAAGTGGACGGTTCTCCAGCATAGTCCTATGACCTGATGAGCTCTCTCATCATTCTCATCCTTCCCTTTACTGCGTGCGAGCGATGGGCTGGAAATCACTAGCGCTAATCACCACGTGCCTGCAAAGGCATTCTGGTTCAGTCAGCACATCACAAATTCCATCTGGTGATTAGTGCCATTCCAGCCTGTGACAAATCAACTTGCAGGGCACCAGTGGTCCAGGGATGAATATCAGTTTCTAAACCATCAATCAACTCCACATCTCTAGTACACCAGAAGGGATCCTAGCAGATTGGAATACAAGTGAATTATAAAACCTCCTTGTCCAATTTTGGTAACGTGGACGGAACGGCAGGCTTATCTCTGCAATGCCGTGGATCGTTGGTTAGTTGCAACACAGCGAAAATACAATTATTACCCAATGATAAAAGGGACTGTCCAGTCAAGGTTGTATACAAATATCTACTTTATTATTTCTATAACAGACAGTTCGAGCACACTACAATTACAATCCACACTGTAAAGGAACGCAGAGGACAGACAGTTTCACAAAGGAAAGGGATGCACTCTGGATACTGACAGGAGGGTAGTTGGTAAAGCCATCAGCCTTACTGTTCAATATTATTTGGTTTGAACACTAAAGGGGCAAGTGATTATAACTGTCTCTAGGGGCCTTCAGAGAAGGACCAGTTGGGCAGAACCATAATGTATCTGGTGCTGAAGAAGTTGTTGGTGCTCAACAGCGTCGAGGTGGTTCCAGGGTGTTTTGCAGCCCTTGAGACAGAGTTAGTGGTGGGAGACAGCTGCTGGCACCAGGCAGCAGGCAGTTCGGCAAGCGAGGCTGGGCGCATGTCTGCAGGCCGTCCGGCACGGTGGCTCAGGGCCAGGAATCGTTCTGTCTGTGCTCGTTGGCACATCTGGAATGCTGATCGAGGCATCTCGGATGGCTCTGGTGACTGCAGCGTCACAACAGTCAGCGGTGCAGCCGAATGCGGTTTGAGGACTCGACTGTCTCAAAATTTTCCTTAAAAAGATGGACGCTGGATGATGTTTGTGTAGCACTCCTCCTAGCTTCTTCTCAGGGCTTTTTTTCAAGACAGATGGCCCAAAACTCAGGATGGTGTAAGAAGGCAACACCTTTATCCTTTGTCCACAGACTCTCTGGCACTTCCCACTTGAAGCTTGCTGTCAAAACCTAGCAGGGTACACTCTTTGCTGGCTGGGTACTGGTTCTGGAGCTGCTGGACAGGTCCTCTGAGTCCGGTATCTCCCTCTGTTCCCTGGGAGATGTTTAGGGGAGGGATCTTGTTTCCCTCTTGGAACTCCTGGCCTTCCTTCACTGGCGGAAGATGTAAATTAGACTGTACCTTCAGCTCTGGTGCAAATGAGTCCTTCTTCTTATTCTTGCGAAGTCTTCTGCTGATCAGCCTTCTTTTTAAGCCAAATGGGACCCAGTGATTGGTACAGGCTAAACCCACCTTAATGAACCAATCCTGTGTCCCCATCAACAATCTTCTGTTATGCATGAGGCCAGGACCAGAGTGCTCTGCAACAGAACAGACAAAGGGGTGACAACATATACCTATGTCCCACCCATCTCCCTGCCTGTTGTAGATCAAAGGCTCTCTTTGGTTATCTGAGCCCTATGTGACTCTTGATTAAAGTGCAGGGTTCCCTTGAAGTGTGTGCTGGGTGCAGACTTCCTGTCTCCCCCAAACCTCATACTTCTCCCCAGTGAAAGGGGTCAGCTCTTCAGGGGTTTGCCTATGGTAAATAGTGGACCCAGACATGCATTTCACTGCCTTTCATACAGAGGAGTGGGAACTAGCTTCAAGTTGATACATTACATATCAAAGGGGTGTTAATCCCGCCTTCCTGTTGTCTGTCTGGCAACCAAACACCTCCTCTAGGTTTGCTTCAATTTTTCTCTCATTAGTATGCCCTGCCACCAACCGGAGAACAAAAGGAATGCAGATCCCTGGAGCCTTTCATATTTAAATTAGGCTGCTCATGGGTGGAGGAAGGTGTGCCTTCCCCCTTCTTGGAATGTTTTGATGTACCCGGGGCTATCATATTCCAGCTGAATATGACAGGGGAAGATGGCTCCTGTAGGCTGTGTCTTCCCGGAGTAAATGTGATTATGCGTTTGGTGTGGGAAGCAGATGAATAGGGTGCTGAATGGCCGCACTCATTTCTCGGAGGTTGGTGTCCCATCATTCATTTTCATTTATCAAAAAATCAAAAAGCCCAGGCAAGCACACTCTCCCCGTGTGGATGGTCCAATTCTGCACACAGCTGCATTCCAAACTCAGTAGCCCACCTGCGTCAATTGCCATTTTTCACTTGCAGGCATCTCCGGGTAAAACAATTCTACCATCCATGGGGTATCTTTGACATTGCCAGCCTTGCTGGGTGAACAGTCCCTTCTCACATACTCTTTTCCAGTCCTAACTGCAGCAGCCCTAGACCCATGCCCTTCACTCTACTGTAGGCTTCCCTGGGTGCCCATTTACTGCTGCCTGTCCAAACTGAACCGTCCTTATGCCTACCTTGCACATGGACGTATGCCTGGTTGGTAGGACTTCCTTTGGGGGGATGGTGGGTCCTTGGATGGCTGCTCCCCAACACTCAAGCTCTCTTACATTTCTCAACTTGTCTCCTTAGGCATGTTTGAGTGCCTTTGCTTGAGCCAACTCGTTGATAGTGTTGCAAAGTGACTTCTCCAGGGAGCTGGAGACACACGTCGGTCCTGCTCCTGTGTATTGAAATGACCTGCAAATAAAGAAACAACTCAATAAAAGTAACTTATATGAAAACTTACCTGAGACTCTGGAGAAGTCCCTTTACAACAGTATGGTTGGTTGTTTACAGGCCCCGATGCATAGACAGCCTTAATGAATAATTGATAGTATTAGTAGACTTTATGGAAATGAGTTATTTTTAGAATTTATTTATTTTATTTCTATAGCACCAAAAACCTGCAGGCATCAGGGCACTGACATGAACACAAGGTAGACAGACAAAGGGCCTCATTCTGAGATTGGTGATAGTCATGGTACTATTTGCGCCATCACTGCCACCAATAATGGTTCCGGCACCGGTTTAGTTCAATGGGAACTTACCGGTCTAGTCCGACCCTGGCGGGACCGGTAAGTCCCCATTGAACATGCCATTCCCCATTCCCATTTGAGCCCCCATAGGGCTCAATGGGAATGGAGAGGGCGCTAATAACGGGCTTGCAACGTGCAAGCCTGTTATTAGCGCCCTGGTCCCTTAGCGGGACCCGTAAGGGACGTGTGGTCTGACCACACATTCCTTACGGTCCCCACCAAGGGACCTCGGTGTAGGGCGGTAGGGGATTACTGGCACCGGTCTCCTTACCGATGTCGGGTATCCCTTACCGCCCTACTCGGAATGAGGCCCAAAGTAACAAGAAAATGGGCAATCTAGAGTGCCCTACAACAAAAGATTTGAAGCCATAATGGGCAGAAGTTTAGTTGAAAAGGTGTGTCTTCAGTGAGTTTCTGAAATGACTCAAGTTGTGAATACCTCTGACGGACGGTGGAAGGGAATTCCACAAAGAAGGAGCCAATGCCCGGAAAGATCTACCTAGACCTCTGTCTCTTTTGGTTCTGAATTCCTCCAATAAATTGAGGGAGGAAGATTGCAACTCTGTGGCTGGCTTGTAGGGCATAATCATGGTTCTGAGGTAGTCTGGGGCTTTTCCATAAAGGGAGCGATGAATTAGTATGCCCATTTTGAACTTAATACGTTGTTGTACTGGTAGCCAGTGCAGCTCTCTCCTGGTGTTAGTAATATGAGCTCTTCTTAGAATGGTCATTGCAATGCGGACTGTGCCATTCTGAATGGTCTGGCATATCCAATATTAGACTTTGAGGCTCCACACAACAAAATGTTGCAGTAGTCTAATCTTGATAAAATCATGGCATGGGCAATAGTCACAGAATTATTTTTGTTGATTAAAGGCCATATGGTTCGAAGCAGCCTCAGGTGGTAATTAGATGTCTTGCGAATAGTTTGTACCTGCGCGTCTGAAATCAGGGAGGCCTCCAAGACAACCCCTAGGGTCTTCACTTTAGATTGAGTTATGATCTTGTTGCCTTGCAGCGTGAAGTACGCATAGGCGGGGTCTAAGGTGGCACGCACCTGGGGTGAGCCAAAAATCAGTAGCTCAGTTTTATTGCCATTCAAGCAAAGCCGATTCGTGGACATCCATTTCTCAATGGCATCATAGATGTTCTTTACTGTTAGTGAGTCCTGGATGTAATCACCACTTACCTCGATGACCAACAGCATGTCATCGGCATAGTTGGTAAAGAAGACCCCGAGCCCTTCTAACAGCGTGCGGAGGCCGCACATGTAAAGATTGAAATGCTTTTTATTCCAGTTTACCTACTTAAGTGTTAACACCAGCAGTACCATGCTGTGCTTGCTTGTAACCCAGCAGATTTAAAACCCCTTTTTAACCAGAGCTGCAGCCCCATTGCCATACAGTACAGTTGGCCACCATGGGTCTTTTTGCTATTATCATTTAGACCTATCACCAAGGTCTGTGTAAACCTGTTCACGCCCTAAGTGCAATGTGCAATAACTAGCACACATATATTTAATAGAATTAAAACGCATGTTAAAAAGGAATGGCCACAATGGAAAAAGTAGAGGGGGTTCTTTCTTAAAACAATGATCCCTTTCGATTTCTATCATGGGAGGGGCGTGGCATAAAAGGAGCAATACTGCGGCAGGCCGTGGAATGAGATACTTCATTTAGGAGCCATTGCGCAAACAGAAACAAGCACTGGGGGGGGAGACACAAGAGGCCACATTAAACTACGCTTCGTCAATGGCCAAGACATCCAGTAAGGTGCTGATAGATGACATTTCATGTACTATGTTATCGCATCTGAACTCCTTCCATTCGTTACGACGTCCTTCCATCGCGGGGTGAAATGACACTGGGTTTTTGTCTGTGGATATTTCAAAGAGAAAACCCATCTAATTTTTGGAAAGCCCCCCAAATTTTTTTTTTTAATCTAGGAGTTTTCTCGTTGAAATATCAGCAGAGAAAAACCCACCAAATTGCATCCTACGAGGAAGTGACATAGAACCTTCCATTCTTGTTTTATGTTTCTCAATCAATTGGATTCCATGACCATTAGCAGCCAGGGCGACACTTATCCCTTTAAATACAAAAATGAAAAAATAAAAGTGCAACAAAAAAACAGTATGCAACAAATCATCAACCATGCATCAGGCCCTACATTGCAAACCTTTTCTGCAAAAGGGGAGGACAAAAGGCAGCGTACACTCTTGTACACCATCTTTTGCACGCTGCCGTGCAAATGACGATGGCAGCGGGGATCTGTTTATGTTGAAGTGCAAAAGTAACAGGCAAACACTGCCAAATTACAAGGAACTCAAAAATGAGCCTCACAGTGGGTTATTTTCAGTGTAAACACAAATATAGGAGAGGACCAAGTCCATTTGCACTGAAGTTCAAAATGTCCTTTTGTGCAATTTTCAACTTTCCCACTATGTTGTGGAAAAGTGAAGAGTAAAACAGAGGCGAAATTGGCTTTACTCTTCACTTTTCCATTTTACTGGTGGACAATTGTAAATGCCTCCATAATTAACGTTTGTGGTAGGCAAGTAGAATGGATTTCTATGGAATCCACCTGCTTTTACCAGATGGTAATTTTAGGCAGATTTCTTAGAAATCCAGAACATTACCACCAGCCTAAAAATCCACCTTGGCCGTAAGGCAACTGCATTTATCTGATGGACCAGGAAATGGAGGTGGACATGGTATGTCCACCCGCTCTCCATCTCCGCTTGAGAAATGCACTGAAATGAGGCGGATTGGATAAAGTGTTGGTTAACAGTTTTACTGACACTTTTTCCGATCCCCGTCACAAGGAAAATGCCCCCCACAGGGCTCACCACCAATTGATTCATTGTTTCCACCCTGCTGTTTCCCAGAAGTTGATAAACCACTGCACAATTTCCCCTTATGCGAATATCTGTACGTAGGTTATACATCTCCTATGCCTGTGGAGACCCCCCATGACTCACAGCCCACAAGTTTCCTGGATCTGCAACAGTATTTTAGGACACCAAAAGTGTACTGGTCCCGCGCCCACTCTCAGCTTGGAAAAGTGCTGCCATATCAAGCATGCAGCACTAGGCAACTGACCAGGTGCCTGGCTTTGTTGATCCACACCAAGTTCTGTTCCTGGGTGTGGGTGGCTGGCTTGATTCTATGTGATTTGCTCAAAAAGAATCAATCGAATTCGATTTTCTCGAGAAAACAAACACAATTGGTAGATTTTGCTGCAGATATATGTGGGGGAAGAATCCCTGAAGCCCCTCACATAATGCCCCCACCTTAGTTACTACCCTAAAACTATCCCCATATATATTTGGGACAAAATTAATTTTAAAAATGTTTGATTAAATTGAATTTGATGAATTCTCCCACGGCAAAACCTCCCTATCCTAGCTTAGTTACTAGGGCATCTGGACCAACACAATGACAGCCCCTAGCAACCGGTCAGGAGATAGTACTCTTAATTTGTTTAGTTTATTATTTGTAGAGCTCACCAAACCCTGAGGTATCTGAGAACTACTGATAGGCATTTTGCAACTGTGGATATTTGTTTTTAAAACTTTAGTTTGAATTAGAACTATTTGTACAGGAACAATGATATCAGAAAGATAACAAGTCCAATTTTGACCATGAGCATTTTTGTACTCGGGCCTGGAAACACCTTAGCGCAAATGCAAATCCTGGCAATTACAGCACACTGTCTTCTTTCGGTGAGAAGGCAAGTGTCATTTCTGTGACGCTGTGATCCGTGCTTCTGTACCGAGAGAGGAAAAGCAATCTGGCTTCCATGGGGCTCCCCTGCTGACAGTCCCAGATTCGAATATCTTCCTGCAGATGAAGTGGCTGAAGATTTAGTCTCCTCCCTGCTGGCCGCATTCCAGCTACAATAGCTGGAGCAAAAGACATCCTTTGGTCGAGAGGGGCTCATCAATTCCTCAGCCAGCTCGGGCACACGGAGACGCTGTAGTATTGGGGTGAATGATCTGACGTGGACTTGTTATGCCTGGACTGTGCTGCAATGAAGCAACTCATGTTTGTGTGGATGTGATTGCCTAGGATGGATTCCTTAATTTGAGAGGATTTATATAATTATTAAGTGCCGCCTAGTCGTCCCAGTTGGCTTTTTTCAAGTGTATTCAGTTTTGCTGCATTTTCTTTTTTTGCTTCTCGGCACTAGTGATATCTTTCAAGACCGGTTGGGCGTATCTTATATCCGGTTGATCTTTTTTTATTGTTTCACATTCCGGCTTGTTGGATTTTGGAGTTGTTTTTCTTGGTTAGAGGTGCATGCATGAATTGCCATTGGTTGGCTTTTGATTGTGGTTTTGATTGTGGTTTATTTGTCACCCAATGTAACTTTCTTGTGTCAGTCTGAATGCTTTGAGATGCAATTACACAGCGTGACCTAATCAGAGCACTCCTCAGCACGCATGCGTGGGCCTTTCCAAGCACAACTCAAATCTCTCACATTTGGATGCCTTCAACCATCTCCAACTTCTTGAACTTTTTTCAAGGTTCCAGTGCATGGAGTTTGACCTTACAGCTATACAAGGTACACACTTTGAGGTTCAGTGTCATTTTAGTGGATGTGCTCAGGGAGGCAGGGGCTGGGCTTAGTGCTAAGGGCTGGTATAGGGAAGGGAATTATTGGTTCAAATTAGATTAGATCTTCTTTATATGAGGGAATTATTAGAAAGAACTGCTTTTTAAAAGGAAGTTTACAATAAAAAGGTGATACTAGAATTATTTTTCGTGAGGCAGCAAAACGACTGAGTGCAAAGTGCTCTAATTTTGCAGTAGAGAGCGCAACACTACCCTATAGAGTCACAGGTGATTTTTGTGGGGCGAAAGACATAATCACCAGAGTGACACATGATTTTTGTGGAAGTCAACATAAAATCACAGAAAGTGAAACGAGATTCGTGCGGGATAAAGCAAAATCATAGAGCAACTGATTGAAGGAGCCACACGCCAGTGTGTTGAGCGACAGTTCTGAATGACACCAACGCGTTTCGCGCAGCAGCGCATCTTCAATGTGACAGCTCATGTGTTTGATAGAAGAACATTAGGCGCGACAACCAGTCACACAATCCTCTGCAGGACAAAAAAAGATAGACGATAGACACAAGTGAAAAGAGCAGATGGAATTGCTATAAACGGAAGAAGAAAGAATAATTGGTGAAACTGAAAGACAAAAGGGTTCACTTGATGGATTTATTGATTTGTTATTCAATATGTGCCTATACACAAGGGTTCCAAGGTGCATCAAGGGAAGCGAAACAAAGGAAGGACAACACAAGGATCTTACTAGGCCTTGTGTCATTGAGATTGTGCAGGTGTGCAGCGGGAAGTGCAGGTGGGAGGGTACAAGGAGAAGTGCGCTCAGAGCAGCAGGGCTCTGAGTTAAGTGCAAGGAAGGCTGGGACTACAGGGGGAAATCCCAGTAGGGTAGTGCAAGGCTAGCCAGGCAACAGCGCAAGTTGGGTCATATGGCAAGTGCAGGGGGACTGGTCAGTAGGGTGGGGACTGGTGTCCTGTAAGACTCAGAGGACAACGAGCAGCCAGTCAGCAGATGGAGCAGGAGCAACGGAAGGTTAGCAGGGTACAGGGAGCAAAAAAGAAGAGGGGAAAAGGGATGTCTTGAGAAGCTTCTGGAACTTAAGGAGATCTCGCTCAAGGCAGAGAGAGGCATGGAGGCCATTCCAGAGGGAGGCACCTTCAGATGAAAGAGTTCTACCCCCCCATTCTCTGCTTGGAGAAGCGACTCACCCACAGAGAGTTCGAAGTAGATGAGCCAAAGGCTCTAGGAGGAAGGTAGGAAGGTACTTAGGAAGTGAGAGTTAAAGGTATCAAGGCCCATGCCACCAGAAACCCTTGTGGATGATGCAGAGGGTCTTAAACGTGATCCTTGTAGCCACTGGGAGCCAGTGGAGGGATTTCAGGGCTGGAGAGATGCAGTCCCTGGGCTTGAGGCCAAGGGTAAGTCTTGTCGTCTTGTTCTGGATGAGTTGAAGAGGGCGAAGAGTAGAGATGGGCAGATTGAGAAAGAGGCTGTTGCAGTAGTCCAGCCTCGAGAGAACCAGGGCTCTGAAGACAGTGAGCTCCTTGGGGAAGGTGAGGAAAGGGAGAATACCTCTGAGGACGTACAGCTGGAAGTGGGCCATCTTGGCACGGTCCGCGATGTGTGGAAAGAAGGAGAGAGTGGAGGCAAAGATGACCACAAGGTTTTTTGCCTCACAAGATGGTGAGGGCAGAGGGCCCAAGGGGGGCGGCCTGGCCAGAGTGAGAGAGGAAAAGCAGAAGCAGGGGTCCCAATGAGAAGGAAATCAGTCTTACTGGTGTTAAGGCAGAGAATGTAACTGGTGCACCATGCCTGAATAGCAGATAGACAATCAGGGATGAGCAAAAAGGAGGAGGAGGCCGAGGGTAGCCTGAAACAGAGCTGTGTGTCATCCGCATAAGACTGAAAGTTTGAGGAAAACGTAGAGATCAGGAGGGCCAAATAGGCCAGATAGACATTGAAGAGCCAGGGAGAGAGGACAGAGTCCTGGGGAACACCATATGTGGAGAGAGAGGTGGTGGAGAGAAAGGACCAGAGCTGCACCTGGGAAGGTCGGTCCAGGAGGAAGAAGGTTAGCCACACCAGAGCCTGATCTGTGATGCCACGTCTCTGACAGAGATGAGTAATTAGGATGTTGTGGTTGACCGTGTCAAATTCAGAGGAAAGGTCAAGGAGAATGAGGACAGAGAGCTAGAGTCAAGATTAGAGAGCAGATCTTCACAGATGTTTAGGAGTGCAGTTTCTGTGCCTTTGGCTGCTCTGAAGCCAGACTGATGGACATGGAGCCAATCAACAGTTTCATTGTGGAGGGTTAGCTAAAGCCAACTTCTCTAGGAGTTTGCCCTGGAAAAGAGTGATACAGATCGGGTGTTAGTTTGCCGGAATCGAGGGGTCGCGGAAGGCTTTTTTAGTAGGGGGCACAGAAGGGAGTACTTGAGAAGAGAGGGAAAAGATCCAGTCGTGAAGGAGTGATTACAGAAATGGTTCTGGAGGAGCAAGGAGTCATGTGTTTGGATGAGACTTTCATAGACCGAACTTGCCTGAAATCATCTTCAGGTGTTAAAGGAGAGAGGGAGGAGAGAAAGAGAGGAGGAAGGCGGCCAATGAAGGCCTGCGAGAGGTGGAGGGAGAGAGAAGAGAAGAGGAGGAGAGTGCAGACTGGATGTCCTGAGTTTTAGTAGTGAAATGTGAAGCCAGTGCCATGCAGAAGGCCTGGGTAGGTGTAGAAGAGGTAGCTACAGCAGTAGGGTTGGCCAGCTAACTTGCAGGTTTTGATAACTTCAGACGTGTTGTTAGAGGCTGTGAATCTGTGAGTCACGACACATGATTAAAAAAAAATAGAAGCCTTCGGCTTGTACCAAAACTAAAGTTCAAACATTAAGGTTATTTCTGCTCAGCTTGTAGTCTTGCCAATTTCCCTTATTGCTAGAAACATATCATGGAGATAAGGCCAAGAAAACAGACATGTTCAGTGTACAAAGGTATTCTCTGGAAGAGGTGTCCCTGTAGTGGTCGGGGAAGAAGTGTGGGAGAGAATATGAGGGAAGCGAAGAAGACAGGGAGGGAGAAGAAAATATAGATGGGATTATTGCTTTAGGGGACTGCATCCCTGGTGATGGTCAAACACAGTATGCAAGGTTGTTTTGTAGTTCTTTGTCTTTGTTGAGCCTCTTCTCACAGAACATAGAGAGAGGATCCTAGTTCTTCTGTTTGTCTGCCCTTACGTTCACTGTTACTGCCACGAGAGGTAGGTTTGAATCCTTCAATGTCAAAGAATTTCATGAGGTTTGGTTCACAAAAGTGAAGGTCATAAAAATAATTTGCAACAGGTGAGTAGATGCTCTGATGGGAGCAGAGGAAAACATGTGGAGTCTGTAACCTACCTTAATGTGCCCACATAGGTTATGATGTGAGTGGCCCGGTCTCTGTAGCATGTGGTGGGTGGGGGGGGGAGGGAGAAAATTGAAACATAAGAAGGATGCTGAAATAGAAACAAGGGCTAGGTTGGGCACCTCATGTTAAAAGCATGTAAGCAAGGTCAGAGATCATCGTGGTGTCCCCCAAGAGATGACACTTGCAGGAATACAGATCTTGGGAAAGTGAGTTTCGCAGTCTGGGTGGCAACGTGGACGAGCCCGTAATGGACATGAAAGAAGTGAAAAAAGGAAGATAAGGGATTGGCCAGGAGCAGGGAGGACACGAAAACTGGTGTATCCGGGCTGGGGAATAGGCCTCGGACAGCAGGAGTGGCATGCGTGGCAGGAGTGGCGTGGTTGAACAGCAGAGCAGCCTCAAATGAAAGAGCCGTGAGAACATTACCGGCGGTAGGATGGCAATGGATGCATCCTGTATACATATTGCTACCAAGCGTTATGCTATTCTCGAGTTCTTTGGTTCTCCACACATACATATATTTACAGGGGCGCAGGGGAAGTTGTACACAGTGAATGTGGACAGTTAATGAATGTATTGTTGATAAATGTACAAGGATTTGTTTTTGTCTTGCAAGTCTTGAGTTTTGTTTATGCCATGTTGGAAATGAATGCATTCAGTGCACTTGTAGAAAGCCTGTGTGTGGTACTGGTAGCCACGTGTTTTGTCCTGTTATCTGTCTCTTGATTTTACTTGGACGTAATTTATTCCCTAGGTGCCTGATAAATGTATACGTGGCCCTTGAAACACGTAGATCGTGGGTGCAGATCCATGTCCATAGTTATAAGATGCCAACTGCCTTTAAAAATGGAAAAGAACTTCTCACTTTGTCAGGAGTAGGTGGTAATGAATCTTTTTTATTTTATGACTAGCAAAAAGTACCCATACTCTGTACGCGTTCGGTAGACAGACATGATAGCACTCTCATTAATTGTTGAAAATCAACGATCCTGTAGGTCGCTTATAGCTTACTGTGCGTTCTTTGCACTCTGAAGTAAACCGCACTGAGAATGGGTGCGTGTGGCTGGCTGACATATCCCGGAGCAGATGTCGATGGGAGGTGAGAGTTGGCGTGCTGCAGCATACCAGAACCTTCTGTGTGCTCTCCCCACCTGTTGCCTCACACTGGTGTGGTGGTGTGCATTGCACTGCAAATATCTCAGAAGCTGTGCCTCCAAGGGCCTTGAAATGTGGTTTTGGGACCTCGGGTTTTGTTCCTCACGTTGAGACACTTAAAATGAGGTTTGTCCGGTCCTTCTACAACCGCATTGATGTTTCGCAAATTTCAAGCAGCCATCTCATGTGTGAAGGGGATAAAATCTGGGGAAAGAGGTGGGGTGTCCAGATATCATGTAGCCAGTAATGTACGGAGGGTCCTAACAGGTAAGTATGATAAATGTTACATAGATTGGTGGAACGTTGTGGAATGGTATAAGGAACCAACTAACAGATGTTCTGGTTTATTCAGACCTTGTTCTAAGCCTCCTCTATTGACACCCCTAAAATCCTCTTTTGTAGAACCTGGTAACCATCTCTCTGGATTGTGTCTGGAAATCTGTCTCCAGGATACAAATGCATCTAGTTCTCAAAAATTCCAGAGGGAATGTTTTTATGAGACTTCTGGAGTATGTGCTGTAGGCCCTTAGAATGAAATCGGTCACAGCAGGTATGCAAAATAGTCTGGGTCAAAAATCAAGAAAAGTGAGACAACTCTTGCTTTTCTCTGTGGGGAACACAAGATTCCAAGTTTTGTTTTTGTGATGAGTTATAAAACGAGCCATCATGGATGGTTCATGGATCATGGATGGTTCATGGATACCCACAGGACTATACCATTAATACATTCTGGGGAGTCCTTTGGTGGTTATCCTCTTTGAAATGACCACGAGGTCCATCCTTACAAGCAGTAGCCTGGTGGAGGCTTTTTTTTAGGAATATGTTGATATCGGTTGAGGATTCCTTTTATAGTGATTTGAATCGCATGGCAAACAATGTATTGAACAATGCAGTGAAAAGATTTGCCAATACCTGTCATAATCTCTTGGGTGAGATGGAATTAACTAGTGTCCACCTGAACCGAACATCAAATAGGGTAAAACAAACGATTTTTGACAGGGATTGGATCATCACTTGTGAAAACATTCATAAGTATTCATTGGGCCTCATTACAAGCATGGTGGTCCGGGAACTACGGTACCGGTAAGCATGCCGGTACCATAGTTTCCGAACCACCATACTACAGGCTCTGCTCGCCGGAACCGTTTCACCTGCCAGGTTTTTCCTGGCGGGTGTAACGGCACCCACGAGCAGAGCACGTCGGATGCACCGGCACAACTCTGTATGTGCCGGTGCATCCGACCTCCCCATCCCCATTCAGCCCTATGGGGTAGAATGGGGATCGGGAGGCCCTTGTTTCCGGCACCCGCAAATGGGCAATTACAGGGTCCGCCAAGCTCGACATGACCCGGTTCTTGCCCATTTGCGGGTGCCGGAAAAAATGCAACACCGGCGGCAGCCGTACCCTTAATAAGGGCACGGCTACCACCAGAGTTGTAATGAGGCCCATTGTCTGCACCGTTACGAGATGAACACAAAAAGCGGGGTGTTTTTGGCCACGTACCTGAAAAAGTCTCCAAGTAAAATTTGGACCATTACATTTATGCGATTTAGGGTGAATGTACGCCTTCCTGGCTAGGGAGATTTTAACCATTTGAAAGATTGTACCTATTAAGTTATTCTTTTGTTGATATTGTAATAATGTAAATGAAGTAAAAACGTTGAAACATGTAATGTTAGGGTGCTCAATATTACTCAATTTACGTCTGCTCCACTTTTAAGCATTTATTCATAGCACAGACTTTATTGAAGTGCAATGTTTATGGCAGTGATTGCTGAGTGCAACGTGTATGTCATTGCCAATAGCGGTGGGGAGATTCCTGACCCAGCTAAGACCTGTATTGCTTAACAGCTCCTCTCTGGGGCTCAAGAGGGGGCGGGGGGGATTGGTGCTGTAATTATTATGCTGCGAGGGGGATGGAGTCATTACAATTTGATATTTTAACGGATGAATTGATGGGTTTTATGAATTTGATTTTATTGGATGTCTTTCTAGTTTGTTAAAGGTTCATGTAAAATAACCAAACACAAATAAATAAATAAAAAATAACAGTCGTTTGCTACCGCATCCTCTATATCCCTTTCAACTTGTGATATGTGCTGCATTATGCTGTATGAACCAATAACACAACATGACCTGCAAGCAGCACCCCCGTACCCCCCTAGTGTTCACTATGGACTATACTGGTTCGGGATGATGGAAGTTGCAGTCAAACGTTTCAGAGATCCAAAGGCTGCAGATCCCTGTTGTAAGTATAGGTTTCAAACACTTCTTTTCATAATCACCATTTTACTGGTGCTTGTCGAGCGGTGAGAGGAAAATTCCACCTGCAGTGACATTTCCTGCACGGTCCCCTCTGCTGAACTATTTAGGTGCTACAAAACTGTGCTTAACAGCATACAGGATTGCTATTAAGTTACTCAAAAGGAGCTGCACAGCTTGTGAAATATCACCAGGAGCACTTACTTGCGCACACTTGCACTCTATTTTCTATGTTAATTGAAGGATTCGCTGTGTCCGACTGATTTTGGCATATGCAAGACACGCCCTTCACAAATGTCGCGTCATCGTTCTTATCCAAACTCACACTGTTTTCCACAGCTTGTAGCATGTGCAACAGTACTTCTGGCTGCAAACGTGCACTGTACTTGTTTTCTCATAAAGCTTCCCCAGTGCTACACTAGATCAAGGGTTTACAACCTCTGGTTATCCAGAGGTTTTGTACTACAATTCCCATAATAGCTGTCTAGTGACTATGCTGGTTAGGGATGATGGGACTTGTAGTCCAACACATCTGTTGAGCCAAAAGTTGTAGACCCCTGCACTAGATTCTGCTCCTTGAGAAACATCCAGAAGTCCATTTTCGATTGTAGCATTAAAATGTCTTTCCTAACAATACCCAAAATATTACTTATGGAAATTTTTGCATGCTGGGAACTCAATTCCTCAGTATAGTATCACATATTCCTCCCCGGCCATGATGAATTCTAGGTCACAGTTTTCATTCAGCATCTACTTAAGCAATAATCCCTGAGCTCGGGGAGGGGTGGGGGGGAGGGTCATTACTTCTTGTGTTAATGCCCTGGGGCCCGTATGCTAATGTCCCCGCTCCAAGCCTCTCCATTGGCTTGTAGGACAAACTCACGCCCCCGCCAGGTACTAATTCTTAATGATGGCTCGTATAGCAATTCTTAACAGAAGATTTAATGTATGTGTTTTTCTTACTCCACCATCAATTACCACAAATCAACTCCTCCTTAAGCACACACATTGAGGAGCGGAGCCGGGATAATATGGAGGTTCAAATTCCTTGCAATCGTGCCACTGAAAGTGCTGGAACACTCTACGAAGTAATGAAAGGAAAGGTGAAGAGATACAAATGAATGTGTCATTCATTTCGTTGACCCCTCCCGCATCACGATACTACAGAAATGGCAGGTATACATCACTGGTGGTCTCTGACTCTTCCCCGCCACTGTATCGCAGATGGGCGAGATGGTATTCACTAAGACAACCCTACTGACCTTATCTGACAGGGATCGAAGAACCACTAAACCTGCACGCTATCGAGGACATGAATGAGCTGTGATCAAAATGACATCACTACTGAGCAGTGAAACACATAGGTGCATTAAACACGAAACACAAACTCATCCATTACAAAGATACCTGAACAATAGGTCATCTTGCACTTAGGCATGACGAATGTTTGCATCCACTAGGTTAGAAGACACTTATTCTTTTCTATGACGAAACGCTAGACACACAAGAATGCACATAATGCTTGCTTATGCAGAATGCGGCTAATACAAGTGCCCATGTAAACCAAAATGGATGGCGGGGCCACGTGTGGGTGAATGGGGGACAGCGGCGAAGCTTCGAGTTTGCAGGGGGACCTAGCTCACTGAGTTAGCAGAAAAACCCAAGGCGAACCCAGTGTTGCATTGCCGAAGGACATGATGCGCAGATGACGTGTTTTTACCTGTTGCAATTTAGCAGGTGGTCTCAGGCAGTGCTAGCAGATAGTGCGTGCCTGGCGGATGATTTCACTAACACCTACATAAACTATACATTGTTGATTCCCTTTACTAACCACTACCTACATTAGGTGTTTGCAATATGCCACGTCACTGATGATGTTTTGGCCTTTTTAAGAGGTTGTCAAGCCTGGAGCTGTTGAGAGCTGGGAAGATTTGCCTAATGTTCGCGCTGTCCCTGTTTTACGGTCATTTTTAAATAAAACAGGAGTTTGACACATTTTTGGTTTCTCTTGTTTTTTGGGGGCGTGGGATTTCCCCTGGCCTGACCTCTTGTTTATCCACAGGGGTCTTTCTGCCCCTCCAATCCATGTGGTAGCAGAGGATGGTTCGCCAATGCCCTCTCTGATTTACTGCTTTTTCCCACCGCAGGCCTGATGGACTGCGTTATTCCCCATGAGGACGGATTCCTAATTATGCAGGAGTCGAGAAGGTCTCCAGGAGCCCCATTCGTAAAATTCATGTCCTGAAGCCCTGAAGCCCTGAGATAAGTCCACAACATTGATTCCCTGAGAGCTTCCCTTACTTCTTCCAAACATTGCCATTGCCACCATGTTAGGTTATACTGGAAGAGGGAGGGTAAAGGTTGTGTTACACTCCTCAGCACCTCACTACCAATCTCAAAACCAACAAATAGGTTTCTCCGGGACAACATTAGGAGTGCATATGTGTTCATTGTTTCTTGTTACCATGTTAGGTTAGCACATGACGGATGGAAGACACTTGAGACTTGATGAACCAACAAGTGTTTATTCAGCAGAGCAAGAGTAAATATATAGTGCATGTTATGTGATGTTATTGCATTTTGTAAAGCTCTCCTATACAGAACACATGGATTTCCTGGAGCTGAGTTAAGAAAACAGAGTTTATGAAAAAGCAGAGAGAAAACATCCAGGTTTTCACTGCTTTAGGAAAATACCGGAATTTCAATGTTGATCTGATAGAGAAGGGAAGTGAACTGCAGGGGACTAGAGCCAAAGCAGAAAAGGAGCAACCCCCATTCCTTCTTCTCTTGAAGGGAGGAGTTTTTAGATAAGACCAAAGAGCTCTAGAGATGCAGAATGATTAATACAGAAGGAACACTGGGTCCGCTGCCATGGACACACAAGTGGACTATACTCGATAACTTTAAATAAATGCAATACTTAATGGTGAACCAATGCAACAAAAAAGAACAGGCGAGATATAAGTGCTGTGCTTAATGTTAGCACACAGACAACCTGCCGCATTTTGCACTAATCAGAGCTGTCTAATCCTGCACTCAGGGAGTCCTAGATGGATTGCATTACTGATGCCAGGTCTAGATTGGTCAACAACAGTGATCAGGAAAAGTCGACAGGTGTAGGTCAGAAAGAGAAAAATATGCTTGAGTACTCAAAGGTGATAGGTGTAGGAAGAGGATAATTTTTCATATGGGGAATGAGAGACAATTTCTTGGCCAGCTTGACAACCGGATTCTTCATAGTGGAGCAGGGCTGAAGGAATGGGAACAGAGAGGAGGCCCAGAAATGTGCCCCTAGACCTTCAGCTCCTTGCCGACCAACATAACTGTGGCCCTATCACCATTGAGCTGCAGACCATTAGAGCTCTTCTAGTTGGCAACCACGTTCATAGTCAGTTGCAAATTGTTAGCAATGTCATCCAGCCTTCCATCCAATCAAATGGCTTTGTGTAGTTGGATTTCGTTTGCTTACACAGAAGATACAGTGTCACACATAACGATTAAAGATTAAAGGGGGAGGGGAGAGCCCTGGACAATGGTGCAGAGCAGAGATTGAAAACTGCCTGGTTTGGTCTGATACCTTAGCACTCTATAAAACAATGTCACAAGAAGGGCTGCCATGCATGGCCTCTTATCTCTGTGTCATTGTGACTGAAGTATCTTATCAAAGCTTCCACTAACCTCTACAGCTGAGCATCTGAAGTTTCTCATCATGGAATCCACTACATCACCTCACTCTGGTGCACTCTAGCATGTGACGGGTCTTAGCAAGGACATGCACCTCTTACCTCTGTAACCTCACAGCTAAAGGGTTTTAGCATTAGCAAGAACTGCACTGCATGGCCTCTTACCTTTGTGACCTAGCAAATCAAGGGTTTTAGCAAGGACTACACTACATGGCCTCTTACCTTTGTGCACTAGCAACTAAAGGGTCTCAGCAAGGACTGCACTACAAGCCTATTACCTTTGTGCTCTAGCAACTAAAGGGTCTTAGCAAGGATGGCGCTGCATGGCCTCTTACCTTTGCAGCTTTGCAACGGAAGTGTCTTAGCAAGGACTGCACTGCATGGCCTCTTACCTTTGCAGCCTTACAACTGAAGTGTTTCAGCAAATGACTGCACTGCATGGCCTAGTACTTTTGCGGCCTAGCAACTGAAGTGTATTTCAAGGACTGCACTACATGGCCTATTACCTTTGCGATCTAGCAACTAAAGGGTCTTAGCAAGGATGGCACTGCATGGCCGCTTACCTTTGCAGTTTGCAACTAAAGGGTTTTAGCAAGGACTGCACTGCATGGCCTATTACCTTTGCGCCCTAAAAACTGAAGGGTCTTAACAAGAACAGCACTGCATGGCCTCTTACCTTTGTGGGCTAGCAACTAAAGGGTCTTAGCAAGGATGGCACTGCATGGCCTACTACCTCTGCAGTCCTTGCAACTGAAGTGTTTTAGCAAGGACTGTAGTGCATGGCCTCTTACATTTACGATCTAGCAACTGAAGTGTTTTAGCAAAGGACTGCACCGCATGGCCTATTACCTTTGCAGCCTTGCAACTGAAGTATATTTCAAGCACTGCAATACATGACCTATTACCTTTGCGATCTAGCAACTAAAGGGTCTTAGCAAGGATGGCACTGTATGGCCTCTTACCTTTGCAGCCTTGCAACTGAAGTGTCTTAGCAAAGGACTGCACCGCATGGCCTATTACCTTTGCAGCCTTGCAACTGAAGTGTATTTCAAGGACTGCACTACATGGCCTATTACCTTTGCGATCTAGCAACTAAAGGGTCTTAGCAAGGATTGCACTGCATGGCCGCTGACCTTTATAGCCTTGCAACTGAAGGGTCTTAGCAAGGACTGCACTGCATGGCCTATTACCTTTGCGGCCTTTCAACTGAAGTGTCTTAGCAAGGACTGCACTATATGGCCTATAACCTTTGTGATCTAGCAACTAAAGGATCTTAGCAAGGACGGCACTGCATGGTTTCTTACCTGTGGGCCCTAGACGCTGAAGTGTCTTAGTCTGCAAACCCGTGTTCATGACATCACTCTGCTGCACCATGCCAACTGATGGGTCTTAGCAAGGACCCCGCTGCATGATACCAAACCATTGCACCCTAGCAACTGAAGCGTCATAATGAAGAGTTCACCACATGGCCTCTACCTTCTTCACCCAGGCATCTGAAGTATCAGTTCTTTTTGAAAATGTTACCAATGACAGATACAAAACAAAATAAGTTGACAGCAACCAATTAAAGAGCAGAACAATCGTATAACAACTACGTGGTGAAGAGAAATTAAAACAAAGGTATAAATAGAATGACTAAAGACTAGAAAATATGTCTTGCCTGTCAACTAAAACGTAACTAGATAAATATCGTAAGTTGATGGAAGAGAGTACAAACATTCAAAGAAAGACAAATTGAAATAATCATGTCATTTTGAATCCATGCATCAACCAGCCTGGGTGCCTTCGTGGTATTATGATGATCATTTAAATAAATGTGAACTGCATAGAGTATTCTACTATTCTAATTAATTCCGTGGATTCTTTTATGAAAGGGCAAAAAAAAGATTTCAATCCAAAATGAATGCCCTTTGCTGTATTAAAAGTGAAAACACAGCACTCAAAAGTGGCAAAAAGGAACATGAACACCAATTTAAATAGTGCGTCAATTTTTTATTGGAAAATCTATTCTTGAAAATGAGCAATTTAGATTAAGACTGAAAAATGACAATAGTGGTCAAATACCTGTTTTTCTAAATCTCGTAGAAAATGAAATATTTATGAATTAAAAACGTATGAAAAATAATTAAAAATTGCAAAAGAGGATTTGAAAGTACCTTTATTTAAAAACAAAACAAAGAACAAAGAAATCATCTATGTCAGTGGTAAGGTGAGTGTCAGGCACTGAAGCAACTTTGCCTCCAATTCTTTTTCCCACAGATGTGTTGACAGCTGCTGGGGGAAGCAGGTCAGGAGTTTCAAGGTGGGTACAAGAAAGGAAGAGGATAACAAAGAGTAAGGATGGGCCGTGGAAGGGGTAGGTTACGGGACCGTTGACAGAACATTTTATTACGCTAACTACAACCTCCTCACAAGACAAGGGTCATTTCCTATTCAGGATAGGAACCTTTCTTGTACTGAAATGTGCCCAGCCATTTGGTCTCACCACAACATGCACTATTTGATCTCCTTGCTGAACCACAGCCTGCTTCCCAAATTCTGACTACCTGAGCTCATCTTTTCACAGGCAACATTGCTGAAGACCTCTAAACTCCAGTACCCCTTTCATAATCTCCAATTGCCCTTTAATATCAGCATATTATGTGATGACTCCTTCAATCATTTCCAAACTCTAGTGGACGAAGCCACCAATCAACGAGGCCCTGAACCACCATTCTAGACAGGAACAACCGTGCTCTCTGTGGCTCAACACAGAGCTTCTGAGGCCCAAGCAGAAATGCTGACACTTGGAAAATATAGGGCAGAAGGCAGCAACGCCTGCTCTGTTGCACTATAATAAAAGGCATTTTAGACTCCAAAAACATTTCTTACATGCAGGGATTTCACAGGCCAGTAATAAATGTAGAGATTTGTATCAGGCTACTCACATTATTGTGTCACAGTCCTGCACTCAAAGGGATGTGACACTGTCCCAAGATTGCTGTCAAGCATTTAATTCCTTCTTCATTAAGGAGATAAAGGTGAGCCAAGAGGAGCAGCCTTTGGCGCTATTTTCTGTCCTCGCGGAGCTCGCTGCCAGGCCCCTCTTCTATTCTTTGAACAGTGTCTCCACTGAAGGCACTCTAAATCTTTTAAACTGCTAGACTCCCACATGTAGCTTTGGATATGCAATGGACGCTTTAGTGGCACATGAACATTCCTTTGCTTGACCTCTGTGAATCACTACATTTTTTAACATATCTTTACCCAAATGAACCATTCCTCGTCTTTAAAACATGTGCTAATCTCTTCCCTGCTGAAGAAACCTTCCCTGGACGCACCTGTCCTTTATGCCTTTTGACGACTGTGGGCCTTCCATGTCATCATTAGCTAACTGGAGACTAACCTTGAACATTCTGTCATCCAGGATATATTTCAATCATGCTTATTGTCATGTATGTTACCAACACGTTGCATTTCCATCCATAATACATGCATGCATAACAACTGTGGCATCTATATGTATATAGTAATGTAGGTTACCTACACACTTCACTTCCATCTATAATACATGCATGTATATCAACTGTGGTATGTATGTGTACATAGTTGATGAGGGTTTGTACATAGTTATTTAGAGCTCAGTGCAGTAGTGGCATTCCAGTATGGAATGAGAATCTAATGGCAAGAAAAAGAATGTTAGCTTTTAAAACTATTGAACTGTTTGCCCTGCTGAAGAGGTTGGGGCTACAGTAAGGAGAACAACAATAAATCATGGTTGCACAGACTCACCGTCTTTGTGTGGTCTGTCAACTTTATACTTCTACATCAGCAACTTCACTGAATCGGCCTCGCCACATGCAACAATGATCACATTCCCATCCTGACTCTTGGGAAGAAACTAGTGGTGTTGGACTTGCCGGCGTATTTGATAACGTTGACCTGTTGCAGAATCAACTTAGGTAAGTGGCGGGACAGGAGAGGGTCCCTCTTCAATGGCTCTGCACCTTTCTTTATAACTGTCAGTAAAGTGTTCAACTTAGACATGTTTGCTCCTCCAACCAGGCAATAAGGAGTGGAGTCCAAAGAGCTCTCTCTTGCACCCCTCTTGTTTGAATTTCAATATCATTCCTCAGTGGACAACATACAAAGTTACGTGTGCGTTAACAACCAGCATGAAGAGTTTACTTCTAAATGATCACGTCTTGAGATAGGTGGATGAGAGATAGTGAATTAAAGCTTAATCCCTCCAAAATGAAGGTCCTCATGTTTGGACTATAACACCTCCACTACATACCAGCGTGTCTTCCTGCACATCCAAAAATGTTTGGTCAAGCTGAACCCATTGCAGAGAAAGTGAAAAACCTGGGAGTGCTTTGGGAGCCTACGCTAATGTTGGATGACCAAATTATTAGAGTAAGAAAAGGACCATGTTTGAAGCCTCAAACACTGTGTCACACTCTACCGTACCCCTCTGACGGCATCACCACTCTCTGTTGGGAGGCTTGGTCAATTCCGGCCTGGTCTTTGCAAATGCTATTTACAACGGTCTTCGGCCTCCAGCAGTTTGGGCCATCTTTGACCTGAGGAAGACGAGTTCCATCACTCAGCTTTGATGCTCTTTTCACTGGCTGCCTGTCCAGAGTTACCTTATTTTGAAGATCTAGTTTCATATAATTTCATAACTTGGCACCAGCCCATCTGGTGGCCAAACGGTGTAATTATCTCCCCAGTAGATCGCTCTGCTGCTCTGACCAATGGCTGCTCACAATTCCTGCGTTCAAGTTTAAGGCCAAAGAAGAAAGAAGTGTCTTAATACAGACTGGCAGCCTTCGGCTTGGCATGCCCTTCCCCTGCAAATCTGTAACATTTGCAATCTGATAACCTGCAGACATGCCGTCATGATGTTCCTATTCAATTAGTTCCATTTTCTCCATTCCTCATCAGACATTGGTGTCAGGATGGTGCCTAGAAGCAATGGCATCTGCGCTACTGTGCCTTACAAGTATCATAACCAAATCAAACCCTTAGAGTGGAAGCATGAGGGGGAGGGGAAGACACCATGGTAGACGACTGAGTAGAAGGGCAGCAGAAGGATTCCACCCACCCTACTCACAGTAAAGCTTGTTAATGATGGCTTTGCCTGAAACCAGTAAAGCAATGGACGAAGCCACGAATGTACAAGAAAGAACACAAGGACAGTCAAAAGAAGGGTTCAGTTGTGCCATGTTAATTTAGTTTTAGCAAATGAAACAAACATGAATTAGGCTTATAACTTTGTGTGTTGTTCTGTGTTTTTCAATGCTCGCCCGTAGATTCGTCATTATGGAATAAATAGCAATCTGGCGAGAAACATTTTTTCTTAATACATTTGCAACTATTTCTAACATGGACTTTCACACATACTAACAGACAGGCAGTGCTGTTAAAGAAGCTATTCAGTGTTAAGACAGTTTATGACTTTTCATATGAGTCAATTCTCAATATGTCTCCACTGAAGCAAGGCGCTGATACCACTGGCACACACCCTCTCTCTTCACCAAAGCTATTAATCCATAATTAACAGTTTCACATTAGTTTTATGGAGGCATTATGATGCTAGTATTGAGGGATGCCTACAATATTTTAGGTCGAATCTCCGTTAGGGAATGCTAACTAAAGGAACTAATGGCGCAAGGAAGACATGTCTCCGAACGAGTATAATTAAAAAGGTTTCAGTGCGAGCATAAGTTCTGTTTCATATCTCGCAGTATTATAAATGAGATGAAGGGCTTTGAGGATTTATGCAGATCCATTAATCCAGTACAAGAGATATGCAACAACATTTCCCCTATTTTCCAAGATATTAGACTTGCGTTAGCAAATTGATCACTATGTACTGATCCGAATGGGGCATCCCCTGATGGGAGGACAATAGTCCCCCCCCCTACGGCTGAACGGGTTTGCACCTCTGGCGCAAACTCTGATTATTGGAGAAAGCTAAAGTATCTGCCATGCACCTTTTTAGGGCATCTGCCCAACTAGAGTTGCCCTCTCCTTGTAAATCGGCTCAGAGATTTTCTTGGAAACGGGGTTGGTTTTCACCAACCTAAGGACAGTCTCGGTCCATCCTCGTCTGAAGAAACCATCGCTGGATCCTTCTGATCCAGTCATCTTCAGGCTCCTCTCACGACTCCCATTTCTAGGAAAACCAGTGGTTGCACAACTTCAGCCCTGCATTGAATCTGCCAGCATTCTAGTCAATCACCAGTTGGATTTTCCTCAGAGAATGGGAGCGAGGTAGTCGTGGTTGTTAATCCGGATGACTTTCGGAAGTCGTCTGGTGGTGGCGGGGCTGGTGACATAGCTTCGCTTGATGGTTCCACTTCATTTTATGCTGTTGACTAGACCATCCTTCCGGGTCTCCTATAATGGGTTGACATCTGGGGGATAGTTACCTAATGACTACCCTCTGTCCTCACAGGTGAGCAATAAAAGTATTAGTTAAGGACATATGGCATTGAGTGTGAGGTTTCTCAGGGCTCTGCTTTGTGGCCTCTTTTATTTAAGTAAAGTTTTCAGCCCTTTTCAAAATTACTCCTTCCCCATGGCATGCTGTTCTGTATATATGTTGAAGACACACAATTGCATTTTCACTTCAAAGGTGATACAGACTCAATCAAAAACATGTTTCTAAATTTGTCACAGCTTTTTATAGGTGGATGTATGCCCAAACATTGATAGTGTATCATAATACCGAGATCTGTGGCCCTCCAACTAATGTGTATAATAATCATGTCTGGCGACACACTATCGGAGCAGCACCTTCAGCCGCCAACCGGTTTTGAAAACTAGGTGTGTCAACGGCTAATGAGTTAATTCTGTCAGCAGACATCAGCATGAAAATCTTGTTTGGCTCAGATAAGGCTCTTGAAAATACTTCTCTTTTACACCTCCGATGACTGTTGCTTGGAACATCTTAGACTCCCTCTATCTTCCATTAAAACACCCAAATTAAATAATCTGTTTTTGGATAAGTCATGCAGTGATGTTCGACTGGTATTTGCCCTCTGAATATGTTGGCAGTCTGTGGTGTCAAGGTGCTATTTCTGAGGGTGCGGGTCTGCACATTATAAAATATAACACGCTGAGCAGTAATATTGCATCAGGACATCACATCACAGAGAAATAATATCACTCCAGGGCCATTGCAGAACTGAGAGATAACATAATTTCAGTGACATCACACCACTTAGCTTAATATCACTCCAGGGTATTGCAGAATTGAGATATAACATTACCTCAATGATAGTACAACACTGAAAAATAACATTGTAGAACTGAGTGGTAATATCCTCTGTGTAATGGTACAGGCTTGAGTAGGAACATCTCAGGGCCTTTATGAGAGATAACATCATCTCCGTGTCAGTCCCCGGGGCCATTGTAGGACTGAGAGTTTATAATACCTTAATGGCAGACCAATACTGAGAAATAACACCACACTGCCATTATGGTATTAAGAGACATCAGTTCAGTCATAATACAGAATTTAGGAATAACATTGCCCCAGTACCATTGTAGAATTGAACGGTAATATCCTCTGTGTAAGGGTGCAGCCTTGAGTAGGAACATCTCTGGGCCTTTATGAGAGACAACATCATCTCTGTGTCAGTCCCCGAGACCATTGTAGGACTGAGAGTTAAAGGAATAGTTTGTTCAGAAATATTATTGGCCAAAAAGATGGCCAATAATAAAACAAATATGTAAAATATATATTTTTTAAGTGTCTATGTAAAGTTTCAAGCAAATGAAGCTCAAACTTTAAAATTGCAAGCACTAGGGGGCATCCATTTTGTGAAATGGATGCCGCCTGTGCTTGCGTTTGTGGCACTAATGAAGCAAAAGCTAGCCAGCTGTAGTAAACAAAACTACCACTGGGTGGCTTTTGCTTCATTGGTCCCAGACGCGGAGGACGCGAAACAGAGACTACAGGCAGGAAAGCTGCAGCTGCATCTCGGTAAGTGCTATTTTTTACAAAAAATAAGCACTAGCTGTGTTTTTTTTTCTAGGTTTTCCGGGCTGGAGGAGCCCGGAAAACTTAGAAATGAAACCGCAGCTTTTTAAACGTTGTATTGATGTTTGCGGTAGCTTCAGCTTGGAGCCCCATGGGCTCCAAACTGAAGCTACCGCAAACATAAATACAACGTTGTTGTTTCAAAAACGCTTCAGTTTTTATTTCTAAGTTTCTCAGGCTCCTCCGAGCGGGAGCACCGGAGACCCAAAGTGAAAGCCAAGGCAGGCACAAACACAACACGGTTGTGTTTCCATTCTGCGGTGTTTCTGCTTACAGCAGCTTTCACTTTGGAGCTCCCGAGAGCTCCAAAGTGAAAGCCGCTGCAGGCAGAAACACAACGCGGGTATTTAGAAATGCCACAGTGTTTCTGCTTACAGCAGCTTTCACTCTAAGGCTCTCAGGCTCCCCGGGGGGAGCCCGAGAGCTCCAAAGTGAAAGCCGCTGCAGGCAGAAACTCAACGCAGGCGTTTAGAAATGCTGCAGTGTTTCTGCTTACAACAGCTTTCATTCTGGGGCTCTCTGGGGGGAGCCCGAGAGCCCCAAAGTGAAAGCCGCTGCAGGCAGAAACACAACGCGGGTCTTTAGAAATGCTGCAGTGCTTCTCACTGTGGCAGCTTTCGCGTGGAGTCTCCTGGACTCCCCCAACCACGGCAATCACAAATACAACAACGTTATATTTTTAATTGGTGCACCTCGGCTTTTTGCCTTCATTTTACGTTTTCTGTGCTTCCCTGGGCTTGGGGAGCACAGAAAATGTAAAATGAAAGTGAAGGCAGCCTCCTCAGCTCTGTTCAGGCTGCAGTAAGCAAAAGCTCCCAGTAGGGGGCTTTTGCTGCTTGTTTAGTGCCGCATATGCAGAGCCCAGGAGGCTGTCTGCAATCACAAAATGGATGCCCTCTAGTGATTGCAATTTTAAAGTTTGAGCTTCATTTGCTCGAAACCTTACATAGACACTTAAAAAATATATATATTTTACATATTTATTTTATTATTGCCCATCTTTTTGGTCAATAATATTTTCTGACCCAACCATTCCTTTAACAATACCTTAATGGCAGAACAATACTGAGGAATAACATCACCCCACTGCCATTACAGTATTAAGAGACAACATCAGTTCAGACATAATTCAGAATTTAGAGATAACATTACCCCAGGGCCATTTCAGAAGTGAGAGATAAAATTACCTCAATGACAGTGCAGCACTGTGTACGAACAATGCCACAGGGCCATTGCATAACTGAGGATGTTAGGGAGATTTTCCTTAGGCCTTGGGGGTCAGGGTCTTTAGCTGTATCTTCCTGGTTTAGGTGCTGTAAGGATTCTCGAAAGCTCACCAGACTCTTCAATTAGAATTCATGACAGCACAGCACAGGCCTAACTCTCCGGAGGTGGAGTGTGGCGGTACACAGGTACTGTACACACTTTTCATTAATACGGCTGAAGGAAATGTCTGCCCACCAAATTTTTATAAAAATATAATCTTTATATAAGAAAAGGCAAAGAGAAAAAGCAGTACACTCACAGGTAAATAACTGTGTAGAACTGAAGTTGCCACAATGTATCAGGTAAGTAACAAAGTTTTAAGCAAGAGTTCTTTAGAGTCAATAGAGTGTCCCACCTAGAAATAAAAAAGCAGTACCGGGTATGTAAAGGCTTTGCAGATCTATGTCTAGTTGTTGCATGAATAAAACTGACTCTACAGATGGCAGCGGTTAAGTAGGACCTCCTCAAGTTTAGTTATTTATTTATGTGTTTGCTTATAAAGCGCCGAAAGCCCGCAGGCTTCAGGGCGATGAACATAAAACATACAAGTAACAAGCAAGACAAAGAACACACGCCGAGAAACTGAGCACAATAGAGACCAAAAACAAACAAATTAAAAGTAACAATACCAACTAATCAAATAAGGTATGAAAGCTACAGAGTAAAACACATAATCAGCATCAGAGCATCAGTGAATAAAGAAAAAGTTATAAAAGGACCACAACATTGGCAAATCAATTCAGTACAATTCTGAGGTTAGTGAAAGAGGATATTTGCTGCGAAATTAGAATTCTGTTCAGATATAAAGGTAAACTACTTGACCCGCATCCCACAATGATACAGTCAGTATTATCAGTAAGGCACCAATTGTCAATCTGAGTTCTACGGAGAACCCTTAGATCTTGAGTTCTCTCACAGTTAGGGCATAATTCTATTCTTTAAGGCCTCCCTTGATTCAAATTGGCTTGGCTTATCAACGTTGGTGATGATGAAATTTCAGGGATACAAGGCAAAACTCCTTAGACAAGGGTCCACAATGTTAGCCATTTTAGATTTTCTTTGTCGAATATCCTTATGAAATGGCGGGGCTGCCAAAGAAACTAACTTCGTGGGCTGTGTAATAGCCTCTCGTAGTAGATTACCCCCCTGCTACCGGGAGCAGGAGTAACGACCTTCGCCTGAAAAGACAGACCTGCATAAGGGGACTGCTTTGATGAAGATTATTCTTGAAGAGGGGAGTTTGTCAGGAATTTTCCAATCTCTTAGGTTCTATTTGATTGGGTTTCTTCAGGTTTGGCAGAGGTGGGGTGAACGTGTTGGAATCTACAGACACCACCCATCTCTGAAAATCCCCAATATTAGAACAAGCCCCAAGGTCCCGCGCAAAAACTGATCCTGGAGAAGTCAGCAAGACTCTGGTATCCTGGGGTCAGCCATCCCCCTAAAAGTATTTACTACTGAATTTTGTCCTGACTGGTCCCCTTTTGGTTTCGGCTGACTTAACATGGACTGGGCACCCATCAATATGTGGCCTTCAAAATTATCCAATTCCTTATTCTTGACCTAACACCCATTAAGCCCTCCTTGACCGTCTTGGAAGTTAGCTACCATTGGCTGCAAGGGCATAGGAGTTGGTGGCAGAAAGCCAGCAACTTTGTCATCAGAATTAAAGTCATTCTGAAGATCTTTTCTGATAAGCAGAAGTTTGGAGCAGAGGAGCTGTTCTTGCTGGAGCTTCAATCTTCTTTTGGCACTGAGAGGTAGAACATCTGATAAGTGGTTGCTCTTCCTATGAGGTGCCAAAAGTGATGATTGTAGCGGGGATTCCTCCCTACTCGTGGCGATGGATAGGGTCCTAAAAGGACTTGACTCTTGGGAAGAGGCGATTCCCATTTCAGATGTCAGGTCCCTGCCCTTATTCCTGCCTGACACTGAAAGCAGTATTGTAGCTGGCATGGCGCTGGAAGAGGGTTGTAGGAGCTACTAACTACTATGCGCAGAGACAAAGCCACAATTAGACACCTAAAAGGAGCAAAAACCGGCAAGTGTGACCCAATGCCAAATAGAGCACCATGCAAATGGCTGGAAAGGTGCTCAGGAATGCTCGGATGTGCTTGTTCCAAGCCAGATGGCAATCCGCAAGCCGTAGATCACTGTGTGCGGGCAGATTACAGCAAGAGACTATGGAACTTGGGGCCTGGGGGGTTAACGGGCTATGAGCTGAGGCTAGGTCTAGAAGCAGCGAGGGATTAAGGATCCCAAAATCGAAAGTGTTATGAACGCAGCTGCGGTCCTCGCAGCCATGGCTCTCCACTTTCTGCTCTTCCGCCGTAGCAATCAGAGGAAAAAACCCTACACACGCAGAGTCACGTCAAGCCACACCGCCTGACACGGCCGCCTCCAACATGATCCGAGTACATGTGTGAGTCTCTGTGTGTTTGGTTTTATACCTGCTTCTTCCTTTGACTTGTCCTTTGGGAGGTGTTCCCCACCCGCACAGCCTGTCCCACTACGTGGCCCCACCACCACACTTCCCTCACCCCCACTAATAACCTTTACAGGATGCCAGGCCTATCCGATCACAGTCTCCATACCTGGTCCTTCAAAACCTGATGCACTACGTGTTGCGCTTTCTGATACTGTCTTTTGTGTGTTGGCTTTTGAGGGCTGCAGTCTGGAGACCGCAAACAGGCTAATCTATTTAGGCTGGGAATTTCAAGGGGATACTAAAAGAGAACAGTAGTGTGGCTAGGGGCTGTCTTTAGTGGGAAAGAGTTACTTTGTGTGAAAAGGCCCCTAAGGATCAGCTCTTGGAATTCCATTGGAGTGTAGCCCTCAGGAGTCCTTGAAGAAGGAAAAGCCTAGGAAAACAAATGTATGTCCATATAAATGTCCAATAAAATAAAAATAAAACAAAATATGAAGAATAGATTGGTCAGTAGCACCAGCGAGTCAGGAGAGCAATACCCTGGCACCAAACGTAACTCTGCAGCAAGTGATTGTCCATCTCCAGATGTGGTTGCGTTGCACATTGTTCAGCGACCAGCGTGAGGTCCAGCAATGAGTCACTGGTGCAGAGGGACCCCAAGATCCATGGTGAGAGTAATTAGGATTGGTCCACTGATTACCAGCTGAAGGGTTAGTGTCAAAGGAGCAGAAAAGTGAGTCAGTTACGGTTGCCAGCGATGCAGGATTTCCACATTATCCTCTGGCACATGTTTCAGATTCTGAGGATGGGGTTGGCTTGGAGAGGCCCAAAAGAAGGAAGAATATTGAAGAAAGGAGAGGGGTGCCTTCCATGGATGAATATCCATGAAGTTGAATTAGGTGGTGTAGATGCGGAAATCGAGGCTGCACAAGACACTGCAATTCCTTGTTGGGGAGATGGAACCAGTGCACTTGCCTGATGTCTTGGGATAAATATTCTCTGGTCAGTTTAGCACATAGAGTCTTTGGAGCCATGCCAATGAAGGGGCCCCCCGCTTTTGGATTTTGCAATGCATGCACGGTCAGGAACTTCAGGGAGATAATGCCTTCAAGCAGAAGCCATGATCCAGCTGTCCCCACCACATTAGAAAAAATGGATGCTGATGTGGATTCCTTCTGACAGTCCTGGAGAGGTAGGGTTTTGCTGCCAGATTCTTCAGGGTGTCACAGGATGCTGGTGCAGAGCGTAGGTCCTCTCTTGAGAAGCAGGCCTTCCAGAGCCCTGGTTCTAAGTTCCAGCTGTAGAAAAGGCGAGTGGGCAAGGGGTCCTCTTTTATCCCCCTCTGGGTACAGTGAGTGAACACAGAACACAATTAGACATGAAGCATCGATCACATAGAGGGGTGGTTTGACAATGGCCAGCCATCCCTCCAAGTACACTCACGCATAAAAGAAGGGCTCTCACACAACGGTATGAGTCCATGATATGTCAGACAGGCACCCGCAATTGCAAGTTAGAATTGGTTTCAGGCTGACTACTGCACCCAGTTCCAGGGGACACACACATCGAGGGGGCAAAGATGGCCACCTCATTTTACATACACATAGAGGGACCAGGGATAGTTATGCAACGCCTCAGGTCTTCAGGGCAAACAAAGCCAAACACAATTTTGCAGAATGGAGAAGGTGGTGGTATAATGCAATTCACCATGCAGAGCCATTTTACGCAGCTGAAAAGCCAGCGCCAGCCTAGACGCATCACTAACTGACAGAGAGCGCAATCTCTGTGGGAGAAACAGGGGGGTGCCTTTGGAGTGACCCTTGCCTTAAGAGTTATAACACAGAGTCATAACACAGAGACACACTCTCAGTCAGGCTTTGGATTAAGTCTGGCTCTGAGGAAACTGAAGCCAAAACCCAGTAAAGCTAAAAAAAAAGTCCAGCAGCTATCTCATGTGATAAAAGGAGGGGTTTCTATCTAACAGAGAGATAAGATCACTTCAATGACATCACAGACCTATGGATTAACAGCAGCCCAGGGCCGTTGCAGAACTGAGAGATATTACCTCAATGAAAATACATCACTCATCGGGAACATCACTCCAGTGCCATTGCAGAGATGAGATATAACATCATTTCAGTGACATCACGGCACTTGGGCATACCATAACCCCAGGATATTGCAGAACTGAGCGATAACATCACCTTAACGACAGTACAGCACTAGGGAAGAACATCACCCCAGTATAATTGCAGTGCTGAGAAGTAGCATTACCTCAATGACAGTAGAGCCCTGAGGAAGAACATCACACCAGGATATTGCAGAACAGAGATAACATCATCTCAACAACAGTATAGCACTGATGAATAACATCAGCCTAGGGCCAATGCAGAACTGCGAGATAACATCACATCAAGGACAGTACAGCACTGACGTATACCATCAGCCTAGGGCCAACGCAGAACTGCGAGATGAACTCACATCAAGGACAGTACAGCACTGATGTATAACATCAGCCTAGGGCCAATGCAGAACTGCGAGATGACCTCACATCAAGGACAGTACAGCACTGACGTATAACATCAGCCTAGGGCCAATGCAGAACTGCGAGATGACCTCACATCAAGGACAGTACAGCACTGAGGAATAACATCAATCCTGGGACATTGCAGAACTGAGCGATAACAACACTTAAATGACAGTACAGCACTGAGGAATAACACCGAACTAGGGCTAATGTAGAACCGCAAGATAACCTCACATCAATGACAGTACAGCACTGAGGAATAACATCAGTCCTGGGACATTTCAGAACTGAGCGATAACAACACTTAAATGACAGTACAGCACTGAGGAATAACACCGAACTAGGGCTAATGTAGAACCGCAAGATAACCTCACATCAATGACAGTACAGCACTGAGGAATAACATCAGTCCAGGGACAATGCAGAACTGCAGGATAACCTCACATCAATGACAGTAAGTGCAGCACTGAGGAATGACATGTAACTAGGGCTTATGCAGAACTCAGAGATAACATCACTTTAGTTATATCACAGCACTCGGGTATATCATCACCCTATGCCATTGCAGAACTGAGAGGTAACGTCACTTTAACAGCAGTAAATTGCTTAGAAATAACATCACCTGAAGGCCTTTGCAGAAATGAGAGATAACATCTATTCAGTGACAGCACAACACTTAGGAATACAATCACCCCATTGTATTGCAGAATTGAGAGATAAAATCATCCCCATTGACAGTACAGCATTTAGGATTAAACTGATTCATAATATAATTCAGAGGATCCAGAGCATTGAGATCATAACTCTGAGGAACATCACCTCAGTCACGATTCAACAGAGAGACAAAATACCCCCTCAGTGACATTACAGCACAATGAGGTGTCATTACCGTTTGGACATGACTGTAACTCAGACTAGCATTATAGCCATGTTTGATGGTAAAGCGTGAACGTTACGGTGTGTGGCCGATAGCGCGCTCTTAGTCTGACATGATTGTGGCAGGCAGTGTTGGTCGGGTGTACGGTGTCTCTCAGAATGCAGGATTGAGCTGCCTTGACGTAGATGAACAGTCCTTTTCAGAACGCGGGAACATTGTGCACTGCTGTCATGAAAGCAGACTGGCCGGAACACCTGCGGTGAATGGCAGGTGAAGGCTGGCGCAGGAATGTTGAAAGGATCTGAAGTAGCCTTAATGTGGTCGCTACTGATCCACTGTGCTCAATTAGGGCTGCTCCTATTAGCGACAGTCTAGGACTGCTGCCCTTTTAACAGCTACAGGCTCTGCTAAAACTAAAAACATGTGCTTTATGCATTGATATATTTTAATTAAGACAGTGAAAGGATATGTTATGTAATGTTGTTTTGATTTATACCACGCATCATGGTCTCCAGGTGCTCTGGCGGATCTGAAAAGGAAGGGGATTGGGAGGGCTTAGTTAGTGGTATTGAGATGAAAAAGCGTAAGAGAGCTTTGATGTGCTGTTGGTAGCTCCAGTTCGGAAAGAAACGGTCACTGGGCCTCATTACGACTCAGGCGGTAAGGGTTTTACGGCGGCGTAAACAGCGCCGACCCTTACCGCCTGAGTACGAGGTCCCTTAGCGCCATGGCGGACTTAACACCTGCTTTTAGCAGGTGTTAAAATCCATGGCGCTAAGGGACCATGGAGTTAATTACGCCACCGTAATTTACGATGGCGTAATTAACGCCTTCCCCACTCCCATTATGCCCTATGGGGCAAAACTGGGAATGGGGAAGGGTAAATGGGGATTGGGGACTTACCGCCCCGCCAAACTCGGAATGGGGCGGTAAGTCCGCCAACCACCATGGCGTAAACATAGTTTACGCCATGGTGGTAAAGTCACGGCCCAGGCGGTAACTTACCGCCTGGGTCGTAATGAGGCCCACTGTGTGCTGGTTTGTTTTTAGTTGGTTGGCGTTATATGGTGTTTGATAAATTAATGTATGTGGGTGATTTATATGTGATTGTTTAGTGTCCTGTTGAATGTTGTGGAGTGTCTGTATTTTGTGGTGGATTTTTTTTTTTTACCTGCAGCAGAGGTATGTGTCTGATTTCTTCAGTGTTTGAGGATGAGCATGCAGAGTATTAGAGAGTTTTTAGTGGGGTTAGTGGGCAGCCGTCAGAGTCCTTTTATGGAGGTTAGGTTGATCTGCCGAGTTAATATTCTTCTATGGTGATTTGCGGAAGGATTTCTTTGGGTAACTGTTTTGGGCATCACGTTTTCAGTGTTTCTATTGTGCTGTGTAGGCAGTTTTCCTTTGATGAAGTATCCTATTTAGTTTGGCGAGTTAAAAAGACATGTTTTTAACAATTTTCTGAACTTTAGGTGATCTTCAGTTGTCCGTGCTTCATTTGGAAGTGAGTTCCAAAGTCTTTGCGAAATGCAGGAGAATGCTGATCACCTGAATGTATGGTTTGAGTATTGTTTTGGTTCTACACACATGTCGTTGCTGACTTAATGTTTGGTTTGGTTTGTAGATGGAGATTTTTCCCTGTATGAATTCTGTCCCTTTGTAGTCGATTGCTCTGTGTGTTATGCAGAATTATTTTTATAGAAAATTCATTTTTTGACCGGTAGCCACTGTAGTGTTGTCAGTGCTGGCATGATGTGTTCTCTCTTAGAGAGTCTGAGGAGTAGTTTTGCTGCTGTGTTCTGTATTCATTGTAGTTTTTTCATAAGATATTCTGGCATTCCAAGATAGATGCTGTTGGCATAGTCTATTCTTGATATTACAAGAGTAATGACAGCAAGTGTTCTTTATGGGAAGGTGACGAAGGGAAGTATCCTCTTGATTGCGTTGAGGTGGAAGAAGCAAGTCTTAGTTCGTTGTCCATTAATATTCCAAGATTTTTGACCACTTTGGATGGTTCTGGAAGGTTTTCCAATTCTTTAGGTCATGGAATGCGGTGTTAGTTCTACTGGTCACTGGGCGCGATCATGATTTCTGTTTTGTCCGGGTTGAGTTTAAGACTGTTGGCACACATCCAGCTCTGTTGATTTTGCTCACTAGTCTGTTGTAGTTTGCTGTAATGATTGGTGGGACGTGGTTTAGTCTATTAGATGGTTCTGGTATTGGCTGGTTAGGGGAACTGTTGTTGATTTTAGGCCTACTCTTGATGACTTGCTGGATGTTTGTGATTTTTAAGTGTCTGCAAGGTCATCGCACAGTCTCTGTGAAGGGTTGGTATATTGTTGCATGCTGTTTGGTTTCTTAGTTTGTTGATGATGTTGAACATCTCTTTCTGGGCGCGGCTTGAGTTTGTGATCCTTTTGTGTTAGTATGTTTTTTTTTTTGCTTTGAGTATTTCAGCTTTGTATAGTAGAATCCTACTTTGGTATGTGATTTGTTTCTGTTGGTTGTAGTTTTTCCTCCATTCTTGTTTCAGTTTCCTGTTAGTATTTTTCAGTGCTCGGAGGTGGGGTGTGAACCTTCTTGACATTGTTTTCTTTAATGAGGGGTTGAATGGTTTTACTAGTGAAATGCCATCTAGTGCTTTTGTGATTCATTTTTGGATCATCTTGGTTCTTTCGTCTCTGCTGGAGTTTAAAAAGGTGATTGACAGTTTTGTGGCTTCCAATATAGTGTTTAGGTACTCAAAGTTTATGGATTTCCAGTTTTCTTTCTGAATTGGAGGATTTTTTAGGAGATTAGCTAGTGTCTGCATTGGCTAGTGGATTACAAAGGGTATTATGAAATGGACGTTCAAGAGGATTTTCATTGTACGTGCAGTTGTGATCGGGGTTTTGTATCAGAAGATTGCAACTAGGGTGTGGCCTGCTGTGTGTGTGTCGTTCCTTTCACCAGTTGTTGTTGATGCATCATTGCTAGCTAATTTGTTAGAGTTTTGGGTAAATCAATGTTTTCTTCTTGGAACCAGTTGTTGAAATCTCCCAGTATGATCAATGGCGAGGTTGGAATATGGCATCCACAAATGTTTCTGTGAAAGTAGGGTTTTAGGTTGGTGGTTTGTTGACCAGTAGGAACAATAGGTTGGTTTGGTGATCGTAGACTAAGTGCAGGAGGAGTGATTCGCAGTTTGGGATGTTTAGTAGTTGTGCTCTTGTTATCTTTAGCTGGTCCTTGTATGCAATGGCAAGACCTCCTCCTCTATTTTTTTCAGTTGGCTTGTTTAAGTTTGAAGTTGTTGGGTGGGGAGTTGTGTGCTGTTACCTTGAAGGTCTGAGTTAAGCCAGGTTTCAGTGAGGAATAGCATGTCTGTCCCTCCGTCGCTTAGAAGTTCGTATATTTCTGCTGTGTGTTTTGACATTGATCTGGAGTTGACTAGGTTGCAGTGTATCATTTTATTTTCTGCGGTTTGTTTGACCTTTGGTGGTGTTGTTGGCAGTTTGAGTTGTTATTGATTCATTTGTCCATCAAATTGTGCATTCAGTTCTATTGTTTCTATTTGTTCGTTGAGTAGGTCAGAAAGGTTGTATCTTGGGATGATGTTTTCTTCCAGGTCCTGTGTCCGAACAAATTGACGATTGTTTGGGTCAGGCCCATTTTTGGTGACGAATGGTGTGTTGAAGTTGTTTCTTTTGGCTGTGCTTCTGTGGGTTTCACGTCTGTCTGGTGGGTTTCTGGCTATCTTCCTTATGTGCTTATGGTTCTTAAGGTTGGATGGTTGTCTGAGTGGGTGGTCAGTTGACTGGCAGAGCAACAAGTAGAGTGATTTTGGTCTTGTTCCGGCAAAGGGTCTCTTTTGTGATGGATGGCTATGTGTGTTATTTCTTGGAAAAGGTTGGTTCCCGGGTGTGGTGTTTTGAGATGGTTGGGGTTGTTCCAATTGGTTTATTCTGTTTTGGCTTTTTCTTGTGTGTTGGTCTTTCCTGGCACGGTGCATTTTGTGGTGTGGGCTTGTTGCTTGCGATTTTATTTCTTGTTTGTTTCTGTGATTTCCTGTTGGGTTGCCTGTTTATCCTCTCAGTTTTTCTCTCTGCTTGGGCTGTTTGAGCTATTCAAGCATGGGGCACGGGTGTCACGTGATTTGGTTTGTAGGACGATTTTTTGGGACTGTTACACTGTTCTAGCTGTCCAGCATAGCTGGACTTGTTTCATGTGTCAAGCTTTCTTATGGATAAGCCTTTCCAAGCGTCTAGCCTGGTTCTGAGACCGTCTTTTTCCCTAAACTAAACTTGGGCTAAACTTTATCCCCTGTCCTTTTCAGAAACCTTGTCCTCAAGCCGAGCCAAAGCAAAGAGTGGGGACGACCCAGGGCCAGGGGCAATCCCAGGAGCGCAAGCTATCCCAGAGATGTGAGCTATCCCAGGGGCGAGAGCTATCCCAGTGGCGTGAGCTCTCCCAAGGTCTGAGCTGTCCCAAAGCCTTAGATGTTTCAGGTCAGAGCTATCTAAGGGGTAGGGCTGTTCCTCGGGAAGAGCTTTTCCTGGGGTGGAGCTATTCCAGGGCAGAACTATTCCCTGGCTGGATTGTTAGCCAGAACTGGATCTCTGAGTGGTAAGTCCTTACTGTGTTAGGGTTCCTGGACCTGCCCCCATGTACTGATGGTGTCTTGTATCGGTGGGGGGTTCAAATTCGCAAACAAATCAACCTAGGAAGCACTGAGTGTGGAGAAAATGCATTGTGATGCAACACAACAATAGGGAGATTCAAAAATGCAAACAAACCCAACCCAAGAAGCACTGTGGGAAGAAAATGCAATGTGGTGGAACACAAAACTAGTGAAAATGGCATATGCAAAGCCAACCCAGGAAGCACTTTGGGAAACAAAAACACAATGTGGTGGAACAAAACAATAGTGAGATTGAGAAATGCAAGCAAACCCAACCTAAGAAGCACTACAGAGAGAAAATGCAATGTGGTGGAACACAACAACAGTGAGATTCAAAAATGGAAATGAACACAACACAGGAAGCACAGTGGGAAGAAAACACAATGTGATGGAACACAACACTAGTGAGATTGAAATGCAAACCCAAACCAGGAAGCACCTTGGGAAGAAAATGCAATGTGGTGGAACAGGTATCTGCTGATCAACTAGATTTCAAACAGATTCAGAGTGAGCAAGGACTCCCTTTAGAATGGGAACAAATGGGCATTGTGAAGAAAATACAGCTGTTGAACAGGACAAGATGAGCCTAACAGCGGACACCACATTTAGGGGAGGGGTACATTCTGAGAAGATGGATGTGAAAGCGAGAAGGTTGGGTGAAGACAATGGAGTTAGGATAACAGTTAAAGAGAGATGGAGGCAGATACAAAGAGGCAGTGTTCCGGGGGAGCATAGATAGAAGAGGTAGGAGATAGAGAAGGGTGAGAAGGACTGGAGGGCTGGGGAAAGGAGAAGAGCAAGAATGGTGAGATTTAGGGACGGTAACAGAGAGTAAGGGGAGGTGGGAGGGAAAGAGGAGAAGATAGTCAAGGGAGAGAAGGACTGCAGGAGGAAGGAAGGGGGAGGAGGAGACGAGAGAGAAAAATGAGAATTAGGGGTGGGGAAACTGAAGGAGGAGTTAAGAGGTGTTAAAGGCAATAAGGAGGATGGGTTGGGGAGAAGGTACATTTTAAGGTAGAACCAGACTGATATGCATATGAATATTTATTTTCTTTGAAAGGTACAGTGAGCTAAAACATGGTTGTAGAACCTCCCGAGTGGGCATCTTCCCCCAGTACAGGTTATTGGCTGTATTCCTTATCGGTAGAGGGGATTCCAGACCTTTTTGGGAATTTTGAGAAGAGACATGAGTAATGTCGGAGGGTGGCAGTTTTTCAAACTGAGGGAATGGAGTTCCAGTGGAGTGGAGCAAGGATGGAGAAGAAATGGAAATAAGACAAACCCTAAATAGACAGAGATACCCTCGGGTGTCCATAATAAGGCCAGGTGTTATCTCTGGTGTTCGGCAGCATGAACAAATGTGTCAACTGGAACATGTGTCATCTTTTAAAATTCTGTAGGATTGGGTATTGAATTAATAAAGTGCATAAACATAGTATCTGTGCAATGCAAGGATCTGTATCCTAAGTTTTTGTGAATGGAAAATTGCTGTGGTGCAATTCAGGAAATACAAGGTGAATTGCACCTAGTGAGACACAGGACGAGAGTGCTTTTTCTTCCAAATGTCATGAGTAATGGATATAGAAACCATATCAGTACTGTGTATTATGATCGCTACACTACTCTTCATGAAAAGTAGGAGGAGGAGTTCATAAATGTGCCCTTTAGTTTGCCGTAGGATGCAGTTATTCTGGATGGAATTGTAGACAGTGACCTTGGGGGAGCATTGATGGTCTTCCCTAGGATTATTATGATGCTGAATGGTGGATCACTTAGAATGGTGAAAGGTACTGGATTTTCAGCTTATACGAGAGTTTTGCCAAAGCACGTGCATTTGCACCAAAGTGCCTTTTCTGGAGGTAATCAGTGGGAAAGTTGATGTCTTGAAACCGATCTCCAAAAATGTTCACTCTTTAAAATCGTGCCAACGTTTTGCAATTCATGTTAAAGTAAATCTGAGCAGCCATAGTTTGGCACAAAATATGTCAGAAAATAGCTTTGTAGCAAAACTGTGGCTGCTTTGCATCACTTCAATAATGGCAATGCAAGGCATGGGAATAGGCATTTGAGCTAGACGCAGAGATGTAAAAACAGGGTGCAGGAGAAAAATAACACAAGACGAACTGTGTGGCGGTGGATGTGGTAGAAAAAGGTGTGGGAGGAGGCGCAGTATAAAGGGGGTGGGAGTCTTTTGGGGGTCCTTCCCCTGAAAATAGACTGTAAAAAGGGATTGACTGAACAAAATAGGGCGTCATAAGATTGACATTTCTAATGTCTTAAACTTCACTCACTTGCTAAAGGGGGTGTTCCCCCTTTCCTCTCCCCCATACTCCCTACCTGACCCCATCACTCTCTCCAGAGGTGCGGTTTGTTATATATATATACGTATAGATATAGAGAGAAAGGGGGTGTTCCCCATGTCCTCTCCCCCCTACTCTCTACCTGACCCCATCACTCTTTCCAGAGGTGCTGTTTGTTATATATATACGTATAGATATAGAGAGAAAGGGAGTGTTGATCCAAAAGAAAACAACAATTTGATACCTTAATTAGGCACACAAAGTCCATTATTATGCTTATTTGCATGTTTTTGAGGGATATCACCACTTACCGAGGCAGGGATGGAATGAAACTTTTGAAAAACATTACAGCATTACAGCTTAAATAGCCCCTCCTGGAAAGACACTGTTACCTGTGCCTGTCTGTGTAACTGATTTATAGTTTCACTCAGAGAGGCATGCATTAGATGTTGAACTTCCCCACACATTGCACTCTTCAACATCTAAATGGTACTGTATTAAGTAGGGCAGAGATCAGTGTAACTGAAGAGAAGGGAAAGATAAAAGAAACAGCACACCCTGTGTGAGTCTTCTCAGGAAGGGAAGAGGGGGATGGGTTAGCATCAGTCATGGTAGGTGTAGTTCAGTTGAAACTCTGTATTTCAGGCCGGTCCCTACAAAAGATCAGTGGTGGCACAACCATCCACATTTCAGGCTTGCACCTGTAGAAGGCCAAAAGAGTGGAGTCACAACCAGTTATGTGCTAGGTTTTTGACTTGTGGAGCTCAGTGTGGTAAGGTTGTGTCACACACCATATTGGGTTTGACTTGAGACAGGGTCCCTGACAAGTCTCTGGGAAGTTTTTGTTCTGGAGCATTTCTAGGGCAGATGGGGCTGGGTTGGCGAGAGTCTGGAAACAATGCATTTCATTAGAGAGACTGGTGTGGCTTGTGCAGTGTCAGTTGGATGCCTTTGAATGGCTTTGGAAAAAATGATGACAAGTTTCAGGTTTGAATGTTGTGATCCCTCCATCTCTACGGGTGGAAATATTGAGAGTCTGTTAGTTGGGATAGTGACTCATGAAACTGCAATGTCCCCCCCCCCTGGACTTTTCCTCTGCCCCCCCTCCCCTGCACTTGCACAATCTCAATGTCACCGGGCCTAGTGGGATCGTTGTCTCTGTCTTCCCTCTGTTTCCCCTCCCTTGCCTCATTGCGCCTTGAAACACTTGTGTATAGGTGGGTTATAAATGCCATATCATATCATATATCATATTCAAGCCCCCTGTCAGTGTATTGAAAATGTGCATGCATTTAAATTCCTAGGTCTTCCTTGCTTTTTCAGTCTTGAAATTATCCCAAAATACAGCAATTCTTGATATCATCAAGGGTATGGTTACCTTCTGAAAAATGCTCCCCAATCTGGCTCTCCTTTGCATTGCTTGATGCTCTGACAATGGAGATTCATACTTATATGTAGCAGTTGACCATTTTCCCCTACACCCCACTCCTGGCATTTCATGCACATAATTAGGTAAAGAAAATTGCTGGATGTACATTTAAAATGCCCCATAACTTTGTAGTCCGGCCCTGTGCGGGGTATCTTGATTGTGTCTGAAATGCTGATATGTGGCAGGTTATATATCTTCTCTTTCTGCAAGGCACGGTTCCATAAGCTGTGCTATTTGTGTGTAGTTTGCTACTTACCATCATTCCCTTGAGATTGGCTGGTTATCTGAAAGCAAGGGTGGGCATCTAAGGGAAATCTTCTTTAGATGTTCTTCTTTTTGCAGAATGGGTTGGAGTTCCTTAGCAATCGTGGGGAGGGCTTCCAACTCTGCATTGTATGTGACTTCCATTGGGACAAGGGATTGTGCCTCTTTCACTCTGTATTCTAAGAGGTTGCTCTGGGGGATCTGCATTGTCCTGTGAATCTGGATGTCTACAATTATGTGGTTGTATCCATGGTTTATGAAGTCTGATGTCAAAGATTGTATGTTTTTATCCCAGTGCATTGTTTCTGAGCGTGTTTGATTGTATTTTAATGCTTGGCTGAATATTATAGCATGTTTGTGTGGTCAGGGAGGAAGCTGTCACTCTTCAAATAGCTGGCCTGGTCGGTTGTTTTGCAATTATGTTGTCTGTAGCTGGTCATCTTTTATTGATGTGGTGGTGTTGCGGAAATGTACTTTTTAAGAATAATGGTTGCGTGGAATTTATTACATCGTCTGTGGAGGTTTACGAGGCCCTGCTAACCAGCAGACCAAATCAGGAGGATATCATTGATGTAGTGCAAGTACCTAAAAGGTCCTCAGTCACAGGTGCCAAGGAAATCTGTCTCGAATTGTGCCATGAATAAATGTACATACTGTGGTGCCATTTGGGTACCCATAGCCGTCCCCATTGTTTGGAGATAAGTATCAGCAATAAATGTGAAATATTTGTGGGTCAAGATGAATTCTATTCACTTGCCTATAGTGCCAGCAAGTGGGTTGTGATCGCCAGGAGCATTGTTACACGTCTCAGTGCCATTGATGTGGGGAATGTTTGTGTTGAGTGAATCCACATCCATGGTTGCCAGTAGTGTGCCATTTGGAAGGGGCGTTGCCAGTAGTGTGCCATTTGGAAGGGGCCCTATATAGCCATTGATGTAGTGCAAGTACCTAAAAGGTCCTCAGTCACAGGTGCCAAGGAAATCTGTCTCGAATTGTGCCATGAATAAATGTACATACTGTGGTGCCATTTGGGTACCCATAGCCGTCCCCATTGTTTGGAGATAAGTATAAGCAATAACTGTGAAATAGTTTTGGGTCAAAATGAATTCTATTCACTTGCCTATAGTGCCAGCAAGTGGGTTGTGATTGCCAGGAGCAGTGTTACACGTCTCAGTGCCATTGATGTGGGGAATGTTTGTGTTGAGTGAATCCACATCCATGGTTGCCAGTAGTGTGCCATTTGGAAGGGGCGTTGCCAGTAGTGTGCCATTTGGAAGGGGCCCTATATAGCCATTGATGTAGTGCAAGTACCTAAAAGGTCCTCAGTCACAGGTGCCAAGGAAATCTGTCTCGAATTGTGCCATGAATAAATGTACATACTGTGGTGCCATTTGGGTACCCATAGCCGTCCCCATTGTTTGGAGATAAGTATAAGCAATAACTGTGAAATAGTTTTGGGTCAAAATGAATTCTATTCACTTGCCTATAGTGCCAGCAAGTGGGTTGTGATTGCCAGGAGCATTGTTACACGTCTCAGTGCCATTGATGTGGGGAATGTTTGTGTTCAGTGAATCCACATCCATGGTTGCCAGTAGTGTGCCATTCAGGGATGATTGGGCACCCAGGGTGGTTTTCTGTGCATATTTTCAGAGCATGTTGAAAGTACCAGGTATTGGGTTATCTAGTAGTAGGCTTGAATGTGTTCCTGGAAATCATTCAGAGGTTTCTTGATGATCCTGCTGAGTTCTCAATTATATTGGAGTTATCTTTTATATTGTTTTGCTGGGTCTACATGCATCTTTTTCTAAGATCATGTGTCAGAATGTTGCCTATGTGCCTCCTACACATAGTAATAGGTGTTAATTTTGACAACTGCTCCTCCTTTGTCTGTTGGTTTCATTGTAATACTAATGTTGCTGTTCAGAGATATTACAGGCCACCTTTCTGGAGACATAAAGGTATAGGAGTGTTTAATGCATTTGTCCAGTAAAGCGGGTGTCGCTCTATGCCTGAAGCTTTCAATGTATCAATCCAGTTTTTGGTTTCACCCAATAAATATTTCTATATATTTATTTTCTTGTTTTGTTTTGTCCCTGGCATGTCCCACTTTGTTTCACACCCTCACAAACTGACCACTTGTGCTAAAGTACACTCGCCTGGCATGAAAATGCCTTTGCCATCTGTAAATGTGTTATTGTGAGCAAATTGTGATCGCAATGGACATCCCTGTTCTTCTAATAAATACAAATACACAGATACAAATAGGATTGACTGTTATGTTGTAATGTGTACATCCTTCCATGCACAGGGTTTGAGGCTGGTTAGCTTTAAGATATACCCCACTCCTGGGGGCCTTGTAAAGAGTGGGCTGAGATAATGAGGTTTGCACACTCACTGAGTGCTCAGAACATGTCCTTGATGCAGATACTTTGTTATAAAAGTATATTGCTGTAGTAAGTATTCTTTAATAGTAAGAATGTGGGTTGGTAGAGAGAAAGCATCCACTCTGGTCCCCGCTCCATGCCTTACTGCCAGCTTTGCACGCTTCTCTGACATGCATGCTTGCCCACCATGACCCTGCAATTCCACGTCACTCAAGGTACAAAATAGATGTTCCACCGTGTATGTTGCACCCTTTCACATGCCTCCTTCTCTTTCAACAGCACCAGTGCATGTGTCTATCAATCACATTTTAAAGTCCTTGAATCTGATTGCCAGTTTTTTATTGTGAGCTGATCTATTGGAATAGAGTGTTGAAATGCGTGGTTCTTTTCTCTGTGTTCCAAGTGACCAGTCTTTGTGAGCTTCTTGTTCCTGGTGCTGTGCCATGGCAGTGCTGTCCATCTCAATGCTAATTGTTGCTGAAACTGCTTGTCCTTCTATGTCCTGCTCTTTGTCATTGCTCATGTGTGCGCCTTCATCTATATTTTCTTTAAAGGTCTTTTTGTCCCTATATGCTCCCTCTGTGCTTTATTAGCTTCCTCTTCACTCCTGCCGTACATCAGAACTTTCTCCATCAGCAAGTTTTAATTGGAGGCGTTAAAATGTTTCCAGTGAATATGTGGGAGAACCCAAGCCGTGGATGCCTGAACCATGCCAAGATGCCTGAACCAACCAAGAGGTGTTCAGGGGAATATACTCTAAGAAAATGTTTAAAATAATCATTCAAATGCTCTATTTTACAGCACAATGTCTAGGAATAATTGGGTAGAAAGCCACACAGTTTGCAAACTGTTTGTATGGTAACTCATAAAAACATCCAACAGATTCAAGTTACCAATAGGGCAGAGGTGCGTTTTCAACTCCTTTTTATAATTCCTTTGCCCACCACCTATTCCGGTATTTAAAACATTTTTTTCACATTGGCTGTGCCATACATGCCCTTGCAGGCTGCACCAATATGTGCGAGAACTACCATTTAAGACATATTTCTGTTGGTTTTGCCAGTAAAATATAACATGCCATGCCACAGTAAGAATGGTACAACATCCTTTCATCAAGGGACGTTTTTTCGCAGGTTATTTTACAGAAAATGTTTTATTGAAAAATAAACCATAACATTTTTTGGGTGGTTAGAAAATTGTATACATGGAATGTGGGTGTTTGGGAACAGATAAAAAAATGAACGGGAATGGGGGGTTTTGGGAGTGAACCCCCCAAAAATAATTTTTAAATAATGTGATGGTTTTTTTCGTTAACAAATTTGCTGTAAAAAACCCTGAGAAAAAACATACCGTGATGAAATTACATGGAACTGTAAGAATATATGACCAGACTGGCTGCACCAATGTAGGCCCGTCTAGCCACCTAATAACTCTTTCACCTTTGTTGCCCAGTACAAAATGCAATGCCAAAGTCAGAAAATATAACCAGACTAAATGCGCCAATGTGGGCCAGTCTAGCCACACAAAAACATTTATCATGTTTATTTTACCCTTGATGCCCAGTAAAAGCAACCATGCCACAGTAGAAAAATATAACCAGACTGTCTGCATGAATGTAGGGAAGTCTAGCCATGTAATAATATTTGTCATGTTCGCGTTACCCTTGATGCCAGTGAGAAATGTCATGCCACAGTAAGAAAATATATCTAGGTTGGCTGCAACAATGTAGGCCAGCCTAGCCATGTAATAACACATATCATGTTTGCTTTACCCTTAATGCCGGAGCTACACCACAGGCCCACAATGTGCAGAGAGCCAATGGGGCACCTCCTTCCCACATCCAAGCCTTCAGTGGACTATGCAAGGCTGTGGAAGCAAAATATCTCTGGCCTTACATAACCATTTGGTCATAGGCATTGTGTTACTTAGAACTGTCACAGGGAAGCCACGTTTCCCTTTAAGAATTAAAGCCAACACAGGAGCACTTCCTCAGCTACTTGTTGCAGCTAAGATAGTGCTCATTATTTTCACAGGGCTGGCTTGTATCATCCATAGTGGGTGGTGGGTCAGAGCCCCATCGTACATTAAAGACGAGCTGTGCAACTTCTATCCAGGATCCACACAATGCTATCAATTGTGAGTACATAGTTGTTAACCCTCTTTACTACTTGTTTGGGAGAGCTTGACCTGGGCAGGCTCTGGTGCTCTTTGTGGTTCAGCCAAATCTTTACAGTCTCCTTCTTCACCCATCGGGTAATTGTACTGCATTGCGTCATTCGTATTGGGATTTCTGTGCCATTTCTTTCTATTTGACTCACCACACCATGTCTTCTATGGAGACTGATGGGCCATCTATGATGTCCAGCAGCCTTACAGGTATCAGGCTCAAACATGCATGTCTTCCCCATGTCACATGAAATGGAGAAGCCCTTGTGACTGGGTTAGGAGTGAGTCTGTAGGCTTCTACATCTTTAATTACCACGTTGAAAGGATCTTTGTAAGAAGCAGCCATAACTTAAAGGCTTCCTTTGATAAATGTGTTTTTTCGCTGAACTTGGCCAGCCTGTGGGTGATAAGGAGCCACTTTATATTGGGATATGTTGTTCTCTTCCAGGAACACTTATTTCAATTGACATTAATTGCACTCCATTATCTGTGACTATTTTCTTGGGTAAGCCTTGTTTCCTATATATGTCTCTAAGCATTGAAATTACAGTGTAGGTGTTGATATAAGGGACTAAGTGGAGCTCTATCACGTGCAGAGATAATCAACCAATAGCATTCCATATTTCCACTCTTTTACCATGTATTCAAGGGGCCAGTGACATCAGTCTTACTTTTACCACGGGGTAGATTGCAATTGGATGTTTGGAAGGGGGCCTTGCTGAACCTTCAAGCTTGTTATAGCTATTGTGATACTCATTCTCGACTTCTGCGGCCACAAATATGCTTCTCAGGCATGATGTTTTGTAAGCGGGGTATCAGTGGCGATTGGTGAAGTTTTTAATTGGCGGGCGTAAATGTTTCCCTGGAAAATGCATAAGTGACGCAGCATAGCGTGGGAAACTGAAGCAACAAGCATGACTCAAGGGTGTTCTCCCGCCGAGAACATTTTTTTAAAAATCGATTAAATGGTGCATTTACATCATAGTTTCTGAGAAAAATTTCAGGAGGACTTTGGCCACAATATACACCAGTATAAAAAAACATTTCAAGCTGGCTGTGCCCATACATGTCAATGCAGGCTGCACCAATATGTGGCAGTATTGTCATAGCCTCACACTTTAGAATGAAGCTACGAATACGACAAATTCGGTCTAGATAGTCACATAACCATTTCACACTGAAACACCAGACTTGCCTCAACACATCTGCAATTAGAATACAGCCACAACCTATGACAAATTTCTGTCTAGCTGGGTACATATCGAGTCTCCTGCACTAGCGTTCCATTGTGACCTCCCTCATCACCCATCCACATGCCTGAGCTCTTGGGTTGCTTAATGGAGCGTCCCTAAGTCCTAATCTGGCAAAATGCACATACACATCTTAAGCCCCCTCTGAGAACTTTCCCATACCTGTACTTCGGTCCCTGAGGGCATTCCTACCACAACATGCTTTGAGGCCATACAAATGGGAAAATGCAATGAAATATAAGAGCATGATTCTGTTGGCTTTGCCAGTACAAAATGCCATGCCACTGTTCGGGAATATATCTATACTAGCTGCACCAATGTAGGCCTGTCTAGCCTGGTAATAACGCTCATGTTTAGTTTACCATTGATGCCCAGTTTAAAATGCCATTCCACAAGTACAAAACGTAACTAGACTGCCTGCAGCAATGTAGGCTTGTGTAGCCATGTCACAACACATGTTTGCTTTAACCATGATGTCCAGAAAAAAGTGCCATGCCAATGCCACAGTGAGAAATCATAACCAGACTGCAGCAATGCAGTCAAGTCATGCCACATGACAACACTTATCATGTCGCGCTCTGAAACACTTGTGTACAAGCGCGATACAAATAAAATATCATATCATATCATTTGCTTTAACCTTGATGCTCAGTAAATAATGTTTTGTCAGTAGCATAAAACGTAACCATACTGGTTGCAGTAATGCAGCCCCGCCTAGGATGTAACAACACTTATGTTTGCCAAACCTGATACATTCAAGCCAGCAGAGGAGCGCTCTTTCACCTGTTTGTTGCAGCTAAAGGAGTGCTTAGTGCTTGGACTGGGCTGGCATGGCAGCTCGTCGAAAATGGGGCATTATGGACGAGCCGCCCTTAAATTCTTATCCCTTCACTACAGTGCATGCCATGTAGGTCAAGCACTTGCAGAACACTTTGCACGCATAGGAACAGGAGCCCTGTTCACACCCCTGACCAGAAATGTCATTCCCCAGTAATTAAAACACGGAATAGGTGGCGGGGAGAGAAGATGGTCGAGCAGAACCTGACAATTACGCTGCAAATTACACTCCCGGAAAATCGAAACAGCAAAGTTTTGGCTTGCTATTGATCCCCTTCACTATCAGCAACGCTGTATGATCTCTTATGCAGAGATACAATTACACAAACTTTATTATGCCCCATCCCCCAGTGATAAAAGTTGCAACATACCTTTGTGTGTTCTCTCTGGGATGCTGGCATTACAACTTGCCAGGTCTTAGGGTCTTGCTCAAAAAGCACAACATCCCATTATTCGCATCCCTCAAAATCCATTTGCCATCCTCCATACTGTGTGCTCATCACTTATGTATCTGTGTAGCCACTTGTTAACAACATCATGGCGCCCTCTCCTGATTCCGTTGTTTCCTGTGCTCTCTTTCCGTGCCACTTATTTCAATGCGATATTTCGAAAGCAGCATATCCAAGGATTTCGCTAATAGCTGCTGCCAGAAGAATCTTGGAAATGCCGAACAGACCGTCTTATACTCAGCTCAGTGTGAGGCGATGACATCATGACGCCTGGCAGACGTATTGTCACCCCGTCAGTGAATCTATCACCGTCTGGTGCGGAGAGGTCTGGACGCTGGCCAGTTTGGGGCCTCTGTGGCAGCCTGTAGCGCACCGGGTGGTGCATTTTACATATTGTTGATTGGTAATGAACATGAATTTTAATAATAAAATGTATTTGATATAATTTGTGTTTTCATATGATTTAGAGGTTGGTTTAATTTGTCCAATACACTAGGGGGTTCCGCAATCAGAATGGAGGGTTGTAGCATCTCCCTCCTTTGGTTATTAACAGCGAGAGCAAGATTCTCCACCTGTGACAAGGCACTGCTGACCAGATTTTGGTGTAGGGAACAGAGCTCACCTGAGAACAAGTCCTCAGGTGATTGGACTAAAGCTAGCCTGCTTAAGCGGTCAATTTCCTGCTTGTGAATGGAGAAGTTACTCTCCTGATGTCACAGGCAAAGTGCTTTGCTCCAGAGGAAGTGGAGGGGACAGGAAAGAGAGAGAGAGGGACAGTGGGAACAAAAATGGTTGAAACCTCCGTCCATTGACCGGAGCACTCATGCCTATCAGGCTAATAGGGATGCAGGACCCTGGTGGGAGGCTACTCCATTTGAATGGGTATGCTCCTTTGGTGCCCAGGCTCATGACTGTTACCTGCTGTGCAGCTGTTTTGGGTGGAGGGTGTAACCTGCCCTCACCAAGAGAAGAAATAGGAGGCCCAGCCCTACAGGTTCCTGTCCTGCCATTTGGTGGGCTACACCCGGCTGACCAGAATGCACATCACCTTCCACAGCAGAGCTGGCTCAAAGGAGCTGAAACATGTGCAATATCAATTGAGATGTGACGGTCATTATCATAAGTAGTACCATGCACTATGCCTAAACGCAGGCATATGCAATGAATCTGATGATGTCATCTCTCCTTTCCCTGAGCTAGCTTCTCCTCACGTGGCCAGGGGACAGCAGCCGCTACATGATTCTGATCCTGGGGGCAGCTACATGAGGGAGGACCACATGGGGGATCGAGACTATTTGTTGATGGTATGGCATCATCAAATGAAGGCACATATCCCCCATTCCCTTTTAGGAATGGTCCCTCCCTTCCACATGCCTTGATGGCATATTGATAAACTCCCTTGTATATTGAAAAACACTGGTGTATGAGGGCGATATAAATAAAATATCAATTCAATTCAATTCAATTCCCTCAAACACTTGCTAAGCCTATATCCAGTATTCCTCAATAACACAGGGAAAACAGCATTACAGAAACTGGGATGAGGAAGAGGCAGGGAGTAGTAATGATTATTCCTAAAGAGAACCAACACCAACCTCCTCAATATCACATGGAAAGCAACATGACAGAAACTGAGACGAGGAAGAGTCGCGGAGTAGTAATGATTACTCCTAAATAAATAAATATCAGTGGTCTAGTTGTTGGGACAATCCAATTGGTCTGGCACGGGTCAAAACCCTGCTGGCAAAGGAAGCATGGAGTTCTCCAGTGCCAGGCAGAGCGAGGTACTGGCGGCGGTGCAGAAGTCCGAACGACAGAAAGGAGCAAGAAGGAAACCTGGTGTGCAGATAACCAAAGGCAGCTCTGCAGAGGCTGTGGCAGGACGCGAGGAAATAAGTTGTGCTTTACGAGGGCCGAGGGAACTGGAACTGCAACCGTAAACCGAATGCCTGTCGGAGGTGCTTGCATTGGCCACGAGAGATGCAGGAGGCAGAGAACCACCCAACATGGAATTGGGAGAGCCACAGAAGCGCCGGAAGCAAATCGGTGAGCCCAGGGAAAAGGTTGGGACACTGAAGCACCGTCTGGCAAGAGACCAAAGGCCCCAGACAGCGGAATTGGGGTCTGGGACCCACAATACGAACTTGGGGAGAACCAAAAGAGATAAACCAAAGGGATACTGTGTGTTAAGATCTGGCAAGTCAATTGTGTCGAATAAGCTTCAGGAACGTCGTGGCAGGAGAGTACAACAGGCCAAGTCAAGTGTGTAGAACAAGCTGCATGAAAGTCCTAGTAGGAGGAGAGTACAAGAGGAAAAGTCAAGTGTATACAAAAAACTGTTCAAGAGAATCCCAAAGAAGACCCATGCCTTTGGGGATTGTGAATTGCATTTGAATGAGGAAGAAAACCTGGCGGTGGAGGATACCAGGTGTCCTGTGTGCCTGAGACCCACACCCAAACTGCAGTACAGTTAAAAGAGAATTCAAAGGAAGACCCATTTCCATGGGACTTTAAGTTATCTTGAATGTGGAGAGAAACCGAGGGGAAGGGAGCATTTACCTGGGAGTGGATTACAACTAGAGGAAAGGAAGAGTCTCTTGAACTACAAGGAACTTGGATTATTCTTTTGTTTTCAGCTTTGCATTTCCTGCAGAGAAATCTGGGGAAGAGAGCCATACACTGGAGCTGTGAACATTGACCATTTAGAACTTTTGTGTTGGAGTTTGAACTTTTGTTTTGGTTTTGAACATGTGTGCACTTCAAGAAGCAAAAACAATTCATTTTGCACCTTAGAGTTAGTTTTAGAATGTGAGGGTGAGGATACGATTTTGGACACAACACATACATTTAATTTGACATCTTGACACTGAACAGACCCTTAGTTTTGGTTGAGGTAGGGAAATACCTCCTAGATTAGGGACAGTGAAGCATTTTCTAACCTACTTTTCCTTTTAATAAAATTCTATAACCAAAACCATTATTATTATTATTATTATTATTATTATTATTATTATTAAAATTGGTTATTTATAATGTGCTTAATACCCAGAGGTTTCTAAGCACGGACCCGGGGATCAAACCTGTGTTGCTCCGTGTTGTCTTGCTTCCAAGGCTATCGCGTTGCTCCTGAGATATCCTCCAGAGGACTATATGTCCTCTGTGCCTGCGTCTCATTCCTGGATCTTCACAAGTAGCTTTATTTTAGAGATTATCCATTGCTGCAGCCAGCCTGGTTACGTTTTATGCTTCTAGCATGATTGAAAATGCCATGCCAGAGTCAGAAAATGTAACCAGGCTGGCTGCAGCAATGTAAGTCTGTCTAGCCACATAATAGCACTTATGTTTGCTTTAACCATGATGCCACGTAAAAAACCCATGCCTTAGGCAGAAATTGTAACAAGCCTGGCTGCTGCAATGTAGTCCAGTCTAGCCACATAACAATATGTGTTGTTATGGGGCTAGACCGGACTGCATTGCTACAGACAATCTGGTTACATTTTATGCTTCTGGCAAGGCATTATCACTCACTGGGTATGAAAGTTAAAGCAAACATCATAAGTATTCTTATATAGCTAGTCTGGCCCATGTTGCTGAAGCTTGTCTGGTTATAAATTCTTACTGTGGCACTAGCATTGCATTTTTACTAGGGACCATGATTAAAGCAAACATAATTGTTGTTATGTGGCTAGACTGACCTACATTGCTGCAGCCTTTCTGGCTATATTTTTTTCCTATGGAATGGCATGTTTTACTGGGCAGCGAGGGTAAACTAAACATGATGAGTGTTATTCCGAGGGTAGACTACCTACATTGGTGCAGCTAGTCTGGATATATTTTTTAACTAAGGCACGGCATGTTTTACTGGCAAGGCCAAGAGGAGCATGTTCTTATATGGTTATTCTGCATGTATTTATGCAGACTGCATGCACATGTTTGAGCACAGCCAGCATGAAAATGTTTTATATACTGGCATATATTGTGGGCAAAATGTGAGTTCGAAAATGCTCTGTGCGATGTTGGTGACTTGCATCTATTAGATTTTCTCATGTGTTACCCAACAAAACAAAATGTGAACTGTGGGCTTTTGACCCAGTTTTTCAGAGAAAGTATGCTATACAATGCACCATTTTAACCCATTTTTTTAAAAAGGGAACCACTCAGAACTCCCTTTGATTGGTTTGGGTTTGTGCTCGTCATGCTTGGTTGCATATGTATTTTTGTGGAAAAGATTTACACCCCTCGAATTAAAAAATGCACCAGTCGTCACTGGAAACATTTAAGTTTTTGAGCGGTTTGGCTTAAATGCTGTAGTTGACCCTTTTTAAGCAACACTATCGCCCTCCCTTTTGCATGGTTGAATGATTTATGTCTGGGTCTTTTTTGGGACCATCTATTAACTGCAAAATAAAGTTCCAGTGCAACACTACCCAATGCAAAGTGCAATTTTAGCTGTTGGTCGTCAAGGCCATCGCAGTTGGCAACTTTAGAGGTTAAGTGTTAGATTTTAACTGGCCAGCCTTAAAGGTATGCTATGTTGTGTGTAGAACATCATTACAGTTGTAAGATAAAATGTGTAGGAGTGTAATTTCGAGATATATAATCAGGTTAGGTTGACTTGTGAGAATAGTTCGATGGTACATTACGCGTACTGTAGGACCTGGGTTGCAAGTGTAGACAGTACTGGAATTGGTCTGGATTTCCTCAGATTCAGAATTCAGGAAAAATTGCTTCTCCAGATTCTCAAAATCAGGGAACCCAAAAGCCCACACCCGAGCAGTAGTAGCCCACTGCACACATAGAGTTATGCTGTTCACAGTGCTCAACCTCTTACTGTAGCTTCCAAGGTCAGATGACCTCTGCTCCGGTATGTCTTTGTTTTCTTTCTCCATTTAAGCATGATTGACGTTAGATGGTGGCAGTCACAGCAGTGTGCGGGAATAGGGTGGGTATGGTCTGTGGCATTTCCCTTAAAAGGTTTGAATATTAACTGATTAGAAAATGGATTGGTGCATAACAATGAATGCTCTAACGAACAATTCCTACAAGCAGATGAACACGGAATTTTATTTCAGAGAGTTTCTTTAAATCTTGATACTGCAGTTGCAAAACAGACATTTTTAGGCTCCCATTACTTAGCATGATGGTAAACGTAGGTTTGCATTCAGAATGGCAGGCTAGAGCTATAATTCTACTATTTACTCTACTTTGTTACTATTACATTGTGTGCTGGCATACAATTCTCCAAATCTGCCTTCGAAACACAACCAATTATCACAACACTTTAGGGGATAAAGTGTCCCTTTTGCATAACCATGGTCCACCTAACAGGCCGGGCATGCACCCAGGGTATCACAAAACATTCTTCCTCTGCTACAGCTCTCCCTCCTTGTGTTTTAGTATCTACTTTCCCACTTTCCCTCCCTCTTATCTTTCCCTCGCTCATTTTCTTTCTTCCAGCAGGCTATGGTCTGCATGCCCCAGGTGGGGGCACAATGCGCCACTCCATGGACAAGCCTGGGCGCTCCGATAGTAATACAGTGGTGATTTGGTTCAGTATATATGCATATTAACAAGACATACAATACAGATTTATAAAGTGTCAAGATGGATTAGCAGGCAATTTGTGCATTTTTCAAATAATCTCTAGAATATAGAGCATGATTTTAGTCATGTGTTCTTTACACGCCTCTCAATTCCATCCAATGATTCCACATGCATCAGCTTTACTGCTGTTCGCCTAAATGCCTCCTGCTCCCATCTAGGTGCAATCCTCTTGTATCTTTTTGCCATTTCCAGGAGCCAGCCTCAAAGTTTTGAGGGTCTGGAGTACAGTTCGAGCAGATCGTGAGTGGGACCATGAATACCCAATGCTCCCCTGTTAGGAAACCACGGCCTGCTGTGTTGACAACTGTCACTTCTAGCAGAGTCTGGGATAACTGCAGGACGACATGTACATTAGGTGTCAGGATGCCTTCCCCATGTGGAACACGATCGCTGGCTCAACGTTTCTTTTTGACTGCCAGGACTCGTATCCTGGAACGCTGCAGGTTGCCACAGCGACTAAGCCGTTGTCAGCAACGTTTCCCTCACGTACGGCACGTGACAACAGGCACTTAAGGGATCCCGGAACTATTCCGTGCTGCTCCTAATTGCGAGTTGCTACATTTCGTTCTGTCTTGATTCAGCGCTATCGGATTATTGGATTTGCTTTTGCCTGACCTACTTTGGTTTAGTTATTGTCTGTTTGGTTATCGTTCTCTGGCCTGTCTTCTGGATTCCTCTTTGCTTGTCGTTTGTGATTTTGGATTTGCCCGCACGTTGCCAGACCTTGCTCCTCCTTCTACTTCGAGAATTGTTTCATTCCTATTGTTACGCTGCGAACCCTGAAAGCGTTACATCTCACAACGTCTACGCATCAGCAGCATCAGACCGGTGAATCCAGAGAAAGTAAGCATTTCATCTTTTCACCCACACAACACCAGCATCAGTACAGTTCCTCCGGAGAAGACAGGTATTCCTAAAACAGCTGCCCTCATACCCCGCTGTGCTGTCGCCTACGTTTACATACTTGGCAGTTTACATGGGAGTGCGATCCATCCCTACCCAGAAAGCTTATCTCCTTTCCAGCTTCTGATCTACCATTCCTCACCTTGTCTAGGCATCCTCGTGCCATCGTGTCTGGTGGTCCTGTGAGGACTAGAGACTGACCACCTTAGGGCTAGGCATCCTCGTGCCATCAGTCTTTGTGGCTTTGTGGGAACTAGAGACTGGCCATGATTAGTGTACTTTTTGGATTTTTCCCTACTCTGCTGCTTTGGTGGAAAAGAAGCATTTTTTCTCTTGACTTACATCACCCGGACAGTGGTAAGTGTTTTTCCACTTCTTTGCCTAGACATCTAACTGGTATACACTTCTTCTTATTCTTTGTCTGGGGTTTGACTCTTCGAATCTTCGAATCTTGTGTTATAGGAAACGACCTGGGTTCCTGTGTTTTCTTGATTTTGTTCGAAGGTTCTGCATCTCAAGCATCTCAAGCACAGGTTAGTGCTTCAGTCCTTGATAGATATTGAGGGTTTCATGTTCTTTTTTGGCCTTTGGTGGTAACTGTACCTCTTATCCTATAGGAACTGGGTTCTGTTTGTGGCTACAGACCTTTTGTGATCCTCCTCGGGATATCCTGTCTCCACTACGTCCCCTGCTTCCATCTTCTGGTCAATACCTCTCCCCGTGTGTCATACAGTTGTCTTCACACAGGAGAACTATTGCCTTGAGGAATTCCTCGCCTTCATCAATATTATAACGTCCTTTGTCCCATTGCATCCATCTTCCACCCCACTATTGAGGATATATATTTATATATAGTTTCTCAAAGAGACGCTAATGAGCAGGAGAGGGGAGCAATGTAAAAGTCTTTGGCCACATGGGAAGAGTTAGGCACCGGTGGGAATATATTGATATGGGCAGGGTTCTGTCTTCTGCCACTGAGGTTTGTTGCTGAGGTAAATAGTCACATTTATAAGTAGAGCATCATTGAATGCTCTATAGTTTCCAGGGGTCAGCAAAATGCAATGGCTGGCATTTGCTGCACCAAGTCAACCCTGCTGTACAGGACAGACCTCAGACATTCTTAGGATTTTCTGGGGTTAATAATGACAACAAGGCGGTGGGTGCATGGATGCGACACCGTTGAGCTAATCGGGTTCCCAGCCCCCCCATCCCCACCTGCCAAAATGAGAGTTGGGGAAGGGGAGTGGCATAGTCTACTACCGCCTGGTCCCCTGGTGGTCGTTTTTGCTTAAAGGGTGATGATACCTGGGCTTTAAATACACAAATTACCGAAGCAATTAGATGTGTATGTTATCTTTAAATCCAATCACTTGGTTATTCTCCAATCACTTGGTTATAAAATCGATCTCCTCCAAAAGAAAATTCAGGACCACTGCAAAGCCCTACTGCCGCATACGGGGACTAAGCTAACCAACTCAACTCCCACCTCAACCAAAACCACCAAACCTGTCTTCTCCTTCAGGGAAATCACTGAATTAGACGTTATGAACCCAATCAAAAACCTCAAACCCTCCCCATGTAAAGGGGACATATGCCCACCTAAGCTCATCAAGGACTGTGCAGACCACTTTGCACCGCTCTTTACGGCATTCATTAATGCTTCCTTCAGAATAGGCATTATCTCGGCCAGCCTCAAAGAAGCTTGGGTCCGCCCCCTCCTAAAAAAGCCGACTCTCGACCCTCTACAACCAAATAACTACAGACCGATAACCACTGTTACTTTCCTCCTTAAGTTATTGGACAAAGCCGCACATAGCCAGAGCCAACACTTCCTGGAAACCCACTGTAACTTAGGGACTAGGCAATCTGGTTTTGGGAAAGGACACGACACAGAAACAGCCCTGGTGGATCTAAAGAACCAGATCACCCAAATCATGGACAAAGGCAAGCCAGCCCTTCTGCTACTCTTAGATCTCTCGGCCACCTTCTATCTGGTTGACCACAAGACTCTATCATCTCACCTTACACATTCAGCTAACTTCTCCAAAGAAGCAGCTTTCTGGGTCACCTCTTTCCTCAAAGGAAGAGCAATGAAAGTTTTCTCGGACATAACAAACGCTACTCCCACCACCATCCATTGCAGAGTCCCACAGAGATCTTGCACAGCACCCACGTTATACAACTTTTCCACAAAGCCTCTCTTCGACAAGCTTGACTCACTTGGTATCGGGTATACGAATTACGCTGATGATACACAGGTACTCCCACCTCTCTCCGGCTCATCCCACAAAGACGCTGAGGCGATTCATACAACTTATTCCACCATCCAGGCCTCGATGGCGGTCAATGGCCTCTGCCTCAATGGTGATAAGACAGAATAATGATATTAGGATAAAAGAATACCCTAGTCAAACTTCATAAATTGTCCACCAACTTTACCATTGACAACTCCATTATCCCCGTGTCCACAGCCGTCAAGGCACTGCGGGTCTACTTAGACTCCACTCTATCCCAGACTAGACAGGTTAGCGCTATCACATCCTCATCAGCTCATACAACCAAACTCATAAACGCCATGAAACCATACTTATACAAACCTACTTGTCTATCAATAGTTACAGCAACCAGGCCACCAGGGGGCGCAGGCAACATGGCTGCCTGAGCTGAGAGCTCCGTACCCAGCCCCGGGTAATTGCTGGCAGCAAAGAAGTGTGGGGGCCCCATCCTCCTCGAGACCCCCCCATGAGATTGTGGGAACCCTCGGCCCCCAGCTGGGTCCAACTCCGACCCTCGACCGTTAAGGCTTCGCCGAGTTCGGCCGCCCGAGGGATTCGCCGGCCCCTCCCCCCACACCCTGGAGTGGAGCTCGGCCGTAGGCCACACCAGCCACGCCAGACCCGGAGAAGGAGGGACCAGACGTGACACGGAGAGTGCGGAGGCTGAGGCGGAGATTGGACGCGGGACCTGGGGCCGAGCGAGGACACAACCTGAAGCCCGGACCCACAGTGCAGCGCGTCGGCCCGGCGCGAGAGGTGAGATCGCCCCCGGCACACCCACGGACCCAGAGGGGCGACGCAGGAACGCGCCCCCCCGGCTTCAACCTCCTTACCTGAGGACGCCCGGGGCTCGACGTGGGACAGCGACCCCAGACACCCCCACGAACCCCGGAGGCCGACGCGGGTGCGAAGCCCCCCCCCTTTTCTAGCCTTGACCCCCCCTCTTGGGGGACGAACGGGGCCCGAAGCGGGTCCGTGGCGGCCCTAGCCCCTACTGCACCAGTGAATCCCGGGAGGCCGACGCGGGAGCGCGCCCCCCCCAATCTTGACTCTCCCCCTCTGGGTCAAGCGGGGCTTGAGGTGGGACTGCAGCGGCCCCAGCCCCCAATACACCAACGGATCGGGGGGCCGACGTGGGAGCGCGCCCTCCCCCCACCCCCCTCTCTCTCGCCCCGGCTTTGGCTCCCCCCCTCCCCCGATGACAAAGAGAGCGCAGAAAAGGGAAGTGAACCCAGAGTGACTGTCAAGGTGGGACCCCGAGAGGTGAGACCTACGACAAAGAGAGGCCGATACACAGAGGAATACAAGGGACCACGGACTATTGGCGAGAGGTCAATCGGACCATTCCCCTCACGACCACCCCACCAGAACACGACGCCGCGAGCACACTGTGGGAGGAGAGGGCACCGGAGGCACACCAGAGGACCCCATCGACACCGGACCCCCACTTTCTCGACTGGGCCACGTTCCACACACGAAAGCTTCGGCCTGGCTGCGCCCATCGCTCGGGATCGTCATCGGGGGGGCATTCGTCCACCAGGTGCCTGCCCGTCCCGCCTCCGGGGTTGTCAACTACACACTGCATCCTCCCACGATCAAAATTGTGGGTTGGATACAACTACAGCCCACCGGAGTGCTCTTCCCATGAGCTGGAGGGAGAACCTCGCCAAATACCAATTTGTGGCTTCTGAGGGCGAAATGGTGGCAGGGGGCACCTCTACCCCTCCCCCCGACCTGGGGGCTATACAAAATAATATCCAGATAATCCTAGAGGAGATACGCGGGATGAGAACGGACATGGGGGCCAAATTGGCGGACCTTACCACCAAAGTCACCACCCTCGAGGACCGGATGGAGGGGGGTCGAAAATAACCAGCTCTGCACGGCACTTCTCGAGACACAAATGGAGGTCAGATTCCAGGATATGCAACGGCGGGAGGAGGAACTTCGGTTCAAAGTGGACGACATGGAAAATAGAGAAAGGAGGAGCAACCTACGCATTTTTGGGCTGGTGGAATCCGAGGGCGAGACCACACAAGGTCTGGAGGGCAAAGTACTGGACATCATAAGGATTGCCCTGGGTGAGAGTGCTGGAGGCGAGATCAAATTTGATAGGGTCCACCGGGCGGGCGGAGGGGGCAGGGGCCCGCGCTCGGTGCTGGCTCGATTGCATCACTACAAAGACAAAGCCAAGATCCTAGAGAAGGCGAAGAACCTAGGCAACATCCAATACAGGGACTCTAGGGTGTCCATATTTCAGGACCTCTCAGCCCTCACCCTACTAATGAGGAAGAAATGTGGCACCCTCACAAGATGGCTACAGGGGAAGGGGGTCAGATACCGCTGGGGCCACCCCTTTTATCTATCGTTTGAATGGCAGGGAGAGAAGTACCATCTGGTCTCGGAGGAGGACATCCAGAGGGCCACAGATGACCTACTTGGCGACATGCCCGCTCCCTCTGGAGGCAGAGTGGGTGGCACCCAAGATCTCCCTAGGGGCCCGGTCGGTCCGGGAAAGCTCAGCGGCAAGTCTAAGGTCAAGGGTACTCGCAAATTCCAGAAAACAAGACACCCATCAACGGCCTCCGAGGACCGCCCGAACTCATGACTATACCACTCTCTCGGGGGTTGAGGATCCCTACTGATGCTCCTGTATTCTAAGCTTTGGCAGAGCTGGAAATTGGGCCCTGGCCTCATGAGGCCAAGGCCGGGCGCCACGTTGGCGCGAGTTTTAACCCGCCAGGTTGAAGGGCGGGAAGCAGTTTGATGCAATGTTAATGGTTTGGTTGTGGTTTTCCCGGTGTGGGGCTGAGTTTGAACCTTGGGGTGGGTGTGGGGGCCGGGGGGTTCTTTGGCTCCTGTGCTGACCACCCCCACCGAGGTAATGGTTGGGGTCGATATATACGGAAAAACAAGAGATGGGGATCCCTAACATAAGAAATACCCGGGGCTGGGGTAAGAGTCCTTGGTGGTTCATTGACCAACCCCGACACCAGTTGGGGGGCGTGGACGGACGCCTTACAATGAAAGGGAAAAGGGAATGGGGGAGGGCGTGGGAGGGGAGGACTGGGTGGGGGAGGGTGGGTGTGGAACACAGGGGAAGGGAGGGGGGAATAGCCGAATCAAACTAGGGCTCACAATGCGGAAACAGACTACAGGGCAACACTGCGACACAGGACAAACAGAGGGGGCCTCCCCATATGACAATGGTTGAGGGCAAGATAGGCACACTTAATGTCAAGGGCCTTAACTCCCAGAACAAGAGATCCCTGACGAGTAACATGTTTCGCAAACAACAACTAATGGTACTCTTCCTCCAAGAACCTCACTATAGACAGGGCAAGGAATCACCCATAAGGGGAAGGGACATTGGATCCAATTACTGGGCATCCCACAGAAGCTCAAAGAAGAAGGGGGTAGGGATCCTCCTGAATAAAACGTTCCATCGCTCCAATATTGAAACCAAGAGGGGCTTTGGGGGGCGGTTCCTGGCAATCAAGGGCACTCATGAGGGCGAACGCATCACTCTGGCCACCCTCTATGCACCCAACTCTGGCCAGATTAGGTTCCTAACCCAAATTATGGGGGTAATCGATGAATGGGCGGAAGGGGCCATGATCCTTGGGGGCGACTTCAATCTTGTAATGGACCCCAAACTAGACTGGTGGACGGCCCGAGGGGTTGAACCCAAGGCGACATCTAAAGACAATGGCCCTCATTACGACCCTGGCGGAAAGGGGAAAACGATGGCGGAAATGCAATACCGCCATCGAATAGCGCTCGGTGCGACTATGACCTGTCACCGCAAAGTACGAAGCCATTAGCGACACCGTAGTGAACGCCAACGCTAACTGCACTAAGCACGCGCGCGCGCGCCATGCCAAACCGCAAACACCACCATGGTGCAACGGTACGCCAATTCCGACCCTAGCGGACATGTACCTAACGCCATCAGGCATGGCGGAATGGACCATTCCGCCATGGCGAGAAGTACGGCATCGCGAATCAACCGTAAACGGCCCCACTGAGTGCCTGTACACCGCTCCCTGCCCACAAAGTACAACTCCCTGTAGGTGCAATGAAGTCACAATGCAACCATTGAAATGTACAAAGCACCCATGCATGCCAACGAACAAAAGAAACACAACAGGGGCCAATGGGAGCTGCAGGGCACAGATGGCACGAATACAGAAGCCATCCCAATGGACATGACCACAGTCCCCCCCCCCGAAACGCACGCAAACACAGGCACCTGTGACCAGCAACATTCCGAAAATAACAACATTCCACCAGTCCACCTGGCTGACCGCCATCTGTCACACAAAACCCAATCCCCCGCCCCTGAGCATGACAACATCCAAACTGTCATATAGGCAGCCCCCATCCCTGACCTCACGGGCTCAGTAGGCAAACGCGCCCAGCACAGTACCACGCAACTAAACCCCGAAGCAGGAACCCAATGCAGATCTCCTCACAATACATCGCCCCACATATAGGCACATGCCACATCACTTGCAAAGAAAAACGCTACACGGCCCAAATCAGAATAGAAATTTAATGCACAACAAAATCACCAAGCCCATACAGCCATCAGGCCATGAACTCCAAAACACATTTCACCATTGTGGGCTGCATCCGCAAGAAAAGACCAGCCACTACTTGTGTGACGCCCTGTCCCATCATGGTACACAGAGCCACAATCACGTACGAAAAGGCAAAAAGGAAGCGCACACAACCGCAGGGCCGTCCCAATGGGGAGGCACTAGTCCAGCTGAAAGGCCGAAATGTTGCTCCGAGCCACCAGTACTGTGTAAGGGCATGTGGGCCACTGGCGATCGTCCCATAAGATCGTAATGCTGCTCCACCGATTAACACGAAGCAGCAGGTGTCGGGAGTAAAATCCATCTGCAGGAGTGGCATACAGATGGCAGTGGCAAAAGGGGAGGAGATACCTGTCAACCAAAAGAAAAGAACAAGAACAGAATGGCCATCAGAACTACATTCGAACAACTCACTTCAATGAGCACACGAAATCCACAGCCATATGCATGCCAGCCCACTCCAAAGGATCATCAACACCCCAAAGCCACTTGCGACTCATAACCATCTATACCTAGGTGTAAACACCATCACGAACGAGTGTACCTGTGCATGCGTCTGCCAAAACAGAATCCATCAGATGGGAATGTTAACGTGCATGGACACAAGTGTCTGAGGGCGCGTCGAGACAGGGAGGGCTCAACAAGGCCAGATAGACGATGGTCCCACTATGGCAGCCCTGCATCACATAGCGTAGGGGAGGCGGATAGATCCCAAGAAGCCCTGTACATGGCAAACTCTGCACCAAATCACCTGCCCATGCATCCATTCATCATTCCCTCATCCCGGGATCAAAACGCCTGAATTATTACTCACATGACATTAGAAACGTCCATTGAGTCTGTGCGTAATGCAGCCTGCTACATCCACAGTGCCCCAGCCCGTAAATCCAGTGTTGTGAAGTAACATGTATTTGGGAATGGCCGGCCTCATCGCCCACGTAGCTATTGCGCATCCCAAACTATTCATATCAATCATTGCTCCCTCGCCATGGGCCCTGTCTCAAGGACATAGAACAATAGAACGTTACATTTGCAGTCAGACCTGTGGGCATCTCCTCGCCGCTAGCTGGAAACCGAAAGCGCCGCCCTTCGAATTCCTCATTTGCAACATCACGTCGAAAAGGCATCTGTGGCCGTTTGAAATCACTAATTATTCCATCGAGTGCGGCTGTGTGTGAAAATGGCAACTGCCTTCAGCCACAAATGGGACGCCCCGCCCGTCGTTGCAACTCGGTACAGTGATGCATGAGGGCCCACCGTTACTCGAGTACTACGTTCCACTGACCCTTCACAAGTCCGTTCGCGACTGCACAGATAGTATGGGAAACAATGGGACCACAGCAGAATGAACATATCAACCAATCTTACACGCCCATCGGGTACAAATACATGATTGCAATAGCAAGATACCATTACCCGAATTGCAGCGTAGTGCGCGGGACGTGCTCGGCCAAAGGGGAGAGCCGTTTGCACAGGTGGAATCAATCACCACAGGTGGAGGCCATACAGCCTGAAAACACATAAATTGCACAGCCAGTCTCCTCCCACAACCACAGCGAAATGCTACCGGCAGGACTCGCGATGTTGGCCCTGGGGGACCTGATAGCACTGCAAGTGCTCCGACTCCAAGAAGAAGACGAACAACAACTACAACCAGCCGCACGGAGGAGACGCAGGAGGAGGAGGAGGCCAAGGCAGGGCCAGCAAGGCCCAGCAGCACAGCCACTACCACCACGCAGGCAGCCCGCAATCCCACGCCTCCGAGCACATCCGTTCAACCTCACTGATGAGCAGATCCACACCCTCTACCGTCTGGACCGGGACACCATAGCCGCAATGACACAGGGACAGCCTGTGTCATGTCCATAGCGGACATGACACAGGCTGACCTAGTCAGCATGATAGATAGCCCAACCGCAATCCCACCCCTACTGAAGGTGATGTCTGTACTCCACTTCCTGGCCACAGGCACCTACCAGCACACAGTCGGACAGTTGCATGGCATATCACAGCCACTGTTTTCACGGACACTATTCCAAGTGCTCGATGCCCTCCTGCAGCACGCAGACGACTACATCTCCCTACCACGCTCGGAGCAGGAAATTACGAACACAAAAGTGGGATTCCATGCACTTGCCGGCATACCGGGTTGCATTGGTGCCATCGACTGCACCCATGTTGAATTGGTCGTCCCACATGCCATGGAGGCCCAGTACCGCAACCGAAAACAATTTCATTCCCTGAATGTACAAATGGTGTGTGACTCCAACAGGATCATTACGCATTGTTGTGCCCGATTCCCTGGATCAACCCATGATTCCATGGTCTTGAGGAACTCTACCATACCACGCTACATGGAGCGACACGCAGGGTACAGATCCTGGCTACTCGGTGAGTCTCATTGCATGCATGATGATGTGGGGTATGTGATTTGGCAATGTACTGGCAGGAAGGGGGGGGGGTGTGCGTACGTATCAATGGCATTCCACATCCTACGTTTATCGTCCACATACAGGTGATGCTGGATATCCACTGAAGAGATGGCTCCTCACACCAGTCCGGAACCCACGGGACCTGCATGAGGAGGACTACAACCATGCCCACTCACGTACCTGTGTAGTCATAGAACAGGCATTCGGCCTACTGAAGACTCGTTTCCGCTGCCTCAGCAGGTCTGGCGGGGCACTCCTGTACCGCCATGAGAAGGTTGCAAAGATGGTCATGGCATGTGTCATGCTCCACAACATGTGCGTACGTAGAAATGTGCCCATGCCCCCTGACGCTGAACTGCAAGCACCGGATGATGGTCATGATGAGGGTGGGGATGTGGCAGCACCTCAAGGAGTCTGCGAGGCACCGGAGGGCCGTGACATCCGTCAGCATCTCATTGATGTATGCTTCTAGTACTCACGCCTGGGGGCTGATACATGGACACGGGACTCGTGGCACTGCGTGTGTCTGGGACATGCACAATATGGACTGTACGCCTATGATGGCCTAGTACACAAAGATCAATGTCCACACATCTCATTGGGTGATCGTGCACTTTTTATGGCATATGTGATATCATGTTGAACACCCTATCGACCCGCCACCCAAGTGAGCCCAACACACCCCCTCCACCCTCCTACCTCCCACCCGAACCCCAGTGTCCAAAGATGCTCATTGTCAGTGGCCTGTCGCTATTGCAAGCCCCCTCTGCGGGTATCAGGGGCACCCCTGCCTGTGGAGCGCAGGTTCCTCCCTGATCTACGTTGGGGGCTGCCCTGGACGGAACTTGCAACGGATGATGTGTCTGCCTGCTCACGTCCATGCATGTCCCTAAGGGTTTGCGAGAGCTCAGTGAGCACACGGCGCACTGCGGCAAGTTCGGCACATACGTCTTTGGACGTCGCATGCAGTTGCCCCCTCAGGCTCTCGGTGCTTCTCTCCATTTGGACTCTCAGGCTCTCGGTGCTACTCTCCATTTGGACTCTCAGGCTCTCGGTGCTACTCTCAATTTGTGCCCTTAGCGTCTCTGTACATCTCTCCATTTCTGCCCTAAGTGTCTCTGTTGATGTTTCTATGTCTGCCTTGGTGCCCCCACATTCATCGGCATGGTCCTTGAGGAGTGTGGCCATTTGCTGCTGTTGGACGATTAACTTGTCGAGGGACTGTTGCCTCTGCTGGGCCATGCCCATTTGCGGGGGTGTCACAGAGGGGCTGTTGTCCTCATGTTGCCTTGCCACAGGGCTTGGGGGGGATGGCCAGTCGTCGTCTTGTGGCTGCCCCTGCGTGGTATCCTCATGTTGTTCGGGATGGGACAGACAGGGGGATTGGGACAGGTCATGGATGGATCTGACCTCGACATCCCCGTCTTCTGTGTCCGAGCATGCTGCCATCAATGGGGTGTCACCTATGGTGCTGCTGCCACCAGAGGCAGTGCCTTCTGTGGCATCCATTGGGGGGACCTGTGGTGGTGGTGTTGTGGCCATGCTGGCTGCTGGGGTGCCTGTTGATGTTCCCTCCTCTGTGCTACCACCTGATTTGTGCTGCTGCCGTGTCTTGATGCGTGCAGCTGAGGTGGAGGGTCTCTGGCCGTTGGTCTTGGACCTCTTTGCAGGTGTGCTGGTAGGGGTGTCCTGTGGCTCGTCGTTTGGATCGGACCCTGTGGTGGAGTAAAGGAGGGCGAGGGTTATTGATGGGTCTGTGGGAATTGGAATGGCATTGTATCACATGCTTTGGGGTGGTACCTGAGGGTGATTTGGGTCGGGGCCTTGGAGGTGCTTTGATTTGTGTGTGGAGTGAGGGTGCAGTTGTTTGGCAGCCTGCAGTTTGGGTGTGCCTGCTGCACGTGTAGTGCGTGTATTAGGGGTTTTTAATTATTTATGTATTTATTGTGGGTTTTAACGTGCGCTATCAGGCCGATGTGTGTGGACCTTATCCTGGACATGTGTTTCTGTTGCACTATGTGGACGCATGGTGCTTCACATGGATGGACTGTGTGGCTTGTTATATCTGGCCCACCTACCTGAATCTTCGGATGTCTGCACTCCTTTCTCCATCCCTCCGACTCCCTCAATGCTCTCCATTCCGATGGTGGAGGCACAGATTTCTTCCCAGGGGGTCAACTTGATGGGTGATTCAGGACCTCCCCCGGTGGCTGTGGCAATGTTGCGGTTGGCAGAGAGTATGCTGCGGACGCGTATCCGCAGGTCGTCCCATCGCTTGCGGCATTGCTGTGGGGTGCGGGGTGCGGTCCCCACCGCACTTACCCGCTGTGCCACCAGAGCCCATATGGCCTTCTTGTTTGCAAGTGCCGTCCTGGTCATTTGCGTGGAGAAGACCACGGCAGCATTCTCCTGGAGGGTCTCTGTTAGCACGGTGAGTTCCTCACGGGAGAAGTGGACCTGCCGCTTGCGGTCGCACGCTTTCTTCGCTGCTTTTCCCATTTTTCTTGGTTTCGCTAGGGTGGTTGACGGGGTGGGGTGTGTCTCAGGGTAGTGTTTTTAGTGGTTGTGTGGTTTTAGTGTATTTATAGGTGTACGCCGGGATGTTTCCCGTTCCGGGCCCGTGTTTTAACTTCCGTTTCCGTATATTTCCGGCCACCGTACTTTCCGGTAGGCGCACACTGCGGTGACCGCTAGGAGGGGTGGCGGTATTGCACCTGGGGCCCCGTACGGCGGCGGTGTGGGCCGTTTTGGGGTCTTTTCCGCCATCGCGGACTTAGCACTTCCGCCATGCCGTGGTGCTCGTGCCCGATGGGTCGGAATGGGCCGCACTTTGCTCCTTCGTGCAATGGCGGAAACGCTATTTACGCTGTGGCGCTCCGGTCAGTCGATTTCCGCAAGGGTCGTAATGAGGGCCATTCCAGACTCTCCTGAGGGAACACTATTGGGAGGATGTTTGGCGGGCGACACACCCAGAACCGGGAGGCTATACATTTTTCTCCCCTCCACACTATACATACACCAGAATTGACCTGCTCCTGACCTCTAAGGAGGGAGGCGGGGTGGCCACGGATCCACGAGTCGAGGCAATAACCTGGTCCAATCACGAGCTCCTAGTGGCGAGCTGGTTTCTCCCCGTCTCCCCTCGATCAACCCACTGGAGGTGCAATGATGTGCTTCTCAGAGACCCAGTCTTTAGGGACTTCCTGAGAGGCGAAATGGCGGCATACTTCGAAACAAATGATAATGGGGAAACAGACATGCCGACGGTGTGGGAGGCAGCAAAGGTCATCTTTCGCGGCCTCCTCATAGCGGAGGGAGCCAGACGTAAACGGGAAAGAGGGCTCATCGAAGCCAGAATACGGGCGGACCTTGGAATCTTGCGGGGTAGGCTCAACCAGGGGGGACGGACAGGGAATCCATCTTAATGGAAATGAGCGAGAAACGACAGGCCCTACACACGGTTCTCATAGGAGAGGTGGTTAAGAAGCTGAGATACACACGACAGAGGTAGTACGAGAGGGGAGACAGGGTGGGAACGCTGCTGGCTCGCAGAGCCAGGGGATGTCGACTGGAGAGAAGGGTTGGCCCCATCAGAGGCCGGGAGGGCTCCATGCTTAATAACAAGGCAGAGGTTGTGGGCTCCTTCGCAGATTACTATAAGGAACTGTATACAAAACAGGGGGGAACATCAACAGAGGAGATGCGGGCATACTTGGAGGAATACCCCCCGCCCCGCTTGACGGAGGCGGAACTACAGGAACTAGAGTCAGACATAACTGTTGACGAGGTTGAGGCGGCCATCAAGAGGCTGAGGGTGGGCAAGGCCCCGGGGGGAGATGGCTACACAGCCGATTTTTACAAGCAGTTCTCACCTTCGCTGGTGGAGCCCCTAGCCAAGCTCTTTAACCAAATCCAAAATGAGGATGCTCCCACCCTCCTTCCTCCAGGCCCTCATCACGGTTATCCCGAAGCCGGGAAGGGACCTGAGGGAATGTGGCTCCTACAGACCCATCTCCCTCTTAAATCTTGACGCCAAGATATTCACTAGAATTCTGGCATCTCGCCTAGAAAAGAGCCTTCCACGTTTGGTTCACCCTGACCAGGCGGGTTTCATACTTAATAGACAAGCCTCGGACAGAATGCGTAAAACTCTCATGTGCTGTACTCAAGGGAGATCCGGAACGAGGGAGCTCTGCTCCTGTCCCTAGACGCAGAGAAGGCCTTCGATAGGGTGAGCTGGGAATTCATGGGAGAGGTCTTGTCTGCGGTGGGGATGGGCCGGAGGTGGTTGGGCTGGATGGCGGCACTGTACTCCTCCCCAACAGCCAGGGTGGTGGCCAATGGGACGAAGTCAGAGTCTTTCCCCCTGGGGCGAGGTACAAGACAAGGATGCCCACTATCCCCCCTGATATACGCCCTAGTTATGGAACCCTGGGCAGTTTCGGTACGCAACAATGAAACCATCACAGGGGTCCGGTTGGGCGACTCCCATTGCAAGATTAGTCTGTTCGCAGATGACGTCCTCCTGTACGTTACCAAGCCATCGCAGACGATCCCTCATGTACTACAGGCCCTGACGCGCTATGGTAACCTCTCTGAGTACAAGGTCAACTTAGACAAGTCTGTGGCTTTCGTGGGGGGTCAGTTGCCAGAATCGGAGGTACAATATGTAGAAAGTCTCCCCTTCCAACTGCAGAGGGAGGGGTTCCGGTACCTGGGAATCCAAATCCCATTCACTCTGGGCGACCTCTTCGCGCCCAATTTTACCCCACTATGGACAGCTGTCAAGAGAGATATTGAGAGGTGGGCGGCGGCAGGGTTTTCATGGATGGCACGGCTCAACCTCATTAAGATGGTAATACTCCCTAAGTTCCTATTTCTCTTCCAGATGCTCCCCACCCAAGTGCCGAAGCCCTTTTTCGACTCAATGAAGCGGGTATTGCTTGGATTCCTCTGGGCGGGAAAGAAACACAGAATCTCCTACGATGTCGTGACAAGACCGAAGGAGGATGGAGGGGTGGGGTTTCCCGATTTCGATGCATACTACAGGGCATCCCAGCTAAGGATTCTGGTTGACCATTTTAATCCTGGGACGGAGAAGCAGTGGGTGGCCATAGACTTCTCGCCCCAGTCACGATCGACGAGCAGTTATGGGTCCCAAGAACACGCATTCCCAGGAGGGTACACGAACACCCAGTGTTCGGGGTTCTCTGGTCGATCTGGAAGGAGGGGAGCTACTTCAGGTGGCTCACGACCTGGCCCTCCCCGCTGAGTTGCATCTGGGCGCCGCCATTCCTGGCCAAAATAGCAGAACCAGCAGCATACCAGAGTTGGTACGAGGCGGGCCTAGTTAGGGCCGGCCATCTATGGGTGGGGGGATCCTTCATGCCCCTTCCTGACCTCGAGGAGGCTCTGGGTCTGGGTAGGCTGTCGCCATTCCGCTACCTTCAGCTTAAGGGAGTTCTTTCGGAACCCTCATGGGGGAACACTCTTAGGAGGGACCTTACAGATTTTGAGAAAATGATCATCTCCACCCGGGGCTCCAAAGGGGTGATAGCTCGGTTGTACAGACTCCTCTTGATTTCAATACCAAGGGACCCCCCCCAGCACGAACGCAATGGGAAAGAGACCTTGGCGTGGCAATAGATGATAGGAGATGGACCAAGATGTGTATCCGAGCCCATCGCTCAACTACGTCCCTCCAATACAGACACCAGGCATTAAAGGTCCTACATAGGTGGCACTATCCCCCCAGAGAATATCCAGAATGCTCCCAGGCTATGACCCACACTGCTGGAAATGTCGAAACACCACTGGAGACTACATACATATGTGGTGGTCATGCCCCAGGGTACAGATGTATTGGGGTGAGGTCCTATCCTGGATCAGGGGAGTTGATGGGATAGACAGACCCCTTTGCCCCTGGTTACTCCTCTTTGGGATTGAGGTTGGGGACGACCAGGAGGACACTCAGGGCCACATGCTCCAGGTCATGCTCGTGGCGGCCAGGTGTTGCCTGGCCCAAAAATGGAAAAACCCAAACATGCCACAGGAAAAGGAATGGGTCACCAAGGTCCGAGCGATTTATGACATGGAGTTCCTTACGCACGTTCTTGATGAATCTAAAACCAACATCGGAGAACTCTGGCTTCCATTTTTTGAAAGATACGAGCGCAGTGCATAAGGGGCCCAGTCCTCACGGTGGACCCGGTTCTGTCCTTTAGACATTGTGAAACTGTAAAGTCGGGGACTCCAAAGGCACCCATTAACTGGGACATGCTTTCTCCCCCCCACAAGGGGGTCCTAATAGGTTGAGCCCAAGGACAAGTGTGCAAAATGTGCCCATCACCTGTGCTCTGGGACTGTGCATTGTGTTCCGAAGTGTTCAATCAAGATTCTACTTTGATTAAACGGCTAGGGTGGTGGGGGGGGATAAAAGGGTTATTGGTGGGTACGCTTTCTATAAATGTAATTTTGTTTTTTGGTGCAATGTCTGCAATAATAACCTACAAAATGTCAATAAAAACATATTTTCAAAAAAAAAATAGCTAGAGCAACCATTGGGGCCAAACTAGACTATTGCAATGCCTTAATGGCAGGCACATCCGCAAAAAAATGTAAACAGGCTACAAGTCACGCAGAACAATTCTCTTTGTGCCGCCTTAAGCATCTCAAAAAGGGAGCATATCTCCCAGGCCAGACAATCAGCTCAATGGCTCCCGGTCAAATAGCGTATCACTTTCAAAATCCTCACCCTCACACATAAATGCCTCACTCTTTCTGCAACCTCATACCTATCTGAGACTATCACCAAATCCTCCTCAACACGTCCCACCAGGACACAATACACGAACCAACTCCACATCCCACGAATCAATAGAGCCAAAGCTGGTGGCCTAGGTTTCCCATACATTGCTGCCAAATACTGGAACGCGCTACTCACAGACATCAGAGCGGAAAACTCAGTCCCTGTCTTTCGAACAAAACGTAAAACTTCACTCTTTGCCCTGTAAAATATAACTATCGTGAACTGTCACTGTACATTCTCTGTACAATACTAGTTGTCTGTAATTTTATGTATGTTCATTTATATGTAACTAAGCTATGTCTGTAACACAAGCGCCACGATGCCCTCGGGCTGTTGCACGCTTTACAAATCCGAATAAATAAATAAATAAATATTCTCCCTGGTATATTGCACTTACTTGGGCCCCACCGCCAGGCAACCCTTGGGATTGAATGCAGGGGGCAGAGCCTCCAGGTTTGCCCCACCCTGTTTCTGAAGTTGCCCCCCTCAGAAATGTAGGTTTTCGTTGAGCCCCTGGCTGGGTGCTTAGTTTTCCTCCAACGGTGCTGTTGCAAACTTTCATTACTAAATCATGGACAGCTTTGTGCACATTTTTGGAGAACTTATTATTTTGGGTGATACATTTTCTAATGTGTACCAGAGAACGAAGTGGGCGGGAACTAACGGGTTCGATGTTCCCTTTTTTTCAGGGAAACACGCCACATTTCCTTTACGTTAAGTTAAATGTACCAACGTTCCCGGACGGGCACTTTTTATTTTTTTTGGAATACATATTTTTTTATACACCTCCCCTAATAGAGATTTGAATCAGGGGCCTGCCGGTATCATTCCAGTGTCATACTTCACTGTGTTATCCAGGGTTGGACTGACCCCTTCGGTCTTTCGGCCCGTGGCCGAACGATTTTGGGGGTCCCTGGGGCCGGTTTTCCGGCAGGCACCTCTGGGCCGTTTTTTTTTCTTCATTTTTTTCTTCAATTATGTGATATTTATATTGTGTTGTCGCACCACGCACGCTGTGCGGAGCAGCAGCAGGCGAAGCTCGCTTTGCGAGTACTGTGTGACTCACGTGGGTCGCGGCTGCCCCCGGCCGGGAATTCAGAGTGGAGGGGGGGGCTGGGCCAGGGGGGGGGCTGGGCCACCTCTGGGCTGGTCTGCAGCAGGGCACGGCAGAGGGAGCCAGGAGGGAGGCGCCGCGCACCGGCGCGCGACACTGTCTGCAGACTGCAGACTGCGGTCTGCACACAATCTTCATGCAAGGTAACACTATGTTACCTTGCTTTGATGATTGCATCTGCATCATGCATGCATCATAATTTATGATGCATGCAGATGCAGATGCATGTGCATTAAATAATTCATCACGCGGACGTGGGGCCGTGGCCCACCAGCCCGCCACTGCAGGGGTCTGGTGCCTTGTGCTTGGCTGGCTCGCGGCGGCCAGACTGTTACTTTGATCTGGGAGGGAGGCAGGCTGAAGCAATTGACACTAAAGCAATTGTAACACCTGCCTCCCTCCGAGTCCTCCTGACCCTGGGGGGAATGTGGGGGGGGCACTGCAGGCAGCTTGCCTGCAGCCGGGCCGAGGGCCTGAGGCTGAGCTGGGGCCGCGGCACTTCAGTGACATTCACACTAGTCGACTAGTTGCTTTACTGTTTGCAACTACTTGTGCCTGGGGGCTGGGGCGCCGCCCAGGCCAGGGCCGCCGGGCCTGCGCCGGAACAACAACACAATGAAAATTCGGCTGGGCGGGCAGTGCCGCCAAAGGGCTTTAATTGCCTGCCCTTGGGCCACTGACCACCTGATTTATTTGGGCATGCACGCCGAGTCGCCGACTCACTCTGGCAGAGAGAGTGAGACCAGACGACTACTGAGACCGTGAGACGAGAGAGGCAGAGAGGCAGAGAGCCACCCACCACCACCAGGCACTGCGGCAGGCACCAGGCTGAGCTCTGCCTCTGAGGCCCAGAAGCACACCGTCACCACTGTGGAGTCTGGACCTCAGACAACTTGGAGGCTGCGGCCCGCCGCTGCCAGCCCAGTGCTCAGTGCCCAGGCCAGCCACAGAGCAGAGCAGAGGACCACCGCAGAGGAGGACCACCAGGCAGCAGGCAAGTGACTTTTTTTACGTTCCGGATAATTTTAATGGGATTTTCGAGATGGAGCAGAGGGGCCATAGTGTAACCACTAACCGCCCCACCGCCACCTCCTGTCAACATGTTCACTCCATGACCATTAGCAAAAAAAAAATCATACTAGCTCATCATATTTGACCACATTGCAACTTCAGGTAGAGGTTTTGGGTTATGGGGGGCGGGGGGGGAGGTTGCAGAACACAGATATTGGTTTTGTGGGGTGGGGTAACAGGATACCAGGTATCGTTTATGTTGTGGAGAGTTGGGAGCCAGGATGAAAGGTGTTGGTTTTGTATTGAAACTGAGGCGGCACAGTTATGGGTTTTGTGTTGTTGGGTAGGAGGGGGTGGTGGTGCCAGTAGGACACCCAGTGTAGGTCTTGTGAAGTGGATTTCTGGGAGGCCCAAAAGACAAGTATTGGTTTTGTGTTGTGGGAGTGAGTACGGATGTCCCTGGCAGGGCTTGTGCTTTTCTCTGGCTCTGCTCGTAATTTAGCATTCCCAGTTCTAGGTTGACAAAATGCTCCTCTCTTTAAGGGCGTTTACCCAGTGCTTTAAGTAGGCCGGGACTGAGCTTTGGCAGGCTGCTAAAACCTCAATCGAGCAGGGCTCTGCCGGCACACACACTACCCCTAACAGCCCCCACAACCACTGTTTTTTGCCGCAGGGTTCAAACCCACGCACTGCCGTTGACTAGCCTGTATCACGTTGCACTGCGCTACGACATAGGTGGTGGATTTCGTGTTTCATTCTTAAATTCTATGACACATAATTGTGCTGCACCAAGCACTGTATGTCGGTTTTAAAACTAACAATAGCGCAAGATAACATGTATAATTCCACTCCTGTGCTGCCTGCGACTGCGTGCCTTCTCCTGCGTTAATGAAGGGAATTAGTCGAGGGTATTAACATTACTCTGGCGTTTACTTTACCGCACACACCTGTTGTGTAATAGGCAAGTTTCCTTAATTGCCACTTTTTACACATGTTTTGGAAAGTACCAAAGAAGCTTAACGCAAGTAAATAAGCGAAAGAAACGGCGTAATCTGAAATGTTGGCATGTCTTGGGGTGGGGTATTTATAAGGATTTGAAGAAAGAGTTAGAGGGGGTGGACCCCTGACCCGCCTCTCAGGTGTGAGCAGGAGTTGGGCCAATCAGCTGAGAGGGAACCCACGGCGCAGTTTCTAAAAGCGCCGCTCGCAGCTCGGCGGAGCGAACTTGCTCTGACGCTCCACGGCGCAGTTGCCGCTACTCGAGGACATGGCTCTGTACTTGGTTCATGCCGCTCCTGCGCCTCGGAGCTGTGGACGGACCCTGTCACAGAACTGTATGCAAAGTAATGTTGTTTTATGAGTTGTGTTGTAATGTAACAGACATATGAACCCTCCATACATAGCATTTTCTGACCTCTCCCTAAACCTCATTCCGGTTTCCCTACCCCCCTCCCCTCCTATCCAACCATCGTCACCCTAACCCTCCTTCCCTGCTGGGGTTGCGGAGCCCTGTTTAAGCATTGACTTGCAGCAGGTCCCAAAACCGCAGTGGGGGTGGTTGGTTCATGCCACTCTTGCGCCTCGGAGCTGTGGACGGACCCTGTCACAGAACTGTATGCAAAGTAATGTTATTTTATGAGTTGTGTTGTAAAGTAACGGACACATGAGCCCTCAATATGTAGCATTTTCTGTAAAAGCCATGAATTGATGCGATTCACGGATGATGGTTTGAGGGCCACTTTTTTGGAGGCGAGGGGTGGGCCACTTTTTTGAGGCGAGGGGTGGGCCACTTTTTTTTTGTTGTCCGGGCCTATTTCTTGTCCCAGTCCGACCCTGGTGACGCACTGGGTACGGATGATGAGCAGGTAAGGTCTGGTGAGGCATTATTCTAGATCTTGGCTGCTTCTCAATGTAAAACATAGCTTGTATGTACAATGTCTTTGTTGATGTGGTGAATATTAATAGTCTCTTTATTTCTTCACTTTTAGGCGAAACGCCGACAAGCTGTCACTCAGAGCAGAGCGAAGAAGCTGGAACTTGTATGGAAGCAAGTCCAAGTCAAACCGGATACGGGAACTGGGAGGTACGTGGTATTTCAGTCTGTTACTATTGTCGTTTTCTGATTTCAGGTTCCCAGGAGCTGTGATTACTGTGGACTGCAGACAAAGGACCAGAGACACAGTGTTACCAGAATGGGACGTACAAGTCTACCAAGGTCAAGGTAAAAATTAATACCAAACACGAAGCAGTAGGCCGCTGGGGCAAGTAGTTATTCAATTCCGTGTGAGAATGCTGCAAACTCGCGTACGTGCCAATCGCACGTGCAAAAGAAACAGGAGCAGTAAGAGTAACACTGCTCTGTGAGGAAGCAGAGGAAACGCTCAGGACAGGGTGTGGTGCAGGGCATGGTTTTATAGCCGTGGACCGCGTCCTGTCAGCAACAGACCACTAACAATGTCAGATCCATGCATCTATCTGGTGCTATCTTGAGTTCCACATGGGGCTCCTCTTTGGCAGCCATGTTGGGATGGGTTGCCACCTTCTTCCATATACGCCTCTGCCAACCAGCCATCCCACAAACCCATCGTCTCCCTACACTGTCATGGGGGGAGATCCTCCTGGCCTGACCCATCTGTTTTATACCGCACTGGAATCATGACGAAAACACCAGCAGCAACCAAACGCATAAAGAAACAGTGCTGCAAAAAGGAAGCAGGTAAACATTTACAAAACACCAACTACTATACAACGCCACCCATCCTACCAACATGTATATGCCAGCAATCGTAAACCATTACATTTCCTCCTATTTCAACAGCACACCTTAGAAATTGCTGTAACCACTGCAAACGTTACTGTAAATCATTGTGCACCATAGCAGCAAAGACATTTGGAAGGGTTATTTTAAATCCAGCATGGATCTTTTTTCCACACAGACCCAGTGATTATGCAAAGAAACACAGGAACTGCGCACATTGCACAGTACACTGGTTCAAAGCATAGTACTAATGAAGTACTAGTTTTAAGGGTCCACAAAGTAAATAAATGTGTGCAATGTTGTGGACTGCAAAGTAACAAAATACCTGCTCTAACATGTTCTGTTCTCTTTCCCCACAGACAATGCAGCAACGAGTACTACAACATTTCACATTCCATACGCAAAAAACAACAAAGGCCCTCCCCAATCCAAACAGTAAGTATGAAAGCATTGCTATCATACTTCTCTACAATGTCCACAGTGCAATGCACGCACTTATTTCTGCAATGCACATAGCAATGCCACAATTTGCAATGTACACCTATAAAACACCATGCAGCTTGTGCCTGCACCCTACACGCTTCACTACACCCAGTACAGTGTACGGGCTCCAGCCATGCACTTAATATTGTAGACCCGCCCCACAACTAACTACAGTCCCAAACATGTTCATGCTGCAAGACACCAAGCTGCGTACGATGGCCCAGCCCCCCACTTACACTGATCCAGCGCACACACAGTCTGCCATCGTCCACCATAGCCTCATAACACACTGCACATATATATGTTCCTTAGTGATTGTCAATGCACATTTTATGTATTTTGCCATCTGTGCATTCAGTGCAGCATGTGTACGGCACCGTCATTTCTCCTTATACGTCCTTCACATTAATAACACTACCAACATTCAGAAATGATTGGTACAATCAAAACTCTTTGGCGCCTGGATCGTTTTTTTTCCAGCATCATCTCCGGAAAGTGAAACCTAACATACCTCTCATTCAACAGGACAAATGCTCATTGTAAAACAGCCTTGAGTGGGAAGAATGATTAGCGTCAAGGGCAGACATTGTATGGAATAGTAGAAAAAAAGGAAAGATAACACAGTGCAGTTGCTTTGCCCATGTGCCCCAGAGGTAGTCTGCAACGATTCAATACGGCGTACACTGAAATTTGTTGTGCACCCAATACAAGCATGGAATTTGACGAAGTTATGTAAATACAACTTTACATCACATGTGTATTAGGATTAAAATGTGTTAGGCTGCTGTTCTGTATGCATAATTCTGAATTTACTTTACCGCACACTTTCTCTGTTTGCATTGTACGGAGGTTTGTGATGGTAGTATTCACTCGCCGTTACAGTGCCATGTTCCACTATTCCCTGTACATTGCAACTGTGATTGCGCTTCGTTTTCTTCCCCAGCCCATCTAAATCCACACATAAAGGACAAGATGAAAAGGGAACGCAATTCGGGCTGTAAAGCAGCACCCCTTATGCTCACTCGTGCAATGCTACATTCCCTGTTTTGCCTTTACTATGCCTTTCTCACAATTACCAGTTCTACCCACCCTCATTGTATTGAAAGTAGTAACGGCCCATGGTGCACGCAGCAGTCAACCGGCACACAAACTTGGACAGATCACATTTCAATGTTGCAAGTTTTAGCAAAACAGCTCCTGCATTCTCCTGCAATCCAAGGGGACCCACATGAGTTATTTTTATTACTTTTTCCCTTTCGACACACACAGCGACATTGTGGTGTGGGTCTTACAACACTTGCTAGCACCATCATTTTTTATGAAAAGGAAACACATGCAAGGAGCATCTGGTAGGAATGTTTCAAAGACATTTCACTTGTGTGGAGCTTTACAAGGACAGTATCACCATCACAACAGAGAGCAAGGCAGTTGATTAATATATGATGCTACTCAGTAACACACAGTACATGGTCCATGAGACAGCCACCTATAATGAAATCCTTCCCGAAAACTCTTGTCCTGTACGCTGCTACTAATAACGCCTACTTACATCTATTCTTGTTCCTGTTTCTTCTTAGATACCTGGTACCTTACTGCGCATGCCACTCCTTCCACATTCCAACAGATGGGTGGTGGACCAAGCATATCAAGATTACCAGCCTAGTGCATCACGGTTATAAAATGAGGGTGGTTTCAATTTCAACAATAGAAGTGCCTACGGCCTCCACCCACGCACCCAAGAGCCTAGTCCATGGGCACACCCACTACAAGGCAATAGAGCCATGCATGGGAGCATGTGGCTTCATAGCTTTCCTGACTACAGGTACATATGAGTATAGTAACTAACCCATACAAGGCAACATTCTCAAACCTACTTCCAACCAGGGCCAGACTGTTACCTCCAAGGGCCCTAGCCAGATTCCCAACTCTCCCTTTTCACCCCACCCAGATCTTGAATCATGATATGTTATGTTATGGGAATGTGTAAAGCGCACAAACACCTGAAGGCAACTTGGTGCTAAATGGCAGTCATGCCTCTCAGACATTGACTGCTGGATCACAAACAACCACCTCCTCCTCAACCCTGAAAAAACAGAAATCCTAATATGTGGCAAAACAGCTCTTTCCCCCACCTATTCCTTGGCCGCCTCCCTTAGGACCCGTGCCCATTGCATCCCCCTCAGTCAAAAACATAGGGTGCACCTTTAGCTCGGACATGACCCTCTCCCGCCAAATAAATGTGGTCTCCAGATCATGCACCTTCCACCTCTGCATTCTCAAGTCGTTTTTTCCATATCTCTCCTACCCACATAGTCTCCGCATTCATGGCTATCATCCTCTTGCACCTAGACTACTCTAATTCACTCTATCTTTGCGCACCTGTATCTCAACTCAGAAAGCTCCGATGGATCAAAAACTGTGCAGCAAGACTTTTCCTCGTACTATTCCCCCAGAAAACACATCTACCCTGCACTCAGGGTATTTCACTGGCTGCCCATCAGCCGACGGGCCTCCTTCAAAGTCATGTGCATTACTCACTGTGCCATACATAAGAAAGGCCTTGATTTCCTTCAAAACAAACTCACATGCTACCACCTCAAGCGAATCCTCAGATCAGGTTCTGCACACCTCCAGGTAGTCCCCCATTTTCTAGTGCTCCAGGCTAGGAGAAGCCTGCTTCTCCGTCCTTGCACCCACCTTATGGAACTCCCTCCCCCTCGCTCTCCGTCTCGTAGAGGATCACCTGGCTTTTAGGATAGCCCTCAAATTATGTTCCCTCCTGCATCCTGAACCCTCCCGCCCCTCCTCTATGCCCCCTCCACACACAATAGCTCATCCCAGCAGTCAAACACCCCAGACACACCCCCTCACACCTCTCTGTCTTTCAGCTACCTTGCCTCGTCTTTCATTTATCTTCTGAGCTTTGCCGCCTGAAACCCCCCTTATACCGTGTCAATCCATATTGAGGACTCGAGAAGGAATCCAATAAATTACACATGATATGAATCCTAAGAGCGGGCCAGGTATTGAACTCAAAAGGGCCCTGAGAGTGGGCAATGCATCACAATTAAACACACCTTAGGTCAAGCAATTGGATCAATTTGGAGGAGGATAATTAGTTACTTTTGAATCTTCAACTTTAGTTGACACTGCTTGTAACTCTAAAGAATATGAGGGTAGGCATTGCCGCCACAACTAGACATGTAAGGTGTAGGTAAGGTGCAACTGTTTTCACACTTTAAGGACCTGGGAAGGCGATGTTGCACTCAAAGATCCACTCAGAAGGCGAGTATTTAACTACTTATTAATTTATTGCACTAAGGTGGTATGCAAGACTAAGCACTGCTCTTTCTACATAGATGGAATACAGGGGTTAGACATTGTTGTTTGTATAGCTAACCCATTTTCTCCTCTCGCAGGCCGCACCTTTGTAACTTAGCCGAAGTCGCAGCCTCACTCCTACACGCCTCTGCGTTCACATATATCACACAATTGCACAACACCTCTGCCATAAGAATGAAGCTACCTTTCATGACAGAACATTCGAACTGTAGCCACTCACATAATCTTCTATCCATTTAGACACAACCCCTTCTCCTTAGTTCTTAGTATAGCTCCTCTCCCGCCTATCCACATGCCATTCAGACGTAGGTGTCTTTCAGGATCTTGGCCACTCTCTCTTACCTTTAATGGCCAAAATGCACAGACGCATAATAGCCACTCCCAATTTTCCCATATCTTGGACTTTGGTCCCTAAAACGGCTTTCAACCAACAGTGCGTTGGGACCATAATTATGATGACAGAAAGGCGCTATACAAATGACAAAATGAATGAATGAATAAATGAATGAATGAATGAATTAATTAATGAATGTTAAAACATTGTACGCCTTTCACCAGAGGTTGGTCCATCACAGTTTTAAAACGGGAGGCCACCGGATGCTGCTGTCGGGATTCTGTGACATCATAGATTTTCTTTGTGCCTGCCTTAGCGGTAGAGGCTATCTTATGCGAATTCTCACATATGGAAGTTCTGCTTCTGTGCTTCTTTCAGCTGATTCTATCTTTCACAAGATGCCCCATATTGTGTCTTAGAGGCCTGTTTTCAATGGCATTAAGTTGCTGGCGTACATTGTCAGCGGCTGCTCATACCTGCAGTTTAGTGCATTAGCTGTTGGTCACTTCCTGCTAATTCTCTAATTCTGCCCCCATTCCTATACTCCCTGAACAACGGCTCCACAAAACCCCTCTGGAGACGATCTTCAGCAGATTGTTGACCCGCTCTTGAAAAATCAGAGACCTGTTCAACCTACAAATTGAACTAATCCTCTGATTAGGTCTTCTGGTGTCCTGACATGCCTTGCCTAACTCTCATTGGTCAACGGTTTTTTAAATACCAAATGTAGTCCCCAACCATAAAAAACGTACATCTTTCTGCTCCTGAAATAAAACATCTGCAGACCTTAGCAGTCTATCCAACTATTTCTCTATTGCAAGCACAAGTAAGCGAGCGAGCGTGAAGCTACCCCTCCCTCTTGTGCGTAGACCTTAAGCCACCTGTGAAGTGAGTGCAGATATAGAAAAAATGCTGCAGTAAACCTCAACTCTCATTTTCCTTTAAAAAATGTTAATTTTATTTCTAATCAAAAACACATATTGAATACGCAGTAGAAGAATAAACAGAATTCGAAAACAAACGTCAAACTAAATATAACACAATATAAAGTTAGACAAAGGATCATACATTTTCACATACATCTAACATTTAACATGAAATATTATTTAGCGAGCAAAGCACTTGGAAGTCAGTACTACTTGCTTGTTAAAGTGCAACGCGTACAATGTGGGGTTAGTACTAGAAAGTGCTTAGTATGCAATCGACATTGTTGAAGAATTTCTTCATTTTTGTTCTAAGAGGGTATGAAAGCACTACCACAGCTATTCCTTAGGTACAATACATTCTTTTTTGTTAGTGTACATGACTAAAGCCTGTGCCTCTACTAAAGAACGGTGCATAATTACATCGGATTTCATTTAATTGTTGCATTTCACAGTGGTTTATGTGTTCATACATTGTCCAGCGGCTAAGCTCTAATGCTTTTCCTTTCTGCTTTAGTTGGTTCACAAAAGGATGTTTTTTTCTTAGGATGTTCTGTCATCTCAGGGTGTTTCGGCCCTTTGGCCAAGATTTGCTCATCCATGGCGATATTCTTTTTAAATGTTATGGTGAGCCTTCATCAGGACATACAGTAATTTCATAAAAACGATAGTGAAATCGCTTGACTAACCCTTAGTCTTTAATTCGAATTCTGAATCTTGTTTGACACATGGGGAAGATGAAAGGTTTCTTTTCAATAATGTTTCTTTTAAAGTTTCACGGGTTTCCTCATGATGTTTTTTCGATCCACCTATAATTTTTATTTATTTATTTGGATTTATATAGCGCACATCTGCCCTGGGGCATCGTGGCGCTGAACGTAGTCTTACTTGTTACAGGCATACATAGTGTATATATAGATACATGCAGATGATATAAGCAGTTTTAATACAGTAGTGATTGTTTACATACAGTTGTGGTAGAGCAGTTGGATAAGTGGGGCGGGGGAGGAGGGGTTAGTTAAACAGCGTGGTTTTAAGTAATCTGCGGAAGGCATGGTATGAGTTTTCGTTCCTTAGAGCGGTGGGGAGTGCGTTCCAGTTTTTGGGTGCTAAGTGTTGAAAGCTGGACCCTCCGGCTTTGCTTCTTTTGAAGGTGGGTACATAGGTCTGGTTGGTCATGTGAGACCTGGTGGGTCTAGTGGATGTATTGAGGGTGATTCTTTCAGAGAGATAGGGCGGGGCCTTGGCGGAGAGGCATTTGTGTGTGATGGCCATGGATTTGAATAGTATGCGTTCTTTTACTGGAAGCCAGTGGGCTTCTTTTCTGGCTTGGGAGATGTGCTCCCTTTTAGGGATGCTTAGGGCTGCTCTTAGCGCGTTGTTTTGTGTGACTTGCATTTTGTTTAGGTTTTTTGCCGACGTGCCCAAGAAGAGGGCATTGCAGTAGTCCAGTTTGGTGCCTACTGTGGCTCTGGCTACGGCCAAGCAGTTTTTTGTGGATAGGAAGGGTTTAACGGCGTTAATTATCTTGGTGGTAAGTGCAGCAGAGGAAGCTATGGCATTTACTTGTCGTGTCATAGAGAGAGTGGAGTCAAGGTATACTCCTAGCGTTTTTACTGCGGTGGAGACTGTGATGGTGGAGTTGTCTATGTTAAAGGATTTGTACCGCAGTGGGAGTTTGTTTAGTGTTTCTTTGGTGCCAACTAGTAGGATCTCTGTTTTGTCTCCGTTCAGGCAGAGGCCGTTGGCTGCCATCCAGGTTTGAATGGCTGTATAGATTTTGGTTAATGTTACTGCATCTTGTTCATAAACCCCAGTAAGTGGGAGCAGGACCTGAGTGTCGTCAGCATAGTTGGTGTAGGCTATGTGACGACGGTCCAAATCATTGAACAGAGGGAGGGTGAAGATGTTGTATAAGGTGGGGGCAGTGCAGGACCCTTGTGGGACGCCGCAATGGATAGTGGTGGGGGTAGCGCTCGCGGAGTCAGAGAAGACTTTCATAAGTCGATCCTCGAGGAATGATTTGACCCAGGAGATGGCTTCAGGCGAAAAGTGTGCTTCATTTTTGAGTTGCGTGCCTAGAATGTTGTGATTGACCAGGTCAAAGGCGGAAGATAGGTCTAACAGGAGCAGGAGTGCTGGTTTGCCTTTGTCCATGATGTCATTTAGTTGGATTTTAAGATCTAATAGGGCCGATTCGGTCCCATGTCCCGGGCGGAAACCCGATTGTCTTTTTCCTAGGATGCGATTTACTTCCAGGTGTTGCTGTATTTGTGTGTAGGCAACTTTGTCGAGGATCTTAAGCAGGAAGGGGACGGTTGTGATAGGTCTATAGTTGTTAGCGTTTTCGGGATCTAGAGTAGGTTTTTTGAGAAGAGGGCGCACCCAGGCTTCTTTTAGGCTGGTTGGGACAGAGTTGGAGTTGAAGGATGCATTGATGAAGGTTTTAAGGAATGGCGCCAATGTTTCTACGCAGTCTTTGACTAGTTTGGCGGAGCAGGCGTCGCCTTTGCAGTTGGAGGGTTTGATTCTGTTAACGATATCTACTACCTCTTTTTCTGAGACTTCTCTAAATTTGAAGGGTGTAATGAGATTAGTCTTTTTGTTCTCAGTCACTGTTTCAGTAGGGGAGGCTGATAGAATGTGCTGAGTGAGATTTTTGTGATGGTCTAGGATTTTTGCTTGGAGGAGTTCAATTTTATTCAAGAGGGCGGATTGTATGGTGTTACACCAGGCTTGGTCCTTGATAATCTCTTGAGGCTTAGTGGCAGGTGTGGAAAGTTCCTTGAAGATGGAGAAGAGCTCTTTGGATTCTGAGGTGGCGTTGGAGATTCTTTCATTGTAGGACGTGGATTTGGCTGCTATGATACTTTTTTTGTATTGGGTGGCCAGTGATTTGTAGGAGGCTAGTGAGGATGCGTTTGGTGCATTTTGCCATAAGTTTAGGGCTTTGCGTTTTTTGGTTCGTAGTTCTTTTAGTTCTGCTGAGAACCAGGTATTAGCGTGTTTGGTGTTTTTGGATTTTTTCTTTTGTAGGGGGGCGATGATATCTATGGCAGTGCTGATGGTGGTTTTGTAGATATCCGCCAGTGCAGCTGGGTCTAGTGTGGCAGGGAGGTTAGTGAGGGGGTCAAGGTAGGGGGAGATATTTTCTTTTGTGAGGTTCTTGGCACTCCTGGCTAAGGCTGGAGGTACTGGCTTGAGTTTTTTTAGCGAGTTGTTAGGTGTAGGGATGAGGAAGTGAATGAGAAAGTGGTCGGACCATGGGGTGGGTGTGATGGAGCTGATGTCAATGCCACAATTGTGGTCAGCTATCCAGTCAAGAGTACGTCCTTTGTTGTGGGTAGGCTGGAGTACTTTTTGTTCAAAGCCCATTTCTTGGAGAGCTTGTGTAAGTGTAGTGGAGGGTCTATCTTTCTGGTCGTGGAGTCCCAGGTTGAGGTCTCCTAAAAGGATAGTTTTGGTAGTAGTTTTAAGGTTTTCCCCTAGTAGATGTGAGAGGTTGTCCTGAAAGTCCAGTATTGGGCCTGGCGGGCGATATACTAGATTAAAGGTGATGGTTGTATTAGGAGAAAGTGCGATTTTGGCCGATAGAGAGTCTACGTTCTCCCCTAGTTTGGAGGAAAGTTGTCTTATTTCTAGGTGATCTTTGACTATAAGGGCCACTCCTCCACCTGTGGACAGTGTTCTGTCCTGTCTAAGGATGGAGTATCCTGATGGGATAGCTAGGGAGATGGCGGGGCCAGCAGCGTTGTGTAGCCAGGTTTCGGTGATGGCAAGTATGTCAAGGTCGAGGTTGGTTAAAAGGTCATGAATTTCTGTAGCGTGCGCAGGGAGGGATCTGGCATTAATTAATGCACATTGTAGGTCTGGGCGTGGTAGTGGGGTAGGGCTGGAGTTCTGCCCTTTGGCTGCCTTCTTGGTGGTGGTCGGTTTGTGGTGTTCCGAAGTTGGCTTGTTTTCAAATTTAGCTAGTGGGGTTTGCAGTGAGGATCTGGAGCGGAGGCCTAGTAATAGATTCCTAGCGTTGGTAGCTCTGGGGTGAGTTAGGGGTGTGCTGTGTTTGTGATCTGTGGGTTTGGTGAAGAAGGAAGGAAGGAAGGGTGTAGGGGGGATGAGTGCGGAGGGTGGGGGTGTGTTGTTGGTCATGATGGATGGGCACAGGGCAACACAGTGGCTAGGTATAGGCAACACAGTGGCTAGGTATAGGCAACACAGTGGCTAGGTATAGGCAACACAGTGGCTAGGTATAGACAACACAGTGGCTAGGTATAGGCAACACAGTGGCTAGGTATAGGCAACACAGTGGGTGGGTATAGGTAGAGGTGGCTAGGTGTGGGCAACAGGGCTACATGGGGCTAAGTTGCCACGAAGTGATGTACAGAATTAAGTAAGCCGGAATATTAATGCAGATACTTTTCACATTGAGTGAGGAACATCATAAAGGTGAGCGTGTCGAGCGCGTGATCATGTAGCAGATGCAGTAGTTCGATCAGACGTATATGCACGTTGGTGGTCAAATGTGGTATGGCTGCAGGAGTACAGGTTGTACAGGCGGTGGAGAAGCGCTATTGTTACAAGCAGTAGTGTACCTGGTTAGTGGTCGATCGGTGGGGCTCCATATCTGCCGGTAGCAATGCAGGGTTTCTGGCCGACGGCCGGAGAGGCAAGGACAGGCTGGGACAGGAGCGAGAGCCTTTGTGCATGCCTTAGTGCAATGCCGGCTACGCCTCCCGGCTTGGATTGGCTATGGAAGTAATGCTGGTCAGCCAGTCAGGAAGGGCGGCAGCCTGACGATGCCGAATTCAGGAAGTGGGTCGGCTGCAGGTGTTGGCGGCGGCCATCTTGGAATGGCGACGTCGGTGCTGCGAGAACGAGGTTCGAATTAGGGGGACACGGCAGCGCTGAGCAGCAGGCGTTGTGGCACATGCAGTTCTGACCTTGCGGTGAGAGGCACAGCCAGATCAAAGTGAAGCTTTGCTTTTAAAGATGATGTCGAGGTGCTGGCAAAGGAGGACTTTATCGCATATATCACATTCTAGTCGTGACATTGCTAATCTCCGTGTAAAGGGCAATTCTACAAACAGCACAAGAGATCTGGATGCATTCAGACATAGTCAGATAATCCATGTACACATGTAGTGAGAGCAGGCGCTGGCTCCTGCCGCAGGTCAGTCCGTGCCCTGCGCTCCTCTTACAATGGGAGGGTGGGTGTGATCTGCAGCTCCCGGTGCTGCCTCCTGTCTGCAGCTCTGTCCACCCGTGCAGCAGATAGAGCTCTTCCTTGCTAGATCCCTGGCGCTGCTCCCGAGACTTGTCCAATACCCCGCCCTGGGGCTCAGCAGGCAGCGACAAGGGAAGGAGCAGCCACACTGGCCCAACCCCTGCCTGGTTCCCTCAAGGCGCGCGCACATACACACAGCGAGAGCTGCTGCTGCTGCTGCTGCTACGCTGGGCTCGCGATGTGTGGTGTGAGTGACCTTCTTCCTGTGGTAAGCCTGTAAGCGCCTGGCGTTTTGTTCCTTTTCTTCTTAACTGGATCAGCTATTCATATAACTAGGTTGACTGCTCGTGTTTATTTTCCAGGCAGTTTTCTCATGGGCAAGTGTCTTCCTAGCAGGGCCCTACATGCGATTTTAGGGTATAATTCTAAGAAAAAAATGGCAAAAAAGAAAAATCATTGGAGGAACAGACCTTGGCAATGCCACTTGCATCATGTGACATGCCACCTCATAGGTTTGGAGGAGAACTGGGCGCCTCTACCATGCAGCCAGCGCAGAGGCGATGTTTCTCAACGCTGCACTTTTTGCCATGCTTTCCACTTGACACATGACGCAAATGGCAATTAGAGGAAAGGATATCAGCAATGCACATTGCCTCACATAACAAGCCTCATCATGAAGTTGGAGGAGAAAGTAGTGATGTTGCGCTGCCCTCCCATGCAACCTCACCAAAACCAGGGTGTTGCTAAGTTGCTCGATTTGGCTTTTGACAGAAGAAAGAGTAGTGTGACTGCATTCTTCTACGGTGCAACTTGACCAGCTTCCCTTGACAGCCTAGAAAGCAACTCTGGACCGCTCGGGGTGCCCAAAAAGGGAGGGCAGCATAACTCCTCTCTCCTCAGACCTTGTAAGTTAACTCCCCACTCCCTGTGCTAGGGACAGGAGGCGATTGGAAACAAATGGACCTGTTGAATTTGCCATCCTATATGCCCCAGACACAGACCACCTAGAAACAGACCCAAACACAGAACCTGGGTACTTCTGAAATGCACCATAAACACAGCAGCAAAGGTATTTTGCATGTTCCCTCGCTCCCCATTAATTTTACACCTCCTCTCTCTTTCAGATCCTCTCCAGAGACCATGCAAACAGTAGTGGTGCATGGTGCAAATCCCAGTAACATAACACATTTTGTTTATAGATGCATATGCCCTTTTTGCTGATTCATACGTTATTCATAAAATACAGTGAGCATGATATATCTTTCGCATCCGGGGAAGGGCGTTCAGCCAATCTGGTGGCTGGAACCGCAGGCAAGAATACACAGTGTAACACCAGCTGTTTCCAGCCAATTGAGGCCCTTCCCTGGCTGGTGCTTTATTGATTGTGGGAAGGCAACAAGGAATTTCTCCCTGTTGCCTCTCCACGTCCCCACCCTGCCCCTTACCCCGCAAAAAATAAAATACCCCTTCCCTCGACCCCCCCCCCTACCCAGTTACTTGATGGACCGGAGCTTTGTGCTCTGGTCCCAATGCACCTCCCTCCAGCGGTCACCATCATAGAAATAGAAAAGGAATTACATCCCTTTTCCTATGGTGGCGGGGATCTTTTTTTTTTTTCAGGGGAATGGGCTCACGCAATGCACGCGGGGCCCAACTCCTGAAAAGAAAATTAAGCTATTCCCATCCTGGGTGAATCCTTTGCTCGGGCCTACCTTGTATTGGGCTGGTGGGCTGTTATCGGCCATGTCTGCCCCCGACATGCGTGTGAATGCCATATTATTCACATATTGCACTTATTTAAAGCGACTTGCATATAAAGTAACAGGTTAATTTAGTAATACAAGTGCTTTATTAATTTGTATTAGCTCACTCACACATCTGTGTCTGCACGTGTTTCAACCTTAATAACTATATAATCAGATTCTCTTCAGGTGCCAGGACCCTCCACATTATGGCATTGCAATAACATGAAACGCATTGAGAAATCCCCTTTGTGTGATCCACCACAACTTCTCCTTCCGATCAAATTTGAAGGACAAACAATTTGTGCACTTCTAGCTTTCCCAACTATAGAACCTGCCCATTCATGGTTGCTTGGGGCTTACAGGAGTAAGTACAGGGGCTTTGCACGTTGTGTTTTCTTGGGCATGGTTTCTACAGGCCTTGGTTCACCATGACACAGTGGAAGACTCAAAAAGACCACTGCTAAGCCACAGAAAGGCTTTGGGGGTCATTCTTAGTTGGGTGGTAAGGGAAAAATGATGCCGGTAAAGGACTACCGGCATCGTTTCCGTTTACGGCCCATTCTGACTCACCAGACCGTTATTTACAGTGTCGTAAAGTACGATGCCGTAAATAGCGGTTTAGTGACGCGCGCCCGACACGCCATGCCGTAATTAGCGGCATGGCGTAAACCGGAGCTGATCCCAAGTAAAGCGGACATGGAAAAAACGGCCTCCACAAGACCGCAAAGTACCTTACCGCCATGGAGTAAATACCGGCATCGCCGAGAAGGTGTTAAGGACCCTGAGCAGTGTTTCCAAGAGGAACAGGTGCACTCAATCAGCACAGGTGGAGGCAATGGAATCTGGCACAGCACAAAAGGAGCACACCCACACACCACACTCCCTCCCACACCAAGGTGATACCAATTGTAGCAGCATTCCTGGAGATGGAGGCCCTGCTTGCAAGGCAGCAACTACAACAACAGCAACTACAACAACCACAACCTCCACCACAGAGGATACACAGGAGGAGAAGGAGGCTGAGACAGGCCCAGCATGCCCTACCGGTGCAGCCACCATTACCACGCTGGCAGCCCCCAATCCCCCGCATCAGAGCCACCCCCTTCAACCTCACACCAGAGCAGATCCACACCCTGTACCCAGGGTTGGACTGACCCCTTCGGTCTTTCGGCCCGTGGCCGAACGATTTTGGGGGTCCCTGGGGCCGGTTTTCCGGCAGGCACCTCTGGGCCGTTTTTTTTTCTTCATTTTTTTCTTCAATTATGTGATATTTATATTGTGTTGTCGCACCACGCACGCTGTGCGGAGCAGCAGCAGGCGAAGCTCGCTTTGCGAGTACTGTGTGACTCACGTGGGTCGCGGCTGCCCCCGGCCGGGAATTCAGAGTGGAGGGGGGGGCTGGGCCAGGGGGGGGGCTGGGCCACCTCTGGGCTGGTCTGCAGCAGGGCACGGCAGAGGGAGCCAGGAGGGAGGCGCCGCGCACCGGCGCGCGACACTGTCTGCAGACTGCAGACTGCGGTCTGCACACAATCTTCATGCAAGGTAACACTATGTTACCTTGCTTTGATGATTGCATCTGCATCATGCATGCATCATAATTTATGATGCATGCAGATGCAGATGCATGTGCATTAAATAATTCATTACGCGGACGTGGGGCCGTGGCCCACCAGCCCGCCACTGCAGGGGTCTGGTGCCTTGTGCTTGGCTGGCTCGCGGCGGCCAGACTGTTACTTTGATCTGGGAGGGAGGCAGGCTGAAGCAATTGACACTAAAGCAATTGTAACACCTGCCTCCCTCCGAGTCCTCCTGACCCTGGGGGGAATGTGGGGGGGGCACTGCAGGCAGCCTGCCTGCAGCCGGGCCGAGGGCCTGAGGCTGAGCTGGGGCCGCGGCACTTCAGTGACATTCACACTAGTCGACTAGTTGCTTTACTGTTTGCAACTACTTGTGCCTGGGGGCTGGGGCGCCGCCCAGGCCAGGGCCGCCGGGCCTGCGCCGGAACAACAACACAATGAAAATTCGGCTGGGCGGGCAGTGCCGCCAAAGGGCTTTAATTGCCTGCCCTTGGGCCACTGACCACCTGATTTATTTGGGCATGCACGCCGAGTCGCCGACTCACTCTGGCAGAGAGAGTGAGACCAGACGACTACTGAGACCGTGAGACGAGAGAGGCAGAGAGGCAGAGAGCCACCCACCACCACCAGGCACTGCGGCAGGCACCAGGCTGAGCTCTGCCTCTGAGGCCCAGAAGCACACCGTCACCACTGTGGAGTCTGGACCTCAGACAACTTGGAGGCTGCGGCCCGCCGCTGCCAGCCCAGTGCTCAGTGCCCAGGCCAGCCACAGAGCAGAGCAGAGGACCACCGCAGAGGAGGACCACCAGGCAGCAGGCAAGTGACTTTTTTTACGTTCCGGATAATTTTAATGGGATTTTCGAGATGGAGCAGAGGGGCCATAGTGTAACCACTAACCGCCCCACCGCCACCTCCTGTCAACATGTTCACTCCATGACCATTAGCAAAAAAAAAATCATACTAGCTCATCATATTTGACCACATTGCAACTTCAGGTAGAGGTTTTGGGTTATGGGGGGCGGGGGGGAGGTTGCAGAACACAGATATTGGTTTTGTGGGGTGGGGTAACAGGATACCAGGTATCGTTTATGTTGTGGAGAGTTGGGAGCCAGGATGAAAGGTGTTGGTTTTGTATTGAAACTGAGGCGGCACAGTTATGGGTTTTGTGTTGTTGGGTAGGAGGGGGTGGTGGTGCCAGTAGGACACCCAGTGTAGGTCTTGTGAAGTGGATTTCTGGGAGGCCCAAAAGACAAGTATTGGTTTTGTGTTGTGGGAGTGAGTACGGATGTCCCTGGCAGGGCTTGTGCTTTTCTCTGGCTCTGCTCGTAATTTAGCATTCCCAGTTCTAGGTTGACAAAATGCTCCTCTCTTTAAGGGCGTTTACCCAGTGCTTTAAGTAGGCCGGGACTGAGCTTTGGCAGGCTGCTAAAACCTCAATCGAGCAGGGCTCTGCCGGCACACACACTACCCCTAACAGCCCCCACAACCACTGTTTTTTGCCGCAGGGTTCAAACCCACGCACTGCCGTTGACTAGCCTGTATCACGTTGCACTGCGCTACGACATAGGTGGTGGATTTCGTGTTTCATTCTTAAATTCTATGACACATAATTGTGCTGCACCAAGCACTGTATGTCGGTTTTAAAACTAACAATAGCGCAAGATAACATGTATAATTCCACTCCTGTGCTGCCTGCGACTGCGTGCCTTCTCCTGCGTTAATGAAGGGAATTAGTCGAGGGTATTAACATTACTCTGGCGTTTACTTTACCGCACACACCTGTTGTGTAATAGGCAAGTTTCCTTAATTGCCACTTTTTACACATGTTTTGGAAAGTACCAAAGAAGCTTAACGCAAGTAAATAAGCGAAAGAAACGGCGTAATCTGAAATGTTGGCATGTCTTGGGGTGGGGTATTTATAAGGATTTGAAGAAAGAGTTAGAGGGGGTGGACCCCTGACCCGCCTCTCAGGTGTGAGCAGGAGTTGGGCCAATCAGCTGAGAGGGAACCCACGGCGCAGTTTCTAAAAGCGCCGCTCGCAGCTCGGCGGAGCGAACTTGCTCTGACGCTCCACGGCGCAGTTGCCGCTACTCGAGGACATGGCTCTGTACTTGGTTCATGCCACTCCTGCGCCTCGGAGCTGTGGACGGACCCTGTCACAGAACTGTATGCAAAGTAATGTTGTTTTATGAGTTGTGTTGTAATGTAACAGACATATGAACCCTCCATACATAGCATTTTCTGACCTCTCCCTAAACCTCATTCCGGTTTCCCTACCCCCCTCCCCTCCTATCCAACCATCGTCACCCTAACCCTCCTTCCCTGCTGGGGTTGCGGAGCCCTGTATAAGCATTGACTTGCAGCAGGTCCCAAAACCGCAGTGGGGGTGGTTGGTTCATGCCACTCTTGCGCCTCGGAGCTGTGGACGGACCCTGTCACAGAACTGTATGCAAAGTAATGTTATTTTATGAGTTGTGTTGTAAAGTAACGGACACATGAGCCCTCAATATGTAGCATTTTCTGTAAAAGCCATGAATTGATGCGATTCACGGATGATGGTTTGAGGGCCACTTTTTTGGAGGCGAGGGGTGGGCCACCTTTTTGAGGCGAGGGGTGGGCCACTTTTTTTTTGTTGTCCGGGCCTATTTCTTGTCCCAGTCCGACCCTGGTGTTATCTCGCAGAGGCTGGATTGAGCTAGTTTATATTAATAGACTGCTTGGAAAACCCCAGGGCAGCTGGAAAGCCCTGCTCGGCAGTGATCTTCCTTTGTCTTCTGCAATTACGCATGAACTGCTGCAGGCACAGGGGTCTGTGCGGACAGTGGAAGGGGTGGGTGTGGCTATAGTCCCAGGCATGCCCCTTAAGAGATGTGAATGGTGGGTAATTGGAAAGGGCAGAGTGCACACACCTGCATGATGGGAGACAATGACACTAATGGGGGTCATTTAAGTACATTTAATTTCACTGTGTTTGGTTAATCTTGATAGAACTGCATAGCTTTGTAGAGTGGAAGAAAGGCAGGACCCAGGTATAAGGTTTGAGTTGGGGGCGGTGAGGGTGAGTATAGGGGTTGCATGGAGCGAGGACAGTAGGGCGGCAAAGGGAGCGGGGCAGATGGAAACATAGTTCCACTACTTTTAATTTACACTTCAACCACTGATGTATTCACACGTCGTTGGATTAGTGACATGGTTATCGAGGTCTGGACTGAAAATTGTAGAAGCATGCTGCAGCAGGGCGCTTTATTTCAATTTCCATTCAAAAGTAATCAAGATGGAACGGGTTGCTAAGGGATGCTGGGACCGATACAGGCCAGAAATCAGAAGACTCTTTACAAAACTACTACTTGCATCCCATGATTCCCCATAGCCCCGCCCCTCTCGTCATCACCACCTGAGACACACTATTGATGATCAACAGTAAGTTACAACTATCCGTTCTAGTATACACGAACAGAAGGGTAGATCAGTTGAAAGGGCAAGTAGAAAGAGACACCACCAGATGTACACTAAGCTGTAAAGAAAAGGCAGAGTTTTAGAATTGATTAACAGACTAACTGCTAGGAGGTCGTAGAGCATAAGAAAACTAACCTTGCTAGGCTAAGCACTGGGTCTTCAACTATCTACTGGGCGACGCAAGTAGCTTCCCAAATTTCTCCCCCTAAAGAATACAATAATTGGGACAAGGTAAATGACCCAAAAGAAACTAAGGACAAAAGAGGATAGGATTTGAGGCTATGGGCCTCATTACACGGTAGGCGGTAACCATGGCGCTATTAGCGCCATGGTTGCCGCCGGTACCGTACCGGGTCCGACTTGGTGGATGGCGGAATTACCGCCCTACTCCAAGGTGAGCGGGGCCGGTAATTCCCCATTCACCAAGGCTCTTCCCCATTCCCATTTTTGCCCCCAGAGGGCATAATGGGAATGGGGAAGGAGCTAATTACAGTACCGCTAATTGCGGTACCGTAATTAGCTCCGAGGTCCCTTTGCGGGTTCGTTTTTTAACGCCTGCTAAAAGCAGGCGTTAAAGTACCAACCCGCAAAGGGACCTCGTAGTAAGGCGGCAAGGGTTAACGGTCACCGGTACCATTACCGGTGACCGTTAACCCTTACCGCCTACCGTGTAATGAGGCCCTAAGTCTCTTACCTAAAGGGTTTATGTGGATGGCAATGGGTGAAGATGAAATCCTGAAGAATATCCAAGTATCCAAGAAAGCGGGCAAACAGAGGCGGAAAAGGGGGGTGTTAGAGTGGGTTAGTAAGGACCTGCGAACACGGGCGGCAAGAGGACACACTAACGATGGGATGGTGAACTTATTAACAAAAGCAAGGCATCCAAAAGTCTGTGAACTTTTAGTTCTTCACGTAGGAAAAAGAGTTGTGTTCGGGATCCCTCCAATACCAGCAAAAGACAGTTTGTAGGTAGGTGGGCAAGCAAAAGGGGGGGCAGAACCCCAACAATTGGAGGGATAAACAGTACAAGTAATTTACCATGCGAGCAGCAAAAGGATCCAAATCAGAAGGCAAAAGAAGTCTGGAAATGGAAGGCTCTGGTCAAAATCATGCAGGCTGCAAAAGTACCAAATCAGTAGACAAAGGCAATCCAAGAAAACCTTAGAAAAAAGGATCGATGAACAGGAGCGGCAGAATAACAAATGGCACTAACTTCAATTCAGAAGAACCTGTGGCTGATAGAGGTTTATGGAGCTGGAGTAGGGGGGCAGTGCGTGTCGGAGGAAAAGCAGCTGGTCATTTGATCACTGGGAGCTGCAGTCAGCCCAATGGTGAAACGCACAGCTGCGGCATGAAGTCTGTATGTCTTACAAGTATTCAGTCACCACGGCAACCTCCAATGCCATGAAAAAGGAGAACCCCCTAAATGAAAATAACAGGCTGAGCACCCCCACCGGGGAAAACACTGTACATGATCCCGGTCGCACTTCAGCAGGATAGTGACACTCGCAGAAGGCTGGAGGAAGATGAGCAGAGAGCTTGGTAATGACAGTATTTAGGTAGGAATCATTGCAGATAGTTAAGTCCCAAGCCCCAGAAAGCCTTGTGGACAATGCAGAGGGTCTTGAACTTGATCCTTGCAGCCATGGGGAGCCAGTGTAGGGATTTGAGCACCATAGAGATGCGGTCTTTAGGCTTGAGGCCAAGGATAAGTTTTGCAGTTCTTTTCTGGATGAGCTGCAGGGGGCGCGAGGTACAGGCAGGGAGGTTGAGGAAGAGGCTGTTACAGTAGTACAGCCTTGAGAAAACCAGGGCTATGGAGACAGTGAGCCACTGGGTGAAGGTGAGAAAAGGAAGAGTACCTCTGAGGAGGTGCAGCTGGTAATTGGACTTTTTAGAAATGTCTGAAATGTGAGTGCAGAAGGAGAGAGTGGTGTCGAAGATGACCCCAAGTTTTTTGCCTCACAGGTGAGTGCGGGCGCAGGGCCAAGGTAGGCCAGTCATAGTGAGAGTGGGAGCAGGCGTCCCTATGCAAACGATCTGAGTCTTACTGGCATTGAGGCAGAGGTTGTTTGCAGCACACCATGGCTGAATTGCGGACAGTCAGATATGAGCGAGGTAGAGGAGGTGGCTAAGGGTAGCCAAGAAGGAGAGTTGCATGTCATCCACATAGCACTGGAATTTAGAGGTGAAAGAGGCAGTCACACATGCCAAGACAGCCATGTATACATTGAAGAACCAGGGGGATAGGTTTGAACCCTGGGGGACATCACAGGTTGAAAGCGTGATAGTAGAAAGAAAGGATACAGGTTCCACCTGGGATGGGCGGTCAGAGAGGAAAGAGGTCAAACACGCCAGAACCTGACCTGTGATTTCCAGATTGTCACAGAGACGTGCAATAGGGATGTTGTGGTTTACTGATGATTAGTTGATTCTAATCAATAGGTGCATGCTGCTCATTATGGAAGCTAACCAGCCTGTGTTGGCAGGGGTTTGTTGGAATCTGACCAATATGCACATATTGAGTTTAATTGAATCAGACCACTATGTGCATACTAGGTATAACAGATTCTTGCCAATATGTGTGTACTGGCTATAATGAAATTATACTTACATTCCGTGTATTAGGTGGAACATAATCCAACCAATAGTGCATTCTGGCAATAATGAAATCTAGCCTTTAAGTGGTATTCATAGACTGTGAAGACATATACTGTCACACCGCTGCCATAGTACAGCTCGACAGAAATCAATTGAGATAGTCCTCATTGACAGCAGAGCATGGACATGGCAGAGGTGTACAGTTAAATCCCCATAAACTTAACTTAGAACTGGGCGTAGTCAAGGCTGTGTATGCTGTACTAACTGTGAATAATGGCATTTAATTTGCCTGTGATTACTGGTGTAATGGATTCTGGCCATAATGTGCTAAATGGACATATAGCGACATGTTTGGGATGAGCTGCCTGCAATTAGTCCATAATGAGCTAACCAGATATACACTAACTGACATAATCGAAACTGGAATCAGTGTGCTGATTGGCCCTTATGCAAACTGGCACAAACGTGGGAATAGCAGATTATTTGTGTACGTATTTGTATTCTTATTGTATTTACAGAGAAATCAATTATTATTTTTGTCATGCCATGTTAACATGTATTATACTGCCCCAACACACCACTTAGGATATTCTAAATGGTTATAATGTGCAATTGTGACAAAGTAGTAACTGGGCCTAACCGAATCTGCCCATGATGTACTAACAGGGCATGATGAAAATGACAATAATGTTCTTACTGGCTTACGACATTTGTCAATGATTTGTTACATGGATCCTCGCCACCTGCTTTTGCCCCAGCTATCTGTGCACTACACCACTTTTCATAAGATTCCATAAACATTTCTCAGGAGAGAACCCTTGAACTGCCTGTAAAGTCATAATTACATCCTGCTTTTCTAGCCACGTGATCTGTAAAACGCATCATTTACAACTACATTTCTCATGGGAGAAACTCAAGGCCCCTTCTAAAGCCGTCTCCTAATCTTAAAAATTCTCGTAAATGTTACTGTGCAAATGTGCATTAAAATGAACCACTTGACAATGGATTTTCAAAATAGTTTCTTAAAAGCTAACTAGCGAACCACCCAGAAAAGTGGTCTTCAAATACCATGACTCTTTGACTGTGTTACTAGCTCAATCGGCACTAAAATGCACACTTTGCCACTAAATGTCCCAGACATTTATAGGGTAGAAGCCTACCAAACGCACATCTGAAGCTGCCTCTGGATCATATCAACTTCTCACCTTGGTTACTGCCCAAATGAGCATTAAAATGATTCACTGGCCACCAGATTTTCCAGAACGTTCTTGGGAGAGAACACACAGTCCCTTTAAAGCGAGCTTTACATCACAAGACGTTTTGAGGAATGCTCCTTGGGCTTTGAGATGCATCACAGGGCCAGTCCCCCATCGTTGTGACTCTTCCTGAGTGCGCATTGGGCGTGCGGGAGGATTGCTAGGCCTCGCTCAGCGGCTTGCTTTTTCCACACAGCTCCAGAACTACACGTGTCCCGTGGGTCCCAGCAAAAGATATTTTCCAGCAACAGGGCGAAACCCTCCCACATCACCAAGCCAGCCGACACCCAAGCGTGAGGACCAGAGTAGAAGCCTCTGGAGAAAGTCAATCTTTCCCTCTTCATGTGCTGGAGGGTGGGCTTCAAATTATTTTATTTGATTAGCGGCTCGAAGTGCTGTTGGTATTTTGAGACACTGCAACAGTACACATCCTGGAATAAAGGCTCCAGCAGAAGGAATGGTTAACGAAAGGAATGCGTGTGCACCAAAAAAATCTTACAATGAGAAATATCACCTCATAAAGCCTTTGCCTGGGAATCTGTGTACATTCGGGAAGGCACCCAGACGCGCTGCAGATCTCCCAGCTCAAGGCCCTGTTGATACCCCCAAATGCATGAGGTTCGCTTTGCAGTTTGGCATGGGTACTGATCTTGCCAGTACAATACGTAAACACGTACTGCAAGTACATAGTATGACGCTCTGATGTCTCTGAAGATGCTGGAAAAATAGAAAGCGTGCATGGACATGAAGTGAAGACTTAACTGGCAGTGCCAACTGCAGGGCATGTATGTCCAGTGGCCTTGCAACATAGCTGTGCCCATGCGTGCTGCTGCCAGTGGTTGCTCGTGCAGGCTTCTTGTAAAAAAAAAAAAGATGGATGCTACAAAAGCCAAATTAAACTGCAGTACTGCCCAACCTGGAGGGTATCCTCATTTCTGTTTCCAGTGACAGGTCTCGGCGTGTGGAGATGCCCTGCCCATCCTGTCTGAGTACTGGCATTGGAATGGCACCTTTAGTGCCTCCTTTTGCTTCAGGTGACAATGCAAACAAATGCCCTGGCTGCAGTACAATTACATGCAACGCTGACATGGCACGTGCTGTCCCTAAGCAGGCATTCCATGTAATTTCATGTTGGTACAGTCTAGATACTGTATTGTAAATAATGCATATGTCAACGCAACTGTAAATAAGTCAAATGTGAAGTAAAATGTACTGTAAATAAGAAAATTGATCTGTAATTAAGAAATATGCTCTGTAACCAGCGCCACGATGCCTCTGGGCTGCTGTGCGCTCAACAAATGTGAACAAATAAATAAATAGATGCAACCCAGCAGATGCACCCTTCAGCCATGCTTGCTCTCCATAGTAACATGCCTGTACCTGAGCACCACTTGCTGCAATTCATCCCAGTGACTGCAATCACTGAGTCTGCTATCACCGAGAGTGAAAGAGTGTGCTGTTTCAAACTTGAAATCTTAGTTAGCTCGCCTTCTTTGGTGGTAGGGCAGCCGATTTGGAAATAGGGGCATATCATGATGAGCTGGTATCGTTAAAATGCATGGGGCTCGTGGCCAGCAGTTCCCAAGCCCTAATGCTTTTCAGGGGCACCAGCCAATCAGGTACATCTGCCTACATTTCACCCTGCCTATTTTTGGCACTGAACTGGTCGACCAAACACCATAGCATTAAACAGACTTTTAAACTCTTCCTTTTCTGAAAATAGAGCATGTGCCGCTCTACAGTCAGATCAATCGGCTCCCTGGTACAAAAAAGAAAGCTCGTATTAGAAAGGGTGTTCGCTGTTTGGGACAGGGAGGAGATCAACAAGAGAAACGACTACAGAAAAATGCAATACAATACGAGTAAACATGGCAGTAAAATCAATGACCTGCCCGAATGCCTTGCCCTGTCCCTTTTCTGTGCAATGGGAAAGTTCATGGACACTGCAGGAGTGCGCACGTGGACCAGCATCAGCTGGCAGATAAGCACATTGAGCGCAGACCCAGCTTTAAGAAGCAACAGAGCGCTTTACAGATGTATACAACAATACAGATACACAACAGAGCGCTTTATAGAGGTAGGCAACCGTACAGATGCATAAAAGAGCGCTTTTCAAATGAGACAACAGAACAGATATACAGTGCTGGGTAGGATACAAAGGGGCACAGATGCCTTTAGTAAGTCAGGTGGTGTGGCGGAGGGCAACGTGATGGCCCAGGTGTTGAGGAGGAGAGACTCCTTGAAGAGGTGGGTCTTGAGTTCTTTTCTGAATTGTAGGAGCGTGTGGGGGGGCTCTGATCCAGATTGGAGGAGGTTCCATAGTCTTGGGGAATAGGCAGGAAAGGCTTGTTTTCTGGTCCTTTACTTTTTGCAGCGGTGGATTTCAAGTCTGCATGTGCTCTGGCTTCCGGTGGTCCGCTGTCTGCCAGAGATGTTGTAGTTCTCTGCGATGTAGTTGGCTGAAAACTTGAAGGTGATTTGTGAGTGCAGTGGGAACCAGTGAAGGTCTGTGAGGGCCTGGGCGATGTGGTTATATCTGCGAAGACACTTGATGAGGTGTGCAGCCACATGCGTGAGGAATTCGACCATTCGCACTGCGGGTGTGCACTCGCCTGGGCTTATTTGATATTTCTTTATGAAATTGAAAGATGGGAGATCAACCTCAGAAAATGGGGGTAATCTGCACACATTTTCCTATGCTCACTGCACAACAAACATCTGTGTACTCAAGAATCACGTGTACTCTGGGTGGACACAGCCTACAGGCTCAGTCCTCTTGTCATGTTCAGTTGGAATGTGACAGCCGGGAGTACATAGAAGCAGCAAGAGGAGGAGGGCAACACCTTCTACCCTGCCATGGCCAGCCTAATTAAACTTTGTACTTTTCCGCCTGCTGATGGCAGCGCATACTGATGAGAGGTAATTGAAGCAGGCCTGCGGGAGGCCTGGTCGCAGGACTGACAAAGGACATAATGCTCAACATCCTTTTAATATGCATCTGTGCCAACTTAAAGTTAGTTCGTGCCCCTTAGTATGAAGGGCAGTGAATGTCATGTCTGAGACAACTGTTTACAGTGCTCATCCCCAGAGGGGGACCCCATTCAGGAACGTACGAGAATGTGATTTGATGGAGACAGGAAGTTTTTTCTCGCCATACCTTCAAGGGAGACCTGCGCTTTGATCAGGGATCACAGAGAGCACAATTAACCAGAGAGACCCTTTCTTCCACAACAGACAGGAACATGGGTGGGAGTTAGTAGTACATGTTTTCACCCCTTTACCTTTTTCTGGTGCAAAGCACTCTGGTTATAACCTCACGCATAACAGAAGATTGTTGGTGGGGACCCAGGATTATTTCATTAAGGTAGGCTTGGCATGCACCAATCACCGGGGCCCCTTTGGCTTTAAAAGAGGGATGATTCTCTCTCTTAGCAGATCATCTGAAGACTTTGCAAGAAGTAACAAGAAGGACTAATTTGGACACTGGCTGAATGTAGAGTCTGCCTTACAGCTTCCACCATTGAAGGAAGATGAGGATTTCCAAGAAGGAAGCAAGATCCCACCCCTAAATATTTCCCAGGGAACAGAGGGAGATACTGAATTCCAGAGGACCCTCTACCAGCTCCAGAATTGGTAACCAGCCAGCACACAGCATGTCCTGCTAGGCTCTGCAAGCAAGCTTCCTAGGTGGGAAGTGCCAGAGAGGCCATGAACCGAGAGAAGGACAAGCCCGTTGCCTGCAACACTCTCCTCAGCTTGGAGCCGTCCGCCTTAAAGGATGACACAAGCCCAGCGAAGAAGCTAGGAGGAGGCCCCTAGTGACATTTTACATCCCATTGCACCCTTTGTGCTGAGACCAAGTATCCTTGAACATTGTGTTTAAATACTTTACCAACTACCCTCCTGTCAGTGGGCCTCATTATGAGGTGGGCGGTAAGGGGTTAACAGCGCCGGTAAAGGGGCTGGAGCCGTTAACCCCTTACCGCCCTATTACGAGGTCTGCTCACGGGACCCGCTAAGGACGCCTGCTTTTACTAGGCGTCCTTAGCGGGTCCCGTGAGCAGCCCAGCATGATAACAACGGGCCCGTCATTAACGGGCCCGTTGTTAGCATGCTCCCCATTCCCATTGAGCCCTATAGGGCTCAATGGGAATGGGGATGGTCGGGTTTGGGTTCCCTGAATGGGGAAATACCAGACCCTCCAAGGTCATAATGGCCCGATATTTCCCCATTAAGGGAACCCAGATCCGGCACCCGGAATGGGGGTAGCCATGCCGCAAATAGCGGCATGGCTACCTCCATTCTTGTAATGAGGCCCAGTATCCAGAGTGCACCCTGTTTCCCTCTTGAAATTGTCTGTCCTCTGCATTCCTTTACAGGGTGTGTTGTATTTTGTAATGTGCTAGAACAGTCTGTCGTGATAATAATAACGTAGATATGTTCATACAGGACAGTCTCTTTTATCATTGGGTAATAATTATTTTTCATTGTGTTGCGACTAACCAATGATCCATGACCTTGCAGAGATAAACCTGCTGTTCCGTCCATGTTACCAAAATCGGACAAGGAGGTTCATAATGTACTTGTGTTTGCAATCTGTTAGGATCCCTTTTAGTGTACTCAAGGTGTGGGGCTGATTGATGGTTTAGAAACTGATATTCATCCCTGGACCACTGGTGCCCCTGAAGTTGATTCGTCACAGCGTGTAAGACACTTCACAGGGGCACAAGGGAGGATGACGGGAGGCCTTTGAGAAGGGAATTGCCCCCATCCAGGTAGGATAGGACCAGTACTTGACCAGTGGATCTAAAGTTGTCTGGACGGAGGAAGTATTTGACTTTCCACTGGAGAAAGAGCTGATACAAAGCTGCTGAGTTTTCTTAGCTATATGTGTCTTGAAGGAGAGGTGTTGGTCGATGGGCAGCACAAGGGACTTGGTGCAGGAGGTGATCTCAGGTGTGAAGCCCGCAAGGTTTATGGTTGATAGCCAGGTCTGGGTGTTCAGTGTGGTTGGTGAGTAGTAGGAATTCAGTCTTTGAGGGGTTGAGCTTCAAGTATGCACTTGGCATCCAAGATAGGATCAGTGAGTGGCAGATTTTGAGCCTATCGATATCCTTGATAGAGTCAATCTTGAGGTATTACTGTGTGCCATTGACGGTTCTACGTGATTTCATCGCCGCACTTTTCGTCGCAGGGTAACCCCCCCAACCCCCCTTTTTTTATTTTCTTCTTTTTACATCCCGAACACCCAAACCCATTTTTTTAAAATTTACCCCCCCAAAAAATTAGATGTTTTTATTTCGAAAACAAAATCGTGGCAAAAAACCCTGCGATGAAAAGTGCGGCGATGAAATGACGGTATACCGTCATTGACATATTGGTGGATGTAGATGTTGTGTTTGGCTAGAAGGGCTCCCAGTTGCTTAATGTATAGATTGAAGATCACTGGGGAGAGGATGGAACGTTGAGGGGCTCCACAGGTGATGGGTAGCATTGGAAATCTAGAGGAGTCCATCTGAACAAACTGCTGGCATTTGGTGAGGTAGGACTCGAACCAGCGTAAGACAAGGTCACTGATCCCCATGTGCCAATGTAGGGTGTCCGTGAGCGCCTGGTGGTCTACTGTGTCGAAAGCGGGTGAGAGGTTGAGTAGAACCAGGAGGCAGGGTTGGCCGTTGACAAGGATGTTTAGGGCATCATCGACCACCTGCATGGTTGCCATTTCTGTGCTGCATCTGGGTCTTAAACTGAATTGATAGGTTTGGAGGAGAATATTGGTGTCGATGTGTTGCTGCAGTTGCGCGGCTACCGCTTTCTCAATGATCTTACCTAGGAAGGGAAGATGGGTGATGGAGCGATAGTTACCTAGGTTGTCAGGATCCAGAGTGGGTTTCTTTACCAGAGGGATGATTTGTCCTGTCTTTTGGGTCGATGGGAAGGCACCTAGAGTTGGGGAGCTGTTGATGAACCCCAGGTAGGGAAGGAGAGCTTCTGCGGTGAAGGTCTTGAGGATGGATGCTGGGAGATCATGGCTTACTTTCCGTTTTCCATGATTCCGGTAAGTGGTTTGGCATGACTCAAAGGTATCATTAAGGCAAACATAGAAATCACACTAGAAGACTGAGACCTGTGTGAGGTGGAATCTAAAAGGTTTGCGAAGGTGGGCGTAGAAGTGATGCAGTTCAGAGCAGGGGACCTTATATGAATTGATGCAAAGAGGAGGATTTCTAATGTGGGGATAAAAGAGACCGATATGTTATTGACTAATGGTGGTGCTGTATGTGAGAAGACCCTCAGATCCTTTCTCATCTCATGAAAAAGAATCAGACTGTAAATCCCACCAACTTGTTGAAGTTACTCAAATGGAGTGATAGGAGAAATGGTAGTGCTATGCATGCTCGACCCCAAAGCAAAGCGGTTGGATCCTTTAGATGTGAATCTGATTGGGAATCTGCTACGGAATCTCTTGGGATAGCAGATTCTAAACCTGGGGTTGACATGCCTTAGGAATTCACGAGGCATCTCTACATCTCTTACAGATCCATGGCTCAATGTTGGGCCTTGAATGTGGTGGCAAAATTAAGAGATCACTCCACTGAGGACAAAGCGAGAGGAAGCATTTGGGCTTCTGGGGACTGCTCCATTTTGATGCCTGCAGTTGCTCAGGCAAGAAGGCTGTACAAGGTGGAGTTGACGTGGAATCTTGGCAGATCTATTCTTTCACATGGCTTAAACTGATCGCACAGCGGAGAGAGAAGGGATCTTTAAGAAGCAGTGAATCGAGTGGCTGGTAAGGGAATGCAGAAGCCACACCCCTTCCAACCAATCAAGGGTGTCTTTCTGTTAGATATAATGATTTATGAATAATCAATGACAAAAGGGATGAACTGGTGGGAAAACCTGAACTGCGTGTTGCTATGCCGTAAGCCCAAATGCACTCCTCATGGAACCTAAGTTCACATGTTCATTTGTTGCCACACAAGTAGACTTTAGCCCCTAGGGGCTTGAATTAGTAAAAGTAAATTCATAAATTCCTTTTCTGAATTAAGGTAGTTATTCCATACAGTTTTCAGCAGAACATTAAATGAGAAATGTGTATTTCAATAGACCGAGTATACAAATCGATATTTAAATCAATATTTAGAAAAGTGGTTAATTTTAATTTACCAACGTTTAGACAACTTTAAACTTACAACAAAATTGTCTAATCAAACAACACAAAATACCGCAAAATGAGCATAACAGTGAATTTACAATTGTTTTAGTGTTTGCAACAATCATTAGAGACAACTGTCTCATAGAGTGATCAGCTCCCTCCATGGAAGCCCTTTGTGTGTTTTACAAATGACCAACGCGTTTCGGATCATAGATCCATCTTCAGGGTAGGGGCTTCACTGTTCCTATACACAGTGAGCTTTTATAATGGATAATCTCCTTGATTCTTTTCCTGTGAGAAATTCAAATGGACATATATTTTAGTCATAGTAATTATTTAGGCTAAGTTGAATAGCTGAGAAAGAAGGCAAAGAGAGGCAAATGCCACTAACCTCTCCCGGGGGACTGTTGGATTCCAAATTTTGACCTAGCAAAAATAAGCAAGAAAGTAACTCAGGTAAGTACCTTCTACCCCAAGTGCAAGCCGCTCACAATTGAGTAGCATGATATAAATGAGACCCATACACTCACCCAGTCTTCTAATGGTGATCACTGGAGACTGGGAAGCGGCAGAGCACGGTTGGCAAAACCCTAAAGAGAGTAAAGAAACTAAGTATATAATTCATAGTGACCCCTAATGGGGATAACTCCAATTTAGGTTGATTCACTCATTTCTACGTTGTGTGGTTTTCATAAGCCGTGAGGTAAAAGGCTTGAATCCAGTTATAAACTGTTAATCGGCTGGTAACCCACAAAGTGGTATCATCTTGTTGTTGTACGTGTATCTCCCCAAGGTGTAGCGAGCACCAACAGTAACAACATGGGCCAGTTCTGAGTGCCCACACCAAGATGGCCACCTCCTGACCGGCCCGTGCTCATGCGTGGGGTTGCCGGGACAACATAGAATGCCAATCTCAGTCGCGCTGCGCTCTCTGCAGCGTTCGGTGCGAACTAAGAATCTCTGGTATTAGGTGAGTGTGCTGATTATGACTGGTAGTGAGTCACTTAGCGGGTTTTATGCAAGTTACTGGTGGTGCTGTCTACACCTTGGGGAGATACACATACAACAACGAGATGATACCACTTTGCGGGTTACCGGCCGATTAACAGTTTATGACTGGATTGGAGCCTTTTACCTCACGGCTTATGAAAACCACACAATGTAGAAATGAGTGAATCAACCTAAATTGGAGTTATCCCCATTAGGGGTCACTATGAATGATATACTTAGTTTCTTTACTCTCTTTAGGGTTTTGCCGACCGTGCTCTGCCGCTTCCCAGTCTCCAGTGATCACCATTAGAAGACTGGGTGAGTATATGGGTCTCATTTATATCATGCTACTCAATTGTGAGCGGCTTGCACTTGGGGTAGAAGGTACTTACCTGAGTTACTTTCTTGCTTATTTTTGCTAGGTCAAAATTTGGAATCCAACAGTCCCCTGGGAGAGGTTAGTGGCATTTGCCTCTCTTTGCCTTCTTTTTCAGCTATTCAACTTAGCCTAATTAATTACTAGGACTAAAATATATGTCCATTTGAATTTCTCACAGGAAAAGAATCAAGGAGATTATCCATTATAATAGCTCACTGTGTATAGGAACAGTGAAGCCCCTACCCTGAAGATGAATCTATGATCCGAAACGCGTTGGTCATTTGTAAAACACACAAAGGGCTTCCCTGGAGGGAGCTGATCACTCTATGAGACAGTTGTCTCTAATGATTGTTGTACACACTAAAACAATTATAGCCGGTCAAGTGGCACAGCGAGTAGAGCACTCGCTTTGACACCCGTGCAGAGCCTGTTAACGCAGGTTCGAATCCCGGCAGGGCCAAACTCAGCCTTTCATCCTTCCGAGGTCGATAAATGAGCACCACACACCGTGGGTAATAATAAGCAGCGCTCGGATACCTGAGGGTTTGTAGCGCTATATAAAAAAAAAAGCCTAAAAGCCTAATTGTATATTCACTGTTATGCTCATTTTGCGTTATTTTGTGTTGTTTGATTAGACAATTTTGTTGTAAGTTTAAAGTTTTCTAAACGTTGGTAAATTAAAATGAACCACTTTTCTAAATATTGATTTAATATCTATTTCTATACTTGGTCTATTGAAATACACATTTCTCATTTAACGTTCTGCTGAAAACTGCATGGAATAACTACCTTAATTCAGAAAAGGAATTTATGAATTTACTTGTACTAATTCAAGCCCCTAGGGGCTAAAGTCTACTTGTGTGGCAACAAATGAACATTTGAACTTAGATTCCATGGGGAGTGCATTTGGGCTTACTGCATAGCAATACGCAGTTCAGGTTTTATACAATTTTTTGTCCCAAGTGGCCTTGTGAAGTCAGCTTGCCTGTACCTGAAATAGTAATTACATATTTTTTGAACTCTGCAAACAGATATCCTGTAGCTTGATTACTCTAAAATAATACAAATCACTCCAGTTAGAAACCGCTGTGCACCCCTACACCCACAATTTGGTTTTATGAACTGTGGAAAGCATATACTGTGGCAATTATCCCCGAGACAGCAGGCCAATACTGCCAAAGAAGGTGAGTGGGTTTGGGAGGGCGGGGAGGGTATAGTTTGGAGGGGAGGCGGGTGGAATAAGGAAAATACATACCTGAATCCCTGGCGGGGGATGATGGCAGCCTCCAGCTGTGTGGAGGCTCAGATCGGGGATTGCCCCGTTTGGAGCCTCCTCATTGGCTGAGGGGCTGCCACCCCCCCGCCGGGAAGAAACGCAGGCACGTACATGCATCCACAGGATTACACTGTGGTATGGTTCAGAAACAAGCCAATCCACATTCAGTGTAATCCCGTGGATTGCAATGCCGGGTACTAATTTGGGGTACAGCGCTGTGCCATTGGTTTATTTTATTTCGGAATTTCATGGCACAACATGTGACGTTTCGACAGCCTCAGATGGCTTGGGAGGACGAGGTAAAGAAGGCTACTGAGGGTGGGTAGGAAAGATGCCCGTTATATGTGCCAGCCATTTGGAGCAGCGACTCGGGGCTCATTCTGCCTGCCTGTGCCCCCTCCCGGTGTTTGTGGGATGGGAAAGAGGCCTGTCAGATGGGAGGAACTGCAGAGGCTCAACACCTGATCAGCAGGCGTTGGCCCCACTCTTCTGACTGGCTACAAGCTGCAATAGGAGTGGATGAGAACGCAGCCAGGCTTCCTTGGAGGGTTCTCTAATTGATGGGGATGTCACCACTCCATGCAAACTAGAGGCGAGTCTTCAAGCAGTTGTCGCATCGTGACGCAGTCCGTGTTCGCGTGCACTTTGCACTCGTCCACAGGTTTTTATACATTCAAGGTGAGGGTAGGTGGAGCGAGCGTGCCTCCAAAACTCAAAGTGCAAACAGATAGTGAGCTTAGTCGCCCCTGCAGACTGCTGCTCACTTTGCTGCTGGCTTTGGCTACGTACACAAGTTTGTATGCGATCCCGGTGAGGTTGGGTGAAGCGGAAGTGCCTCCAAACCTCAAACAAATTGCAAACACGCCGTGAGCCGAACAACCACTGCAGATTGCTGCATACTTTAGTGCTTACTGTGAATCACGCTGCAGCCCATCTAAACAGACAAATATGGCAGGACCTTGCCATTACCCCAAATACAGGAGCAGCACACGGAGATAGACAAACATTTTAGCCCAGTTGCAGAGCCATGGGGGGTCGACGACCCCCCTGGTTCCCTCCTGGTGCCCAGTGCGCCCCCAGCCTCCCCCTGATGCCCTATTATCTAACCCCCCCCCCACCAAAAGCTGCCTCTGCAGCTCTGCTACTGCTTTAGCCTTGGACACCCGTTCCCGCAGAACGAAAAGTAGCAAACCGTACTCTGCCTCCATTCATGTGTGCTGTAAATCCTGATTAGTCGATCTCAGAAGTGAGGATGGAATATCCTAGAGTGGTATCATGGAGTGCAGCTGTGGCGGGATTGGAGGCCGGGTGCAGACCTATTGCTGCAAACATGCCATCTCGTGCCATAGAGTGGAGTGCCTTGAAATATGTATATATTTCTCCTCGGGATGATAGCTCAGGGGCAACACACTCACCCTGGAAGCAAGACAAAAGGGAGCAACACAGGTCTGTGTTTAGAAACCTCTGGGTATTAAGCATGTTATAAATACCCTGGGGTTGCTTAACAAATGTTCCCTGATTTCTCTCGCAAACTAATAGTCTTTATCTCAAGCAGGCACCTTGTCGAATATAAAAGTAAAGGGACATGTTTGGCAAAAAATGAAAGATAACTTAATTGAATTTAATGCCTAGAAAGTCCCTTGTCTGCAACAGGCACTTATCTCCTAGCTATTTTTATTATATTCAGGAGACCACACTTAAAACATGTATTTTGAATGCCTACGTTATGGTGTACCAGCCAATTGTGTTTTATTGCACTGCACTGGCTGGGGAAAGTAGTAAACATTATGCGTTGTTTAAATTCCTCATTACAATAGAAAAAATAGGTGAAGCATTTTTATTGCAAAGTATTATTATTATTAATGTTTAGGTGTTCCTTCCTTTATTTCTGTTCTGATAACTCCTGCTAAAAGCTGCCAAGGGATTTCATAATGCCCAGTTATATTATCGATGTCACTGTCTTGTTATGTTAGGTTTTATTGGTTGCTTGTGGAGTGTGGACCCCTCCCCGCACACACTTTACGAGTGCTTAGGGCGATCAAGAAAGGAGGGAAAGAAGGGTGAAGTGATTACGAGAGGGAGGAGGCTGTGCATATCTATGTAGATATCTATTTAGTAAGGTCAAAAAAGGACCTGTAGGCTGTATCTCTATTTAGTGATTTATATCATACATTTGATTGATAATACTGTACAATTTGCGCCAATCTGCCACTTCAGGGTACCAAACGTGTCTGATGGTGTATGCATGTATAGGATAGCTGTTGGTAATAGAGGCTCTATTAGGGACTTATCTGAGGGCCTCTATGAGTTATATATGAGGGCCTATATGAGACACACACACACATACATCCATAGGAAGAGCACTTTTTGGGCGGCTTATAACTCCGCTCCCCCTGGACGAATCCTCACCAAACTTTGTAAAAATCGTATATGGCCCACTCGGAATTCTTCTGCAAAGTTTGGTGAGGTTTGGTCTAGGGGGGGCAAAGTTATAGGTGGGGTCCCAAAATTTCTTTTTTCCCATAGACATAATGGGAAAAAAATTTTGCTCACGCCTACAGCCCAAACCGCTGGACGGATTGTCACCAAATTTGCGGCAGGAGTGGCGGCTTGGTCCCGAAAGCGTGCTTTTGTTAATTTGGTGTAAATCCATCCAGTAGTTTTTTTTTTTAAATGACCAAAACATAAAGCAACAAAATTAGTTATATCTATGTCCGCTTCGCGGACACACTTCCCTGTTCACTCCGCGGACAGGACACCGATTGGCTAATTGACTTGCGTCATGTCCGCGGACACCCAACGTGTTCACTGATTGGTTGGCGTGAAGCGTGAGGTGCGTCAGATTTTTGGAAACGCCTGCCACCTTGGGACATCGGCCGGTGTCATAAATGACATTTGTGATGTCATCTTTGATGTCCTGGGTGTTAGTTTTAGCAGTGCACGGTGGTAGCGCGAGTTATGGTTGCTTAGCTTACCATAACTAGTGAATTTCAGGGTTTTTTCGGTTTTACTTGGAACCATAACGTCCGTTTATCAAAGTTTTTTCTTTGAATTTCATAGGTTTTTATTAGTCCAACTTAACCATAATGTCCCTTTAACAAAGTTTTTTCAGTGATATATATTTGTTGACCCTTCGGGGCTTGTGATTTAACTATCTTGTGGCAGATTTGAGCCCCCAGCCCCTTGGGCCACCATAGCTTCCCCAATCCAATCCAGTGGATGCGCGGTGAGTAAAGATAGTATTTAGGCCACCCCGGGCCTTCTCCGTTTTGTAGGTGCCCCCCCAGGCCCCTTGCAGCCCTGGCTGCCATCCTCTCCCTCCCCACACCCCCTTCGTGGTAGCATCCCCTCCCGCCTCCCGACCCACCTTCCCCCGCTCTGATTGGCCCTCCGGACCATCTGTGTGCAGGGCCTAGCTGCCGCTGCCTGAGCACCGGCATCCACTCTCCAGTGGATGCGCGGTGAGTAAAGATAGTATTTAGGCAACCCCGGGACTTCTCCATTTTGTAGGTGAACTCCCCAGGCCCCTTGCAGCCCCGGCTGCCGTCCTCTCCCTCCCCACAACCCCTTCCTGGTAGCATCGCCTCCCACCTCCCGACCCGCCTTTCCCCGCCCCCGCTCTGATTGGCCCTTTCGAACCTCATCACCGGTCTTCCCAGGGCAGCCCTCTGCCCGTGCAGCCCTTTGGCTAAGAGCCCTAAGGCCAAGGGCAGCACCAAGAGAGGCGGCTCCAGGAAGTGTCAGCAGGTGTTGCAGGGGGAAGCCAGTGGCCAGCCTTCAACCATCACCCACAAGGACCAGTAAGGTAGGAGTGGCCTTAGGCCAGGAGCAGAGCAACCACCCTACACTAGAATCCATGCAACTTCAAAACCCACTTTAAGCAAGGTGACTGCACCACACTGCATCTCTCACCCTCTTCCACAAACTTAGTCAAAATCCAAACTTAGCCTCAAAACTGCACTGTGTGATATTAGAATGCATTGTATGATATTTAGATTGCATTACTAGGCCTCTCTCCCACTCTGCGGGTCTCTCAAATCTAGCTGGGTTTCTGTCTCCAGTTGCACTGCGTGATACTAGACTGCATTGTATGATATTTAGATTGAGTTGCTAGGCCTCTCTCCCACTGTGCAGGTCTCTCGAATCTAGCTGAGGTTCTGTCTCCAGTTGCACTGTATGATATTAGACGGCATGATATGATGTTTAGATTGCACCGCTAGGCCTCTCTCCCACTATACAGGTCTCTCAAGTCTAGCTGGGGTTCTGTCTCCAGTTGCACTGTGTGATATTAGACTGCATTGTATGATATTTAGATTGCATTGCTAGGCCTCTCTCCCACTGTGCGGGTCTCTCAAATCTAGCTGGGGTTCTGTCTCCAGTTACACTGTATGATATTAGACTCCATGATATGATATTTAGATTGCACTGCTGGGCCCCTCTCCCACTGTATAGGTCTCTCAGGTCTAGCTAGGGTTCAGTCTCCAATCGCTCTGTGTGATATTAGACTAAATTGATAGGCCTCCACACTACACTGTATGATATCGAGATTGCACTACTAGGACTCCCTCCCACTACAAAGCTCCCTCAAGTTTAGCAGGGCCTCTGTGTCCAATGTTTACACTGCGTGTTATTCAGATTGCATTGATAGACCTCTCTCCCACTATACAAGTCTCCCAAATTTAACAGGGCCTCTGTGTCCAAATTGCACTGCGTGATAATTTCATTGCATTGGCAGGCCTCTCTCCCACTATTTAGGTCTTTCGGATCTAGTGGGGCCTCTGTGCCCAAATTGCTTTTTTGTGTTGTTTGGATTGCATTGATAGGCCTCTCTCCCACTATACAGGTGTCTCAAATTTAGCTGACCAATTCACCCACTAGTGAGACAAAACCCACCAGTGTATTACTGTGGAGTGTCAATCTGATTAGGAGCTCGCGTATCACAAGGCACAAGTTCAAACTGCTCCCCTCCAAGCCTATCTTCAACTAGTAGATACCCTTCCCAAACCCACATAGCTAGCTCACCGCATTGAACCGCGCTCAGGGAGACGGACACTAAAGAGAGCCACCGATAACACCCAACTAAACAACCCTTAACCACCTCCCCTTCCCCTCTAAGGACAGGGACTGAACGAGTCGGCAACTTCAGCCAGAATACTAACCCAAACTAGTAGCGGACAGCCTCAAACACCCTCTGCTACACCACAAGATAACCAGATCAAAGCAGGACCAACTGGACATCACCAAACAAAGACTAAACAACTCTCAACTTTATAATGCCACGCAAACGACCCATTCCAAGGAAAAGATGAAGAGAAGAAAGAACAATCACTCCAGAACAGCAACTAAGAACGACAACTGTAGAATACACCCCAACAGACAGGAACACAAATCGAACAAACGCTGAGAGAAGAGACAAATCCCTCTACCTAACTCCATACCTCACTGACAACTGGAAACCACAGCAATCCAACCCAACGTTAGAAGCAGCTACATCAAACAACCCAACACAAACAAGTAGAAGAAGGAGGAACAACGCAAAAAACAACAAACACACGACCTATGCGAAAACACCCTACGTCACCAAAGCAAGAAGAAGCACCAATCAACAACCACAACTCCCAGAAGACGAACCCGACGAAAACAAAAAAAACCCAAGACAAAACCTAGAACAACTCTTTGAAGATGCTGACACCCTGAAACCTACAGCCCAACAAGAGATCGACCAGGAAGAAAAACTCAACACCAATCAGAAGACGACCTCAACAAGAAAGTCCAAACCAAACAACACATCCAAACTTCACTGCAATCTAATAAACGCAAGATCCATGTCAAAACACTCAACAGAGATCTTCGACCTACTCGACGACAATGGCATTGGCATCTTGTTCATCACAGAAACATGGCTGGACGACAACTACAAAATCGCACTCCAAAATTGCCCTCCAACAAACTTCAAATGCCTGCAAATAAACAGAAAAAAAACAAAAAAGGAGGAGGCATCACAATATTATTCAAAGAACAACTGAAAATAAAAACGGACAAACCTCTCAACATCCTCAACTGTGAAACAATGGTAATACACCTAAGAGCGAGCCCAAAAACCAACATCACATTCATCCTGGTGTACAGACCCCCGACATATGATGCAACATTCATCGACAACTTCATAGAAGCCATCACCAACTTAGCCATCAACCACGAACACTCAATCATCCTGGGGGACTTCAACATCTGCTTTGAAGGCAATCAAACCAACTCCCAAAACACACTGATTGAACAACTCACCACCATGAAACTACGACAACTAGTCAAAGGGGCAACTCACTCGGCAGGACACACCCTCGATGCTATTTTCGCCAACGAAAAACTCATCACCACGGCACCACCAATACAAATACTGTGGAGCGACCATCTCATCATCCCGTTCACAATCACTCTGCCTACTCAAGTCTGCATCCAACCCCTGAAACTCACAACTACCACAAAAAGAAACTGGAAAAACGTCAAAGAAAGCAACCTATTCGAACAACTGGAATTAACCAAACCCTCAACTACAGAACTAGAGCTAGCTGACCTAGACGGGAAAGCAGAGATTCTGCACAAATGGATCGCAGATACAATAGACAAGATTGCCACAGAAAAACCGTTCATCCCATCAAAAAAAAGAGCAATGTCAAAATGGTTCACCCCACTATTAAACGCCATGAAAAAGGAAAACAAAAAAATGGAACTGGAATGGAGGAAAGAAAACAACCCCCCAAAAGAAAGACTGTTCCAGAAACAAATCCGTGCATACAAGAAGGAAATTCAAAAGGCGAAGAGAAGACATTACGATGACAGAATCACCAATGCCACCAACACACAAAAAGAAATGTTCAGCATCATTAAAGAAATGAGAAACCCTCCTGGCTGCGATAACACCCCTAACCCCTCGGAAATACTATGCAGCGACCTGGCAGACCACTTCAACAAAAAAAAAATCAATGATATCCGACAAACCATACAAAAGAGACCAACCAACCACAACATACCACCTAACCAACCTAACATGGAACCACAGCACAACCTCAAAAGCTTTCCTGAAATATCAGCAGAGGCATTCACAATGCTGGTTAAACAAAGCAAGAAAGCTGGATCACCCATCGACCCATGTCCCCCAGACATCTACAAGTCAATCCTCGCGCAAGGAACGCAAGCAAAACACTACAGAAACCTTCTAAATCTATCACTAGCAACAGGGACTGTACCTAGGATCTTCAAATCAGCATACATCAAGCCACTCCTGAAAAACACAAGTGGCGACGTAGAAGACCTCTCCAACTACAGGCCAATCTCCAACATCCCCTAACCAGCAAAACCTCTAGAAACGCACGTATATAAAATAACCCAAGAACACGTAGAAAAACACCACCTGCTCAAGTCGGTTTCAGACCAGCAAGAGGAACGGAAACAGCGCTATTATCCATCTGGGATGACCTCAAAACTAACGCAGACTCGAACACTGCCTCAGCCCTTATTCTACTCGACCTCTCTGCAGCATTTGACACAGTTAACCATGACACCCTGACCAAAAGACTAGAAGACATAGGCATAACAGCACAGCACTACTCTGGACCAAATAATTTCTAGCAGACAGAACAGAAACCGTATGGATTAAACCATTCAAATCCACTCCACGAGTTAACGACTGTGGAATGCCACAAGGATCCTCACTATCTCCACTATATTTAAACATTTACCAGACTCCGGTCATCAAAATCTTCAAAAAATACAACATTAGATGTTACAACTACGCAGATGATACTCAAATCATCTACAAAATCGAAGATACCAATGCTGATCATTCAACCCTAATCGATTGTCTAAAAGAAATCTTCAACTGGATGAATGTCAACAACCTGAAAATCAACCCAGGAAAGACAGAAATCATGATCGTATCCAAAGACCAAGAGAACGAAACCACCATCCCATGGCCTACGGAAATGGGAAACGCACCAACACCATCGAAGGTAGTAAAAAATCTGGGAGTCCTAATGGACAACACCCTAATCTTAGAACCGCAAATAAATACAACAGTGAAGAAATGTTTCTTCCTCCTCCACACGGCAAGAAGAATTCTACCTTTCCTCTCCTTCACGCACAAAACACTCACTTATCGTCGCCCTAATCATGTCAAGAATCGACTATGCCACACAGCCTCTACCTCGGAATACCAGAATGCCTCCTGAAGAAACTGCAACGGATCAAAAATGCAGCAGCAAGACTACTCCTCAAACTATCCAGAAGAGACCACATCACTCCTGCCCTAAAAACACTACACTGGCTCCCAGTAAAACATTGCATCACCTTCAAAACAATGTGCATAATACACAGGTCAATCAGCGGACAAGGAGCAGAATTCCTACAAAAGAAAATAACAATCTACAAACCAACGAGACCCCTCTGATCAAGCAATGAAGTCCGCCTGGAACTCAAACCATACCTTAAGAAAAAACTTGGAGGCACCTCCTTCTACGACCTAGCCGCAAAAACCTGGAACAACATCCCAAAAGAAATAAGAAACACCGAAGATCACCTAAAATTTAGGAAATCACTAAAAACATGCCTGTTCAACACCTCAGACTGAAACTGAAAAAAAAGAGAAAAAGGATGACTAAACTGAAAAGGACACAGATAGCCCCAGAAATGACAAGGAAGCTTCCACGGCACCTGGATGGGTAACACCAAATAGACTGTAACACAGGCGACATGCACAGAGACCGAGTCAACTACCCCAGCCAATCCCACCTAACATCTCCACCGGCCCCTTAGTTACCACCAAGATACCACAATGTTGTGGAATTGTCGAGATATTGACAATTCACCACACTGCCTGACCTCTGGACATCGACAGGCGCACTGGCCACAGGAGTACGAATGGAGGACAGTGGGGGGATATGAGCGAGCTGGATATAGATGGGGGCCAGAGAAGTAAGGAACCCCGAAATGTCAGATGGACCCAGATCAGGACAGAGCCGAAAAGGGGAGACTACGCAAGCCTAGCGCTTCAATTCAGGATAGAGATGCCAATTAACCAACTCCACTAACAATTTCCCCTCTGCATACACCTCTCAAATTCCAAACCAAACACAACCAAACCTACAGCACAACAAACCGCACAAACTTCACTACATTGCAACACCAAAACGAAAAGGCACATAGACTCGCATAACACTACACAACGACTACCGGCCGCAAACACCCCAGGCCCAGCCAACGGACCCACCGGGCTGAGGCCGCCAACAGCACATCACTGCTCTCTTGCACTTTTCCTGCTTCCTCCCACTAACCCAACCTCCCCTCCTTTTTCAGAGCTGTCAGGGCGCCCGGGGACCACCCCGGTGGTGATAGTGAGCAGTACAAATGTCCTTTAACATTAACATTAACAATCCCTCCCACCTCCCTCTTCCTCATTCCTCCCTCCTCCTGCCTCCCTTCCCGCCCTCCTGCTCTGATTTATCAGATCTCTGGTCATTACTGACCCTTCTAGGGCAGCCCTCTGCCCGGCAGCCCCTGCGGCTATGGGCTCCCATGCAAAGGGCGGCTCCCACAGCAGTGGCTCCAGCTAGTGTCTGCAGGTGTCAGCAGGGGAAGCCAGCGGCCAGCCATCACCAGCAGCGACTATGTCAGGTAGGAGTTAGATTTAGAACCTCACTCTAGCCTGCAAACCTGACCATATAGCAGACTCTCAAACTTAGGTGTGTTTTTGTCCTGCTTTTTAAAATTGCACTGTGAAAGTATTGCCATTCTGTGGATTGCCTCCTAGCAAAAGCACTCGTCTAGCAAACCTTTCTACCACTATTTAAGTGCTTGTTGCCTTGTCCAGCTGTCTACTTGTCTCGTCTCTCTGTCTCATCTGCTTGCACCCTGCCCTGTGTCCTTCCCTAGGGTTCTCCCCTACCCCTTCCCACTCCCTTCCTCTCCTCTCCATACCTACTCTATGGTGCTCTCTGTCTCTCCTATCTTTTCTAACTGCTTCTCTATCGACTATCCTGCTCTCCTCACTAAATCTGGTAGGAAGAAGTTTAAAAAGGACATCCTGGTCTCCAACCCAGTCATCCCTATCACCGACACCTATATCAGTGCCTCCTCCAGGCAAACTTTCACTGACATCTTCTTTGTCGTTCCCTTGCCAGATTTATGGACTCTACATATGGTCTCTGTGCTCTCTCCCTTCTCCTCCTCTCCCATTAATGGTGGCACCCGGTGGGAGGCCTTCCTGGCCTCCTTCCATTCCTCTAAGGTCATCATTAATATTTATTTGAATGGGACCGTCTTGGTCCAAAGCCCTCAAGGCAACCTTCTCCTCTTTGATAGACGCTTCCTGCACCTCATCAATTTTCTTTCTTCTCCAGTTGTACCCTCTCTCCCATCCACGGCTTCCTTGCCTACCCCTGCTGTCTCCTCTTGGCTCCCTTACCCCCTCCTCCTTCCTCTTCTGCCCCTCCGACTGCTTCTACACCTCCGCAGGGCGTACCTCTGATTTGTACCCCTCCCCGGAAGTCTTTCAAGGACGGCAACCTTCTCCATATTGCCACTCTAAACTCTTGCTTAGCTGTCAAAGACTCCTCTGACATCTGCTGCCTCCTGGAGGAATTTGACCTCGATGTCCTCGGTCTCACCGAGACATGGTTCACGGCCAGCTCTGTCACAAGCTTTGACACTTTCCTCCCTGATGGCTACAAAATCCTCTCCATGCCCAGATCCAACCGTTCTGGAGGGGGTGTAGCCCTGATCTTCCCCAAGTGGATTTCTGCCTCTGTCATTCCTACGCAGGCCTACTCCTCTTTCGAATGCATCGACTGTAGGCTCTCTCTCTCCTGGCCATTCCCTTACTGTGGCCACCATCTATCGGCCACCTGGTCAGATCCCACCCTTCCTCTCTGAGTGGGTGGACCTCCCCTCTTCCCTCCTGGTCTCAACCACTCAACTCCTCCTTCTTGGTGACCTCAACATCCACTTGGATGCTTCCTGTCCTTCCACTGGACTCTTTCATGACCTTTGCAACTCTCTCTCACTCTTTATTCTTCCCTCTGGCCCGATTCACTCTGCAGGGCACACCCTCGATGTTCTGATCTCTTCAGACCTTCCCCTTTCGTCCCCTCTCACCACTCCTCTCTCCTGGAGTGACCACTTTCTCCATTTCTACCATCTCACCCTCTCTACCCCTCAAGCCATGTCAACCCCACCACTGCCACCTATCTTCTCGGTTAACTGACCCATGAAGCATGTGTCAGTTGAGGCTTTCGCCGCCACCTTCCTAAACCCCCCCCACCCACCTTGGCTGACTCAAACCCTGACATAACCCTTTCCATGCTCCACTCTGCTATATCTGATACTCTTGATGTTCTTGCCCCTGTCATGAGGATCCGCTTGAAGCCCAAAGCCAAGTGTAACTCTGCTCCAGCCATGTCACCCTTAAATGCAAGTGCAGGGTGGCAGAGAGGAAATGGCTTTCTTCGGGTCATCCTCTGACAAACTGGCCTGCTGCCTGCTCCAAAGGCAATATCGGCTCTCTGTCTGCACCAAGAAGAGAGCCCTCATCCAAGCCTGCATCTCCGTGGCATCTAACAACTCGGCCAAACTCTTTAAAATCTGCAAGGAACTGGCCAATCCTGCTGCAGTCTCTATCTCTCCTGTCCCCTCCCAGGCCCTCTTAATGGCCCTGGTTTCTCATTTCATCTCTAAATGTCAGGACATCCTGCCCTCTCACTCTTCCTCTCCTCCTCCTCCATCTACTTCTTACTCTTCCTCCGGCCCCTCTTCGGCCACCTCGTCTCCTGGCTTCTCTGCCTTTCCCCTGTTCTCCTCAGACGAGGTTTCTAGACAAGTCTGATCTATGAAAGTCTCATCAAAACAGGTTCACCCCTGTTCCTCCAAAACCATCAAGGACCACATTGACACCCTGGCTCCTGCTCTAGCTGAATTCTGCAACCACTCCTTCACCCCTGGAGTCTTCCCCTCCCCCTGGCCATCTCCCAGATTAATCTTCACTCTGAATCTGTTGGTTGTCTACATGACCATCAGTCTGGCTTCAGAGCTGCCAGAAATATGGAAACTGCTCTCCTTAACATCCGTGAAGACGAAGACCTGCTCTCCAACCTCGATTCCAACACCCCCTGTGTCTTCATCTTACTTGATCTCTCTTCTGCCTTTGACATGGTCAACCATGCCATCCTGCTCAACCATCTCCTTGATAACCTGGGTATCACTGATCAGGCCCTGGCTTGGCTGACCTCCTTCCTCTCCGATTGACCCTCCGAGGTCCAACTGGGGTCCTTCCTCTCCTCTATCTCTATCTCTACCTGTGGTGTTCCCCAGCGGTATAACCTCTCTCCCTGGCTGTTCAACCAATACCTGGCACTTCCTGCCCACCGCATTGCCGCTCTCTGCCCCAACTTTCAGTGCTATGTGGATGACACTCAGCTCATTTTCAGGCTCCCTTCCGCCACCTCTTCTCCTTCTCTCATCTCTGACTGTCTGTCCGCCATTCAGTAGTGGTGTGCCGCCAATGATCTCTGCCTTAATGCCACTAAGTCCGAGATTATCCTCACCGGCACACCGGCTCCCTCCTTTCCTGTCACTCTCTGGCCGGCCTCTCTTGGCCCTCTTCCCGCTCCTACATGCAAGGAGGACTCATCTTCGACTCCACACTTTCCTTCTATCCTCACATCTCTGACATCTCTAAGAAGTCACACTACCAGCTGCACCTCGTCAGAAGTATTCTTACTTTCCTCTCCTTCCCCCAGAAGCTCACTGTCTCCAGAGTTCTGGTTCTCTCTAGGATGGACTACTGCAACAGCCTCTTTCTAAATCTGCCTGCCTCCACTCTTCGCCATCTGCAACTCATCCAAAACAGGACTGCAAGACTTGTCCTTGGCCTCAAGCCCAGAGATCGTATCTCTCTAGGACTGAAATCTCTGCACTGGCTCCCAGTGGTAGTGAGGATTAAGTTCAAAACCCTCTGCATTGTCCACAAGGCCTTCTGGGGCATGGGACCTCAATACCTTCAACTCTCTCTTCCTAAATATCTTCCTGCTCAAGCTCTTCGCTCATCTACCTCCAACTCCCTCCGGGTTAGTCGCTTCTCTAAGCAGCGAGTTGGTGGTAGATCTCTTTCTTCTGCTGGGGCCTCCCTCTGAAACAGCTTCCCTGCCTCTCTGAAACTTGAGGAGAACCATCTCTGGTTCCAGAAGCACCTCAAGACCTTCCTCTTTGCTTCTGCTTTCTCTCCTCCTCTCCCCAGCTGATCTCCTGGCTGAATCTGAAATTGCACTGGTTACCTAGCTACCCTCTGATCTCTGGCCAAAGTCCCCTCCCCGCCAGTTGCACACCTGCACTGCCCCCCCTGGCAACCCTTGCACTAGGGGAGGGGGTCTGTTTCTGTATCCCTACAGCCCCCTACCAGCACTTGACACCTGATGTCTGCACTCACCCTTGCATTTGCCACCAGCTGGCCATACTTTTATTTATTGTCTTTATTTATTTTACTGTTATCCTATGTACTGCACTGCCCCCTCCCCTTTCCCCCTGCACTTTTCCCTTTCCCCCCTCCCCTTGCACGACCACAATGTCACCTGGCCTAGTAGGATTGTTGTCTCTGTCTTCCATCTGTTTCCCCTCCCTTGCCTCGTCGCGCCTTGAAACACTTGTGTATAGGCACGTTATGAATGCCATATCATATCATATATAAATATGTATTAACTGAAAACACTTTGTTAAAGGGATGTTATGATTAAGTTGCACTAAAAGAAACCTATGAAAGTCAGCAAAAAAAACGTTTTTAAATGAAAGTTATGGTTACAAGTAAAACTAAAAAAAACAGAAATTCACCAGTAATGGTAAGCTAAGCAACCATAACTCGAACCACCACCATACACTGCTAAGACTAACACCCAGGACATCAACGATGACATCACAAATGCCATTGATGACATCACCGATGACATCACTTATCTGGGCCACTTGTTTTTGTTCACTGACAGAATATGAAAATTAACAAGATGCTATATGGGATACATTACTCACCGTAATCGTATTTCTGATGCTTGTATCTGCTTAGATTCACATGCTGTGCATAGGCCGACATCTAGTGGAAGATGCAGAGTATTACAGTTTGTTTTTCGAAACTCGAAAATGGGCGTTGACACAGGGCGTGCCAGTAATACTATCCCTAGTGTGACGTCCACTGTACCCATGATCCCTCACGCGTCTAGGACCCTCAGATTGTTTTATATATATATATAGACATTAGCCTTGTTGTATGTTCTTAAAGTAATTTCCTAGGTTTTGGCCTCAGCTCATGGTGCACATACACAGGGCAATAAGCAGGCCTCAAATTCATTTGTACACATGAAGATGAACTTTAATGTTATTGACATTATCTGGTGATGTTGATTCTTTCATAGGTTTTTATTAGTGCAACTTAACCATAACATCCCTTTAACAAAGTTATTTCAATTACTTTCAAAGATTATTACCAGTGCACCCTAATGTGCTACAACTTCCTAATATCATACTTACCCCGATATATTAGCATTTTTAGTCAATCTAGAAGGTTTCATGTAACAACTGTGCCATTCCCCAACTTCCAGCAAAATGTTTAACACTTCTATCAACTTTCTACAACTTCTTAGCACCGTTTCCTGTTCGTCAACATTCGCAGACATCTGAAGTCATCATGGACTTTGCGGACAGTGCCACGTGACCACGTGCACGGCATGATGACGTGTTCAAGGATGGACCGCACTTCGCAAACTAGCCCGTGCTTCGCAACAGTTAAAAACAGCATTTTCAGCTGATCTAGGAAGTTTCAAGTTGAAAACGTACCCTTGCACAGCTCCTAGACCTATTCTTACTGATTTTCCATTTCCAATCCGGGAGAGAGCAAATGCTTGGAACAATATTAGCACAACTGCTTTTTAACTTAAAACATGACATCATCCATGGCCATACCTCCTCCCTAGGAGCCACCACCCCCACCAGCTGGAGGACCTCCACAACGGAAAAAGCGCAATGATGCAGAAAACAATCAAGAGGACCAGGAAGATGAGATAGAGGAAATACCTACCTCCAGTACCCAGAGGGAATCATGGGTGTGGTGGTTCTTTACCGCCATTGGGGGTGTACCGAAAGCTAAGGCTACAAAGGTTAAATGCACTGAGTGCAACATTATACTCAGTCGCAGACAACATGGGCAGTACTTCTACGGAACCACCTCGATGCGACGCCACACTTAATCCAACCAGTGGAATGCTCTGAGAAAGGCTAGTCCTGTTTCAGGAAGCAGAAGGCTGTCTTCTTCTACCTCATCTAACTCAACCAATACTGCCACCACACAGAATACTTCACCACAGAATACTCCACTGGGGCAGAGGTTCCCACCATCTACCTTGCAAGCTATAAAAGAGGCTTTTGATCCATATCTTTCAAAGACAACAGTACACTGTGTATACTGCAACAGACCACTCTGCAGGGGGAGCAATTTCGAAGTGCTTTCAAAGCTGCAATAAAGGAGCATGAGAAACACTGTCCCTTACCTTAGATTTAAGGTGCACACAACATCGTTCCCTGTCCACCTCCCCCGTAACTTTCACTGGTGCCCCTTCCCTCATTTCAGTCCCTCACCTTACTTCCTGGCCTCTCCTGTAAAAAAACCCAAACAAAAATAATTACAAAATCAAAAAACCCCAAAGAAACGTTCCTTTAGGAACCACCTTTCACAGGTAAAAAAATAGAACTAAAACAAATAATCTTATAGAGTCCATCTACTTTACATTTCTGGTGAAATTAGACTCAATAAGATTATCCAACATTTCCATTGGCATTTTATATTATGATAATGGAAATAATGGACAATTGTATACTAGAAAAAAACATAAAATAACAAAAACAATTTTCTGTCTGAAATACTTTTCTCTAGCATACAAAAAGGGCCATAATCCATGCACCTTTATAACTATTTGCGGTCTCTGAAGTCCCCTTTCCAGACCATGAATCATTAGAAGACCTGGATGGCACGTGCACACCATCACACAGGACAGCCGTCTACCCTTTTACTTTTATATTTGTAACACTCCCTCATTGCCTGAACAGTCACACATCCATCCACCAATCACTTCCAAGATCTCTACATATAAGCTTATCAACATATAAAATTTCCACACACCAACTGCCACTTAACAATGTTCTACAAATCTTTTGCATCTGCATTTCCCTTACAGATAAATTGTACACAGTGCTCCTATAAATGAACATATGCATTATGCTGTGAGAGAGGTGCATTCATTGAATGGGCAGTATGGATGGGCAAGTGCTCATGGGAGCCCAGGAGGGAAGTGCCAACGGATGCCAAGGTGGGAGGCCACTGGCTAACTGCTGGGATGGCGGAGTCCCAAGAGTCTTAACCGTAACGTTCCTTTAACAACGTTTTTCTGTCAATGTAATAGGTTTTTATAAGTGAAAATGTTTCATGATGTTACATCACTGTATATAAGTTATTAATAATTCCTCTTTTAACAAATATGAAAGACCTATAAACCTCCTTTAACAAACGTATTTTTTTGCAACACATACATATGTGTGTTGTTATCAGCAGTGCATGTTGGGGATGAAAATCATCATTGAATTGCCTACGGCGTGAGGCTCGACCATAACCCCAGACCCACCAAACCACCCCCGCTACCCACTGCATCTACCCTGCATCCTAGTTCAGTATTCGCTATACCCTCATAATGTGACCAATGACCAGTGCTCATGGCTTGCAGCCATGGCCATTTTCCACAATACATGGGGTATGGACTTCTGCCATGACGTATTCCCCAAAAGGCAAATCAGAGTAGACATTTTTCCTTGCAGAGGGCCAGGCACAGTGCCCAGGCAGCAAAGTTATATTACTATTTTAACTTACTTTTTCACACTTTCAAAAAAGTAAAACACAAGACAGATTTCCAAAAGAATGCGTTCAGGTCCTTGCTGATGCTCCTCATGCAAGTTTGCTGCAATCACATCCAGCACTTCGGGCTGCAGCCGCAAGCAGAATTTCTTTCCCCATTTAAACCTAGGGCTTCGGCCATGCCGCATGCCCCAATAAGTAAATCAGAGTAGGCAATTGTCCTTGCCGAGGGCCAGGCCCACTGTCCATGCACCAAAGTTATATCACTATTTTTTTTTACTTACATTTGGACACTTTGGAAAAATAAAACACAGTACAGAATTGCAAAAGCTTGCTTTCAAGTCCTTGCTGATGCCCCTTGCGCAGGTTTGTTGTGATCCAGTACAGCACTTCAGGCTGTAGACGCAAGCGGAATATGTTTTTCCATTCAAACCTAAGGCCTAGAACAATATTGCAAATGTTCATGCAGTTTCAATGAATGGCGCCTAAGTTATAAGCCATCCAGAAACTGCTTTTCACTGACCCTGTAGTGCAGAAATATGCATAGATGCCCTCAAATGTTTGTCAAGTTCGCGAACATCCCAGCAATGCCCCCAGACATCTGAGATGTTTGACGACTTCGTAGAAGAAAAAACACCAGATGATTTTTGGCTTTTTAAGGCCATATCCTATCCCACCCACATCACCACTCAAATCCCCAGAGATTTTTCCATTAGCCTGACAAGTGTAATGTGTGTTTTTTAATATGTTTTTACTGCAATGTCCTTGGACTACGTCGGCTGTCTCCGAATCCAACATGGCAACCGTTTCAAAATTTCTGATGCGCCTCACATTTTTCACCATCAAATCAGCAGGCGTGCACGATGTCGGCGGACATAATACCAGGCCCTGATTGGTCCATTGGGTTGTCCGTGGTTCGACTAGGGACGTGAGCCTGTGGACCGAACCCAAATATCACACATTTTTGTTACCTACTTTTCGGCCATTTTTAAATAAACCACTCATTGGATTGACACCAAATTTCCAAAAGCATGCTTTTGGAACCAACGGGCCGCTGAGGCCGTAAATTTGGTGAAAATCTGTTCACCGATTTGGGCTGTAGGCGTGAGCAAAAACATTTTCCATTGCATCTATAAGGATTTCCACACATTTTGCACATTTTGGGACCTCCCCGACAACTTTGCCCCCCAAGGACAAAACCCCACCAAACTTTGCAAAATCATTCTGAGGTGGCCAAATACTCTTTTTGCAAAGGTTTGTGAGGATTTGTCGAAAGTGCCAAAGTTATAAGCTGCCCAAAAAGTGCTCTTTCTATGAGTTGAGCAACTTAACCATAACTACAGGACCGCTACTGCAGTCTGTTAGTGTTAAAAAATACCAATGTGCATGGTTAAAAGCCATGCCTGGTAGCGCATCACTGTTTTAAAATATACAGTGGGCAACGTTAAAAGCTGTAGTCAGTGGCCGTAGCTAAATGCCATAGCTAGTGGCCATTAATATGTCAGAATATACAGTAGGCGCAGCCAAAGGCCGTGACCAATGGCTAGTATTGTGTTGAAATCCATGGCTAGCGGCTGCTTAGTGTATGTAATATACAGTGGGCACGGTTGAAGGCCATAGCTAGTGGCGGTTAGTGTTGTGTAATACACAGTGGGCATGGCCGAAGGACATCGCTTATTGCATTTTATTATTTTAAAATCTACAATAGACATGGCCAAAAGATGTACAAACTGATCAAGGTCAAAGGCCATGGCTAGCGGCCCATTTATATGTTAGAATATATAGTGGGCAAAGCCAAAGATTGTGTCCACTGGCCAGTATTGTGCTAATGTCCATGGCTAGTGCCTGTTCAGTGTATATAATATACAGTGGACACTGTTGAAAGCTGCATCCAATGTTAAAGGCCACAATCTATGTTTGTTAGCTTGTTAGTGTTTTCAAATATTTAGTGCACATGGGTGAAAGTTGTGACCACTGTCTATAACACAAGGCCATGACTAGTAGCCATTCATGTGTTAAAATATATTTGGCCATGCACACTGACCATGGCTGAAGGCCATAGTTAATGCCAGTTAGGGTTTTAATGTAATTAGTGATGTCATCAGTGATGTCATCATTGTGGTCATAGTATGCGCAACAGTGGTGCAAAGTTAAGGTGGCTTTAGTTGACTTTTCAGGGTTTTGTCCCTGCAACTAAAGCTTTTTCCTTGAATTTCAAAGGTTTTCTTACAATGTATTGCTCACATTAACGTCCCTGCAACTAAAGTTTTTTCCTTGAATTTCAAGGGTTTTGTTATTCGATAGATTTTAGAATGCTTCCAGACCACTAGCATGGTCTTCGAATTGCAGGCTTTGAGAACTCACAACGTTTTTAGGCAATGCGCAGTGAAATCAAATTATTTGCCATGGAGCACACACTTTGGTTCAGCAGCGTTCTCCAAGTGGTACACCCCAATTCGGTGCCATCATTTTGGCGAGTGCCGATTTGGCACAGGTATTCCGCTGCAGAGCTCATTTCAGCATGCCCTTTTAAGCACAAAGCCATTCCTGCGCCGTCATTTGGCTCGAGGGATGTTTGGGCAAGGCTGACATTGCAGCCACGTCTAAATGCCCTCATGCTAAATAAGATCACAGGACTGCACTGCAACAAACCTCACCACCTCCCACTTGCATTGCTTTTCTTTAAATTAAATGAGTTAATTAAAAGAAATTACAGTCTTGAACCTTGGTCTGCCAAAGTTCAAGGCCCAGCATTTAATCACTAGGCCACAATGGCTTTGTTCTTCCTGTGGCATACATTTTATACTTAGCCTACAATTTAATATGTTCAATGATAAATGTCTAGGTATGAAACTTGTGATAATCCAATCAATAACATCATTGTAGCACAATGGTTAAGTACTGTGTCTCAAACTCCTTAAGGCCAGGGTTGTCTGATAGCAGTGTTCAGCATAAATGTGATTATTTTAATTACATGTTTTCTGTTTTATAGAAATGTGGATGCCATGTGCTATGAGATATTTAAAACTAAGGAAACACACGGCATTCAGGACTGTGGACTGTCTGCTATCCATGCAGTAACCGGGACCGCCCCTGCTTGGTTTCAAAGCGAGGAAGGATGCAGCCCCCCTTAGGCCATGTTTCTCTAAGTGTTCTTCTAAGGGGGGGATTACATATTTCAGGCAACATGGCCTTAGTGGGATGACCCCTCCTCACTTTGAAACTAAGCATGGTTTGTCCCAGCTACTGCATCGATGGGAACCTCACTGTTGCTGTAAAATACCTATTTTTTATTTTTTATTTTTGACTGGGAGACTACAAATACCAGAATGCAATTCAGCAAAACGCAAACAATGGTCTCAGAGTGCAAAATCTTCAAAGACTGACAGTAGCACGGTTTAAAAAAAGTAAATAAATCAGATGCCCATTCGGTCGCCCATCCATGCAGTAACTGGGACTGACCCTGCTTAGCTTCGAAACTGTGCTGACCCTGCTTAGCTTCAAAGCAAGAAAAGGGCCGGCCCATTCCTCTAAGTGGTCTTGTAAGGTCGGCACATTTTTAGGCAACGTGACCCAAGGAGGCTGGCCCCTGCCTCACTTTGAAGCAAAGTCTGAGTCTGTAATGGTTACTGCATGAATGGGAGACCTGGATGGCAATTGAGTAACTGGCCAGGGATATTTCACCCCCAAAGTCAATATAGTTATAAAAATATCTTTAAAAACTGTAACTGTGGGTACGAAACTACACATGCTGGAAATTATTTGTAGCCCTAGTGTCCTTTGTAACCTCGGATATAGCCACAGATATCAACAAAACAGCCCAAAAACAAAATGCTTGCCTGCCCCACCAGGCTATCACCAAGTATTCCCTTCATCTGTGCCACCTCCCCTGCCTTCTCCCTTTCACCCCAGCACACACACTGCTTCTTTGACACAGTCTGCTTTCAGATATCGGCTACAGAAAGCTTTGTGTTGGAAACTCAGTCCCTGGACCCCCTCCAACTCACAAATTTCACTCAGTGCTTTCTAGCCATCCACCCACCTCTACCCTGTTGGCGTGTGTATGTTTTTTTACCTGCAAATAGCTTTTTACTGTGTTTCATTTTCCTATAACCTCGGCTATATCCGCGAATATCTCTCGCTTCGAGAGAAAAACAAGATGGTTGTTGTTTCATTTCTAAAAATCATGATCGTTCAATGCACCATGGGAGATATAACTATAATATTTGGGGAAGGGAACACCCCCCTTCTCCATCAAATTTTAAAATAACTACGGCATGGAATAACTCCAAAACATGCATGGATCGCAAGTCAATGCTTCGTGCCCAAGTTGTTTTGGACCTGGTCCAAATCCGTTCAGCAGTTTAGCTGTGTGCTTTGGCAAAAATGTACCTTTTTTTGTGTATGGGGAAAATAAATGGGAAGTAGCCCGTCCTTTTGGAGAAAAAAAAATGTGGGACGCTTAATAACTTTTTTATTTTTAAATTAATCTTTACGGAACTTTGCAGTCTGGGGGGCGGAGAGGCCTGTAGACTTTTAATCACTTTCGGAATTTCGGCCAAATCCGTTACTCGAATCAGAAGTTATTAACATTGGAATTTGGTTCTGACCACCACCCTATAATTTATATATGATCAGGTGATGCTAGCATCCATAGGAAATGCAACAATTCTATGGCTAATAACCTTTGAGTCATAGGATGGATCAGCGTGACATTTGAGATTCGGGGCCCAGGCCCCTCCCCATTGCTTGACGGCTGGGGACTTTTTTTACTAAGAAAGCACACCACAAATCACTGATCGGCAGGCGCAGCACCCTTCTGGAGAAAGACTGACAGTGGTCTCTTGCCTAAACTTAATAAACATGGATTTCATAGGTGAATCCCTATCTGAGAAGACCCTTGGCAGCATCACACATTCCCCTGTTTCTGGTGTCAGACAGGGGTAGCATCTCAGAGACAACCAAAAGGAAGCATTTGAATCTGTTGTTTTTATTCCAAGGCCCTACTTTCCCTTAACCACAAGGAGGATTGTCTCTGTTTCCCTGATATCAGACACCGTGAATGTACGAGTGGTCCTGCTTCTTGTGTCTTAAGTCAATACTAGGAATGTTGCTGCCCCATATGAAGTGACATTATGCTCCGCCCAGCCCTTACCAGAAACTACAGCAACATTAACTTCCTTTAGGGCCATACTATGGCCAATATCATGGGACCTGCTGCTGGCTCCAAAGTGACTTGCTTATTTTGTTTTGCCCTTGAGCCCTCCCTAGTTTTGTCTAAGAGAACATCTGTATCTGTACAAGGAGTCCTCCTTGAAATTTAGGTCAAGAAAGTTGTATTTCTATAGGATTATAAGAAGCAGGTGGGTGCATGGCCTTCAGCTTCCAGCGGAGACAGAGGACCCGATTTGCTTCATTCTGCAAAAGAGAGTTTATAGATTAAATCATCAGGATAATCATAGCTCCAGATCATCTTACCAGAGGCTAAATCATTGTATATCTTGTTAAATTCCTGCCACACTCCATACCTGAAATGCCAAGAAATATTCAAGGGTGAGTTGCCGTGATTTTTACAGAGGCCACCGAGTCTGCTGTTACATACTTGCCTCTACCTGAACTGCCAATACAGGCCAGTGTTTGGTAGACTGATCCCTTCCCTAAAAATAAACATCTGCACAAGAGCATTGGTTGACTCTCCAGCACTCCCCAGCAGTCGCGTGTCCAGGTGCTGCTCTTCGGCCCATCCCTCACAGCAACCATTAATGGTGCAATTCAGAGTTTAGCAGAGTTCATGTAGATGGGTCCAGGGGCATAGTGACATGCCATGCAGTGCTTGAGCAAATGTTCATCTTCACGGGTTTCATAAAGGTTAATTGTCAACGAAATAACAATAAACTGAACAGTTGTGCAAAATATGATTTTACATCTTAAACAAGGAAGGAAGACAGCAGGTGGCAGGAATACAGGTGGAAATAATATCCAGAGATTGCAGTGTTACTGTATAGGAGACAATATTGAGGACCTGACCCCCGTAAGCACACATTAGAAGGAACATATTGTTGGTTTTCTGGGACAGACACACTTTAGTCATGTTGACCAAGAAGCAAGAGAGGCACCATTTTGATCACTGGAAGTACAGAATTGCCTTAATTTGCCAGGTACGCAGCCAGCACTGGTTTGCTGGGCAGGAATGAGCTGTGTATTGGGTAGATTTATGAGTTAGGCCTCAGCCAGTTCACTTGGGCTACAGACCCTTGCCTAACTCAGTGTGCCAGGTTTTAAATACATTCTGCATAGGTAGTGTACAAACTCAAAATTAAAAGAGAAGTCACAGTAATTGAGTCCTTCTTTTATAACGAGTTAAATTCCTGACATACAGTAGAAGACAAAGTTACAAATTAAATTTTATTTAGGTTTTTCTTGCCATTCATCACCTTGATAATCATTAGAATAACTGCGGAAGGAAAATTAATAATATGACATCATTGATGGTGAGAATTGACCCGAAACCTGGGGCTGCGCACTTCCCAGGTTGGGATCCAACCTGTGGTTCTCACAACTCTCTGACTGTGATATGCGCCAGAAAACCTTTGTGCTTGAGAACCACGCTCCCAATATCAATGTGAAAATAGGGTGTGCATGTGCCGTCGCATTGGTCCACTCTGCATGGCAAGAAGACTCCTATTGGCAAAACAATAGACAACACATTCTCACATGTCTATATCAGCTTTGTATCTTTTGGGTCTGCATCTGTTACCCTACAGTATCCCTACAGTCCAACTAGCAGAACTTTAGACACCTGCTGTCTGCACTTACCCTTGCACTTGCCACCAACTGGAAGCACTTCTTTTATTGTTTGATCTCCTGTACTACACTGCCCTCTCCCCTTTGCTCTCACACCTTTCCCCACCCCTATCCCCTGCACTTGTGGGATCTGAATGTCAGCTGGCCTAGTAAGATCGGTGTCTCTGTCCTCCCTCTGTTCCCCCTCCCCTGCCTCCTCGCGCCTTGAAACACTTGCGTATAGGCGCGTTATAAATGCCATATCGTATCATATCATAACAGGATATTTTGGGGTAAAAATAGTGGTGAGATATGTTGCTGAAATGGCCATTCTGGGTGACAGAAACAGTGAGATGTCTCTAGTACAACACACTTGAAGAAATGCGTGTTTGTAGTAGCAAATAACAAAAGTGAGAACACACAAAACAGACACAAAAATGCAGCATCTGAACAAAGGCAGGGTCTGATACCATGACAAACCAGAAATAGGTAATAACAGCGCCTCATTCAACTGAACTCACCCGCTACATAAGGCAAGGTCCTCAACTTTACACATACAGTTGTATTGACAATAGACGGAATGCATACAGTTCTGCCTCCAGAATTTGCCCGTGCATTATTTGTCTGAATCCCTAGAGGATTCTCATGATAAGTAGCCGATCTTCAAGTGAAGGCTTTTTCTTCTTTTCCAAAGCTACACGGCATGTTTTTTTTTTGTCCGGTCTCCAAGTAAGGAATGGAATAACCATTGTCTCTGAGGAAAGCAGAATCTCAGATTAGCTGGCATCAGGAATAAAACACCCCAAAAAATGGACAACGCCCGGATAGCGCCACATGTTACAATTTCTAGCCTTTCCCAACCCCCCGTCCAATAACTGGCATCACTAGAAAAAAAGCAAATACCATATGCCCAAAGATCCAACCAAAGACGCACAATCCTTAGAATTTGAGAAATTGCATAATCCAAGGCGATGCAAATGAAAGAATATTCCATGAGTTTAGTTAATCCCTTCTGGGTGCTGGGGCATTAGCCTAAATATGAGAAATCTTTTGCACACCCACCCAAGTCCTCACTCCCCAGACCTGCACAAGAGATCAAAGAGCCCTTCAAGAACGTGGATTTCTGCTCCCTCTCCCACTCCTTCTAACAACTGACTCCCAACCGCTCCCCCACACACTGCCCCTTTCTGCGCACTTTATTTTCAGGCCTGCGACTCTGAGAACGGTGACCTTCTGGTCAGCATTGAATTTAATGTTCCTCTACCTTGTCTTTCCTCTACCCTCTGTTCCCTCCCTATAATACTGAAGAGGCTCTCTTTGCTCAACCAAGCACCACATACCATTTTTAAAAACCTACATTCAAATTCACTTTATTCTCCTCAATTAATGTACACCAGCGTCTCTTGTCACACCTCAGTTCTTCAGACCCTTTAGTGCTTTTTTCACCATACCTTGAGCTATACTGGAGTAAGCACCTTTTCAATTATTGCTGCTGATAGACTGTCCAATCGCATCACTTTGGCAAGACCAAGTGTAAGCATACTACTGGGCAGAGGCGTAGCCAGGATTGTCTAACAAGTGGGGCCTGCACACAATGTAGTTGGGTCCAACGCAGTGACATTAACATCTGTAATTGCCCACAAAGTGCTGCTGAGTGGGAATTGTGGGATTTTGGGTCGGCCCTGCCAGCTTAGGCACAACCCAGCCTAAGCCTCTGAACCTGGGCAACAATGGAAACATAATTTAAGGCGCTTTCTTGTTGTCGCAGAATGAATCTCTTCATTAGAAGATCCACCAAGGCAATATTCTCTTCCACTCAAACTTGACCTTCATTAGCACCCTGCAGGGGGGGGCGCCAGCCAATCATGAGACTCAGAACGTGGGCTCTACTGCATGGTACAAGCCCACGTTCAAAGCTGCCTGGGCAACTGGCGCCCCATTCCCTTTCCCCCTCCAACTTCATCTCTTAGCACTGGCGTAGTTTCCTACGCGTGTGCAAAGAGTGTTGAAACTTACCTTAGAAGCATGGCCTGATGTCGTGCAGTCCTGTTTGTCAGAAAGTCCGTTTTCAATGTTGATTATGTCCAATGTCATCAACATAGAAAACGGACGTCCTGACAAACAGGACTGCATGGCATCGGGCCGCACTTCTAAGGTAAGTTTCTTTTTTATTTTAAATATAGACCATTAGCACCTGTGTAGACAACTACACGGGGGCTAATGGTGAAAGGCCGCTCGTGGCAGGCCCACCATAGTGGCCGCCACTTGGGGCATATTGCCTCATTAGCACCCTGGTGGGGGGTGTTGTCCAATCAGGATGATCGGAACACAGGCTGTATTCTCTAGTAAAAGCCTGCGTTCTAAGTAGCCTGGGTGGCCAGCGTCCCTTCTTTTTCCTAACCCGCTTCCCCTTCACCGCTTAGCACTCGTGTAATGTCCTACACGGGTGTTAATGGTGTTTTTTTTTTTTTTAGATGAAATAGAAAAGAAACATACCTTTCTTATGCAGTCCGGCATTGTGCAGTGCAGATGTCAGCTGAGGTCATTTTCCTGTTGATGACGTCACAGTCAGCAACATGGAAAAAAGACTTGTTGAGAGCAGCACTGCAAGGCGCTGGGCCACGCAAAAAAGGCATGTTTATTTTCTTTTAAAAAAAGAGGAAAATACACCATCAGCGCCCGTGTAGGGCACTACACGGGTGTTAATAGTAATATGGCCCTCAGCGGTAACTCCCTTTCAGTAACGGCACCTCCACCCTCGCTAAGGGACCCTCGCTGCGATCGGGTCCTTAATTTGGGCAGTGGACACCTGTTACCTACAGGGTTGGCCCGCCACCTCGGACATATCGGCTCATTATACCAGCCGTTATCTGGCACAGAGTTGTCTGTAATGAAGCCTCCCAATGAAGGCAGCATGGCACTGCCAAGGTATGGAGACAGCCCTTCAAGTAGCCCGAGCATAACTCCCCAGCAGGGCAACCATTCTGTCGCCTGCCATTTCTCCTTAGTAAGCAATGTGTTTAAAGAGAAGGGCGTTACCACCCTACTTCTTATCCAAACCATTCAGGCTTGAACCCTGCTTGACACTCAATCCAGGAGAGTCCCGAATGGAGATGGCGGGTTGATATTTCTTGAGGTCGGGTAATCCAAACCAGCCCTTGATTGACACTTGTCCATATGACATAATAAGAAATCTAGGGCGTATTACCTTCCCTCTAAAATAAATCATATAACACCTTCCTAATGTGTTTCACACTCTGAGCAGGTTATAGCAGGGCTGGAAAAATGTAGGTAACACACACATTTTAATTCCATTAATTTGACCACAGAGTGGAACCCTCACAGAAACAACAGTCCTCTGCCCATTTTTTAAAGCTGAACTGTAACCAGCTGCGTGACATCACCAGTTATCTGATTACCCTGTATCTGAAATTATCCTTTACTAGTTTCCAATCACCAAAGTGTTGACTAAAATAATTCTTGGACTTTTGGAACACCACTCGTTTATTCCAGTTAATCGTTTCACTAGAAATGTTCCCATATTCACTTATGAGTTCACTGAGTGGTTCGCAGGTGGACTCTCGATCTGACACAATAACCACCATGTCTTCCACATACATAAAGCCCTGGAACTCTCTTCCACAATAGTCAATATGTGGGAATTACCCCTTTGCACCACAGGATAGTTTAATTGCATCCCATTTCACTGTAAATATTTTACCCCAAATATGTAGATGGGGGCAGGTTTAATTATTTAGAAAGATGTGGGGTGGAGGAAGAATGCGGGGGTCACTCCCCTGTGGTAAAATACTGTAAAAAATATTACAGTGAAATGTGATTGAATGAAATCCCTGTGATGAAATGACATATTTATTTTATTTAGATTTATTTATTTATTTTATTTTTATTGGATATTTGCCTATACAAAAAATGGTGCTCAAGGCAACTACAAGACAAAAAAAAGGGAGGGGGCACAAGGGAGAAATATAACAATAACGGTCTTACTAGACCGTGTAACATTCGGATTGTGCAAGTGCAGTAATAAGAAGTGCGTGGGAGGCATCGGGGGCGTGCCAGTCTGTGCGAAATGCAAAGTGCTAGGGTGGGAAGGGAAGTGCAGTGTAAAGAGGACAGCGTGCAATTGAAAATGGTGGGGAGAGAAGAGGAAGAGGACCACAGGACTGAAAAGACAATCACATTTTAATCCTCCTACTCCAATTGTAGTAACGTGGATGGAACGGCAGGCATTTCTCTGCAAGGTCATGAATAGTTGATTAATTGCAACACAGCGGAAATATAATTGTTACCCAATGATAAAAGGGACTGTCCAGTCATGGTTGCATAAAAATATCTATTTGATCATTATTCAACAGACAGTTCTAGCACAATCCAAAATACAACCCAACCTGTAAAGAAATACAGCGGACCGACAGTTTCAAGAAGGAAAAGAGATGCACTCTGGATACTGACAGGAGGGTAGTCGATAAAGTAATCAATCTCAATAGTTCAAGGATACTTGGTTTCAGCACAAGGAGAGCAATGCATCATAAAATGTCAATAAGGGCCTTTGGAGAAGGACCAGGGGGACAGAACCACAATGTACCCTGTGGTTGTAGAAGTTCTTGGTGCACGACGGGGTCAAGTCAGTTTTCAGGGTGTTTTGCAGTTCCTGCAACAGAGTTCAGCTGTGGGTATCAGGCGGCAGGCATTTCGGCATTCAAGGCTGGATGGATGACTGCAAACTGGCCTTCATCGTGCCTCTGGGTCAGGAAGCATCTCAGTGCTGGTGGGAGGGTCTGAAGCACTGGTCGAGGCCTCTCGAACAAAGTTAGCAACAGCAGCATGACAACAGCAAGCAGTGCAGTTGGTTGCAGCTCAAGGGGTTCGAATGGCTCAAAAATGTCCTTTAAGGCGGATGCTGGTTGATGCTTGTCGATGCACGCTTCCTAGCTTCTTCACTGGGCTCATGATCTCCTTTAAGGCGGATGGGCCAAAGCTGAGGAGAGTGTTGCAGGCAACTGCCTTGTCCTTGGTTTGGTTCAGAGACTCTCTGGCACTTCTCACCTAGGAAGCTTGCTGCAGAGCCTAGCCGGGCACACTATGTGCTGGCTGGGTACCGGTTCTGGAGCTGCTGGAGGGTCCTCTGGATTCAGAATCACCCTCTGTTCACTGGGAGATGTTTAGGAGAGGCATCTTGCTACCCTCTTCGGAAATCCTGACCTTCCTTCACTGGTGGAAGCTTTAAGGCAGACTGTGCATTCAGCCAGGGTACAAATGAGTTCTTCTTGTTACTCCTTGAAAATTCTTCAGATGATCTGCCAAAAGAGGGGCTAAACCATCTCTAAAAGCCAAATGGGCCCCTATTATTGGTGTAGGCTAACCCTACCTTAATGAACCAATCCTGTGTCCCCACCAACAATCTCCTGTATGCGTGAGGTCATAACCAGAGTGCTTTGCAACAGAAAAGGTAAAGGGGTGAAAACATGTAATACTAAGTCCCACCAATCTTCCTGTCTGTTGTGGATTAAAGGGTCTCTCTGGTTAATTGAGCTCTCTGTGGTTCTTGATTAAAGCAGCAGGTCTCCCTTTAAGCTGTGGCGAAATCAGACGTTCTGTCTCCTTCAACCCACATACTCGTACCTTCTGAATGGGGTGCCCCTGTGGGGGTTGCCTACTGTAAACACATAGTCCCAGACATGACAGGTCACTGCCCTTGATACTGAAAGGTGGGAGCTGGCTTCAGGTTGACACAGTGCAGATGAAAGGCTGTTGAGGTTTTCCTGTCTTTTGTTAGTCCTGCAACCAGGCATCCTGTGCGCTTGTTTGAATTAACTCTGATTAGTATGCAAAGCTGCCACCAGCAGCTAACAAAAGACGGGGCAGATCCATGGAGCCTTTGTTAATTAGTTAGGCTGGCCATGGAAGGAGGAAGCTTTTGCCTTCCCCATCTGAGATGCCTTGATGTACACTTGGCTTTCATATTCCAACTAAATATGAGAGGCGGGATGGCACCTGTAGGCTGTGTCGACCCAGAGTACACAGGTCTATGTGTATGTCGTGTGGTGAGCATAGGAAAAAAATGCGTGCTGATTAGCCACACACATTTTCTGGAGGATGATCTACCATCATTAAATGTTATTTGAAATTTCAAAAAAGCCCAGGTGAGCACACAGCCACTCTGCGGATGGTCGAATTCCTCACAATAAGAAAGATGGAGAGTTGGAATCTAGATTTAGAGCAAGTCATCCCAGGTGTTAAGTAGAGCAGTTTGCGTGTCTCTGGCTTCTCTGAAGCCAGACCAGTGGTTGTAGAGACAACCAACAGATTCAGTATGTTGGATCAGTTGGGAGATGACCAGCTTCTCCCGGAGTTTGCCCAGGAAGGAGGTAATGGAGATAGGGCAGTAGTTAGCCAGGCAGAGGGGTCAGCAGAGGGCTTTTTGAGGAGAGGACACACAAGGGAGTGCTTGAGGGGTACCGGGAAGGAGCGAGTGGAAAAGTAGTGATTACAGAAATTGGCCAAGGCTGGCGCAAGGAAGGCAATGTTGTCCTTGATAGTTCTGGAGGAGCAGGGGAGCACCTGTTTGGAGCAGACCGTCATAGAGAGGACTTGTCTAGAGACCTCATCCGGTGCTATGGGTGAGAAAGAGGAGAGTAGGAGGGATGGGCCAGGGGGGCTAAAGTAGGCCAGAGAGCTGTGGAGTGAAGAGAGAGGGGCATAGACGAGAGTGAGGGCAGGATGTCCTAGGTTTTGGTTAAGAAGTGGGTGGCCAGTGAAGTACAGAGGGTTAGGGATGGCAGGGTAGAAGAGGCGACTGCAGTAGGATTGGTGATTTCCTTGCAGATATAAAGAAAGTTCCTGTGTGTTGTTAATTGCACAAGAGATGCAGGCTTGGATATGGGCCCTCTTCTTCAATTGGATGGGGAGTCTGTATTGCCTTTGGAACAGATGGCAAGCCAGTCTGTCAGAGGATGTGCTTTATGCCTGCCACCTCCGGTCAGCAACTCTGCACTTGCGTTTCAGAGACGCTAGGTCGGAGTCATACCAGGTGTTGTGCTTGGTGGCAGGCTTCATGGGGATCCTCATAACAGGGGCAAGGATGTCCATGGTGTTGGTCATAGAGAGGTGAAGATTAGCAAGGGCAGAGTCGGTGTGGGAGTCCATGGCAGGGATGAGAGGGGGAATGCAAGTGGCGGCAAAGACAGCAATTGACACTCGCTTCATCGGTCGACTGATGGGGCAGGAGACTGGTAGTGCAGGCAAAGGCTTAGCCGGAGGACATAAGAGATTCAGGCATGATCATACTAGGAGAGAGGTGTAGTGAGAGGATTGGAGATTGGGGTACCTGCTGAGATAAGAGCATCCAAGGTATGTCCAGTTGAGTGCGCCCGACCGGAGGGATGAATGGTAAGGGAAATTACGTCACAGAAGCTGCAGAAGAGTGAATATTGAAGTCTCTGAGGAGGAGAAGCTTGGAAGTAGAGGCAAGAAGAGAAGAGGTGAGGTCAGACCACTTTGAGAGGAAGAGGGAGACCAGTGCAGGAGTCCTGTAGATGGTGGCGAGAGTCAAAAAGAGGGTTATTATATGATATGGCATTTATAACGCATATATACACAAGTGTTTCAAGGTGCGATGCAGCAAGGGGGGGGGGCAGAGGGAGTTAGAGACAATGATCTTACTAGGCCAGGTGTCATTCAGATCATGCAAGTGCAGGGGAGAGAGGAAGGGGAAAAGGTGCGGGGTCAGAAGGGGGTGGGGACAGTGCAGTACATGGGATAAATAGAATAAATATACAATAAGAGAAGTACGGCCAGCTGGTGGCAAGTGCAAGGGTACATCAGGTGTCATGTGCTGGTGGGGGACTGTAGGAATACAGAAAACAGTCCCCAAGTGTGCGGGTTGCCAGGGAGGCAGTGCAGGAGTGCAACTGGCGAGGTGGGGGACATGGGCCCGAGGTCAGAGGGTGGCCAGGTAACCAGTGCAGTTTCAGCCAGGAGTTCAGCAAGGGAATCGAGGAGAGAAAGCCGAAGCAAAGAGGAAGGTTTTGAGGTGCTTACAGAACCGGAGATGGTTCTCCTCAAGTTTCAAGGAGGCATGGAGGCTGTTCCAGAGGGAGGCCCCAGCCGAAGAAAGAGATCTACCACCAACTCATTGCTTAGAGAAGCGACTGACCCTGAGGGAGTTGGAGGCGGATGAGCAAAGAGCTTGAGAAGGAAGATATTTAGAAAGAGAGAGTTGAAGGTATTGAGGCCCCAAGCCCCAGAAGGCCTTGTGGACAATGCAGAGGGTTTTGAACTTAATCCTCGCAGCCACTGGGAGCCAGTGAGAGATTTCAGTCCTGGAAAGATACAATCCCTGCGCTTGAGGCCAAGGACAAGTCTTGCAGTCCTGTTCTGGATGAGTTGCAGAGGGCAGAGAGTAAAACAGGCAGATTTAGAAAGAGGCTGTTGCAATAGTCCAGCCTAGAAAGAACCAGAGCTCTGGAGACAGTGAGCTTCTTGGGGAAGGAGAGGAAAGGAAGAATACCTCTGTGGAGGTGCAGCTGGTAGTGTGACTTCTTAGAGATGTCAGAAATGTGAGGCGAGAAGGAGAGAGTGGAGTCAGAGATGACCCAGAGGTTTTTGCCTCGGGGTGGGAGCAGGAAGATTGCCATGAGAGGCCGGCCAGAGAGTGACAGCAAAGGAGGGAGCAGGTGTGCCGACGTGGAGAATCTCAGTCTTACTGCCATTAAGGCATAGATCATTGGCGGAACACCACTCCTGGATAGCACAGAGACAGTCAGAGTTGAGAGAAGGAGAAGAGGTGGTTGACGGTAGCCTGAAAATGAGCTGAGTGTCATCCGCATGGCACTGAAAGTTGGGGCAAAGAGCGGCAATGCTCTGGAGAGACACCAAGCCTGCAGACGAGGGATTCTAAGAAAGAGTAGGTCTGAGTGGGAATGATAGTAGCTGGAACCCATTCAGGGAACATCAAGGCCACTCCACCCACAGACCTGTTAGGCCTAGACTTAGAGAGGAACTTGTGGCCCTCAGGGAGGAGAGTGTCAATAGCCGTGACAAAACTGGCAGTGAACCACGTTTCAGTGAGAGCGAGAATATCAAGGTCAAAGTATTCACGAAGGAGACAGATATCAGGGGCTTGTTTGACAGCAGAGCGAGAGTTGAGGGTAGCTAGGTAAAGCTGGTTGCCACCTTTGAAGGTCTTACAAGGAGGGCTACAGGGATGTGGTAAACTCACCGGTGGTGGAGAAGGGACAAGAGGGGTGTCAGACAGAGGAGTGGTGGGAGAACGGAGGAAGTTGAAGAGACGGAAGATGCCTATCAAGAAGGAGGAGGTTGGGCTGAGAGCCCTGCGCCATGACAGTGCCATTCTGATAGATATTAATGATGCACCTAGAGGATGAGAAGCATGCCAAGAGTACTTCCCATCTGGTGCCACCACTAACGGGGGCCAAAGAGAAAGGGAAGAGGACAGAGACTATGTGAGGAGTCCATAGGTCCGGAATGGGAACGACAGAGAGAATGTCTGTGACAGTCTGCCTGGAAGAAGCATTGACGTAGGTGTCAGTGATGGGCAGGCCTGGATTGGAGATCAGGAGATCTTTTTTTAAACTTTTTCCTTCCAAGCTTCGAGAGAGAGGTAGGATAGGTGATAGAGTAGCAGTTAGAATAGATAGGGGAGATGGCGAGCATGATGGGGGAGAGGGCAGAGGGATGGAAGGGGGACAGAGAAGAGAAAGAGAAACTGCACAATTCACAATAAACTACCCAGGCGGCCTAGCAGCAAGACAGGCTCAGACGAATCAGGTGCACAACGTCACACTGGTCGCCGACGGTGTATTGCACTGCTCCAGCAGCAAAGGTGGAATGAAGGAAGGTGACTCAGGTGAGAGGAACCCTTCTCCTTAATACGAGGAAACGTGCCAGGCGGCTTAGGTGCAAGACAGGTGCAGATGAACAAGGTCTTCCAAGCAGCAGTCCTTGACTCACAGGAACACCTTGCTCACCATTAGGTAGCAAGACAGAACATTCACACTGTATCCTCACAGCGAAGTCCGTAGCTCATCAACCAACCCCCCTGGGATAAACTACAGTTCCAGCATGCATTGGCGGTGCAAATATTTCAACCTAAATGGGTGCACTATCCAACTCAGCAGCAGGTCAGCTCCATAGTGGAATCACCAACTCAATTGACAAACCACAGCAGCCCCATCCAGGATAATGGCTTGTGTAGCTAGTCTACCTGCTAGGCCGCACACGTAGTTGTCACATTATCTGCCATTGGCACACAGGAGAAGATAATATTCCTCTTCACCAGGTTGCCACCACCACCCTTCAGCTTCTCCTGGTGAACCTTCACTGCTGCTGCATCGCCATAACCATAGTCCAGCACCACAACCCAGCTGGTGCCACAAAACCCAGGAACCAACAGGTAATTCAGAGGCATCTGCCCCCCATTCCGAAGAGAACCCAACCTCCAATGCCCACCAGCTCACCTGTCGCTATGCCCCACCAGTCCAGGCACATTTAGCCTGCAGCACTTCCCAATGTTGAATCAAGCTTGCACACCACAATCTTTACGTGACCACCCTTTCCCCACATAGATACCATTAACATATAATGTGAACAGAGGCCACCCCTGCAAGTTTATTTTTCCAAGTAATATATTCCTAAGATCCGCCATTTGTCGGGACATTTTTCTAGCCTCCATATACACGTTTCTTAACCTTTCTCTTAAACTTTTTCCAAAACAGCAGCTGGACAATGTAAATACGAGCTAATTCCCATCATCCAACCGTTTGGGTGTGCCCTCTGCCTTCACACAAATCACCACAGTTGATAGTGTACTGTTTGTTTAACCAAATCAAATTCACCAATGCCCTGCAATCACTGTTGCTATACCTACACCCGTGATAACCCCCCTCTGAGACTACTGAATCACGTTCCCTAATGCTTGCCCAAGGCTCAACGAAAGCACCTGTGCTAAAATATTCAAGTCAGCGGTAAGGAGCCAAACTGACTGATAATTCTCATGGAGAGTGGTCTTACCCTGTCTTCATAACCAGCATGATAAAATACCCCAGTCAATGTTTCAGAAAATGTCTTCCTTGCAATGTACACCTTCCAATATACACATTATACAAGCCACCCACCACCAGAGACCGACTATGGAGGAAATGCTTGTAAAATTCCTCTGGCAAACCACCCGACCTGGATGATTTGCATGTTTGTATCGGCAAGATCACTATATTTACCACATCTACTGTTCAATGCCTGTACAGAACACTTTTCATAATCCATCAACTGTCCATCTGCAACTCATCGGAAAACAATTCACCAGGCTACCAGGAAAAGAGTTGCAATCTTCTCTATAAAACTCTGTAAGAAGATGCAACTGTCTTATTTATACTGCCTTGTTCCTCTATTTGGTCATGAAACTCCTCTGTGACCTGCAATAGCCTTTTTATGTATGGTAGTGGATATTTTATTCCTTTTAATACATGGCCACATACTGTCATTTCCTTTAATACCTTGTCTCTTGAATGACATAATGTAAGAGATCTTACATTTGCTGATCCACTTAATCAATATAGAATATGTTTGGATTTAAAAAAGCGAACATGCATCTTCTAATGTGCTGAAGACATATAGTTCACGGAGTTTAACAAAATGTTGTGTCGAAAAAAGGTTTTCTTTTTGTGTTTTAATATAAGTAATGAAATGCAGAGTCTTGCTCATGTGTGTTTAAACTACGGCAGTGCACAAATTAAACAGTCAACCATAAAAATGTGATTGTCAATTAATGGCTGTAAAGAAAACTCAGAAAACTATTCTGCAAGGAATTTCAAAAACCTTTACGGCTTTAAGTAAGTTCTGCAGTGAAATCTGGAATGTTCTCTGCTAGCTCAAGCAGTAGGCTTTGTGATGTCACAAATGGAAAGTAATACATTCATACCAAGAGTTGTGATTTCACAAATAGCCTGTAATAAGAACCTTTTTTCCAGACTTGTATACAGAATTTGCAAGCTGCCATGTATTACATTCTTTTTTTTTTTTTTTTTTTTAAAGTTTTGGAAACTTTATTTACAAAACTATAAAATCACATACATTACAATACACTCCATAAGACATTTAAAGTACTTGAAACCATCAAAACACATTTTATTTAAAAACAACTAATTACATTGAAGCATAAAACCACACATAGCCCCCAGCCTAATTCACCACATCCCCAGTCACCTCCCCCCAGCCCCTATTTACATAAGTGCAACACCAAGTCTAGTATAGCTGAAGAAATTTACCCCAAATTTTCTCAAATAAAACCAATTTCCCTTCCCTTCTGTAAAGTGTCCTCTCCATAGCTGCCAAGTCATGCATTTCAGTCAACCACGTCTCAATATTCAGAGTCAATACCGACTTCCAGTTCCGCAAAACAATTTTCTTACCGATCATTGCCCCTCGGAACAACCACTTCTTCTGATTCTGAGTAAGATCCTCCAGAGACTCATCACCCCCCAATATCACCATTTTGAAATCCAAAGCAGGTACATTCAGAATCACTACCCTGGAATGATTTTCCATGACGTCTGGTCACCCTATCCTACTCTCCTGTTGCCTCTGGGATCTATGTGGTAGCAACTGCCCCAATTTGTTACCAGGCTCCCAGAGCGATTGTCCGTTGTGAAACTGTGTGCCCCACCTATTCATTCAGCCAAAGGTGAGAGCTAGCCATGGCATGCATCTTTGTGCATCAGTCTATCGTTCTCCTGGTAAGAAGCTGTATACCTTTGCCGGGGTCTTTTAGAGCTTTCTGCAGTTTCTCCAGCTTCTCACTAAGATTGTCCTTTTAAGCAACGTAGCTCCTCACTTCTCCTCTCAGATCAGCTTTTAAAGCATCCCAAACTACTACTAAACCTGCAAATATCTCATTTTACTTGAACCAATCTTTTCCTTGATCTATAGATGAGTTCCCAATCCAGAAAATAGGTGTTAGACACAAGTGTCTACTAGTACATACATGTAGCCGCCCCCACAGAAATCTCCACTGCCACAATGAAAAGTGCCATGTTTATAATTTCCAGTGTTTTAGCTGTCGCAGCCCTGGCCTCCAGTGCACCAACATTTTCAAAATAAAGAAGTGACATCCTTCTCCTTGACAGGACCCCAACAGAGAGAGTAATGTCTTGCTGGTACACCTCGCAGATGAACTTGCTGGTGTCAATCTACCTACATGTTTAGCTTTAAAGCGCCCTCTCCTCTGTCAAACTGCTGTAGATTGATTCAGAAACATGATTTGGATGAGAATTAGGGTCACGTACACGCTCCAATAGATACATCCTTCTCTGCACAACCACCAACACACACCTCCCTTCCTAATTTCTTACAGCTTTAGCCATTGCTCAGGGACTGTTTCCTGCAGCAGAGCAGCAGCCCCCGAGATTTGCAAGCAAAGCAGCTTGGAATTTGAGCTGTGTACCTTTTATTAAGAAACTGGGACTTGCCTTGCATTCTGTAAGAAACGCTATTCATAACCCACAGATTAATCACTCATCTATATGCCACTTCTATCGTAAACTGGCACCATAACGCACATGAAATCGTGAAGGCTTTGCTTACTGTTGCTCCTGTTCTACAGCGTGTCTGTTTCAGGCGCTATATGACCTTATACAACAACAAAACACACACACAATCCATAAAATGTGTCTCCTGAAGGAGCACAAGGTTGTCTTTGATTTGGCTCCCATGCAAAGTGTAACCCCTTAAAGTTAACAGTACTTATTAGCTTACTCTATGGAGAGAAAGGACCATAACAAGGCTTTGTTGAGCCGCAGACCCTGTTTCAAGAACAAATGTCACACAGAAAAAGAAAAAAGCCTTGATTAAGGTGAGTAGTACACTATTGTACTACACATTCCTCCCCTCCCCATTCTCCGTCACAACCCAGTGAGAAACCCATGAAGTATAACCAGCAGAAAAGTCACCCACCATTATAAAATATTACTTTCTGTGTGCCTCCCTCCAATTTGCCAGTGTCCAAACCACAATGAACCCGTTTTAATTTAAGGGAGCCTAGGTAACATATAGAGATGAGAGGGTAAGAAAGGACATACGAACTAGGCCAATATACAAACTCGAAGGCAAACCCCTTTTTCCAACAGCAAATAAAAAGGCGCAGTTCAATGACGCAAGCAGTCGAGACTGGACAATACAGACCATTCCTTTACCTTCTCCTCACCCTCTTCAAATGAAACACAATATCATGTCTCAGTACAAACCATCAGAATCATTGTCCCACTCAGGAACAGTTCACCGTAAATAATCGCTAAGTCACCTGCGCGCCCCAGCAGGACAGCTGGGGAAGTCATCCCACATGAAGGCCATCGGATCCGTGGCATGAATGCGACTCTGAGGCAATGAAATACGAATCACTATAATGCGACATTTTATGGCCAATCAGCGGGATGAGGCCAGAGAGAGTACCGTAGAATACAGCAATTTACCACAGTCATCTGCGTACATGGCGAGCATTGACCCCTCACAGCGAGTCCCCCAGCAGTGGAACTGGAGGGCTTCATCATATCAAAAGCAGGGGACACCTGACCCAGCTCCTACTAACCAGAAGATAAGTTCCAGCTCACAGGGCCCTCAGGTGGCAAGTCTTTCATTAAGAGCACTGGGTCCAAATCCAATGGCAGGCAACGGGCATACTTCCATTGTGCCCCGCATCTCCTCTCACATAGGACATAATAGCTGCGAGTGTTTGATCCCATGGTGCTATGTCATCCATCTTAGAAATCCTTTCAGAGGGGTCTCCACCTGTAGGCCTATTTTCCAGTAGCGTGTTCTTCTGTGTCATGCTACCAGACATGTCCAGGGAAGAAGCCTAACACAGAAGACAAAAAGGAAATAAAAACCCAGCTTCGATCTTGCCTTGATGTTTGGTACCGTTCAGTCAGCAGGGCCGGCAGCAGGAGCTCAGCCGGAGCAGTTACGGTGGGAATCTTCAAGCTACCTGTTGTAATGCACATCTGTGTGTGAATGCAGGATGGTGATGTCGCATGGAACCTGGAGTGTTGGTGTGACTGGGTTCTATGGGTTCCTACAGCGACAATTGGAGTTGCTGTGCTTGCTGGGGTGGATGTCCCAGTATTTCTATCATCTCACTTACCTGTGCTCACAGTCAGGAATAAACGTACCTGTAACGTACCTCCTAACTTCAGAATGGTGCGTGAGCCTGAGAACCCCATTACTTCACTACTCAGCCCAGCTTCCCATTGCTCTGCTGTATGCCATTAGCATACAGGTTCAGCTATCTGAGGCAGGCTGGGTCCACTTTGGGGAGCCCCGCAGTCCATCAAATTTCCCATCGAAGCTGAGAATGGGTTTTCCTGTTCTTACGAAAGCCTCTAGGAATGGGACTGGCGTCGGCAAAGAGGTCCTTTAGGTCCTTTATGGCATTCAGGGAGCCCTGCTTTGACTTTGGGCCCCTTCTGGTTGAGACCAGTCTGTCCCCTGTCTTATCTTCTTGACTAGGTTCCATTGTTTTAATAGAGAGTATTCCTTCCCTGTTTGTTGCAAAGGTTCAGCTTGATAACGGTTAGCCCACGACGGCATGTTTTCGGTTCTATGTTGTTTCCCCGCAAGACAATTTGATTGAATCCCGGTTCACCAAGAATGAACACGGCGCTGCAGGGAAACGTTATTGCCCTTGTGCGCCCCCTCTCCACCATCTTCCTATGTGGGTGACACCCCCACAAACCACATAACCTCCCCTGTCCTTCTCCCTCCACTACTTACACCACGTTCTACGGGGACACCCCCGGCCCGCTCTCTGTCCTGTTTTCCTCCTGCCCACCCTCCTTCCCCCAATTACGCTCACATATGCATACATACATATATACATACATACATACATACAAGAACACACACACACAAATAATCCCAGTCCGCCTCCTTACCTTCCGCGTCCGTCTTTTTCACTTCCACCTTTCGGGACGGTTTGCTAGCTGTGAGCAAACCGGTTGTGTTGCATTACGCAGTGCGTGGTTGCCGGTGAGTTTGCAGCAAACAAATCGCCCAGAACAATTTTTTCCTTGTCCTGCACCCAACCTCTTCGGCTACAACCAAACATATTTAAGAGCTGTCCTTGCACCCTGAACCCCATATGTGCTCCATAGGTGCTCATTCCTGTTAGTCCCTGCTTCACAAATCAGTGGACTCAGTCTCTTCTACCGGTGGTACCACGATCTTCCCTGCACCCACCACATTGCCCTCAACTTTATGCAGACTGGCCAAGAGGCTGCGGTCTCTGCCACTCAGGCCTCACCGGTCCCCGGTCTAGTCATTCGGTGCAGCATCTCTTTCATCCTAGGGTATTGATCCCGCCTATGTGCGCTCACCGGTGCTCCATAAGTGAGCTCTGCTCATCGCTCTACTCAACCTTGCCTCAGCCTCCTTTTGCAGTGTCTCCTAGCAGACTTCGCAGCGGAGTTACACATCATGTGATTGAGTTTGGCATCTACAATTGGGAGTTTTATGGGAAAATATCACGAACACAATGTAGCCTGGTGGCAAAGACATCAGCAGGAAGCAGTTTCCAAAATGCACTCATTTATACAAGGAATGTAAAGTGTGAAAACTGCCAGTGATAAGAATGCCACAAAGAGCTATTATTAAATGCACACGTGCACAGCTGTAACCCTCAAGCTGACCAAGACCCCTACTAAAACTAAGTAATCACCAGCCCCCCGCAATCGCCCTATCCCTATGCCTAACCCTCCTCCTAACTCGTAACACAACCCTTATTCTCACCACAACCCTTAGCAGTTCCCTAACCCCAGCTCTTCAGTGCTCAAAGGAATTTGTCTGCATTTGGGGTGATACTAAACACCCATAAATAAAGAGAAACGCACAGTGACTCCCACTTCAAACCCATCACCAGCCTTTGGCATCCTCCATAGCCCCTTCCGCTAACTCTAACCTAAACCCTCGCTCTAATACTAACCCTTACTTTACCCTAATCCCATCTCTAACATGTTTCCCGACCCTTCATCTTTACTAACCTCTGTCTGACCCCAAACCCAACATCTCCAGCCCTCCCCTTCCTCTCTAACATTATCCTTTTCACCAGCTCTAACCCAAACCCTGGCTCTTATTTTAACCCTTGACTCATCCTAACACCTATCGCTTATTCTAACCGTGACCCATACTCTACCCTAACCCCTACCCATGAACAACCTTTGCCAACCTCCCTGGCCCTAACTCCTACCAATATTCGAACCCTAATCTTTTCGCTAACCCTCACTCCTAGGATTACCCTTACCCCTATCCTGATCCTTCTACTCACCCTAAAACTAAACCAGGCAACCCTAAACCAGGCAATCACCAGCCCTCCTACACTTGCCCTATCAGCACTGCTACTTTTCAGCTGTATTTTTACTACATTTTTCTTGATGCCTTTTCCACTGCCAATTTATTTTCGCCACGATGTTTTCGCAGACTACGTTTTAGTTGGTAACATTTGGCTATTTAGGGGAGGAAGGCAAGTGGTGAAGAAGCCAAGCTGGCCTTCCCTTCTGTGGCACAGGCTACACACACACATATGACTCGGTGCGGTACTGCATTGTTTCCTTCCTTTGCCACTACTACCGTCAAGTGAACCAAGTTTTGAGGTACCCTCCAGCATTTGTCACATGGCCACTGAAATAAAGATATTTGTCCTGTTGTGACCCTCAAAATGTCCCACTCAGCCCAGTGTACCTCAATGCAACTTTCAAGAGACAGCATCATTTTGGTGTACGGGGAGCCCCCTTGATGCTTTGCAAGGGGGAGGCCTATAATATAGTCATGCTGGGCTGTGCGGGGGAATATGCATTTGGGTCATGCACTGTGTGTTCATTGCTTGAACGTTCCCTACCATCTCGCCAAGCATTGTAACGCCAGCGGACTCTCCATAAAACATGCCCAGTCTTCACAGTTATACATGTGGGTGAGTGGGGAGTCTGCACAGAACGGCTGCCTTAGCCAATGGATATCAAGCCTTCATCCAATGTATCACATCCCTTTCAGAAAGACTGGCTCCATCGCGTGACGGTTCTATCTAGGAATGAGAACGTGTGTCAAAATGAAAGGTTATGATTAATAAGGAGATGTTTGGTCGGTGTTTAAGAACATCTAGGTTGTGCCTAACTTTTATGACAATTATTTAAAACATGACAATTCTGACAATTTGGTTGGCAAGTCTGTTCTTTCTCTGAACCATTTCCCATTCTCTTCCTACCCCTCTTATTCTTTACACACACTCTTTCTTTTATCTCCTTCATTTTCTTATCCTCTATACTATCTTTCACTTCAATCTCCTCCTGTTTTTCTCTCTAAGTAACCTTAACTCCCCACCTTTTCCCCCTTCCTTTCCTGCCTCTTCTCGTCGTTTCTTTTGCTTCTGTTCATTCTTTTTCCAGACTTTTCCTTTTCTCTCACCCATTCTGCTCCCTTAATTCCTTCCTTTGTCCCGCCATTCACTTCAGACGTCCCCTTCGCTTCCATTTCTTATTTTATTTTCCTTAACTCTATTCCACAAGCTTCCTCACACGCCTTACTCCCCCGCCACATTTGTCTTCTGTGTCATTGTTTCTGCATCCGTGTATGCCTTTGTCTCTCCTGCTTCCCTCTGTCTTCCTTTTCTTTTCTGTCTTCTCTTACCGTCACTTCCTATTCTTGTCTCTGTTCCCACTTTGCTTGGCTTCCTTTTTTCTCTGTCTGTCCCCTATTGATACTTCCTTTCCTTCTTTTTCCCTGCCTCTTCTCCACCTTTTCCCTCTCTCCATTTTCGCCACTCCTCACAACTTCTCTCCTCCGTTTTCCACCCTCACTCGGCTGTTATTTTAAATTTCTCAGTCAAGCTCTCCATTTCCAATTCCCACTTCCCTCCTGGCTGCCCTTAATTTCCTTTTCTTCCGAACCTGAACCCAATTCTTAATTAAATCTGCTCTTGTCATTTCAGAACCTCCTCTCCCTTCTCATTTTCTAAAGCCCCCATCCACTCTCTCATCCCAATCCCTCCCCCGTTTTGCCCATTTCTTTCTCGCATTTCTAGTTCAGAGAATTCCTGCTTGTTAATAGCAAATATTGCAGAAAATGATAAAGTAGGGATGCTGGACTCCCTGCCTCCTCCCTCCAACAGTCCCTTTCCTCAGTTGTAATTAGTTCGGATCTTCCAGCCAAGTCCGGTTAATCCATCACTGCTCGGGCTGTTCCGTGCAGGTTCCGCTCATCCCCACCTGTTGAAGCAGACTTGGAACATCCCCTGTGGTGAAGCTCACTATAAAACCATTAGTTTCAATAAAAAAAAAAATCGCTTGGATTGCGAGTTTCCTTGATTGCTTCCCCGAATTGGAGGCACGGAGCCGGCGCGGCTC